>NC_135482.1:35175838-35800383 GCF_052094955.1 Ictidomys tridecemlineatus | reverse complement strand
CATTTTTCACTTTTCAAATTAAAGAAAATTGGGAATAATTCATGTTTAGAGGAGTATGATGAAATGGAAACTCAGGTAATGCTGATGGTAATGTAAATTGATTTTATATTACCAGAAAGCAATTAGATTATTTGATTATTTGATTGTGTGCGTGTATGTGTGTAGTCTATTGTAGGACGATAGTCTGGAAATGTGATTTTAAAAAACAATGTGACTAATATTTTTCTGCAAGAAATATTATCCTAGGATCATTTAAAATAGTGATAATGCTGTGAAAAGTAGTTGTCAAGGACTAACTTTATTATTGAGTAGCCACTGAATGGAATATCTTATCATTATTAAACATGATTTTTGAAAATTTGTCAGTTTCTTGAAACAAGCTCACAATGCAATCCCTACTATGGAGGCACAATGTCAAATTATCAAATTATCTATACAACAAGTAAGGTTTCCATATAGGAGGAACAAAATAAAATATTCCAAAGTATATTTTCTTGTCTTTTTACATGAGCATTAGGTATTTTTAAAATCTGGGGAGACAAATCCTTTAAAAACTATCCACAAATTTAGAAGGCACAGTGGAGAGCACACAGAAGGCATTTGGTTGACCTTTGCAGAAATGATTTGATTTAAAATGAAGTAAGAATCTTGTCATAGAAGAATAGTCAAATCTTTGAGCCGAGAGACCCCTTGCAGTTGTCTGGGTGCAGTCATCCACAGGATGCCCATCTCTGAGTTGAGCCAGTCTGTGTCTGTGTACTCCTTAGTTGGAGCCACCTTGGCATCATGCCAATCTGTCTCCTGCAGCATCTCTGCTCAATACTACTTGTAGGCTCTTCCCTGTGTTGATTTCCTTCTTACCCCAAAAGATATTCTTAATTTTATATTAAATTTCTTTAAGGGTGATCTTCAAGAAGAACATCTTAGGGTATTAATAATTTTACCTGTAAGCTATCCAAAAGTTGTAAACAACTGAAAAGAAAAATGAAGTTTCTCAAATACCGCCTATAAAAGGACTACTATATAATGTTTAAGGGCTTGGTTCTATGCCACCTACCCTGAGCAAGTTACTGTCATCAGTTCCCTTGTATGTAAAATGGGCTTAATAATAGTATCTACCTCATAAGGTAAGGGTTATTTTTTTGATACACATATAAGACTTGGCCTATAGTAGACATTCAATAAAAATGAAGGACTTCTGGTTTCAGGACAAGATGGAGAAAATATACTTCTTATTCATACTGCTAAATACTGTTAAAATCTAGGACATTATACTTCAGTCACAGATAAGAAGACATTGAAATGAAGAAAAGGTTAACCTTCTGGGAATTTGGGGACAGGAAGAATGGCATGGCAATCCATTCCCTGGGTTTTCTTTTTTGTCTTATATAACCAAGACTGGTTGCTGGAGATGCTGGCAACCTAAAAACACCAGTGGCTGCACACTAAAAAAGAAAAGAAAAGAAAAACAAACAAACAAACAAACAAAATCTTCTCACTCTTGCAAGTGAACCAATAAATGGTTTCTATTTTAGGTCAATGGTTATAGAAAAATAGAAAATAGGAAGAGAAAGAGGCATGCATTTGGGGTGGGCTGAGAGGTTAGACGTGGTGTGAAATGATTAGTCTTCAACAAGTTATTTTTTCCTTGTAGAGATATCCATTAGACTGCTGGCTATAAGGGTGTGGAGCTTGGAATGAGATCAGAGATGGAAGAAGAAATGGAAGTTGAAGTCAAGGAGGTGTAGTGATCACCCAGGGAGAGAATGTAGCAAAAGCAAAGGGGACATATGGAATTGGCAAGATCACAGCCAATTAAAGATGAGGCCAAGGAAGAAGATTCCACAGGAGATATTTGAGAAAGAGCAAGCAAAGAAGTAGGTACATAAAGGAAATTATAGAGTGAATCTTCCATGAATCTTTGGATCAAAGGGAGTCCTGGTACCTGTTTTTTTTTTTTAATTTCATGAGCATAATTAAATATTGAGCAAAAAATAATGATAAAGAAGCCATAAATTAGAAAAAATAAAATAGAATACTAATATCATTAAGAAGTCTACAGGCAATTTCTAAAGTACACAGGTCTGGGAGGAGGAAAGGCGGAGGACCCACAGAGAAAGAAGCAAAGGTGGATAGAAGAAAAAAGGGGAGGAGGAAGTGAGAGAAAAAAAGAAATTATCCAGCAAGCAAATAGTCTATTAATATGGAATATGAAATATTTTCTTTTTGGAAACTTGAACAAATAAAGTAAATAATTATTTTCATGGGAAATTCTGCAAAAATATCTTACCTTACTTATTCTAGAGAATGTCAAGCAGATTTTACCTTTCTTTTTGATGTATTAGTTAATTTTGGCTACAATTATGTTGCTTAATGAGTAAGGATACAATTTCTGCAATTTGATTTTTATATATTTGCAGATTTGTTCTGAGGTCAGATGATCTAAGGTGGGCATAGTTGGGAGCATTGCTCCATGACATGTCTAGTTAGACTGAGCACTCTGTTTCTTTTGGATTCTGTTCCCAACTGTAAATTTATATTCTGAGTGCCATGCTGAGAAAGCAGATCTTCCTGAGAAAGGTAGAGGTGCAGGAGAGCAGCAGCCCAATCATACAAATGATTTCCAAGCCTTTGTTGACTTTGTATGAACTAAATGAAGTGCCTGGGCAAACCAAAATCAAGAGGTGTATTCTCCACTCACAGAGCAGGGAGCAAGGTGAAGATACAAAGTGTTTTTGGTGGAAGTAGAGTAAGGGGAATAAACAACATTTTTGAACAAATATTGAATCTATCACAGTTGGAAATTACGTATTGTATTAATTGCATATTGTGCTATGGTATAGTCATATTCGGTATTAGTGAATTGTACAGTCATATTCAGTATTATTGTTTGAGTTGATTAAATGGTTTCCCTCCTACTGTGTTCTGTATCTGTCTTTTTCCTTATACTGCCACTGTACTTATAGTTGCTTTTAATGTACCGCCTCGTTTCACACAGGTCCTTTGTGAAGCCTTGAAGGCAATTCTGAGCTTTTAACAGGAACTTTTTTTCTTGCTTTTTATGTTCTCCTGTTACTTTACCTTGTTATAATATTTGGCAATCTTGCATATTTTTTTTGAATCCTCTCCTTCTAAAAAAATGGTGGCAGATACAAAACTTTTTTTTTTAAATGAGCTGTATTTTCTTTAAAAAGCATCTCTGTTTAGCTATAAGATGTCTGTGTTTCAAAGGAAGCCTTTGATAAATTAAAGAAGAAATTAATTGCAAAAGATTTTGAAAATTATTTAACATTTTATGTGCATGTCCCATTCTTTATTTCAGTTATGAAGCATTTCAGACATGCAGAAAAGAGCTTTTCTATTTGATATGCAATTGATGTCTTCACATTAAATTTAAACAAAACATACACATAACCCTTTCAAAGAATTGGATTTGCCAGTAAGTTTATTTGCAGCAAGTACTAAAACTTCAGTCATACATCTACCATTTCTCTTTCCATAATCTCTAATGCTTCTGCATTGCACTTATATAGGATTCATTTCATCTATGTAAAATAGATTACTTTGGTATTCTGTACTCTTGTATCATCCTAAGCCATAAAATCCACAAAGATGTCAGTTTGAAGTACGAAATATATTTTTCCCAGTGTACATCAAAATAAATACATATTTATTAAAATAAAAATTTGCACTCTGTGCCATCTTAAATATGTACTTTACAGCCATCATTACCTAGCATAGCATGCACTAGAAAACACAGTTTTACAGCCAGCTCTGCCAAACTAGAAATAGAGTAACCTAGTTAAGCAACAACATATTTTGGAAAGAATTTCTCACTTTTTCTTCACAATTCTTTTTCAGGTTTGTGGAAGGAATGCTTAACATTTGTTATAATGCCATTGATCGTCATATTGAAAATGGTAAAGGGGATAAGATTGCTATCATCTATGACAGTCCTGTTACAAATACTAAAGCAACTATAACTTATAAAGAAGTCCTGGAGCAGGTAAAGTCATAAGCTTTCTCTTTATATTAGAAGTGCACATGTTCTCATTATGCAAACTCTAAAATATTTTACCATGTTTTCCTTTAGATGCACCTTGCAAATGAATGCAAGTGTGTGAACTCATTTGAACTGTTTTTTAAAAAAAATATATTTATTTTTTAATTGTAGTTGGACACAATACTTTTATTTCACTTATTTATTTTTATATGGTGAGCACTCTACCTCTGAGCCACAATCCCAGCCCCTCATTTGAACTGTTTTTAACCCTTTAATTTATACTTCACAGCACTGGAAGATGTTTGTTTTGCAGATAGAGGTGAACTGATCTCGAGAATATGTCTAAGTCCGCTCCCAGCCTTTGTTCTTCACCTTAGTGCCATCGCCATGGTTGAAAGTGGCTACTCCTCATTCTTGCAAGATCCAAGAGGCTCTGCTCATTTTAGATTATCCCCTAAGTGATTCCAGAATTCTCTTCTGAAGAAACAATATATTTCTCTGTCTTGCTTAAAAATCTTTCTTGGCATGAACACAACTCCTTTTAGTCCTTCAGATACTCCTGGCCCCTTGTAGCTCCTTGCATATGCTCATTATTTTGTTTTATTTGCTCTTTTTAATTCTTTCTCATCTTTGTAGTTCTTAGGTGGATCATGATGTTGACAGATGATTTATAAGATTTTTCCTCTTTTAACATAAGAGAAGATTTTGAATTAGTTTTCAGATGTAATTATAAAAGTGGGTATTGTAGACTGTGGGAAAGTTATTTTAACTGTGGGTCATGGCATTTATTTGTATGTGATTTAAAGGGAGATAATGCTGTAGGACAGGGTTTCCCCATCTTGACATTACTGACATTGTTGCAGGAGAAGAAATATCTCAACTAAGGACCAGCAGGATTCTTGGCATACATGACAGAAAAGAATTTAAGTACATGCCATTCAAAGTCATAGACAGGTTTATTTAGAAAAGTAGCTACACATTCAAGGGAGAATGTTCAAAGGCATCAAAAGAGAGATGCTTTTACTGCAAAGCAAGTAATATGCACTTGAGGGAGAATGCTGACCATCTCCACAGGCACAACAGCAACCCATTGGTGTGGGGTGTTAATATTTATAGAGGGTCCATGCTAGGAGGCAGGGTGGAGCTCCACAATTTGCCCCCATTTTTTTTTTTTTTGCTTGTGCATTTTCCTTATTTTACAAGGGCAAGGGTCAAGGGCATATCTCTCAAGCTCAAGATTTATAACTGTGCTTTCTTCATCTCTGAGGCTTGTGGGCATTTTCTTTAAGATTCAGGATTTCTCTCTATTCTAAATTTCTATCTCAGTGTTTTAGACCAGAAATTCTTTTTGAAGAGAACTGTTATGGATATTTTAGGGTGATTAGCTGCATACTAACGCACTGGATGCTAGCAGCACCCCCATCTTCCAGGTCATGAAGACTAAATATGTCTCCAAACATTGTCAATATCCCCTGGGTGGTAAAATTGACATTGGTTATAAAGCAATGTCCCCTGGATGGTAAACTTGACATTGGTTATAAAGCACCGGTGTGCAGAGTCTGCCATGCTGTCACTTGGCTGAACAGAAGTATGGTAAGAAGGCTATGTGTTGAGTTGGGTCTTTAGAGTTCTGGAGCCGTGCCTTTTATTTTTTTCCGGAACATGCAATGACCTTGATCTCCTGGGGCTCGCTCTTGTCATAAAACTAAAGACTAAGAAAAGGGACACTGCAAAGCTCATCCAATATTCTTGGTTCTCTAAATCTAAAGACTTAACATCTTAACCATCTAGGTAGGGCTTCTCTCCAGTTCAAGGATTAGGAAGGGCTGACAACCTTGCAGAACTCAGCCAAAGATAACTTTCAAAAGAGCAGCCCTGTTAGAATGCTAGGGTTTGGAAGCATTTGCTTTTAAATGAAGGGTTCTTTGAGTTAGATTCTCTGCTTTTGTCTATTGAATCCTATTTAAGAGTTTCTTTTGGTTTTTAGGTAGCTTCACCCATTCTCTCGGGCTCTCTGAAATTATATTATTTTGCATCAGCATGTTCCTGTTTATCTTTGCAAAAAAAAAATTAAGAAAGACAACTCAGACAAACTAATTACCTCCCCAATGCTAGAGTTGTTGTAAACAAGAGAGAGGAGTTAAATCAGTTTAGTCAGGCTGTGTATCAGATAAATTGCAGCAATAGTTCTCAACTTTAGCTAATTCAGACATCAAAAGAACTCATGAAAAGGGAAGAGTGAAGTACTAGTCTCAGAAAAATGGTGTACCCTAGGGGAGAAGGAGCAAAAGTGAAGCATTAAGGAAAATCCACTGATTGTCCATTACCTTGACTTGTTGCCTTGAGCCAATCCTTCTAGTGTGAAAGACAAAGCAGGAGCATCTAGTTGGACAAACTTATGTCACATATCTAGAGTACCAGGTCTTGGGGAGGAAAGAGTTTATTGTCTTTTGATTTCATTATGGGAATTGGGACTCTGTCTCCTTCTAGGACTCAAGGTAAATTCCAGTTTAATAAGAATGAAGTTCAAATGCTAAGCAGCCCAAGACAAAGACAAAACAAAACTGCTCTATCTCATTTGGTATATTTATTGGTCTGTGAGAGGGAATTGCATATTTGTGGAATGCAGTATGCAGAAACAGAGCTCACGGTGGGCTGTAAGGTGCACCATTATCAAATGTGTTTGTTATTCATGTGAGGCTGAGTTTTAATATAAGAGGTAATAGAAATTTCAGGAAAACATATTATACTTTGTTTTATTTTAGCTGTGCATTTTCTGCTCTTAGAAGAGGTTTACGGTATCTATGATTAAAAACTTGTTTCTATGGTTTGGGCATATTGCCGCAGTCTCGTTTTATGAATATGGAAGCCCAAAACACTTTTAAATTTTAATTGGAATGCAGATTTGGAAGTTTGTTTACATATTGTAAAATATTATCTATATCAACATCTTGAATTTGATACATACCCAAACATCAGAGTCCAAGAAAAAGCTTTAGAGAAACCTAAGATGAGAAGAATTATTGCCAGTCTCATTTTTTTTGGTGCTTCCTCTTTAAATTCATTTATTACATAAGTGTATATGATAATTACACACAGATGTTTTGCTTAGAAGCTCTTTTGCTAACTCATCTTACTTTCAAATATTGAGTCTAGACTCTTAGACTCTTGACGTTTGTACTAGTTCACTGGCTTCAGTTTAGCCTGACATCAAAGTACTTAAAAGGACTGTTTCTCTCACCAGCTGACAGCCTCTGACTCTTCAGGCTTTTCTTCTCCAAAGTACTAAAGGAAGAACTGTTAGGAAAGAGAGAGAGCCTTGTGCGCTACTTTGATTACCTGCTCCCCCGTTCCCTGTGGCTTTTATTTCATCAAGCAGGGAAGGCCAAGAAAGAAAGATTTAATAGGTAATGCCACTGAGAACAAACAAAAAGAACTGCCTCTGTACATCACTTATTTAATCTCCCCTGTTTCATTTCTCCTGGGAGTTTCTGGCTAGGTAAAACTTGATTAAGTTAGTTAGCATTTTTTTTTTAAAATTTAATTAGTGAAACAACAAATTGTAGGCTAAGTTGCCTTAGTGATGTGGACAATCTGAAAAATTTCCAGAATGATTCAGAAGCAGAGCTTTTGAGAAACTGAGATCTTTTTTGTCAATCTGAATATTTTAAACAATCTTTCATCAAGGCTTTTGTATAGGGGGATTTGACCCCCATTTTAAGACCCATCTTTCATTCAACAAATATGTTTTTTTTCATATGCCAAACCCTATGAAGAGCAAAGGAAGCCATTTCTTACTGTCAAGGAGCTAAGAAAGCATATGTACATAGACCATTTCAATGTAAAACAAGGTATATGACAGAACTGAGTGCTACATTCTGTGCAAACACATGGGAAAGCAGCTGACTTAGGTTCTTTTATATTGAAATACTTGTGATAACTTACAAAGAGAAAAGGTGTATTTTGGGTCATAATTTTGGAAAGTCCAGGCCAGGATCAGGTGGACCTATTATTGCTCTGGGCCTATGATAGGTACATTGGATGGCAATGGCAGGGAGTATGTGATGGAGCAAACTCTTCACCTCATGCCTAGGAAGCAGAAGAGAAAGAGGAAGAGGCCAAGGTCATACAGTCCCCTCAAGGGCATGCATCCCATGACATAAGCGCCTCCCATTAGGACCTACCTCCAAACAATTTCACCACCTCCCAATAGCATCACTTTGGGGATGAAGCCTTAAACACATAGACCTTTGAGGGACACTTAGCAAACTAACTGTATCATCACCAGCCCAGCCAGGGGAAATGGGACCTAGGAAGGCTTTTTGGAAGAGATGTTTCCTAAAATCATTCCAATTCCCTTTGCTTTGTTTTTCCTTCTCCTTCCAGATCTCTTGTAGGTCATATTACCTGAATGTCATTTTCTGAGTGAGATCTTCCCTGACCGTATTAACTATACATATTCTCATCTACAGCAATTTTACCTCTCTATTTTGCTCTCCTTTTAAATTTAGTATTTATTACTTGATATAATTCTTTACATTGCATGTACCTTTATGGCTTTATTGTTGCTTCCTCTTCCACTATTTTCAGTTCTATGAGGGCAAAGATTTTTGTTTGTCTGCAGAAGTGACTGACACATAGTAAATATTTATTGAATGATGAATGAATCAATGAAATAGCACTTGAAGTTTCTAAGTGACAAGTTTCTTTTATTGCAAGAAGTTCTTATCTTTAAATTATATCAGCAATAGAACTTGATCATCCTTGTAAATAAATTGTAACTTTTACCTGTGAAAATCTTTAAGTTATTTACATTCAATTTGGTGGTTCACGATGAGAATTTCCTCTTTTAATATATCACATGTAAGTGTCAAAAGATCTGCATTCCCAAAGACAGGAATATATTTAATGTGTCCCTCTCTAAGTCCTTTCAAATTATTTTGTTATCATATTAAATCACAGTGAAATAAAATGGATTTGTGTGTTTGTGTGTATTATAAATCATAAGTCATTTTTAGATATTCCTACATTGAATATTTTCTAAATCACTAATTGAACTTACCTCTGTATGTCAAGTTTACTATTTTTATATTCCAACATTTATGAATTTTTATATTTAGTTGAAAAATAAGAAAGTTACATCCAAAGAGCATTTGAGAAATTTTCAGGAATGTATGTACATGAAGAAAATTGATAAAACTCAATCTATACTAAATTTCCTGATTTAATTAAAACTGAAAGTACCTATTATTTCTATTAAAGGTAATTATTGAAGTATAATTTTGTTAGTGGTTTTAATTATGAAGGTTTAATAATTGAGAGAAGAAAATTACTCTGAAATCATGGGCCATGGTTCATGAAAAGTCCACTTAGAACCTGAAATCAAGGGACACGGTTCATGAAAAGTTCACTTCGAACCCCTGCTCTTTGGACACTTGCTTCAAAGCATGAATTCCATTTTCTCAGAAATGTCGTGGTAAATATTATTTAATTTCCTCTGTCACTAATGGTAGTGTCTCTTTAAAAATTTTTTTTTTGGTTATTCATGGACACAATATCTTTATTTTTGTTTATTTATTTTTATGGGGTGCTGAGCATTGAACCCAGTGCCTCATATGTGTGAGGCAAGCGCTCTGCCACTGAGCCCCAGCCCCAACCCATGGAAGTGTTTCTTTAAGCAAAAACTACAACACAAAAAGCAGAGCATACAGAAATTCAGCTGTCAGTGGTTGGCTGATTGAGAAAGAAAGATAGAGCTGTGCAGATGATAGGTTTTCTTCTCTTAAATTTTCTACAATAAAACTCTATTTAAATTATAGTCAACTCCTCTAAAAATGTGTATATCTGTAAGGGAAATTATTCTTTCTATGCTTGGTAAGTTGACCAGTGATTCTAGTATGAAATAGACGTTATAGTAGTTGTGTATTTTTATCTGTAAGATGCAATTTTCAAACTTTTTCATTGGTACTGGGGAGTGAACCCAGGGGCACTTCACCACTGAGCCACATCCCTGCCTTTGTTATTTTATATTTTTATTTTGAGAAAGGGTCTCAGTAGGTAGGGCCTTGCTAAGTTGCTGAGGCTGGCTTTAAACTTGTGATCCTCCTGTCTCAGCCTCTTGAGACACTTGGATTACAGGTAAGGGCCACCGCACCCAGAAATTTTTGAACTTTTATTTAAATATAGTATACACTCACATAACCACACAGAACGTAAGTATAGGTTTTGTTTGATTTTCACAAATAGTCCATTTTCCTCATCATAGAATATTCCCAAGCCCCCAAAGCCCTTATAATCCTCCTTTAGTCATTTTTCTCTCAGTCCCCCACATGATTGTGATCAAGCCATCTAAACAACTTTGATGAATTATACCTGCTTTTGAACTTTATATAAATTGAATACCAGTACAACATGTTCTTATGTAACTGGCTTCTTTTGCCCAACTCTCTATTTGTGCAATTCATTTATTTCCTTCCAAGAGGTTGTAGTTTGGTCCTTGGGGTAGTATCTAGTTTGTGGTTATTACAAATAATGCTTCTATGAATATGTTTGTGCAGAGTTAGGTAATGTATATGCATTTGTGTTGGGGATGGATCTATAGATGAAATGACTGGTTCCTAGGGTATAAATGGTTGGGCTTGATTAGATAGTGCCAAATAATTTTCCAGAGTGTACTAAAAATTTACAGTTCTACCTGCAGTGTATGAGAATACCAGTTGCCAGCACTTGGTATTGACAGTACGAAGTCTGTTTAATTTTGGCCCTTCTGGCAAATGGGTGGTGATATTGTGTGTGGTTTTAATTTGCTTTTCCCTAATAACTGAAGAAGAGGAGCTCCTTATCCTGTGCATTTGGGTCATTCATCAGTCTTCTTTTCTGAAGTGCCTATTCCTATCTTTGGTCCATTTGTTTTTGTATCAGACTGTTCCAGGCCATGTGTTCAAGTTTTGGAGAGAAAGTTTTGCACAACTAAAGAGAAGACTTTGGGCTGGGGATATAGCTCAGTTGGTAGAGTGCTTATCTTGCATGACAAGGCCCTGGGTTCAATCCCCAGCAGCAGCACACACACACAAAATCTTTAAAGAGAAGACTTTGTGAATATTTTTAATCCTAAATAAAAAATGATTTAGACCCTTTAGTGTAAGTGTCGTGTTTAAATTATCTTAAAAATCTAATGTTGAGAAAATATTGTCCTCTGTTTAAAAATACTGATAAAGTCTACACTTTAGTATTTTCTTGTCACTCTTTAAAAGCAAGTTGGGAAGTGATTTCTCTCTAATAGAACATATTGAAACAGGAAGCAAAAGCCTCATAATTTAAGACTGTACAAGACTGAGAAATATGGTGTTGTGTTAGTGTTTTCATTAATATTAAGAGGCTCTACTTAAATTGACTTGGAGCCATGTGGTCCAACCAAATTTTCCACAAACCCTTTCATTTTTGTAAGCTATTCTGTATATTGCATGGTTACATAATGTATTTTAGCAGAAACACTTACATTTACTTTTAAAGAATTTAGAATCTCCTAAATTCTGAAGTCAATTTGTATCAATATTCTAACTGAAACTTTCTTTTGAACAACCTTCCAACTTAGTAAAATTTAAGTTTGATTCTCAGAGAAAAAGATATAAGGAAAACCACTCCTAGATCAATTTCATAATAGATAATATAGGAAAAAATTAATTAAATGAGAAAACAATGATTTTGCATTTCTAATCTTCCCTTTTCCATATTTCAGACCGTTTATTCCAAGTTAAAATATTGTAAGGATTATTTTTACTTCAATCCAAAATAGTAACCATAGCACCAATTCCCTTGAATTGTCTCAGCCAGATTTGAAAAGACTATATTATCCATGAGGCCAAGATGAGTATTTGAAGTACAAACCCACTTTCTCTTCACATGAAGCCAGCAGCTATTTCAACACACTTTGAAGTCCAGAGCATTTCATTTAAACCTTTTCCCAAGCTCCAGGTTCATTTCTTCTTTCACTGTACTTATTGGTGTACTTATGTGATCTCCTGACTAGAGAAAGAGTCTCCTCTAGGTAGGGGAAATGTTTTATTCATCTTTTTTAACTTACAGAGTAGCTAATACAGGCCTCTTAGAGAGCAGGATTGTCTTATGCATTGAGTGAGTCCACACACAGAACATTCAATAACATTTTTAAGAAAGTAATGAAAGCTCTGATCTTTGATAAAGAGACATAATTTCTAAAAATATCACTTGTCCTCCTCACATTTTTAATTTTTCTTTTTTATATTAGGAAGGTTTGTTTTCTAATAGGGTGACAATTATCCTTGGTGCAATTCCTGACGCCAGAGATCTGTATCCCACCTCATATAAAGCTTTTCTTACTTTGCCATCTTGAGAACCTGGAAATCTGGACCATGTTTTTTATTCTTACATTTGCTTAATGAATTTATTTTTATTACTTATTGATAGGCATTACTAGATGATTTGTCTTGTCTTTAGTAGGGCTCCACTCTGACCTTTTAGAAAGTTAAGAAACTCAGTGGGGCATCTAATTTGAATTTATGTTCTTGGACTGGAATGATGTAGTTAAATTTATTTATCAAAACATATTTATAAGGCACTTTATTTATATTTGATACCTCTGGGGACACTACAATTTCCAGCTGTGAATGATACATACTCTTTGTACACAAGAAAATTGCATTCTAGATGGGGAGATATAGTGGGAATAAAGAGATAATACAATACAATTTAGTGTAACAGAAAGTAAAAAACTAGAGAGGTTCCTGGGCTGAGGTCTTAGGTTTCTCAGGAAAAGCTATTTGTTACTGAACATATGAAATTTGAGCTGAGTCACAAATAAAGAGTAGGATAGACTCATGTGAATGTCTGAGTGACAAGTGTGACACACAGAGGCTGTGAAGCAAGAATAGACCTAGAACCTTGGGAGAGCCAGGAGGCCCATGATGGGAGGAGAGTGGGAGAAGGTGTGTGTCGGGGGGAGGTGCTGAGTCAGACTGTGGAGATTCCTGAAGGCCAGGGTCAGGTTGTGTTCCAAGTCTAACAGGAGAATTCCATATTGTTAAAAGAATCACTTCAGCTCCTTTGCATCCAGAAAGGTTGCAAGCAATGAGATGATAAGTAGTCCAGAAGAGACATGAATAGGCACCACTTAGCTATGTCTCTTTATAACAACAGCCTTTTCTTTGCATATGTGAAATGAAGGCAGAAGCACAGAGATAGACTCAGCCTAGGATTTAGGAAGCTATTCCACATATCTTTTCTTGGATCTATGGCTATACCTACTAGATTTAAAAAAAAAATCTGATTCAGTATATTACATTATCAGCTATCTGTAAATGTCCTGCTTCTTCTCATCTTTGGAGGGTTGTTTGTCTGCTTTTCAGTACTCCAAGGACCTTACATGTAAATAATTACAACCTATAGTTAATTAATAATGAGTCCAGGGAAACAAATAAGAGCTGAAAATGAAGTACAAGAGGTGTCATGTTAAAAGGTAAAGAAAGAACACTTTGTTCGGTGAGATATTCTTCTGACATATGTTGAATGCCTATTGTGTAACATTTATTGTATTAGGCAAGGAGGTCATAAAGATGAGTAAGATATGGAACCTGCATTTAAGGATCTCATGGTTTTCCTGGTGAGAAAAACACAAAAAGCAATGTGACAATGTAACAATACAACTTGTGCATTGGTAGCATAGAGAAGGAATCAACCTGGACCAGCAGTTTTGAGGAAGAGCCGGTGGAATTGATGCATGAGTTGGATCATGCAAGGAAGACAGAAATAGATGGCGCATGCATAGGTGGCTCTTTCTAGGCCTGCAGGGCATATTTCTAAGAGCTGGATTTGACAAAATTAATAATGAAGGCATATACCCTGAAGACAAAATTGAGTGCCTTTGCTGGACTTGTCTCTGGGCTTTTCAGTGAATTAGGAAAGGGGAAAAATGGATTGTCAGAAAGTCCAGAAGGGAGACAAACAGTTGTTAACATTTAGATGCAGCAGAATATAAAAAGAAAACAGGGAAGTGAGGAGAGTTGGTAACAATTATTCTTTTACCTGTTGGTTGGCACTTGCACCTGCGTACAATCAGCAACGCTAGTATAGCTGAAACGTCAACAACTTTCAGTTTCTGACCTTTAACTAACAAAGGTCATTTTAAATTATAAAATCCTTTGACCTGGCATAACTTTTATAACAAGTGGAGGATAAAGCTGATTAACATAAATTGAAGAACTTTGAGTGGCTAAAGGAATGCAAATGAAAATAGGAGGACAGAATCTTGTTTTGATCATATGAAACAAAATATTGTCATATATGTCATTTTGTATTAGATTAAAATGTGTAGCTATGGAAAATGATGCTCTTAATTTTAATTCATTTGGCAGTTTTATGGTTCTAGTTAAGTACAATAAATTTGAATAAATCAATGGAAGCTTGTATTCAATAGAATTATTGTCAAGATTAGAGATCTGGGGGAAATTGATTGTTTATTTTCTCATACTATACTTGATTTAAAAACATTTCTTTTCCATTACAAAGCTGAATAATGTTAACTATATCATATATGGTTTTATGGGAAATTTGATACATTTATGAATATTATGATAAATTCTTGGCATGTGTGATGATCTATGTTCGCTCTGTTTCTTTGTTACTCATGTATGCATAATTTTTGTGAATTTTCTTCCTTTAAATGTGTACAGTTTCTTTGGTTGAAGGATGTAAATGTTATTGGAACAAACCCAACTGTTGCAATGATCTCATGTCCTTGTATCATTTCTGGGGTGTTTTGCAAGATCTCTATGAGTCCTTCACATATATTGATTGACTTTCAGAATGTATTGACCAATGAAACCGTAAAGGTTAACAGGAACATAGCCCAGTGCTGAGAAATGCTGTGTGTGTCCCTACAGTGGTTGTCATAATTTATGTACTATCTATATAAGTGCCAAGGGTGTTTAATTAGAGCTCTAGTTAAATAATCAGTGTAGAATTCACCTAAAGGATGCATGGTTCCTGTTGACATGTTTCACATCTTTTAATTTTTCCTTTCTTTAAAAGAAAAAGGAAATCTGGAAGATTACTTTACCAGTCATTTCCCCTCAAATTTGTGCAACATAAAAAAATTTGTGGGACTTTATAAAAAAATAATTCTTGTTTACTTTTGGTATTTACTTAAATTATTGTTATTTTAATGAACAATTAAACCTATACCTTCATATCTTTTCTTTGTGCTACCATACATGTATAAAGCCAGATCTGATTTATAAATAGGAGAAAAACAAACTTACAAAACAAGCCAATTGAGGATACTAATTTGATATAGTGAATGTGCTGTTTTGCTTGAACTGAATGACTGATTACAATGTGCATATAGTGCTGTAGCCCTGGGAATTCGAGTTTGGTGACATGGTCCCCATGATGCCTCACTTCTAATATAACAGATTGGTAATTGAACTTCTATAGAGCCTCTGATTATTCAGTGTACAGTGATGTCATCTGCCCTTTACTTAATATGCATGAGATTATAAAAACAAACACAAATTATCGTAGTGAATTTGCATTGGAGTCTAGATAATCCAAAGTAATGCTATATTAATTTTTCAAATTGTCATCAAAATGAAAATGCAAAGTTTAAGAATTTTCATAGAGAACTCCCAGGCTCTGAAAACATCTCTACAGACCCAGTTTGAGAAACACTACATTAAATAACTTATTAGATTGAGAGAAAAGGGATCAGTCTTTAATTAACAGCATGAATTAGTATTACTTTTTAATATTCTCAATTAGCCATTCAATGCAGTGTATATAGCAGCTACACAGTGATTATTTTAAAATAATAACTCTGTTACACATTTTGAGTGCTTACAGTAAAAACAAATAGGTGGGCCAGTTATTATATCACAGTCTTTCTGTTCATCAAAGGAATATAATAGCTTTGTCTAGACGACTTACACAAATTTCTGTTTAGTTGCATATACTCTTTATTAATAAACTATAGTAGATTCTGTATTTTTTTAAAATAAATTTGGAAAGTTTGCATATTGGTCACATTTTACTACATGTTTCAGAATACTTATATAAAGGCAAATGAATGCATAATTGTGGAAAGTGACAATTATGAGTGTGAATGAGACAGACTTGACTTTAATCCATATCTGTGGTTTTTTCTCTCCCTTCTTTTACAATTGCAGGTTAATCCTTTTTTGTACTGTGAAGCCATTCCGACACATTTTGTTAGGACTTTGGTTAGCCCCTTACATACCCATGTTATTGCCAGTTCTGCCTCTTAAAAACGTGCCTGTTACACAGGAAGATGACTGTAGATAAATGTACCATACTGTACATTTTAAAAAGCCAGAAGAAAGGGTTTTAGATGTTGTCACCATAAAGAAATGATAAACGTTTGAGGAGATAGACATGTTTATCCTGATTTTAAACATTACACGGTACTTATATGGATAGAAACATTACATGGTACCTCATAAATATGTACAATTTTTATGTACCGGTTATAATTAATTTAAATTAAAACAAGAAAAAAGCATGCCTGAATCTTTCTACCATTAATTTCTTATCTATTTCCCTTCATTGGTTAACTCTGAAATAATTGCCTATATAAGCCTTCTCCTACTTTCTTGTCACTTCTCCAAAACCTAAAATATGCTAATTCCTCTGAAACTGCTTTAACTAAGGTAATTAATATGATCTTATTAATCATTCCAGTAGACATTCAATATTTTACTTCTTTATCAGGCCTAACATTCTTGAAAATCGACCATCTCCACCCACTCCTGCTATTCCGCCTGCTTTCTTTTTTTCTTGACCTTGCTGGCCATTTCGTCGATCCTCCTTCTCAAGTGAGGTTTTCTGTGTCCATTTCCTCACTGCCTGCTCCTTCTAGGCCCTGTTCTCTTTGCACTTTGCTCATCCTCCCCTGGGCCATTGCATCTGCTCCATGCCCACGTGTGATGGGTGGTTACTCCTGATGACAGCACTGCCTATTCCCACTCTTTATCACCAGCCCACATTCTTCTGAGGGTATTCAGAACGTGGATAGGACTTATGAGTCCCTGTCTACCCTTGGTTGTCCCTCTACCACTCAGATTTAGACATGTCCAATCTCGCTTTCCCTCCTGGGTTTTCTAGTACTGTGAATTGTATCATTTTCTTTCTTTTTTCTTTAAAGAGAGAGAGAGAGAGAGAGAGAGAGAGAGAGAGAGAGAGAGAGAGAGAGAGAGAATTTTTTTTAATATTTATTTTTTAGTTATTGGCAGACACAACATCTTTGTTTGTATGTGGTGCTGAGGATCCAACCCGGGCTGCACGCATGCCAGGCGAGCGCGCTACCACTTGAACCACATCCCCAGCCCCAATTGTATCATTTTCTAACCAGTTGCCAAAACCAAACCCAGACCCACTCTTAAACTTCCTTTTCTCCTACTTTCCATATCCATCCATCATCATTTACCATCCTTGCCACACTGAATATTTCTCAAATCAGTTAATATATTTTTATTTACATTGTCATAGCCCTAAATCATGTAACAATTATTACATTTTAGAAATATGGAAAGCTCCTATTTTTAAGGAAGACTTAGAATTTTTCAATTATTTCCTATTTTCTGTGGATTGAATATATATTGTGTCCTATAAAGGTCCAAGTATTAAAGAATTGATCCCCAGCGTGACACTGTTTTGGACATTTAGGAGGTAAGGCTAAGTGGGAGATTCTTTGGTCATTGGGGGTATGCCCTTGAAAAAAATTGTAGGACCCTGTGTCTCCCTCTCATTATGCTTTTTGGTTGGTGATACAAGTGATTTCTCCCCAGTATGCTCCCACCCTGATGCCATCTTGTCTAGAGGTCCAAAGCCCAGGAGCTGCCTGATACCGAACAGGAACAACCAGAACCTAAAGGCAAAATAGACCTTTTCTCTTTATAAGTTAATTGCCTTTGGTATTTTGTTGTACTAACATGAAGCTGACTAATGCATCATTGTTCTCAGGAAGAGTTTAAACTCAATAGATTTTAACAAGTCTCTGTATGGATATCTGATATTGATTCTGATTCTGATGTTTAAGCCCATCTTACATCCCTCTTCATTCTGAATTTTGGTCGTATCCATTCTGAACTGTCTTTAGTTGTCAGTCAAATGACACCTGCCATAAGGATTAGGGCATTTGGCAGAAATTATCAAGTAAGTGAAAGCAGGAGGAAGTCATAAATACCCAATTATTAATACCTGGTGTGGACAGATGTTAAAATGGTAAAAAAAAAGGGAGGCAACAGTTTAAATATTCTTTGTCTGTATGCTTTTATTTTATTACATGCAGAGTAGTCATGGTGTGTGTTAATGATAGCAGTCAATTTTAGTTTCTATTCTTTAGACCTTGGACTTTTCCTTGATGTAGGATTATTTTCCCTGTCAACAATGGTCTATTATATATGGAAACACTGTTTTAATATATACAAGGTGTTCTTTTTAAGGTTTAAGAAATTTTGTTGTTATACTTGTAAATTTCAACATATGCATATTAAGGAAATGAAAGCACATTTGAATTAATTTTCTGTGAAATATAGTCTGAAAGTGACATTGGTTTCGAAAGCACAAAGATTATTGAAATTGCACTTATTTCAAGCTTGAACTAAATGAATTAAATAATTCTCCATTTCACTTTGGTTGTGAACACATAGTCTGAAAATGACCATCTATTGATTGAAACCACATGTGAAGAAATGGAAATGAGAAAAACAATTGTTTTAAGTAGTAGTATTTAGCCTGTCATTAGGAGAAAATTATTTGACAAGAAGAAACATGCAAGTAAAATGCTTTCTAGACTACTCTCAAATAATTGTTTTAAATATAGGATGATATTTTATAATTTTCTTCCAAAATTTAATGAATGCCATTTTAAAATATAATAGTTATATTGTTATCTGTTTTAGATGTGTAATATATTTTACTTTTGAACATAAATGGTATGGTTTTATCTTTTGAGCAAAGATTTTTCTTCTTTTAATAACATGTCCGATTCTTTCCTTCTATTAGGTGGCCTGTTTCACAATTAAATTGACTTAGTACTTTAGAATATTATGTTTATATAAATGTTATTTCAATCTTGGGTCTAATAAATTGCCAGTGTCATTAAAAAAATTACATTCCTAGAAGCTTCTTATCTTGTATGAAAATATTCACTGGCCTGAAAAATTTTCTCTCAAAAAAGATAGTTTTAATACAATTTTTGAGCAGGTTTTAGAAAAGTTGATTCTTCTCACAGATATTCACCTGGATGCATAGTTGGCACATGACCTAAACCTATGGGATTGTTTTGATGATTTTTTGGAGGGTGCAAGTTAAGCCAAAAAAATGTGTGTGTGTGTGTGTGTGTGTGTGTGTGTGTGTGTGTGTGTGTATGTGGTATGAGAGAGTAAATGCACAATTAATGTAAAATTAAAAAGTAAAATATATTTCAATCTCTTTCTATGATAAATTATACATGTTCTCAAAAACAGGTCCTTTATTCCCAATATTACTAAGCTGTTTCTTCAGATATTGTTTTCTAAATTAGTTATATTTTTTGTCATTGATTAGATAACGGCTTCCAATGTATTATTTTTGAGAATATGCCTTCCCTTTCATACAATTTAATTTGACATTGTCCTATGGTTGCTCATGATTGCTGATGTTTTTACTAAAATTTGGATACTCTTTCTTTTTTCTATAAGCATGATTTTGTTTAGATGGGCTCACTTGGCTATTTGAGAAGCATGTGTAAATTTATCCTATAGAACATCACCTTTAGTCAAGTTTAACTAATTACATTTGTGCCATAGGTTTTTGGTAATGAAATCATAAAAATGTGCAAACTGCTTTTAAATAAAATCTTCCAGAATTCATTCATATACTTTTTATTAAATTTCTTTATTATCTAAGCCATTATATTTACTTTATAATTCTCAAATTTAAAGGTTTTACTTGTATCTAATGAAATATGTATAAGCCATATATATATATATACACACATATATATATAATTTTTATGTTATATATTTTTATGGCTCCATTTCTTATTTTATCATTATAATTTATTTATATAATTCCCTCCACCCACGACTCCAAATTTCTTTGGTTTAAAGACCAATCACAGGGCTGGGGTTTTGTCTCAGTGGCAAAATGTTTGCTTAGTATGTGTGAGGCACTGGATTCAAGGCTCAGCACCACATAAAAAATAAAAATAAAAAATAAAATAAGGGCTGGGGATGTGGCTCAAGCAGTAACATGCTCACCTGGCATGAGCGGGGTGCTGGGTTCGACCCTCAGCACCACATAAAAATAAAATAAAGATGTTGTGTCCACCGAAAACTAAAAAATAAATATTGAAAAATTCTCTCTCTCTTTAAAAAATAGAATAATTAAAAATAAAAAGGCCAACCACATCTTTCTTATTTTTGTATCTTCAGACTTTACCTTGGTATAGGACCCATAGTATATATTATGAAAGTTGAACCAATGATCGGATATTTGCATAACAAAATGGCTTTAAATTAGCACCCAGTGATTATACAATTTCTAGTGGGAAGAATGGAACAGCATTGTAACTAAGTAAATATGTACATTCATTTTCTTTCTTCAGGCTTCCTTTACAGCACAGTTCTCCTCAGACTAGCAGTGTAATGTCCCATATTGGGTGCATGACATATCTATTGCTCTTGATGGCAGATTGAAAGTAGATTTTGGAGGTCTGTGCCTCATATAAAACTATCAAACTTTTGATACATTAAGACATAATTATAAGAAGATGCAAAAGTGAGTATGTATTGGGTAAATGGTCCATGATTTAATATTGCTTTCAGCTGAAAAGCCATAGTTTAAAATATTTCCCCTCAGATAATAGAAATTACAAATCTACATTCAGACATCCATGGGAGGATAAGAATATGTCATTAGGTAAAAATAATATATATTTTTCTTCTCTTTGATATTTTTCCAACTGAAATTGATAAAAATTCCAGAACCTTAAACTCTGACATAGCACTATTGAATGTCCTTTTCAAAAGAACTTCATTTGATCATTATAAACTCTTTGGTGACTGGGACTTCCAGGTTTTTTTTCATCTTATAGCTCTGTGTTGCCTACATATAGTCTAAATGATTTCTTTTGCATCTCAGAAAAAAAACAAAACTATTGTTTTGTTTGGTTCTGGAATGTTCTCCTAAGAATGTTCCTGTACCGAAGGCTTGGTCCCCAGCTTATGGTGTAATTGGGAGGTGGGAGAAACTGTAGGAGGTGGGCCTTAGTTGGAGGAAGTAGGTCCTTGGGGTCAAGTCTTTGAGGGTACACCTTGTCTCCTGTTTCTCTCTCTCCCTCTCTCTCTCTCTCTCTCTCTCTCTCTCTCTCTCTCTCTATCTCTATCTCTATCTCTATCTCTATCTCTATCTCTCTCTTTCTCTGCCTCTCCTCCTGACTGTCATGAGGTGAGCATCATTGTTCTACCACACACAACCCACTATGATATTCTTCACTCTGGCCCAGAAACAATGAAGTCAAGTGACCTTGAACTGAAACCTCTGAAGCCAGGAGTCAAAATAAATCCTTCCTCCTTCAAGTTGTCTATCTCAAGTTTTTGTCACAATGAAGGAAAGTTGATAAACACAACTATAAAGTGTTCTGTTCTGGGTTTTCATGTTAGCCAATTCTAGATTTAATATTAACAAGTAATATTTTTACATTAAGTATTTTCAAATAAATAGATATTAAATCAACACCTATTTACTTTCTCTTGGTAAGAATTAATACCTTGTCTTTTCTAAGTCCATTTATTAAAAGTCTCACCAGAATTATATTTTCCCATAAATTTTCTCACATATATTATCTATATACATATCAACCTTTCTATCCATCTAAATTTACAAGTTACATTGGGAATTTTTATTGGAGTGAAATTAAGCTCTGGAAACTCCTGAAAAAGAAATCCATATTAGTCATGTAAAACTTTTGTTGTTAGACTATCTCTAATGTGGATATCATGGTCAAAATTTTGAAATGTAACTCGAAGAAGTAAGGAAAAATTGACTCCATCTAGTGGTCTTATAGAACTGGTGCAGCCTAATTTGATAAAGTTGTTTTCAGGGTGCTGGTTGATAATTCAGATGTCTAGAGAAGCTGAGCAAATAATATAAATGGAAGAAATATCAATTGAGAGAAAAATCAATTATTGGTACATATTACACCTTTTATACATTTATGGAACTATGGTGTCAGCATACAACATAAAATATACATTCATAGGATGTAGGAGGATAGATTTCAAACTTTGACTGGAAACCAAATGCCCCTGTGAATGGTAGTTCTATAGCAATATTCTCAGCTAGCACCAGGTTTCAATGATTATTTATCATTCTAGAACACTGACCTGGTTGTGCTAGACCTTTCATTTTTTTCAAGAAAACATGTTCTAGATTTGTGTATCAGTCTATTTTGTGTTACTATTACAAAATACCAAAGGCTAGATACTTTACACATAAAAAGCGCTTATTAAGCTAAAAGTTTGGAGATTCAAGTGTTTGGCACCAGAGTGCTTGGTTCTGGTGAGGGCCTTCTTGCTACATCAAAACATGGTAGATGGTATCATAGCAAGAATATGTGTGAAAGGGAGAGAGCACATGGACAGAGAGGAAGTAAGAGAGTCAGAGTCCAGGCATATTCTTTTTATAACAACCTGCTCTCGCAGAAAGTATCTGGAGTCTCTTCAGGACTACATTACTCTTTTCTGTGGGTGATGCCTGCAATGACTTGGTTGCCTCTTGAAAGTTTCATCACTTCTCCATATTCCCACACTGGAGACCAAGCTTCCAGCACATGAACCTGAGGGATGCTCTCAAACAATCTCTAAACCACAGTGTATATGAGACCTACTGAATTTAATATGCCAGCTTATTTTTTAAGATGTGATGTGGCCTCAACTTATATAGATCTTGAGGTCATATTTGCCCTATGACCCATGATTTTGATGTATAAGTTGCAATAATAGGTCTTAAATTTCTTGATTTCATTTCTTCAAAGGACAGAAGAGGTATGGGCATTTTCCAGAACATTCAACACTAGGCAATGAGACTGAAATACAAAGCTACTTGGTCATTGCTAGGTTGAGTCTTGGTTGAGGATTATTTTTATTCAACAACAGGCACTATTCAAAGTGTTAGAATTATAGCTGTGAATAAGCAAACTCTTTTTCCTTTGTCTCTTTTAGATCCCTACCTTAAATGGGGAGCTCATCAGTGTCATCACAGAGCATGGTCACTTTCTGCAGGGAATATACACTGGAATGTTTGGCTATAATTTCCCAGTGTTAATCTTGGTTCTTGAGCACCATATAGAATTTGTTCATGATTTATATTTCTTTTTTTAAAGTTTTTTATTTGTTTTAATTAGTTATACATGACAGAAGAATGCACTTATATACTTTGATATATCATACATAGATGGGATATAGTTTCTCATTTTTCTGAGTATACAGTCACATACATACATAAAGTAATAATGTCTGTTTCATTCTACTATCTTTCTTATCCCTACATCCTCTGCCTTCCCCTCCTTTCAGTTCCTTCTACCTAATCTAAGGTAACACTATTCTTTTTTTTTGCATTATAATTTTTAATACACATATATACAATTTTTGTATCTCTGTTTGTATATAACCTATATTGACACTCAATTCAAGTCTTCATACATGTACTTTGTATAATGATGTCCATCATGATTTATATTTCTTTGGGATACTTCTCTTGTAATTTTTTGTTGGACATTTTGAAATTCTTTTTTTGAATTTTTTATTAGTTAAACATGACAGTACAATGATCTTGACATATCATACATTTGAATCAAATGGGGTATAATTTCTCATTTTTCTGAGTGTACAGGTTACAGAATCACATTGGTCATGTAGTCACGTATATACATACAGCAATACTAGTGTCTATTTTATTCTGCTGTCTTTCCTATCCCCCCTTCTCCTCCTTTCCCCTCCCATGAAGTTCTTAAACATAGCACTCAAATACAGAGTTTGCAGTTTAGGGAAGAATGAATCAGTGAGATGGTATTTTACTTTCTTTCTTTCACCAGATGGTATTTTACTTTCTCTCCTTCTTAACCCTGCCCACACCTTCCCCTTTCTACCCAGAGACAGTGAATAAAGAAAGGAAAATGGTCAGGATTCAGAATTCCTTAAACTTCTTCAGAAATTGGGAGAGATTGAGTGAAATCAAAGAAACCACAAACAGCAAGTGGCCCAATTCCTTCTCTCAAGCCCCCTCTGTTTTTTATGTTGGACAGTCACATTTAAAGGCAACCAGCTGACCTTCCATTGGCCTCCTGGGCTCCTGCAGGCCCCTTGAGCTCTCTGCCTGATCCACAGCTACCTTCTCACTTGTTCGTGCTCTTGCCTCTGGTCTCTGTGCTGCTCCTTGAATCTCTCATGATTCCCTTTCCCTTTTATACATTTGTGCTGTCATTCCTACTGCCTAAAATAATATCGATCCCCCGAGATCCGCTGATTCTCAACCCTCCATGTCTGTGCTGAAGTCTCCCTGAATTGTCCCACTGACAATGACATCTGCCCCTTACCCAGCACCTCCCAACCCTGTTTACTCTTCTCTGTTCTCCTCCCCCCATAGCTTTTAATATATATAATGTATTTATCATATTTGGGGTTTTTGGTATTTCATTTGCTAAAATACAAGCACCCGAAAGATAGAGATCTTTGTCTTGTTTTATTTAATGATATGTCAGCAGTGCTGCGGAAGACAAGGGAGGAGATAAAGAGAGAACTTATTATATTCCAGGAACCATTTTTTTTATAGTGGAATATTTTTACATGAAAGAATATCGAACTACTTAGGGTTGCCATACTTTTTACAGCCTGCTCTAATTGCTTGTGGAAAGATTTCTTGCAACAAATTATCTCATGTGTGGGCTTAGGATCTATTTTGCCTTTATTATCAGAAATTGCAGAAATACATATTAAGAGGAAAGAGAGTTTGTATGTTTGTTAACAAAAAAAATGTTGAAAGTAAAAAGAATTTCAAGTGTTTGGTCCCAAAGAAAATTGTGTTATATAAATAATTCATATAAAAACTATAAAGAAAAAGTAATTGTCTTGAGATAATAGAGAGAGTGTAGAACATGATATCAGTAATCCTGGTTACATGACTTACTACTTTTCTGATCATAGGTTAACAATTCATTAGCTCTCAGACTTACTTACCTTATTTGTAAATGGGAATAACAATATAGTAGAGTCTATCTTATTTGCCTTATAAGTGTATGGAAGTGAATTCTTTCTTAATATCTATTTGTTTATTTCAATGGTTAACCCAACTTTCATCTAAATTTATCATTATTTTATTTTTCTTTTTTACTTGACAGATTATCTTTTAGAATATAAGCTCCACAGGGGCAGTTTGGTGTCTTTCTTTTTCAGATTCGTGCTCCCAACTTTAAACCTTATGTCTGACACATAACAGTTGCTTGGTAAAGATATCTTAGGATTAAGCAAATGTAAGCAATAATATTCATATGATGTAATAATAGTAGATTGATTAATAATCAATTATGATGCAGATGTCTGTTATTATTGTCACCATCTAAACCATTTGATCATCCATGATCAAATATGTGTTTTCTCACCTTTTTAAATCCAGGGGGATGATCAACTTCAAGTATTTCTGCCTTAACTTACATATTTACTGAAATAATACAGGAAAACTTTGCTGATCTCTTGATTTTGTAACAGGTCTCTAAGCTGGCTGGTGTTTTGGTTAAACATGGAATCCAAAAAGGTGACACTGTTGTCATCTACATGCCCATGATCCCACAAGCAATGTATACCATGCTGGCATGCGCAAGGATAGGAGCCATCCACAGTCTCATATTTGGGGGATTTGCATCCAAAGAATTAAGCAGTCGCATTGATCATGCAAAGGTAAGTGCTTTCTTTGGGAAATTGGGTTATAGCTACCTATATTATAGCCATATTTACCTGTGGATGAGTTATCCAAGAATGTTCTTACTTCTTTTGATCTTCTTTTCAAATGGGGTACTTAAAATTTGTTTTTCTTTTTCTTTTTTTTTTTTTGTTTATAGCAGCTTTATTCATCATCACCAAAACAAACAAAAATCAAACAAACAAACAAACAAAACACCCTGAAAGCAACCAAAATATCCTTCAACAGATGATAGGTTAACAAAGTGTCATGCATCCATCTAATGAAATGCTATTCAATGGTAAAACAAATTCACTATCAAGCCATTAAGTCATGAATTAAATTTTTTTTTTGAGAGGCAGTACCAGGGATTGAACCCAGGGGTACTAGACCGCTGAGCCACATCCCCAGCCCAATTTTATATTTTATTTAGAAACAAGAGTCTCACTGAGATGCTTAGCACATCGCAGTTGCTGAGGTTGGCTTTAAACTCATAATCCTCCTACTTCAACCTCCTGAGTCACTGGGATTACAGGTGTGCACCACCTCATGAATTAAGTTTTTGTTCTTTTATATTTTTTAAAAAATGTATTGTTGTTTTATCTTTTTAAAATTTATTTATTCTAATTTGTTATATGTGAAAGCATAATGCATTCTAATTCATAGTACACATATGGAGCACGATTTTTCATTTCTCTGGTTGAACACAAAATAGAGTCACACCATTCCTTTCTTCATACATATACTTAGGGTAATGATGTCCATCTCATTCCACCATCTTTCCTACCTCCATACCCCTTTCCTTCCCCTCTCTCACCTTTGCCCTTCTAAAGTTCCTGTATTCCTCCCATGTTCTCTCTAATCCCCATTACGGATCAGCATCCACTTATCAGTGAAAATATTTTGCATTTTTTTTCTGAGGGTTAGCTTACTTCACTTAGCATGATATTCTCCAACTCCATCCATTTACCTGCAAATGCCCTGATTTTATTCTCTTTTAATGCTTAGCAATATTCCATTGTGTATATAGACCACAGTTTCTTTATCATTCATCTACTGAAGGGCATCTATGTTGGTTCCACAATTTAGCTATTGTGAATTGTGCTGCTATAAACATTGATGTAGCTGCATCACTGTAGTATGCTGCTTTTAAGCCCTTTGGGTATAAACCAAAGAGTGCTATAGCTGGGTCAAATGGTGTTTCCTTTCCAAGTTTTCCAAGAAATCTCCATACTGCTTTCCAGAGTGGTTGCACCAATTTGCAGTCCTACCAGCAATGTATGAGTGTACCTTTTTCCCCACATCCTCTCCAACACTTAATATTGCCTGTATTCTTGATAACTGGCATTCTGACTGGAGTGAGATGGAATCTTAGAGTAGTTTTGATTTGCATTTCTCTAATTGCTGGAGATGTTGAACATTCTTTCATATATTTGTTGATTGATTGTATATCATCTTCTGAGAAGTGTCTGTTCAGTTCCTTGGCCCATTTATTGATCGGGTTATTTATTTTTTTTTTTTGGTGTTAAGATTTTTAAATTTTTATATATTCTAGAGATTAGTGCTCTATCTGATGTATTTGCTCCCATTCTGTAGACTCTCTCTTCACCTCACTGGTTGTTTCTTTTGCTGAGAAGAAGCTTTTCAATTTGAATCCATCCATTTATTGATTCTTGATTTTATTTCTTACACTATAGGAGTCTCATTAAGGAGTTGGGGCCTAATCCAATATGATGAAGATTTGGGCCTACTTTTTCTTCTATTAGGCACAGGGTCTCTGGTTTAATTCCTGAGACCTAGATCCACTTTGAGTTGAGTTTTGTGCATGGTGAGAGATAGGGGCTTAATTTTATTTTGCTGCATATGGATTTCCAGTTTTCCCAGCACTATTTGTTGAAGAGGCTATCTTTTCTCCAATATGTTTTTGGTGCCTTTGTCTAGTATGTGATAACTGTATTTATGTCTCTGTGTCCTCTCTTCTATTGTGTACCATTGGTCTACAAGTCTATTTTGGTGCCAATACCATGCAGTTTTTGTTACTATTGCCCTGTAGTACAATTTAAGTTCTGGTATAGCGATGCAACCTGCAGCTCAGTTGGTAGAGTGCTTGCCTCATATGCACAAGGCCCTGGATTCAAATCACAATTCAATCCCCACACCACATACACAAAAAATGTTTTTATTTGACATTTATCTGTTACTTTTACATTCTTTTTTGAGTCAGTTCTGGGTGCTAAGTGCTTTGAGAAATGTAAAATATAAAATAAGGTATATGCCTTTCAAGTTATCTTGTCATATACTGTGGTATATAAGACATATAAGAAAAATAATTATTAATTTATTTATTCAACATTTATTTATTAGGCTCCCTCCATGTGCTTGGTACTGACCTTGGAAAAGTATAAAAAATAATAGTTATCAAATATGTGGGCACATAATTATTTTCAAAAATCTATATACTTCTAGGAATGGGGTGATAACCCAATGATTAAGAACAGAGAGGGCTAGGGTCACGTTTGAATGGGATACTAAGAGAAACAATTTCATAATTTGTAAAATATTCTTAAGATATTATATTTAAAATAGCACAGTGTCTAAGATGTAACATTCACTTAAATATTATTATTATTCTATGAGTTTAGAATGTTCAGTGAACATTTCTCTATAAAATGACCAGAGAGTGAGTATTTCAGGCATTGCATAGTACCTGTTCTCTGTTGCAGGCACCCAGCTCTACTTCTGTAGCACAAAAGCAGCCTCAGGCAGTAAATCCACAATGGGCATGTCTGTGTTCTGATAAAGCTTGACAGAAATAGTTTGCAGACTCCCTAATTTTGAGGAAGGGACATTTCTTTTGGTTTTGGTAGCTGAAGAGGGCTCTGTGAAAAAAAAAAAAAAGTGAGATCTGAGTTAGGTCTTGGCTGAGATTCAGGTGGAAGAGAATGACGTTAGTAAGATCCAAAAGCCGGGGAAACAGTACGAATCAAGCATTACTGGCAGGAAAGAGTAAAAGTCATTTGGGAGGAAATAAGTAGATTGGCGTGACAGCGAAAATAGAAAAGTGAGCTTGCCAAGGCTGGTTTTGTCTGACCTGTAAATAAACCACTGGAAGTTATTGAGCAGGGGAGTATCATGTTTTAAACAATGTTAAAGAGGAGACAAGCTTTGCAATATCATAGGAATGAGGAGCGAGGCTGGAGGCCTTAGCGAGACACTTTGGTACATGTTCTACTTTTGAAGAAATGGGAAATTTTTAAAAAATCAGAACATGTCAGTTGTAAGACTGAGGAAGGAAAGTCCTTGTAGGAGTTAAGAGATGGCTGGCTTTTAGAGTTTCAGACACGAAGACAAGGTGTTTTTAGGGAAGTAGCTTGCATTCTAGGTCCTCTGAGTGCTAAGCCTAGAGTGAGGCTTTATATAGCTTAATTCATCTGCTAAAAGGTAAGGTATTAGAACTAGAAAGTTGTTTTGTGGACTAAGTACCTGAGTTCTTTTTATTATTATTATTTTTATTGACCCGTGAAGTTATTGCTTATGAAAGAAATCTTGAGGGTTTTATCAATCTGTCACTGACCTGTAAGTTCATGGGAAGTTGGTAAGGGCTCTTAGGAAGCTATAGGCTCTAGGTTTTTAGCTACAAAAAAGCTAAACACCATTTAGACAAAGGTATTAGACATGTTATTTTCTTCTAAGATACATCCTATAAGATATGAAGAAATTGAAATATATAAAATATATATAGATATATGTACATATATAAATATGTATGTAAATAAGGACCTACCCAATGCTGCACTGTAGGAAGAGTTTTTATTCATCACACACAGATGTACAATATTGTTAAGGAGTAGAGGCAATACATGCATACTCTTATGGGTAAGGCTATTAGGTCAAATTTAAGGAGAGATGATGGAGATAGAGATATGCATATGAGATTTCTAGACAAAACAAATATTTGAAATCTGTGATTTTTATGTCCTGATTTTCAAACAAATTGGCTAAAGAATTTTTTTTTTTAAATTTTAACAGACAAAGATGAAAAGGATATATTCTAAAATGTCAGTCTAGACCCAATAAAACCTCTAATAAAAGTTGTCAATAAAATGCAAAAGGGATTACTTTTCCAGAGTAATTTAATTTTGACTTTATTAAATTATTCAAGTTCTGATACATTCTATATATGTTCTTAACTTGATATGTAGCATACTTTCATTTTTTCAGAATCCTAATTTTATGGAATTTTAACTAGAACTGTTTTTGTAAGTATTACAGATATTAAAGTGCGAATTATATTCAAATATCTACCTTCAAAAATACAATAAAAGGAAATAAGACTTCTTTTCTTTTCTTTCTTCCTTTGCTTTTCTTTTAAAAATCATTTTGCTATAGAGGAAAGAGAAAGGTTATTCAATCACAAAGAACTGGCCCCATTTCTGTCTCTACCCCTTGTAACCTGGGGCAAGCTTTGTAACTGCACTGAGCCTCAGTTCCATGAATACTAAATGATATTCAAGAAGCAAAGAGTACTATAAATGTATATATTTGCACAATATAAACTTTCCATAGATGAAATAGATTATAACCAGAAATCAGAATTCAAGAGTAAATGCAATACCATGAAATGATTAGCTGTTTCTTGAATCATTTATTATATATCTCCTTTGTTTTGGATTTTTTGGTTAAGAAGCAATACATTTAAAAGAATAAAAATGTTTGTTTCTGCAAATTAATGAAAATTTTCATTTAGTCCTACAATTTTTGTTGAGAGTTTATGGAATGATAGACCCTATATAGGCACAGAAGATAAATGACAACCAGACTTGGCCTTGGACTACTTACTGAGCAGTATTGGAATTTAAAGAATCATTCACTATAGACAGATATTTGAGGCATGCCCAGCTTGTAACAAGGAAGGGAGATTAACCCTAACTACAGTCCCTACCAGGGACACTTTGGCTACACCTGCATACCTCCTAGATGCCCTTCAATAGAGGAATGGATAAAGAAACTGTGAGATATATGTGTACACACACACACACACACACACACACACAATGGAATATTAGCATCAAAAGAGAATAAAATCATGACATGTTCAGGTCAATGGATAGGAATGGAGAATATCATGGTTAGTGAAATAAGCCAATCCTCCAAAAAACAAAGGCCAAATGTTTTCTCTCATAAATGGATGCTGATCTGTAATGGGGGTTGGGGGAGCATAGGAGGAATGAAGGAACTTTGGATAGCACAAAGAGGAAGGGAGGGGGAACGGGGATAGAAAAGATGGTGGAATGAGATGTATGTTATTACACTAGGTACATGTATGGAGACACAAATGGTGTGATACTTTGTGTACAGCCAGAGAAATGAAACATTGTGCTCTATTTGTGTACCGCGAATTGAAATGCATTATGCTTTCATGTATAACAAATTAGAATAAATAAATAAATGAATTAAAAAAATAAAAGTGACTAGCAAATTGTCAGTTAAAGAAGAATTTGGAGGGTATCGTATTGATAGGGGCATGTCCAAACTTTGTGGAGCTTGATATTTAAATTACTTGGGAATTCTTTTGTGAAAAATAAAATAAAATTACAAATGTAATGTTTTGTGAATATGAATTTGTCTTTAGAATGAGAACAAAATGGTAAAAAGATTATGGGAGAATCAGATCCTGTCCTCCTGTGGTCTATAGGTATGTAGAAGAGATTCATGTAGAAAGCCTTAGAAGTGATTTCTGATTACAATTGGGTTGGTGCTTTCCAGCTAGGAAATGCTGAAGCCTCCCTCAAAACCAGCTCTTATGATATTGTGTGTGTGTGTGCGAGGGCCCCTAAGGTTTACATTTCAGTGGATCTTAGTACATCCACCTGGCTTAATGAATTCTTTAGAAGATATTTTGTACAGCTTGTTTTTATGAGCCCAAAGTATCACTAAGTGTGTAATTTTCAACAGGTAAGTGAGATTTATGTGGAAAGGATTAGGTCTATAACATTTTTAAAAGGGGTGTATTGGTTTTCAGGTCATTTATTCAACAGAGAACAGAATCATTCAAACATTTTCTTAGAAATGTTAAAACTGCCAATCTGCACCTGAAATATTGTGATTACTTTAATTGGGATTGTTAAAGCTTTCTTGATTCTTATTCCAGCTCTTTTTAATTTTAGCCCAAGGTGGTTGTTACAGCATCATTTGGCATTGAACCTGGAAGGAAGGTAGAGTACATACCTCTTCTAGAAGAAGCGCTAAGAATAGGTCAACACACACCAGACAAAGTTCTCATTTATAATCGTCCGAATATGGTAATTTGAATATTTCACTTAATTCTTGTTTTGTTACTGTGTTAAGGATGGTTCTAGTTTTGACCATTTTGAAAGAGACACTTCATCCAAAAACTATATGTATATATATCTATATATATCTCCTGAATGTGGTTGCTATTTCTAGGGGGAAAAAGATATAAAAAAGTACTTACTTTTTTGTACTGTGTGAAAAGTAGGTTAAAATAAAAAAGTTGAAACAGATAAATACTTGTAATATTCACAGATTAAGTTCTATGTATAGTGCTAGTGTGGCATCATTTCTTGCTTTAAATTTTATAACGTATATACTAATGAACACTAATTGCCTATCATTTGATTTTTAAGATATTCTTCTAGTAGATAATTTAAAAAATATTTCCAATAACTATCAGTTAGATGATACTGTGATTCCTATTTTAAAAGAGAATCAGTGGACCTAGAGACAAGTACCTTGCTTGATTAGTAAGTGCAAGAGTCATGACTTGGACACTGGCTCCATGACCATGTGCTACATCCCTCCACTGTGCTGCCTATTGGAGAGGTGTGATTAATTTGTATGCAAAATATCTTTTTTTTTAAATTAAGACAAGCATTTAGGCCAGAAATAAAACCATGTTCAGGAAAATAAAGCATGAATGAATATTCTAAAGAGGTAAATCCTATGATCAATGAAGGAAGAAAAAGTACCATAATATAACAATGTATACATTTTATAATTACTTTGACCTGGTGATCACCTTATCTTTACATTCAAATCAAGTCTCCAGCTATTTGTAGTAGGGCCAAATTGGGTTCTTAGCAGATTAAAACATTTTTGCAGAGGAGAAATTACAAGGGTGCAAAGAATCATGTACAATTTTATGGAGCTCTTGAGAGGTTATCTACAGAAATTACTTAAATGACACGATATGAGAACAAAGATTGTTAGAACTATGTCATTTTGATTATCACCTAGCAATTCCCATTAGTACATTAAATTCATGGGTAAAATTTTAGTAGTCTGTGGTTCATGAACTGCTGCACTCACTGATTTTAATGTTCTTACTGTCTTGAAGAAAAATTTAAATTTCTTTCAGAGGACCACAAGCATATCTTTTAAAAAGGCTTTGTTGCCATTTAAATCAAGAAATTCAAAGTGAGCAATGAAGAAAGCTTGGGTAAAGGGATATTCAAGGAATGACAGAAACACACACAAAAGCGTGCTTATGTGACGTAGGGTACTGTTCCCACACATAGAGTATGAATTCACAGAGAATTTGTGAAGACCTTATGATGGGCAGGACTCAATGCTAGCAACTTTCAAATGCATTTTCTTATTTAATTCTTATAAATAAACAAACTAGATCTTACTACTGGCCCCATTTTGGGAAACTGAAGCAGTTAAAGTCCAGCTAGTAAGTGGTATAGCAAAATTTGAACTCTGGTTTTAATGACTTTGGATCAACAAGATATATGCTATTTATTTTACTCTATAAATGTATCTTTGTGCATATCAATGTTCTCAAGATTTTTTTTCTTAAATACAAATCTCTTTTTTTCCCTCTTAAATAGAGATGTGCTGTTTACTCCTCCCTGATAACTACCTTTCTTTTCTCTCTCTCTCTCTCTCTCTCTCTCTCTCTCTCTCTCTCTCTCTCTCTCTCTCTCTCCCTCCCTTTTTCTCTTTGACTCTTTCCTCCACTGTGACATGGACCATGGACGAAGGCTTTGAAGGTCTCTTGTCCTGTATAGGAGACCTACGGTTCAGGCAGTAATTAAACCCAGTGGATTAGCTTTGCTTTGAGTTTAGAGAGGCACAGATTATGAGCCTGGGTGGTGTAGCTCATTAACCAGGATTACATTTTTTGCCAGGGAGGTAAAAAACTTGGCACTACTCCTGACCCTCAGGCAAGCATGACAGAATCAAAGGAATATCACATCAGACACCCCTGATGCTCCTCCAGTACTACCTTTTAGGAATTATAACAACTAGGAAAGTCATGTCTGTAAAAGTAAATGTGTATATGCAAAAGCTAAATATTGATTTTTCTCTCTCTTCATTTTGTCATGTCTCTTTTACTCGCACCTTTTTTTCTTAGTCTTTAGAACAACCATCCATTTGAGCCCTCATTTGAATAGTGGCCTATAAAAATTATGTATCTATAATTATTTCTTTGATCAAATCAATTTACATTTTTCATTTTTTCAGTGTGATGATTTTTATAGATGTGTAATTGTGATGTCAAAGGTTTGATAATTTGAAATTAGTTGTTTTTATGTGATGCATGAAAAGAAATGAAAACATGATTTGCTCATGGTTAGCTATTTTTGTTTATCTAAATGGCACCAGCTAGTGCCAATTAGAGTGGGCCCAGAGAAGCCAAGTGGGACTGAAATATCACCATCATGAAGGATCAATTCAGATTATTTCTACATGGGTTTATTCATATTTATATTTATTCATATTTATATTTGTAATATTATATAGACACATTAATTTGTAAATGTACTTACTTTAACATATAACCACATTTTATAGCCCTGTTTAACGTATGAAGAAGCCTGAAAAATAGAAGTGTCTTGTCTTTCTATTCCAAGTCTCTCAGAGTCTTTTCACTTAGCTCAGTAATCACCGTGATGAAGTGAATGATTATATACATCTCTAGTTGGTGAATCCCTCTAGATTTACCAAGGAATGTATAGCTTATTTGTGCCTGTGCTATCATGCTTATCAATTACAAACTTCACCTGATATGTGATCTTGAACTCAAGTTAGTGTTTTAGAAAATAACAAGTTACCTAATGGGTCTTAACTCTATTTAGGTAGCTCTTCGTTACAGTAACTCTTCCATAAACAATTTCCTTGCTCTTTATTTATCTGGCCATTTCATAGCTTCTATTTTTTAAAGACAATCTCTTTATTTAAAGGTGTATTTATTTAACCCTTGAATCTATTATCACAAAGTTTACAACAGAGTTTCCTAGAACAAAAGAATGAAGGAAAGAAGGAAAGAAAGAGATTGATTTCTACATCAATTAATGACCTAGGATAAGGAAAACTTGGATAGTCTTTTGGATATGTCACATACACTCATTAATTTTAATAATTAAGTTTTGTTCTTGAAAAAGTAGAATTCTTCACCACTACAGAAGATCATTTGACATCCTCTCATTTGGAAAGGTGGCCACAATATTCCTCTTAAATTCTCTTGTATAAAGAAAACTTTTAAGTGGTTATTTGACATTTCATTGTGAAGACAGAACTTCCAAAGTAAAAGAAATAGTATTCAAAAAATAAAGAACTTAGTTTATAAGCTGTTAATGTAGATACATCTATGGAAACATGAACCTCTGAGTTAATTAAGCTCTGAGTGTTGATGAAAATTAACTGCCTTCGATTCAGTTTGTTAAGGATATCCCTCGATTTGAATAAAATATATTCATTGTGTCAGTTCATTTGAAGCTAACGTCAAACCACTGGGATTTTTTAATAAACATTTATCTTCACCAAGAACCTTGAGATTTTCTATTCATAAATTCAGTGTATGGTGCTATATGCCAGTAGAGTTTCAGTCAGATGCTCACACTCCTATAGACTTAGCTACTTTCCATTCCCTTGATTTAATATTCTTTTCATAATGTCTATTTTTATATTTTGCTGTGTAGGAGACAGTTCCTTTGGTATCAGGTCGTGATCTTGACTGGGAGGAAGAAATGGCGAAAGCCCAATCACATGACTGTGTTCCCGTCCTTTCAGAACATCCACTGTATATACTTTACACATCTGGAACAACTGGGTTACCTAAGGTATTCGCTCTCTTATGGATAACTATCTGTAGCAGCAGTTTTCCTTTGTACTGTGAATATCTGATCACTGACTAAAAAATGTCTTAGACTCTGCTTTGATGTTTAGACATCATTACTTAATATCTTAAATAAATTTTGTGCTTAACTCTAAATATACAAAAGCATTCATTGTATTTAATGTCAAATGCTTTATCCCTATTTCTTCCAAATTCTTCTCAAATGTCAGCAATACACAATGGACTTCGTAATTTACTAAAATTAATATGTATTTAATTGTCTACCAATGGGTATTTGTAAAATATATTTTATGTATGTTTGTGTGTATTTATTTTTGTCGTGCTGGGAATCAAACCCAGAGGAAATATATGTTTAAATGAAATATGTTTTATTTATTTATATTGAGAGATTTTATATTATGGAATTTATTTTCGATCTAGAATTCAGTTCTTTGTTATAAATGTGATTTTTTAAAGAATTGGCCTGGACAGTTTTATAAGAGGCAGTTTATCTAGAGTATTGAAATATTTGATTTACAATATGGAAGACACTCGATGTTTCAATATCTGTTTACAATGAAACTTGCTTTCACAAAGTAAAGTTAAAAATATCAATATTTATGAATGTGTCAGCTATCAACCAATACTACTCGCCTTGTATCTTCAAGTAATACTGTTTATTTATACAACTTCATAAAGGCTTCTGCTATTATCTTTCTGATGTATCCTCCTTAGAGTTTTCAATATTTACCAAATCATAGAATTTAGTGGGGAAAGAGACCTTGGCAATCATTCTCATCTCAGAGGATAGAGGTCTCTATTATCATCACATCTCTGTAACTTTAGAGTTCTGAAAACATAATCTCCTAATTATATTAAACTAGTCTAATCTATTAGATTACATTTTAAGAAGAAAATTTAAGATATTCCACACAAACCTTGCTTGTGAAAAGGAAAACATTTGGTAAAGGAATATATTCTCTGTGAGGATAGAGACCATGTTTTATTACATTTTCTTCTACCATCATCTTTTATATGTAGTGAGTGCTTAACAATTTTTTTGTCAAATGCATACATGTGTATGTGTATATTATGCATATGAGGATAATTATCATTATAGGATCAAAGTTGTGTGATATTCTTTACAACTCTAGTCATTTGTAAAGTAAATATTTCTCCACATTGCAGTTTTGTTTGCTTGAGCAGACCAAATGATTGAACACAGTATTCCCCCTCTACTTTTTGCATTTTACTATCAGTATGGAGTCCATCTGAACATTTGGCTATAAAATAAAAGGGGTACAGCAAAGTTTTAATCTAATATAAAGTAATATAAATGTATCAACATGAACGGAAATTCCTGAACCTGAGAATATAGTATAAATTATCAGACTTTAAAAACAACAGCAACAACAAAGAACAGACAAAACAACAACAACAATAACAACACTATAGCTTCTTAAAAGCTTGAAGGAATCTTGGAAAAAAGAAAAAAAGCCCCCATCCCACACAAAAACCTTTGTGCCACCTCAAGAGTTTAATAAATCACTCTGAGATTCACTATGACCTGGATTAGAATCTGTATAAGAAGAGCTTGTCAGTATTTAAAGCTGACTCGGCCAGGGTAAAAGAAAAAAGATAAAAGTGGTATAGCGAGCATTATGTGTGGAAGAGTGTTGGTTTCCAATAAGGAAGGATCCTGGTCACCCCAGGTTTTCTGAGTCAAGTTCGTTTCAGGATTCCTTCAGTGACTAAATGAAGGTCCTTTGATGTGTCTTTATCTCCCTCTATCCTTTTCCTCTTAACAGACCATTCTGAAGACTGTTTCTTTTTACAATTTGGAGAAGGATTTAATTGCTTTGAGATTTATTTATATATATTGAATTTGGCTCAATCCAATGTACATGTATTAAGTACTCATTCTGTGCTGGAACAGATAGACCATGAGTAAAACACAGTCCCTTGAATCTAGTAGGGTGCAGATATGCATGGACATAGGTAGTGCAAGACAGACTGTGATTCATTTGTTGAAAAGGTAGGAGACTGCACACAGTGGGGGCAATGGGGATTATTGTTTCAGACTGTTTAGGAATTTACTTATGACAGTACACTTTAGGGAAGAATCAGATTTTGAGATTAAAAATGAGAGAGGGAAGTTCAAGACGTTGAAACTGAGAGAAGGATGGTTTTGAATATTTACTGAAGTAGAAACAGAGTAGAATTGTTTGGGGTGGGGAAACCAGGAGGTTTTGAATGTATTAAGTATGATGTGTTTGGGGGACATTAATATGGAGATGCCCAGTCAGTATTGAATGTGAGAGTCTGAGGCTGTACATCTGAAGCTTGAGATAAACATTCATGGGACATCAGTGTAATTGGCTAGTATTTAACTTATGGAAGTGAGTGGGTTTTGCAAAGTGTAACTTTCAGAATAGCAAAATAAGATCATTATTTCTCAGTGTTCCTGAGACATGCTTTTCTTTCCTGCAATGAACCTTAGAATTGCAATTGCTTTGATATTATATATTGCCAACAGACCTTTACATCACTTATTTTAATCCACTTTACACATATTGTTATAAGTCTTAGAATGTATTTCACACTTTGTTTACACTATGACACTAACCTTAAAATTTGTCCCTGGTAGATCCTTAGGATATCTTCAATAATTGCTTACTTGTTTGCTCTTCAGACTCCTCTTTATTCATATTATTCTCATTTCATTTTTGTATGTCTAATCAGGATTATTAGTATCTGAAATATTAATGTTGGGATCTCTAGAGTAGAAGTACAGGAAAAATGAACACACCTGCAGGAATATGCATTTGGATATAAATTTCATGATATCATAATTTCTTTTTCATCTTTGATCGTCCTAAGAAATAATAATATTGTGAGCCTGTTACAGTTTGCATCTGGAACGTCCTCCAAAGGCTCATGTGTTTTGGGCTTTGTCCCCAGCTTGTGGTACTATAGAGGTAGTTTCAGAATTATCTCTACACTGGTAGTAATGTTAGGAAGGGCTGGAAACTTTAGGAGATGGGGTCTTGTTGAAAGAGGTGGGTCACTGGGGGTATGACTTTGAAGAGTATATTTTGGCCCCGGACCCCTTCTTTCTTCCATAACTTCCCAGATGATAAGAGATGAGCAGCTCTGTTCTACCATGCCCTTTTCATCATGATACTTTGCCTCACTACAGGATAAATGCAATGCAACTGATTACTGTGAACTGAAGTCTCTGAGCCAGAAAAACCCCTTTTTTACTTCAGGTTACTTTTCTCAGGTGTTTTGTCACAGTGATGGAAAGCTGACTAATTAACCCAAACTCCATAAAAATATTCTGCTTAAAAATCCTTATTTCTCATAGGCATATAAGGCACACATAAGATAGTCTGTTCTTTGGTTGGAATTTGCATATATATTCAGTTCATATTTGCATTTCTGCGTCTGCCAACTCTGGAGTTGTCAGGAGGCTGTATGACAGGTTAATCTGTTAGCTGCAGCAAATATTCCAGCACCCACAGCTGAGCTACTTTGCATGCATTTTGGTTTTGTTGTGGACTTCTATTCTATTTGGTTTTGGAGCCTCTATTCAACATCATTCAAAGCACTGAACAATAAAATAAAAAATCCCTCATCTGGATGGCTCTTCTTTTGGAAGTGGGAGATTTAGTGATGGTCATATTTATCTTCTTCCAGCTTGATATCGTGGAGGGACAGTGATAACAACAACAAAAAGTTCAGTGCCAAAGGAAAACATGGGAAAGCAACCAGAAGGATAGGATTCAAAAGGAGGCAGGACAGGAAGGTGATAGATAAGGCTTTTTGTACTTTTGTACATTTACATAACTTATGTAACTTTTATTCCTGTTTGTTAGTGGACTTATTCATATTCCCCACCCTGGGGGGAACAAGTGAGAAGGAGTAAAATAAGAGCAGTGGATTTAAAAAAAAATCTGTGATACAATTCTTACAGTTAAAATGCTGAACTTGCTACATCTTCCCTCCTTATCTCATAGTTCTTCAGATCAATAAAAAATTATACAGCTGCTACAGCATCTTCCAGGGAGATAGTTTCAGAATCATCCAAAAGCCTGCAGCAAGAGATTTTATATTTGATGAAATATCCCAAATGGAAACATTCCATTTCCTCTCAGATAATTCACTGGCTTCTACTAGTTTCAAAGGATATTTTTCCTGAATAAAGAAGAGTATGTTTTAAAGAATTTTATCATTCACACGTGTTTATTCTCTCCCATATTCATTCATTCATTCAGTCAATAAATGTACTAAACGACTGTTGTGTGCCAGATAGTACTGAAGATGCGAAGGCATTATCCTCACAGTGCTGAATGGGGTAAGAGGCACAGCACTGCGTTGTTCTGATGAGGTGTGCTGGCCTTGGTAACTGTGGCACAGGGCAGAGAGAAGTGCAGCACAGTCGGGTAGGGTAACAGCTTCCCAAGAGAGGTAGTATTTTGCAGTGTCTTTGTATACTTGTGTGAAAAAATGGGAACTAATCAGGTTCAGAGAAGGAGCAGGGAGACTCATTCTGCAAAGAGGAGATGCTATGAATAACGCCACTATTAGAATAAGATGATTGATGATGTGTGGATTTTTTTTAAATTTTGTAGTTGTAGATGGACAGAGTGCCTTTATTTTATTTGTTTATTTTTATGTGGTGCTGAGGATCAAACCCAGTGTCCTACGCATGCTAGGCAAGAGCTCTGCCACCGAGCTACAGCCCCAGCCTTGTTGTGCAGAAATTTTTAAGCACATCAGAGCCATTCCTTTTTTTTTTTCCCCCTTAATTCTCTAACTCCAATCATCATTTGGTAATGGATTTCTTTTTCTAAGTACGATATGTACTTCCCGTTTCCTTTTTTTTTCTTTTCAACTTGTCAGGCTGAATAGAAATACACATACATACTCCAACACACATACACATGCACGTTCATATATACACATATAAGCATGTATTCATAAGTATAGACATATATACATACACACGAATACATACATCTATATATTTTAAAAAAATATTTAGTTTTAGTTGTAGTTGGACACAACACCTTTATTTCACTTGTTTATTTTTGTATGTGGTGCTGAGGATCGAACCCAGGGTCTCGCACGAGCAAGGCGAATGCTCTATCGCTGAGCCACAACCCCAGCCCACACCTATATTTTTATATGCAAATAAATATCCATTTGTGTATGCTTTTATGTATATATTTATAGAAGCCTTTATTATAGAATAATAGAGGGGTTGGACTTGGAAAGTATGAAGTTTGGTCATGTACTACAAAATTTTATTGCTACAGTATTTTAAGATTTGCCTTCCAGATTTTTATAGACCCATTTACACACACACACACATACACACACACACACACACACACACACATTCTTAGAATAAAACTCTAAAGCTCATAATCTAACCACACATCTCAGTTTTCCTGCCTCTTTCCACTTAATGTCTATTTTTCCAATTGTGTTTTTCAAGTTGCTCTAACTCAAACTGCACACAACACTTCATATTGACATGTTCTTTGTCTTATTTAATGTTCCCATTTATGACATTTTGTGGTTTTTCTTCAAAAGCAGCTCATTAAGCTGGAATTCTTAAAGGACTCTCTGTGAATACTCTGTGACTAATACTCACCCTTTATTTTGACTTGTAGAAATGAAAATCTTTAAATACCATAAACATTCTAAGTGCTCAAAAAAGAAAAAAAAATCCCACCTGCACATTGTCTTTTTTTTCCTCACTTCTGAGATAGAATTCATTTTCATGTCTTTATTTGGAGCTTAGAGTGTGATTCCCACCTGGATGTTGTTTAAATTCTCCAGAAGATTTTAAGGATTATGATTGATCCTATAAAAACCTCCAGAAGAGTATATTGGCAGAATATACGGCTTTTCTGAGAATATGTTAGATCACATAATGCTTTTACTTACAAGGTAGATAGAGTATAAGCACGTATAAAAAAGCAGTGACAGATTGAAAAGACTCAAAATGTAGCAAGCTTGTGAATCAGGGCAAGCACTGGTGTTGAATATGTATTCTTACCTCATGCATGGTGTTTCAGATATATTTTTAAAGTGCTGAGTGTAATTTTGCTTACTTAGAATATTAACGATTTGACTTTTTAAATAAGACTTATGTGTTTTCAGAAGCTGAACTGGGTTTCTTTCTCCTTTGTATTGTAATTATCATTACTTGGAACACATGACCACAAATAAGAAACAGAAATGCCTTTCATCTTATTCTATTCATAAACTAACATACATAATGAAGAATCTCCTTTTAAACATAACCTTTCATATGTTTTACCTTCCAACCTCTCATAAACTATCTGTATGGAGAATATGAAACTGCATAGTTCTTTTTTTCTATATCATATAAATAATCAGAAATTTGAAAACTGTATAATCTTAATATTTTGGGAGGCGTTAGACCAAATTATAGATCTGAAGGTTAGATTAATGGATGGCAAAATGATACCTGACTAAAATATTTATACTCATTTTTTTCTTAAAAAAGTGAGTATTAAAGATCAATGAAAACAGAAGTTATGGTTTTTCTCTCTCTTTAATCTCCATTTTATTGTTTTAAAGGGGATTTTGATGGTGACTGTGGAAAGCCATCCCTGAAATGCGTGAAAACCTTTTTCAGCATTGCATCCAGGGAAGGGGTAGATCTGGCATTGGAAATTTCCCATGACAGTCCCCCTCCCCCCCCCCCCCGGATAGATTGCCCAATGCACATGAACTTCCCTCAGTTTTGCTAGAAGGTCTGGCGCAGCACCAGTGATGGGCATAACCTTTAGGAACTGAGCAGCCTACCTGCCCCTACCTCTAACCTATTTTAGTGAAGAACTTTCTGTAATTTCTAAATAAAGCAAACGCAGGCTCCTTTCTTTGTTAGAAGCTGGACCTGTCTGGTCAGCTTTGCACATCTCTGTCCCCTCTTTGAAAATACTTGTGTTCTGTGGTGTTTTTGCCGTACTATTTTTCTTAGCTTTTATTTCTCAGCCAGCCCATTCCACTGAAGGGAAACCCATTTCCTTGCCTGTGTGGGACGTGGTCGATAGGTGGCCTCTAATTATTTTGTTTTCCTTTTTGAGTAATACTAGAACAGGTTAAAATAAAAAGCAACAATTTCTAGAAGGAATAATATTGTCTAAAATATATTAAATTTTAGGCTGCTCATGTAATTCAATGGCAGAATGCACACTTAGCATGTGTTAGTCCCTGGACTTGATCTCCAGCCCTTAAACAGAACAAAACAAAACAAACCCAAAGATTTAAAATTTTAGCCTTTATAGCTTTAAATGATTTTTCATAATGGTCTCATTAAATCTCACTTTTTATTTTTTATGGTCAGCTGGGTTTAAATATCCACAAATTTATAAAGCAACATTCCTGAACATCATTTGAAAAACTACCCATTTGAAAGATAATAGAAATTTGTTAATCCCTTAAAATTTATCATCTGTGTTTTAGAATTGAATTACTACTCTGTTGGGTGTATCTAGTCTTTTTTAAAAGTTAGTTTATTCATGTTAATTAGCTAGCTATATATGACAGCAGAATGCATTTTGATTCATTGTACACAATTGCAGCACAACTTTACATTTCTCTGGTTGTACATGATGCAGCATCACACCATATGTGCACTCATACATGTACCTAGGGTAATAATATCCATCTTATTCCACCATCTTTTCTGCCCCCATGCCTTCCCCCTTCCCCCTCCCCTTTGCCCAGTCAAAGTCCCTTCATTTTTCCCATGCCCACACCCTCCCTATTATGGATCAGCATCGACTTATCAGAGAATACATTCAGCTTTTGGTTTTGGGGGATTGGCTTACTCCACTTAGCTTGATATTCTCCAACTCCATCCATTTACCTACAAACACCATGATTTTATTCTCTTTTAATGCTGAATAATATTTCATTGTATATACATAACACATTTTCTTTATTCATTCATCTATTAAAGAGCATCTAGGTTGGTTCCATAGTTTAGCTATTGTGAATTGAGCTTCTATGAACATTGATGTGGCTGCATTACTATAGTATGATGATTTAAGTCTTTTGGGTATAGATGGAGGAATGGGATAGCTGGGTCAAATGTTGGTTCCATTCTAAGTTTTCTAAGGAATCTCCAAACTGCTTTCCAGAGTTTTTCCACCAGTTTGCAGTCCCACCAGCAATGTATGAATGTGCCCTTTCTGCCACATCCTCACCAACATTTATTGTTGTCTGTATTCTTGATAACTGCTATTCTGACTGGAATGAGATAAAATCTCAGAGTAGTTTTGATTTGCATTTCTCCAGTTACTAGAGATGTTGAACATTTTTTCATATATTTGTTGATCGAATGTATAAGTCTTCTGAGAAGTGTCTCCTCAGTTCCTTGGCCCATTTGTGAATTGGGTTGTTTTTTTTCTTTGGTGTTAAGTTTTTTGAGTTCTTTATATTCTGAAGATAAGTGCTCTATCTGATGTGCGTGTGGCAAAAATTTGCTCCCAAAATGTAGGCTGCTGTTCAGTTCACCGATTTTTTCTTTTGCTGAGAAGAAGTTTTTTAGTTTGAGTCCATCCATTTATTAATTCTTGATTTTATGTCTTGCACATTAGGAGTCTTATTAAGGAAGTCAGGGCCTAATCCAACATGATAAAGATTTGGGCCTACTTTTTCCTCTATTAGACACAAAGTGTCTGATCCAATTCCTAGGTCCTTGATCCACATTGAATTTTGTGCAAGGTGAGAGATAAGGGTTTATTTTCATTTTGCTGCATAAGGATTTCCAGTTTTTCCAGCACCATTTTTTGAAGAGGCTATCTTTACTCCACTGTATGTTTTAGGTGCCTTTGTCTAGTATGATAACTGTATTTATGTGAGTTTGTCTCCGTGCCTTCTATTCTGTACCATTGGTCTAAATGTCTATTGTGATGTCAATACCATGTGATTTTTATTACTATAGCTTTGTATTTATAGTTTAAGGTAGTGTATTGTGATGCCTCCTGCTTTACTCTTCTTGCTAAGGATTGTTTTGGCTATTCTGGGTCTCTTATTTTTCCAAAAGAGTTTCATGATTGCCTTTTCTATTTCTATAAGGAATGTTGTGGGGATTTTAATTGGCATTGAATCTGTATAGAGCTTTGGGTAGTATGTCCATTTTGACAATATTAGTTGTTCCAAGAATATGGGAGATCTTTCCATCTAAGGTCTTCTTCAATTTCTTTCTTTAGTGTTCTGTAGTTTTCATTATAGAGGTCTTTCACCTCTTTTGTTACTTTGATTCCAAGTTTCAGAGGATTCATCACTGATATATAGAAATGCATTTGATTTATGGATATTGATTTTCTATACTGCTACTTGGTTGAATTTGTTTATTAATTCTATAAGTTTTCTGTTGGAGTTTATTCCTTTTCATCACTTCCAGATCAATGCATCGTACTCTCTGTACCACATAATCTAAAAATTTACTCCATTATAATAATTGTTGACAAAAATAACCTTAAAATAGGGTGGAGAGAAAAGTCTAAAATGTATCCAGTGAAATATTATTGACAATAAATATTGCTGTCTACCATAACATATAGATAGTTTATTGTCTACCAAAAAAAATGTACTTTTTCTCCTTGGAAAAATGAGTGAGAGTTTTTAGGAAAGAGAATTTGCAAACTGATTAATGTCAAATTCATTAAGTTATTGAGCCATAGGAAAAGAGACCTTATTACAATAAACTAATTAGCAAAGTGTGTGGAAGATAGGATAGACTATACAGGGAAATAGCTTCTCAGTTGACATAGCAAAATGCATGTGTGAAGTTTGCTGGCAGGAGGCCCAAGATTTCTTATATTCTCAAGATGATCAAGAGATCCAGCTGCCTGCTAACCATGTCATACAACAAAGAAAATAGCTCTCAAATGCCACCAAAGCTTCACCTGGTATTTGCCAAGAGACCAGGTGTTGTTGCTAGTAGTTAAAATATGTTCCACAGCTTGATACCTATGTTTTATTAGTGGTACCTGAGGAGAGCAGTGATTTTAGCAACTAATGGAAAAAAATCAATCTATTTTTCATTCCCCTGGTCCATGTATATGGGTTAAAAATGCAAAGTTAGGCCAAAAAATTATAATTAACAGCACATTTATTGATTAAAGCCATGCTTACTCTTTTATGTAAAATAATTTTCTTTTTCATAGAGCAGTTATAATTACTAAAAGATGCTTCAACTGCATTTGAATATAATATAACTTGTACTTAGCAGGCATTCACTTACTTATTCTGGATAAAAAACTTGGTTATGTCTTACTGGGCTAATGATTAATGTGTATAATGAAGCAATAAATAAAATTAATTAATTATTAAATTTGCCATCAGTTCTTATTTATGATGACCCTTACGCCCACTGATCAAATATTAGTCTTCTGTTAAAGTTGAATATGTTCACAATTTTGAGGAAATCTACAGAAAGTTGATTTATGAAAATGGTGTGATAGTGATGTAATGATCCCTGGTTTTGTCCCAATTGTAGTATAAATAAAATCTGTTAGCTTTAAGTCCAACTCCTCAGGCTTCAATCCTCTGGGTTTCAGAATCTACCGCCAAAGTATTGCTAAACTCTAACATGATGCCTACAGGATTCCTCTTTAGCATTGGAATTGGGTTCCAGTTGGAATATGACTGTGTTTCCTCTAAGCAACCCAGTTTTGTTTAATTATCTTGAGGAATAGATGTCCTTATGTTAGTCTGTATTTTAGGCATGTAACTCCATTTGAACTTTTTCCTGCACTTAATTTTGTTATTTTCCATTTTTGTTCAGGAACTGCATTTGAAAATGTTATGCTGATAATGGGTAACACCACTGAAAATATTTTATGTGATTTTGTGAAGTCGTAAGTCTTCTTTAGAAGAGTAATAATGTCATGCAAGGATGGATTCCACAAATGGAACTGAGCAGGACAAATTGTTCTGGGTTTATTAGAACAATTTTTTCTGTGGGAGAAGCCACAGAAATAGTGATTCAAATATAGTTATATAAAAGGTGAAGTAATATGTACTCTACAGAATATCCAATACTTTAAATCTGGAATTTTTAAAGTAGAGAGCATGAAGATAGAGAAATTTTTAACATAACATCCCACTGACTTTAACTTCACTCTTTCTCTCCTTTAGGGTGTGGTGAGGCCCACTGGAGGCTACGCAGTAATGCTAAATTGGACAATGTCTTCAATATATGGCCTTAAACCTGGAGAGGTAATCATGGTTTTAAGTGTAGGCTATATGACATTTCTGATAAAGCCATGTTCATTTTTATCATTTTCTTATTTTTCAGGTGTGGTGGGCAGCTTCTGACTTAGGCTGGGTTGTTGGACATTCTTATATCTGTTATGGACCTCTCCTACATGGGAACACAACAGTTTTATATGAGGTAATAAAATAAATGTTATATGACATATAGGTGGGACATATTTTCATGAAATTTTTGAGTAGTAGTCCTGAGTAGGAACAGTAAAATGAGTATAGAGACAGGGAACATTTTTATATCTTCTTCCAGTTAAAAATATGATTTCAGAAGAGAAGGTAATTTGTAGGAAATAATAGCCAGCTATTTCATTTATAGTTTAGAACAATCAGTATAAATTGAATTCCAGAGAATGGACAAGAACAAATTTAATGTCTATCCTTAATAGATTTTTAGAGAATATTATCAAGCTGATACTGATTTTGGAATCCTAGAAGAGAAAATATTTACCATTAAACAAGCAATATATATTCACATTTTTTTTCTTTTTTAAAGAATTATTGGGTTTCCAAAGAGGTATTTTGTCTTAATTATAGGTAAATATTTTCAATGGTTTCTAATGATAACAGTGTGTAAAGGAAAGGAATAGAAACTGACCAGATTCATAGCTAAACAAATAACTACTGGAAAATTCTAGTAGATGAATTAATATCAATCTGGAATAAGGTTTTTGTCTGTATAACTAGGAAGTTCTCCCTTTGTACTTATTCTCTTTACTTTTACCAGTGACTTATATGAAGACTTAGATAGCATACTCATCAGATTTGTAAGAGATTAAAATCTTGGAGGGATAAAATGTATAGTGATTTGCTAAATTATCATTCAAAATGATCCTGGATTATTTTTGACACAATGGGATAGAAAAATGCAGACATCTTCACAATTTTATATTTAAATTAAAAAAATATATATACAGAAATGAAATAGGACAAACTTGGGTTGGTCGTACTTTTTGCCATTAAATCCTGAGTATTATTATTGTCCATGGTACAAATACAAATCATTGGTGGGATTGCTTTAAGAATAGTTACCACATACTATGATAGCATATTTATTTTTCTGCATTTGAAAATTCATGGTTAGTTTAATGAAGAGGATAACAACAAAAATTAAACAAAACAAAAAATAGCTTACTAAAAATCATGTAAAAGAAAAAGACTAGGGTAAAAATCATAAAGAAAGAGAGGAACTAGGAGTGGTTAGTGTGAAAGACAATGTATCTAAGGTGCATATATCAAAAGCAACTTTTGGTACTTAAAGAGATGATGCATATAAAATAAGTACCCTTATAATGCAGAGTTGCAGAAAGTTATATTTGGGGCATAATCAGAGACAAATTTAAATGTATAGCATTGTAGTAGAATGAATAGTTTCTCTACTGGGAGGTTCTCTTTCATATAAAGTGGTCTCTCAATATCAGAGTAGGAAGGTGAAGAAGAGAATTGTATATGTGGGCTGTGTATAGAAGTATCGCATAATGTCAAGTTTCTTTACAATATTAACACTCTGCGACTCACTGAATCTAAAAAAAAACCGAGAGACTATTCTTTATATGAAATGAATTCTAGTGCCTTTTCTATTGTGAGGTCATTTGTGTCCTGTCAATTTTAGCTGTTTTAGTTTTCAATTTTTTGTCTCTGAATGCTAGGAGAAATTCAGGAAGACTTTAATACAAGAATTAAACCATTGCATACAATTCTACATCTCTTGAACTGTGTTTTTGTATCTGGCAGACTCATACGCATTCAGGTGCCTGTAATTAATTACTGCATGATATAAAGCTTGACACATCTGTTCCGTACTGAAGTCCTTGCAAGAGAATAAATGTTTTTATTTGGCAAGCAAGCAAAATAAATCTCAACACTGAATACTTACATTAAAATGTGGCATTGCTCATATAAACGTGACAAAGCAGAATTCACCTTTATAAGTATTTATGTTTATCACTATTATGCTGACTTCAGAATTGAGATACATGTAATTTTTCTGCTACTGACTGTTGGCTTTCTATCGTTTCTCCAGTTTATTTAAAATTAAAACCAGGAAGGGAGGTTGATTGTCTTTATCTTGGAGTGATATGCTCAAGAACAGTGTAGAGGTTCTATAAATATTTGCTGTGTGAATGACTGATAAAGTAACCTACTTTTTTAAGCCTTTGTCTGCCCTCTCCTCTTTTTTTCCCCCAACTTGGAAATGTCCTCCATTCTCTCTGATCACACAACAAAGCCTTTTAGAGTTTGACCCACTTCTAGCTTTTCCATCTTTATTCTTCTGCACTAAGCTCCTTGAGAAATGACCCTACCAACGTGGTCTGAACTTCACATTCTTCCACTCCCTCATCTTCTCACCCTTATCTGGTTTCCATCCACATCATTTCATAGAAGCTGCTGTAGCAGAGGTCACCAGTGACTTCCTGAGTGTCAAAGTGAAAGGGCCTTCTTCCATATGATGTGATCTTATTTCTCAGTCACATTCAGCACTGCTGACAGTTTTAGGAAATATTCTCTCCTCTCTTGAGCCCCATGCCCCTTTGCTGTTGTTCAGATGGTACCCTTGGCCTGGTGTGGCTTTTTCTCTCTCTTTCCTTACCTGGATAATTTCTACTATCCTTGAAGACTCTGATTTAATGTCACCATCTCCTGAATGTTTTCTCTCACAGTCTTAGGTTGTTCAGTGAATATCTGTTGCTGAGCTGGCCACACTGGATTATCTGTTTACATCGAGAAAGAGTAACAGCATCAAAAGCCAGTCTCCCAGTATAGTGTACTGCAGAAAGTAAGCCGTCAATGAATACGTGTAGAACCAAAATAAACTCACCTGTCCATTCTCTTCCTTCTCTGACAGATAGATAGCACTTTCCTCTCCCGGTTTCTTCTCTTCTTTCAGTCCTAAACATTGGGGTTTAATTGAGTCATATTATTAACCCTCTTTTCTCATTCGGTTTGTATTTCCTGGATAATCTCAATGTAGGTAGATTAGATTGTTACTAATTAAACCAAGGCTCTAAAATCCTACTTGTTTATCTGACATTCTTTTGAAGTGTCTATATTTTTAGACCTCTTTGGATGGTCCATAGATACCTTATTCTCATGATGACATGAATGGATTCTGTTAGTTCCACTCTTTCCAGCCAAATGTGTTTCCTCCCATGTAGTCTATAGTTCTATTGATGTCACCTCAATCCACACAGTCATCCAAGATACAAAATATACAAATGATTTTAACTTCATTGTCTTTACACCTTCCGCTCTTTGGTCATTATTCCCTTTGAATCTACTGTTTTAGTAACTATCAAACTGTCCCTTCTTTCCTTTCTCCCCTGTCATATATTCAAGGTTGACATTCATGTCATGCTGACTCATGTTCACTCCATGTTTGCGTTTCTAATTTGATATGTGTCTGAACAAATCAGTTACATATTGCAGATTATTGTTAGATAGACTAGAGGCCTTTCTGACATATGCTTCTGCCTTTGGTGTCATTCATTTCTACACTCCCCCCTACACTTTCTTGTTTCTGCACTCTCCTCACTTCAACATTCCCATATCAATAATTGTTAGAATAACAGAAATAGAATCAGCAAACATATAGAAAAGGCAGCATTGTCAACCAAAAGACCTAACTGATATTTATAGAACACTCTTTCCAACCATAGCAAAACACTTTTAAGTGCCCATGGAACACATACCAAGATAGATAAGGTCCTAGGAGACAGACACACAGCACAACTTCAATCACTTTAAAATAATTGAAATCACACAGAGCCAGTTTTTTTTTTTTAACTTTTGTGGATTCAATGTAGAAATCAATAGCAAAGAGGTAAAAGGAAAATCTCCAAATGATTGAAAACTAATCAATGCACATTTAAATCAGCCGTGGGATAAAGAAGTACTCTTAAGAAAGGAATACACACACACACACACACACACACACACACACACATATTTTTTTTGTAGATACACATATTTATTTTTATCTGAATAAAAGGAAAGTATATAATATCAAAATGTGTGGGACATATTTTAAAAACTGTGGGGAGGATGTTTTTGGTATTAAATGGATACATTAGAAAAGAGGAAAAATCTCAAATCAAGGAACTAAGCACCCAACTCAAGAACATAAGAAAAGAAGGCAAAATAAACACCAAACAAGCAGAAGGAAGAAAATAAAGTGATGAAATTGAAAACAGAAAAGCAATAGAGAAAATCAATGAACCACAGAGCCGATTCTGTGAAATAAAAGTGATAAACCTCTACCAGTGTGACAAAGAAAAAGAGATCACACAAATTACTGATACCACAAATGAAGCAGGATATATCATTAATGACCCTTTAGACATAAAATGGATAATAAATTCTCTAACCCGCTTAACATACATAAATTTGATGACTTAGATGAAATGGACCATTTCCTCAAAAATCACAACTACCACAACTCACCAAATAAGAAATAGTCCACTCAAATAACCTTATTATTATTTTAAAAAATCAAATTTGTAATTTAAAAGATTCCTAGCAAGAAATCTCCAGGCACAGAAGGCTTTACTGGAAAACCCCACTAAATACTTAAAGGAGAATTAACACCAATTCTGCATAAGATCCTTCAGAAAGTAGAAAAAGAGAGAGGTTCATATTGCCCTTGCCATAATAACAAAACCAGAAAAAGAGAAAAAAAAACACAACATATTATCGCGGAATGATATCTCTCATGAATATATATACAAAAATCCCTGACAAAATATTAGTAAATAGAACTTAGCAGTATGTACAAAGAATTGTACATCATGACCAGGTAGAATTTATCCCAATATTCAAGGCTGGTTCAATATTTGAAAAGCAATCAAATATGATTTATCTTATTAATCTAACATATTAACAGGTTAAATAAGAAAATCATTTTATTATGTTAATTGATACAAAAAATTCATTTAATAATTAAATATCCTCTCATAATTTAGAACTCTCAGAAAACTAGGAATAAAAAGGAATTTTTTCAGCCTGACAAAGAACATCTACAAAAATACTCCGTGCTAACTTCACACTTAATAAGATTGAAATATCTCCACAATATTTGGGAACATGGCAAAGATCTTCACTTTTATCAATTTATTTGATAGGGTTGTAGAAGTTCTAGCCAGTTGAATATGGCAATATAAGGAAACAAAAAGTGTAAAAATCAGGATGGAAGAAATAAAATAGTCTCTATTTGCATATGGCATGATTATCTATGTAGGAAATTGCAGAATATACAAAGAAAAGTCTCACAACCATTGAGTTTAGTACTATCTGAACATAGGAGATAAACATACAAATATCCATTGTACTGCTGTATACTACCAACAGATACACTTGGCTGAGAAGGGTATCACAAGAGAACCTTCTGGAAATGCAGCTATTTTGTATCTTGGTGATACCAATATCCTAAATGTGAAAGAGTACTACAATTTTTCTAGGCAGTTTTACTGGGTAAAACTTGGTACAGTGTACATGGTGTATTTCTGTATTATTTCTTACAACTGTATGTGAATTTACAATTGTATAAATAGTTTAAGAAATGAAAATTGAAAATCTTCAGAGCACTCCTGTCTCTTAAAGAAGATAATTCAGTCTGATTTGCATAATAAAAATAATCCATAGTCACCTGTCTGCACCTACATCCAGATTCTCCTCTAGTTCCTGACCTCCATCTCTCCTCTCCCATACTCCTGTCATGGTGGCACTTACATGAACAGAATTTTGCCTGTGGTTAAGTAGTTCCCTCTTTTAAAATTTCACCATTATTCTGGTCATATAGAAAAGTGATTCTTTTCTCAAGGGATTAAATATAAAATATTATAGCCTAAATATTAAAGTTTAACTAACCTCCTGCCTGATATTTTTATTTTTGCTTTCCTCTGGGTGATGAAGTTATTCTTTATACTCCTATTAAGCCACCTAGATTCCTTCAATCTTGCAAATATGGTGTTGCCATTCTGTAAACTCTTGGTGGGAAAGGGATGTTTGTCATTTAACCTGGCACAGTGCTTCCTGGAGGTAGGTAAAATTTATTGAGTGAATGAGCCATTTTAAGAAGATTTATTAACAATTTAAGCATGGAAAGTGCAAGGAATAAAATTTCCTGATTGATTGACTGATTAGAGCAAAACTAAACTAAAAAAGAATTATGACTTGTTGTTAAGCCAGCATATGAAGAAAATGTTTATGAGGCTTCACAAAATTATTATCCCACTTGTGCCCTATTTTAAGCTGATTACCAGATAAATACAGTTGTCCTTAGTATCCATAGGGCATTTGTTCCAGCAAATGCCAACATCAAAGTCCACAGATGTACAAGTCATTATATAAAATAGCATAGCATTTGCATATAACCTATCCTTATTCTTCATATACATTTATTTATTTGTTGTTTATTTATTTGTTTATTTATTTATTTATTTATTTATTTATTATTTTTTGGTACTGAGTATTGAACCCAGGGGCACTTAACCACTGAACCACATCCCCAGCCCTTTCTGGCATTTTATTTAGAAACAGAGTCTCACTGAGTTTCCTAGGGCCTTGCTAAGTTGCTAAGGCTGGCTTTAAATTTGGAATTCTGCTTTCTCAGGTTCCTGAGTCACTGGGATTACAGGCATGTGCCAGTGTGCTTGACCTTCCATATACTTTAAATCATCTCCACAATACTTATAATAACTAATACAAAGTAAATACTGCATAAATAGTTGTTGTAGTGTATTGTTTAGGGGGTAATGACAAAAAAACTAAATATTCAGGACAGATACATTTTTAAAAAAATATTTCTTATCCATTGTTGTTTAAATTCATGAAGTGGAACCCAGGAATGTGAGGAGTTGACTGTATTTAGTGTTATTTTAATTTAGCATTATTAGGAGTATTTTATTTAAGAAGCCAAATTCCTGTGTTAAAGTAATAAAAGTGCATTCTTCATATAGTAAGCAAAATAATTTAGTACATCATTCATGTTCTTCCTATAGGGTTGCCTTTTCTAAAGGAAAAATATAGAGAGAGCTCATTGTGATTGAAGTTTTATTTTCATGCTTAATAAATTATAGCATTTCAAAAGTGTCATATAAAGTAGATAGTGAATTAGTGTCTAGGAAAACATCTCTCCTTAATGATGAATCCTGATTTAACAAAAATTGATGTTCTGAAATACCAAGAGATTTGCAGATCATTATGTGCCAAATCATCTGGAGTACAACAACCAGTGCATAAAAAATATCTTTTATTGAATGCAAATAGCTTGTGATATTTTGCAAATGAATAATGAATGAATCCTTTTTCTCAGCAAAGACTTTTTTTTAATATTCTGGAATTTAATACAAACCTATAACTATATCAGATGAAAATAACACCTCAAATGGTTAAAATTAATTTGGACATTCAGTTTAACTCCTAGACACAGGAGCTGGTTGATTGATATAAGGTGTGTTTAAAAATGAAAGAGTATAATGGATATTTAAATAAGTTTTTTTTCCTTCCATAAAAAGACAATAACTATACATCTGCAGGAGGTAAACATATCAGAAATACTGCTTTTCTGCTTTGGCATGAGCATCCTAATGACTACTAAAGTTAAAAAATACATTCATATTTATTTTAAAACAAATGAACCAAAATGCTTAATTCTCTTCTCCCCTTGCAGTAACAACATTCTTTGTTCATCTTTGAAGCTTATACACACTCAGTAGTCTGTTTCCTAACCTGGATTTTAAGCCCACAGTCATTTTCAGTTGGCATCTATTATCATCTTTCCATAATAACAGCTTTTCCTGACATCCCTCATCATCTCCATTTTTCTCTCCTTGACCCCTCCTGCCTTGTTGGACAAATCTCCTTTCATTATTGGGACGACTTCCCCACAGTGCAGTTTCACATTAGTTGGTGTGGTCTTTGGTATGTGTACTCAACCCTCTCCATTCTAAATTCTACTAAGGAAGTAATCATCTCCGGTTTTGCTTAGCATCAATTCTCAGCTCCTAATCTTATTCTTCACACACATTCATTTTCCCAATAAGCATTTGTTAAATATATGCCTGAATGAAGATATCAAGAAAAATAATAACTTGACTGATAGGTAAAGATTTTGTTTTCTCTAGGAGGAGAATTAATTTTAATTTCCTCTTGTATCAGAGGTCTTTGTGACAATTTACATAGGATGGGCTATATTTTTATAGACAAAGATTTACTTTCATTAATTAAACTGGGCATATTAAAATACTTCATTATGGGAGCCAAACTGGATTGACCTGTTGATATATAGATATGACCTAACTTCCTTCCACTAGATGCCCCTACCCAAAGGTTCCTATAGATCGCAGTGGTACCATCAGGTGGGGACCAAGCCTTTATTTAACACGTGAGTCTTTGGGGGAAACTTAAAATCCAAACAAGAATAATGCCATCTTTTAATATAGGAACTTTAATGTCTAAATACATAGTGTTGTGTTTCATCAAATAGTGATTATACATAGATGTGCCTCCTGGCTTCTGCCTTCTATTTAGTATTTGTCTACTCTTATAATTTGCCATCTCCCAAATCAAACCTAACACTGCTTCTCAAGGGTAAATAAGTCCTTCTGGGTCCTGCCTTTCTCCTTACTGCTGTGTACCAGTGTAGAATTGTGTGTCTCGTACGCATATATCAGGTTCATAATGCTTGGAACTCAGGCTTCCACAACAAGGCTATGGGTAAAGCAAGAAACCAGGGTACTGTTGATCCTTGGCTAGGTTATTACCTAGTTTCAGAAGAGAATGTTGGTGGTTACTGTTCTCCTTAAATCTAGCTTAGAATTAAATTGGTTAGTAGACTTGGTATTGATATGGCAATTGTCATTTTTATGTAATGATAGCCTCCTTTAAAATCCTCAAAAGTAAATAAATAAAAGCTTCCTCTCATTTTACATTATTTGGGCAATTCAAATTGTATGCTTGATATGCAAGTCATTTCAACAAATTCTTAGGTATTCTCACTTATACTTACCAGGATAGATGGCTATTTGTTAATAATTCAACAATTAACATTGATGGTGTATACTAGACTCTTGCCTTCTTAGACAATAAAGTGGTTTAAGAAATAAAGAGTCTGATGTATTCTTCTGTCAGTTCTATTCTCTACTATCCCCCCTCCCCTCCCGTCTCCTCCCCTCCCCTCCTCTCCCCTCCACTCCCCTCCCCTCCCCTTTTCTCTCTCTACCCCTTCTACTGTAAATCATTTCTTCCATTTGTATTATCTTGTCTTACCCCTCCTTTCCTCTTATATATCATTTTGTATAACCCTGAGGATCGCCTTCCATTTCCATGCGATTTCCCTTCTCACTCCCTTTCCCAAAGGCAATATGTCAATCAATGGAAGGGTAACTGATGTGATACAGCAATCTGTATATGGGGTAAAGTTGGGAGTTCATAACCCACTTGAATCAAACTGTGAAATATGATGTATTAAGAACTATGTAATGTTTTGAACGACCAACAATAAAAAAAAAACTAAAAATAAATAAATAAATAAATAAATAAAAAAGAAATAAAGAGGATTTAAGATTCTGAATTGTAGTATAGAAGCATGATCACTGGACCTGAAATACAAATATCTGTGTTTTCTATCTTGCTCTGCCTCTATCTATCTATATGACTTGGATAATTCAACTACTTCGGGAATCCATTTTTTCATCTTTACCAGAACAAAGGTTGACTCATGTTCTCCCAGTTTTCACTTCTGTGAATCTTCTGTATTGTTTTCCTTTTTCTAGAATAAATACAGTTATTGGCAACTTATTCTAATTTTTCAACTCAACAATTTTCATTTCAGTTTCTTTTTAGTTATTGATGCTGATTTTTCAAATGTATTTACTGAAGGAAAGTTTCATAGGACTTAAGACAGCCGTTATGATTTCTGACACTTTTATGTATTAATCGTGTGGCCTGAGACCATCTAATTACCTGCCTTGCTTCCATTTCATTCCTTTATAAATATCAACACTAATAATTTCTTTCTTATATGACATTCAAATTTTTAATCCATGAGAAGCCTTTAGAATAACTAATTCTGGATATTATAAGCTACTGTCATTATTACAAAATACAGCTTATTCTTTCCAAGATAGAATTCTAAAATGTAAGCCCCAACCACTCATTGGCCTACACACCAACTATCACAATGTCTGGATTTTTAGAGCCTCCGCATTTCTTCTCTCAAAGTCTCTTTGTCCTCACACTGCAGCAGTCATCAGAGCACTGGAGGCATCTCCCTTTGGAGCCCATTAATTCTCTTGTAAGCACAGGCAAAGGAATCAGCCCACAGAGATGTGTTGATCCTGCTACTACCAACTTTGAAGAATACAGAGCAGATATGGAAAATAGCCCAGTGGTCTTTCCCCTCAAGGGTCTGTCCTTAGGAGTAGAACTTGTGAGGGAAATAAGCACGACCTTGAAGCCTTTCATCTGTGAATGAGACAGTACATTTGATGGTTCACTATTATCCAAACATTAATAACCTTTACTTCTGCCTTTTTTGATGGGCTTCATTACTAGTTTTAAACTGCATGCGTTTCTTGGCAGTCTTCAAAATATTCAGCTTAATAATCTTATTCATGTTCTCTTCAGGGGTTCATACAGGGAATAGAGAGTTTAGATAACTCCTCCTTTTCTTTCTTTATGAAAAGATTAGCATGAAAATGAACTCTGTGTTATCCTCTATTTGGACAGGAATCAAATGGGATGGTGTATGTGAAATTTTAAAACCTTTGAAGAAATATCTATTTGTTTATATGCACACATATTTTAATAAAATACAATGATGGTGTTCTCATATTCATGCTGAGTTCATATACTTATTTACTTTACATATAAAATTTGAGCCATTTCCAAGTGTGAAAGTCTCATGTTTGTGATCACTGAAGTTGATAACTACTTCCCCATTATTTTTATGTGATACTTTTGACAGATCATCCTTAAAGTTAAGTATATATAATCATTTTCTCTTGCCAGGAATTTTGCATTTTTGCCAGTGTTAACTGATTTCACTAGTTTGTTTATTCCTTTTTCAAGGACAGGGATATCTTGCTTCTTTTTAAGCCACTTGCTATGATGGTTGCTAACTAGTTCACTCAGTAGGAAACTTCATAGATCTTCTTTCCCCTCCTATGAAATGGAAATTTTCTTTTTTTTTCTTAATCTGGTGTAACAGCAATATGCTTTTCTGAATGTGTGGAATGAGAAATCTGATAACTCAGTTATTACTGTGATTTGGCTGTATAATTTTATATAATCTTTTCAAATGGAAAAGATTATGAAGCTGATGCCAGTGTCTTTTAGATTTCTCACATGGCTAGTAGTTCAAAGATACCTACTTTTAAGTTTACATTTTTCTACATATGTCTGTGTCTTATGTTGGAGCAAGAACATGCAGCTATTGTCATAACTCCACCTACAATATTTATTGGAACCTATTGTGAGCTCAACATCATTCTCAAAGATGAACAGAAAACAGAATAAATATCAGAGATGGCCCTTCCACTGAAAGAGCTGACAATACAGTCAAGGATTTAAATTGATATGAAGAGCAGATAGTAAAAATATCAAGACACTGCTTAAATAAGAAAGCTCTTACACTGTGTAGAAATTATAAAAAGTTCTATTTAAGTGGGTCATCGTCTATAAAAAAATACTTTACATTGAATTATCACACTGTGGCTCAAAAGTCTGTCCACTAGTCTTTAAGGGAAGTTTAGGACTAGTAGACAGGAAAAAAAAATTGTGGATGAGAGAGTAAAAGAAAATCATACTTATTGCTATTATTGGTTGAATGTATGTAAAGCACTTAGAAGTCTTAATTCTAACTATAAACATCTGAGGTAGGTATTTTTAATTCCCTTTTTGTATCTGTGACTACTAAGGATCAGAGACATTCAGTAGCTTTACCCGTGGTACAAGGGTGATGGATTTGGGATTTGAAACAAGGTTCTTTGGCTTGAGTTGAGTTGAGTACTACAAGATCCATAGCCAGAACCAGGGAATCAGTAATATGAACATGAAGGGGAAGGCAGGATTTTAGGGTGTCAGGTGGATTCTGCAGGAAAGAGGTGAAAATGGAATTGAAAGTAGGTGTTTTCTTCAGTGGGGACCATTGATATCATATCAGTTATCAACCACAGTACTGCAGCAGGAAGAATGCCTGGTGGAGAAGGACTCAGTGCTTTTGGTTTTGGTAATGTTGAATTTCAAGGTGATACTCAGACACATAACTAATACTGGAAAGTCAGGTATGAAGCTGAGAAAACTTTCAGAATTAGAAGCTCTAATAATATAAGTCCTCAAGGTGATCAAGATACCCAGAGAAGTGAAAATTAAGAATAGAAACTCGGGAAAGCTTTGAGAAGCTATACAAACTGAGAATGAGAGTTTGGAGAGACGGAGTATCAGATGAACAGGATGTGCTGAAGAATAGTGGAGAGAAGGTTTTCTCAAAGAGGACAATTCAACTATGCAAGCACTGCAGAGAGAAACCCAATAGAATGGCTGAAAATGGCTGAGGTGATGATGGAGTCATCATCCATCTTTGTTAGAGCAATTTCATAGGAAGGCTTGTTCTGTGTATGTGTTTGTGTGTGTGTTTGTGTGTATGTGTGTGTATGGGTTTTAACATGGGGAAAATATGAACATGTTCGAAGGTTGGAAGGAGTGGAGGAACAGACTTTTTGTAATCTCAGGTGTAGAATATCCACACTGAACTTCCTGGGTACAAGTTGGGTAGTATAATAAAGCAAGAAGCCATTAATTTCTCTACATCTAGCAGTCTCACTCATCACTATGAATAAGAAAAATCTTAATTTTTCCCTTTAGTATAGAGTAGCAGAAGAACTCAGAGGCAAAAGCATTCCTACTAAAGCTGTGAAACACCGACTACCAGGGATAAATGCTCTGACTACTGAGAATACTAAATATGTCAGAGTTCCTTATTAGCTCAGTACAGGGTGTGTGGAATTGCTCAATCCGGTGCTCTGCTTTGTTTGCTTGACATGAATACTTCCAGAGGTAAACGACTTTTTCATGGGACAGAGACTCATCACCTAGTTGGAAACAATGGCTTATTCATTGTGCAGTAGTCTCATCACAGGGCCCAAGATGGTAAACTCTCACAGCTGCAAAAAGATAGACAAGAACCAAATTAAAAGGAATAGTTCTAGATAGTTATAGATACACACTGTTCGTAGTCTGTTTTGTGATGCTATGACAGAATACCACAGACTGGGTAATTTGAAAAGAATAGATTTTTATTTTTTATAGTTTTGAAGTCTGGGAAGTATAAGATGAAGATCCTGACAAGTTTGCTCTAGGAGGAACATTGTGTCCTCATATGGCAAACAGCCAAAAGGCAAGAGAAAACAACATACTACAGGGACACTGCCACATCAATTTTATAGCAGCACAATTCACAATAACTAAGCTGTGGAACCAACCTAGATGCCCTTCAGTGGATGAATGGATAAAAAAAATGTGGCATATATACACAATGGAATATTAATTATCAATAAAAGAGAATAAAATCATGGCATTTGCAGGTAAATGGATGGCATTGGAGAAGATAATGCTAAGTGAAGTTAGCTAATCCCCGCAAAAAACAAATGCCGAATGTTTTCTCTGGTATAAGGAGGTTGACTCATAGTGGGGTAGGGAGGGGGAGCATTGGAGGATTAGATGAATTCTAGATAGGGAAGAGGAGTGGGAGGGAAAAAGAGAGGGCAGGGGATTAGCAAGGGCAGTGGAATGTGATGGACGTCATTATCCAAAGTACATGTATGAAGACTTGAATTGGGTGTCAACATATTTTATATATAAACAGATATAAAAATTGTGGCATATATGTGTAATAATAATTGTAATGCAAAAAAACAAAGTACATGTAGAAAAGGCATGAATTGGCATGAACATACTCTTTATACAAAGATATGAAAAATTGTACTCTATATGTACTCTATATGTGTAATAAGAACTGCTATCATGTATTTAAAAAAAATAAAATCAACAAAACTAAAAAAAAGGAAGAGAGAACAAATCCACTTCTTCAAGCTCATTTTTTTAAAGTATATATTCTTTTTAGTTATACATAACATCAGGGCTTGTTTTGATGTAATTATAAAAGCATGGAAAATAGTTTGCTCTAATTCAGTCCCAATACTTCCCTTTTTCCTCCCCTCCTACATCCACCTGTTACCTTCCCTCTACTCTACTGATCTTTCTGCTATTTACTTTAGTTTTTTAAATTTTAATTAGTGTCTTGTGGATGTACATGATGGTGAGATTCATTATGGTGTATTCACATATATACATAGGGAAATTAGGTCAGATTCATTCCATTTATTTCCCTCCTCCGTCCCCTTCAATTCCCTTCATTTGCTCTACTGATCTTTCTTCTATTTTATGCACCCCCCCCCATTTTGGATTAGCTTCTGCAAATCAGGGAAAGCATTTGACTTTTCACTTCTTGGGTCTTGCTTATTTCACTTACTATGACAGTTTCCAGTTCCATTCATTTATTGGCAAATGCCATAAGTCCTTCTTTATTACTTTCCAGAGTGGTTTCATTAATGTGCAGTCGCACCAGTAGTGTATGAGTGTACCTTTTCCCTACATTCTCATTAATATTTATTGTTACTTGTATTCTTGATAATTGCCATTCTGATTGGAGTGAGATGAAATCTCAATGTAGTTGTAATTTACATTTCCCTAATTGTTAGAGATGTTAAAATTTTTTTCCAGAAATCTGTTGAGCATTTGTATTTTTACTTTTGGGAAGTGTCATTTTAACTCTTTTGCCCATTTATTCATTGGGTTATTTATTTATTTATTTAGGTTTTGAGTGTTTTGAGTTCTTTGTATATTCTGGATATTAACACCCTATCTGAAGAGCAGAGGGCAAAGATTTTCTCCCATTCTTTAGATTCACTCTTCATGCTTTTAATTGTTTTATTTGCTATGCAGAAGTTTTCAAATTTGATGCTATTTCAATATTTGATTTTTAAATTTTATTTCTTGTGCTTGAGGAGTCTTATTAAGGAAGTCAGTTCCTATGCCAACATGTTGGAGTATTGGGCCTACATTTTCTTCTAGCAGGTGCAGGGTTTCTGATCTAATTCCTAGGTGTTTCATTTTGTGTTAACTTTTGTGCAGGATGAGAGAAAGGGGTTAAATTTCTTTCTACTACATATGAATTTCCAATTTTTCCAGCATCATATGTTAAACAGACTATTTTTTTCTCCAGCATATGGCACCATTGTGTAGCATCAAATAGCTGCATTTATGTAGGTTTGTCTCTGTGTCTTCTATTTTAATCCATTGGTCTTCACGCCTGTTTTGGTGCCAGTACCATGCTGATTTTGTTACTATAACTCTGTAGTATAATTCGAGGTCTGGAATTGTGATGCTTCCTGCTTTGCTTTTTTTGTTAAGAATTGCTTTGGCAATTCTAGGTCTCTTATTTTTACAAGTGAATTTCATAACTGCTTTGTCCAGTGAAGAATGAATGTCATTGGAATTTTGATAAGGATTGCATTGAATCTGTATTGTGCTTTTGATAGTATGGCCATTTTGACAAGATTAATTCTGCTTATCAAGAACATGGGAGGTCTTTCCATCTCCTATAGTTTTCTTCAATATTTTTCTTTAGTGTTCTATAGTTTTCATTGTAGAGGTCCTTTATCCCTTTTGTTAGATTGATTCCCAAATATTTTTTTTTTTGAGTCTTCAAACCCTTTCACTAAGAGGTCAGAGCCCTCTTTACCTAAATGACTCCTAAAAGATCCCCCTTTCCAACAGTTCTACATTAGATATTAAAATTTCAGCACTTAATTTTAAGAAATACATTCAGATCACAGCGTACACATAACTTTTACCCCAGCCCCAATGTAAACACGTACACATACACACACGCACATAATTCTCCTCCTCTTATTCATGGAAGATATATTTCAAGACCCCCACTGAATATCTGAAACCATGGATAGTACTGAACCCTAAATATGCTATATTTTTCCCCTTTATGTAATACCCATGATAGTGTTTAATTTACAATAAAAGATTAACAATAGCCAGTAACAAAATAATGGTATAATGTCAAATATGTTATGAGAATATGTTTTCTCTCTCTTTTAAATATCTTATTGTACTGTATTCCCCTTCTTGTGATGATGTGAGATGACACTGTGAAGTGAATGATACAGGCATTGTGATGTGGGATTAGACTACTGTCAACCTTCTTACTTGAATACAAGCTTTGTATTATCCCAAGTGTGATCTATCTGATACCTGAGATTGGTCCTGAGTGACTAACAAGTGGGTTGTGTACACAGCATAGACAGAAGGGTGATTCATGGCCCCCGGCAAGTCAGAGTGGTGTGGCATGAGATCTCACCATGCAACTCAGAGCAGCATGTAATTTGAAACTGGTGAATTGTTTATGTCTGGAATTTTCCATTCAATGTTTTTGGACTGTGGTTGACTTTGGATAGCTGAAACCATGGAGGATGAAACTGTGGGTCAAGGTGGACTACTGTATACATAAAGAATCTTGGCTCTTTAGCTATGGAGAAATCTACCTTCTCAGACCTGGAAGCCAGAGTGTGTTCTTCACTGAAGACAGGTCAGAGCTCCAGCCCAAAAAGTCACATCTCTCTGGGGCCTACAGCAAGGGGCTGGGACAAAAGAACTGTCAAAGTAGTAAGCTGATGGGAAGTTTTAATTTGAATAATGTGAAATGTCTGATATTTGACTTATTTGACTTACAAAAGTAGCAGTTTTTTAGGATCAAAGCAATAGGGGAGGAAAAAAAATAACAATGATTGGAGACTTGAGTAATCAGTGATTTTTGTCATGTTGAGGATACTTGTAGTCCTTTGAAAAAAATGGATTAAATGAGTAGTCCTAAGGAGACTTATCTGTCTTGTGTAGGAAATATTGAACAGATGTTCCCATCACTTCATTTGATTCTCAGAGCCAAACAAAATCTTTGACTAGGGAGGTTTTCAGTTATTTTGAATTCTTTTGTTTATAGTCTCTTTTTCAGAGTCTGATAAAAGTTATTGACTTTTCTCCTAAGGAAAATAAACATATGTACACTTAAAAAATTCAGAATATGCATGAGCTCCCCTGAAGTACAAGTCAATTACCTCTCCTATAGGGATGAAGACAATTCTCAGGTCTTCAAAGATCTGGGGACCCACAAGGAGCTGCTAGGCCAGAGCTCATCCTCTCATCTATGGAGAAAGGTCAGCTGCATGTAGGATGCTGTGGCCTGTAAATCATGATATATATGTACAATTTGGCATCTGGCTTTTAAAAGAAGGCATAAGGAAATTGAGACAATGATTCACTGTACCCAGTTATTTCCCTTTATATGGCCTACCATTGTCGGATTTTAATGATCAGTACATGTACTTGTTAGTACTTGAACTTAATTCATTTATTTATAACCAGTAGAGAAAAATCATTAAAGGCTGATATTAAATTCTGTGCTCTTTAATTAAAGCTACTAGGCAAGTGGATATTGAAAAATAACCTCAGCTCTGATAGTGCCTGTCTAAGGACTGTGCATTGGTTCTAACTGGCTGCTGAGTAGAATTACTTGGAAGACACCTAATGATGCTCAGCCCAACTTGTAACCAGTTGAAGGCAACACCTCCTCACTGCTGATGCCAGTGGAATGGTGGGAAATCTCCAGTAAGCAAGCAACTGAGGAAGTTAGACTCACATGAATCTGATTGTATTGATAAGTATTCAGCTCCTGAAAAGGAGTAACACAAAGTCCTTGGTCTCAGGGTCTTAAGGAAGAGGGCAACAAACCCATGTGGCTTTAAAGGAGCAGCAATGTTTTTTAAATTGGGACAAGATAATGTGATTTATAGAGGAAAGGACTCTAGGAAGAAAAAGCCTAAAAGAGGGTATATTCTCACCTGGTTCATATTTCAAAACTTACAAAAGAATAAACAGTAAAATTCTCACTCTCCTGTTTCCAACTTTCCATCTTCTCTCCTTTGAAGGCAGGCGGTCTAATAGGTACAATAGTTAATTAATGTACAAGCAATGTCTTTTCCCCTGTTTCATGCAAATGACATTGTACAAATATGCACACTATTCTGCATTTTGTTTTGTTTCACTAAATAGTATGTCTTAGAGAATGACTTGAGGTTTAACAGTGCTCAAGTTCAAATGTTGCCATCTCAAACACTCACGCTTTGATAAAGGAATGTGATGTACAGTGGGGACTCAACAAGTGCTATTGTCAATGTCATCACTGTTCCAAAATAAACAAGTCCCTGCTTGGCAGCACCTGTCAGCTGACATGAACTTGGATAGTATTCAATAAGGAATGTTGCTGTTTTCACCTCAGAACTGTAGGTAAAACATGCCTTGGGTGACATAATCAAAAGGAGAGCTCAAAAGAGAATAGATGTATTTCTAATCCTGACACACATACACACACACACACACACACACACACACACACACACAAAGCAAAGATACAGTTGACTCAAAACAATTTTATAACAAAATCTGCAAAACCACAAGTAGCATTTACCTCCAACCTTGGATAAACTAAATTATGGGATTAATAATAAGGCAATTGAAATTCTTGCCCAAAGATTTAACTTGAAAATTTAAGTGTATCTTTCTTTTTTCTGAGGACTTGCCTTTCTCTGTGTTCCTGTGTTGAAGTCATCAGTAGGAAATATCTGAGAAGTTGGGATGCTACTTGGTTTTCTAACTAGGGACCTGTCATTTGAAGTCCATTAATATTAGCTCATTGAATCCTACATTGTAGAAAGTGATACGTATAAGTTGATTTTAAGATATTTCTATAATTGTCCTGGCTTTTGCCATGTTATAAATCTAGTTGACACTTGCAGTTGATATTTTATAAAACTCTGATGTGAACAAGCCATAACATGTAACAGCTGAAGGCTTAGAATCTCTACTTAGTCATTGTGGGTATCATGTGAGGTTTTTGTTATTTAGGCAGTCACCAATAATGTAGACTTTAGTTTTGGGGAAAGGAATTAAAAAACCAAATGCCCATGACATTGATTTGAGTTTGAAGATTTTAAGTCCTAATTTTTTTGCTGCATTGCTCCTTTTGGTATGCTTTTTGTTTGTTTAAAATCCCTACAATGTTAGAATCTTATTTTTAGGAATATTCTATAGACCATTGCTCTTTACTGAAGATGGAAGTTTTAGAATCAGTGTCATTTTCTTCAGGCAGGTCAGCCTGGTTAATGTGTTACTGGCCACTTTAATAAAGCATTGTAAAGAGATTGGATTGTTTATGTGTGCATGCTTGTCTGTGTGTGTATCTGGGCAGGAGGGTACAGAGAAGAGTGCTCAATAAAATCAATACACCATTGAGTCACTTTTATTTAGTGTTCATGATAAAGGTTGCTTATAGGCTCTGCTTTAGTTTTCTGAAGCTGCTAGTTGTCATAGGTGCTGAGAACATACAAATCCTAAGTTTATTATTATATTCCTTCCTTTTATTAAACATAAATAGCTTGCAGCCTCTTTTATATTACTTTTAATAACACACACACACACACACACACTTTCCAGATCATAGGTCTATTAGCGTTTCAGCACCTTACCTGGCTTATTCATAAAATTGTTCCCAGAATTTAGAACATTATGCAGCTCATACTACATAATAAATGAATATTTACTACATGAAAGAATATGTAAGCACCATCTACTTTATCATAACTTGAATAAAAGCTCTTGTTCTGTTCTGCCTCATGTTACCAGGACTTAAGACTTACGTTAATCAGCAGGATATTTTTAGAAAAGGAAATTTCTTTATCATTATAATTTTGTTTTGATCAAATTTGAGATCAAATAGAATTTAAGAAAACAAAATAGAACGTATACATATTAAAATAATGTAAAAACAGGGAAACATTTTAATTGTAACATTGAAGTGTCTACTGGGGAAAGCACAATAAAATGGAAAACAACCATAACTCGAGTTTGACTAATTTATAAAGGAATATGATGAGGTTTTATGCATCACTTCCTTAGCATCCTGATAGTAATTCTGTTATGATTTCTATGCTCAAAAAAATATAAGATTTGTTTAGTATAGGGTCAGAATTGCAATAGTAGTTATAATCCTATAATATTTATTTAAATTATGGTATAGTTTTTTAAATAAACTATTTTAAAATATATATATATATATATATATATTTATTTATTTTATTTTTTAATTTTTTTATGTGGTACTGAGGATGAAACCCAGTGGCTCATGCATGCAAGGCAAGCGGTCAACCACTGAGCTACAACCCTAGCCCCTAAAATTGTGGTATAGTTTTAAAGTAATATTTCTAATACTTAATTCATCATTTTTGTTATCATTAGACACAGTTAATTGAAGACACTAAGATAAATTGTCTTCTATGCAGGTTGTCTTACATGGTACAACACTTTTCATGTTGACACATTAGCTTTTAGTATCGTTGTCCCATGAAACTGGCGTCAGAGTGGATAGAATTCAGTTTCAACTGGTCATAGAGTTTCTTCCTTCAGTGGAGGTCAAGCTATTTAAAAATATTACCTCAGTGCTGTCAGCTTATTGAGGAGATATTGGCAAAGTGATTTATTCTTATTTAGCAGGCAAGAAACTGGAAATATAGACGGGACAAGTAAATTACATAAAGCTTTTTAACAATCAGTGTTATGTAGGTGACAGTTAATTTCTCAAGTCACAATCCACTACTGTGGGGACTGATTGGTGCCTAAAACACAAAGGTAAAAGTCAAATATGCACCTTACTTTGTTAGAAAGCATGAGTTGCTCAATCATTTCTGACTGATGTGCTTAAGCCTTTAGAATTTGTGAGTCAAATTATGTACATGTGTTGCCAGATTGTAACTGGCAGATTTTATACTGTTTGAATGTGTTGATCCAAGTGAAATAGTAATGAAATAAATTGAAATCAAGTGCTTTTTGATTGTTATGATAATAAAAATCGATTTTTATTTGCAACAAATACTTTCTGGTATTAAAAGAACAAGAGAGAAAGCATTAGAGTTATTAAAAAAGACATAAAGAGGTTATTTTTTTAGAGGAGTAATAAGGTCAATCATTTAAAAATTAAAATAAAAATAGTGCCTTATCAAAAACCCAATTAGAAGTGGATATTGAATCCATAGACTAGCTATTCTCGACCTAATATTTATTATCTGTTCATTAATCAGCCTCTGTTTGGGGAGATCTCTGACTTTGCTTCTAGCAAATTCAATTCATTCCTTTTTGCCATGGTTCAGTTTCCTGTGTGTGTTTTCCAGAACAGAAGATCCATGGAAGCTTGGATGGGTGGTTTGGTCAAAAAATTTCAGGAAATACAATATATTGTTCCCCATCTCTTGGAAAATGCTGATATATATTGAGACTTTCAAGGCTTAAGAAATGATAAGAAACCTCTCTTCCTTTGCTTATTTCAACCTATTCCACAAGACTTTCATTGTGAAATATTCATATATTTTCAAATAATGTATATTAGCATTCCGAGCACCTTGCTTTAGAATCATAGGAAGAAACAGCAATGAGAAGGGATTGAAGAAAGTTATATAGCTGAGCCAAGATAGATTTTATGAGTCATTTGGGATATTTATAGTTATCCATTTATTTCAATAACTTGCTTATTTTTCTCTTTGGAGTAACATCAATTCAAATGTTTTGTGCTTTTTGAATTGTATAATTTACCAAAATTGTTATATATTAATTAGTACATGATTTTTCTGTTGAACATGCATAATTTCACTTTGAAGCTTTGGAAAACATGCAGTTTGGGATATCTCAGGGGATTTTTTTAAAAATGCATTGAGTTATTTCCTTGGAGAGAGACATTTAATTGAAAAGGTCACTGCTCAGGAATCACTGTGATTTCAGATTTCTGCTTTCTCAAATGATTGAAAATTGCTATTGTCACTTTTAATAGTGATCATGAAAAAACTTGTTAATGGTAGAATAATGACCAAATTTTCTCATTTAGCCTACCACACAAAAGCAATATATTTAATTTCTTGGCAAAAATAGAAGGAATCTTATTTTCTTAATTCGAATATGATATATATTCCTCGTGCTTCGTCTTTCAAAATGTGAGAGAGGAAAAACTACGACTTGAAAGCTTTTAGGATGTTGGAAGGGAGCAAACAGCCTTTTTGATATCTGGGCATTTGTTTTGTTTTATTTATGATAGAACATGGGAATATTTTAAAACTAAGATTTGTTGAGCACCTCGCTTTGTTAATATTGCTGTGTTAAATGTGTAAGTATTGAACTGTCAATGAAATATGAGACATTTTACCCAGTGACATTTTAAATGAATCTCATTGTAGGGGAAGCCTGTGGGAACACCAGATGCTGGCGCTTATTTCCGTGTGCTTGCTGAGCATGGAGTGGCTGCCTTGTTTACAGCACCGACTGCAATTAGAGCAATCCGTCAACAGGACCCTGGGGCAGCCTTGGGGAAGCAGTACTCTCTGACAAGGTGAAGTAGGGATGCACAGGGCAAATTACATTAAAAACTGCAATCAAAATGAATAACAGAACATTATGTTTTTTTCGTAGTACTGTAGTACTTCTATGGGGACAGTCAAAAATTCTGAATCTGAAGATTGGCTTTTTTTTTTAATATTACTTTGAAATACTTGTAATGTTAACTATACTGTAGAGTTTTAAAAATACTAGATCTTGTGTATTTCAGTTCATATCTTACCAATACATTTCTTTATGTAAACTCTCCTGTTTCTATGTTCCATCAGAAGTAAAATGCTGATTATGACTTCAAATACATGTCATTTCAGCATCTGACTCTCTTTTGAAAGTAGATTGGTTTAAATGGAAGGAAATATTATTTGAATTCATGTATACAGATAAAATGAGAAAATCTAGAGTCCAAATTACATTTGTGGAAAGAGTGAAGGAAATTATTTTTTACTTTTGTTTTGTAGTAATGTGATGTGAATAGTTTAGATATTTTTGTGCTAGTTTATTGACATCTGTTTTAGTTTAATGATATGTATATTCAAAGTAATTATAGCAATTTATATCTTCAAGGCATTTTCCAACATCAGTTCTCATTGAACTTTTTGATGTAGGTCACTGCTGTCAAAAATAAAAGATTTTGTAGTTTCTTGAATTTAAAAAATGGGCTTGAGGTAAGGTGGTCTGAATTTTTTTAAAGTTAAATGCCAGAATATTTGAATTTTACATTGCAATTTCCCAAGGGAGTTAAACTAGATTATAATACATTCAATTGCATATATAAGCAAGCTTCCAACTTTAGCAGGGTCATTAGCTTATTTCTTTTTTTTATGTTTCAAAAATAGGCATGAAATTGCCTAAGATTACATTGGACAGTGGACCTCCTTACTTCCTTATTTTGTTAATATAGGAAGGTGTCCATAAAATGAATCTTCCATTATAGTATTTTACTCATTCTTTTGTATTGTTCCTTAGTCTAGTGCATTTCAATTTCTTTTCCTTCACGTCAATATAGAAAAAATAGATTTCAACAAAAACAACTTAGAATGTATACAGTCCATATCCCTTGAGACAATTCCAGGGTTTAGGAAAAAAAATGTGATTTTTAGTTCCTTCCACTGTGTCTTTATTAACACCCTAACTATGAGTGTAAAGTTGCATTACCAGCCAGCTAAGGTCTCACATTTATTTCCTCTAGTTTTCCTGTTTGTATTTGGTTTCTAGATCTTATCCTTCACACAATACTGAATGGTCCCTAAATCATTACTCTTTAAATGTATACATGGAGACATGAGTATGAGATTGGTTTTTTTGCAAAATGGCAAGAAATTTCCCCTATTATGGCATCTGTCTCTAGGTACCTAAGTTATTCATCATGTTTTATGCATCTATTTTTTTGTTCTAATTACTTATATATGGCAATAGAATGCATTCTGACATATCATACATAAGTGGAGTATAATTTCTCATTCTTCTGATTGTACATGATGTAGAATCACACTGGTTGTGTAGTCATATATGCACATAGGGTAATAATGTCCACTTCATTTCACTGACCTTCTTAACCCTACCCTCTTTCCTTCCTTCATTCCAAAGTACCTCTATTCTTCCCTAGACCCCACTTTCATTATTGTGAATTAGCATCTGCATATTGGAGAAAACATTCAGCCTTTGGTTTCTGGGGATTGGCTTATTTGGCTTAGCATGATATTCTCCAGCTCCATCCATTTACCAGAAAATGCCATAATTTCATTCTAAAACTACTCTTACGATTTCATCTCACTCTAGTCTGAATAGCAATTATCAAGAATACAAGCAACAATAAGTGTTGGCGAGGATGTAGGGAAAAAGGTACACTCATACATTGCTGGTGAGACTATAAATTGTAGCAACCATTATGAAAAGGAGTATGGAGATTCCTCAGAAAAGTTGGAATGGAACCACCATTTGACCCAGATTCCCCCCTCCATGGTTTAGATCCAAAGGATTTAAAATCAGCATACTACAGTGATGCTGCCACATCAAGGTTTATAGCCGTTCAATCCATAATAGCTGAACTATGGAACCAATCTAGATGCCCTTCAAAAGATGAGTGGAAAAATAATGTGATATATACACACACACACACACACACACACACACACACACAATAGAATATTACTTGTACATCTGTTTTTCATAGATACTTTAAAATATTTAACATATTTGGATTTTTTAATCCACAAACACCCTCAACCTATTCAAATTGCTATTATTAGTAAATGAAAACCCTTACTGATCACCTACAATATGCCAGATAAAATTTGTTGTCTCATTTAATCATAGTAGTATATTTTGCCTTTCATGTTTTTGGTCTATTCAAATAATGCCACCACTGAACTACTTCAGTAAATTCTTACTTGTTAAGAAACAGTAGGGATCTTGAACATCTATTTTATTTTGAAAACAAGGAAACTGAGGGCCAATAAAATGAAGTTGGATTAGAGACTGAATAATAGAAAAGAAGAGCTCATCTTCTCATAAAGCTATACTTTTAGTATTGAGTTTATTTTCAAGGTATTTCATACTTACTGAGTCAACATTCACTAATTGTGGACTCTTGATTTTCAGTTTACGTCTTTCTTCTGTTATCCAGAATTCCAGAGGATGAAGTTTTCTTTTCAAATATGTTACATATCTCATTAAAATATTGTGTTTAAATAAATCTGGACATTTGCCAGACATTTTGGTTCCCAAAACAAGTTTATGAGTATAACCTGAAATAGGGAGCTAAACTGAGTTATTTACTTGTTTTAGCATAATATCATAGGTGACTAGAATTTGGAAAACTAGCTCAAAGTCATTAACTATCACTGTCTTATTTCACTGATGAGAAAACTGTCACATAGAGGTCACATAACATTCCTGGGATTACAAAATGATCCCAGGCAAAATTGGGCCTAGGCAGTACCATGTTGTATACATTCTCATCCTAGAGTTAGATTCATTCATGTCAGATCTATGGTTTAGTAGCCTTGTAACCTTAGGAAAATTACATAATCACTCTATTCTGCAGGGATTTATTTTTTTTTAATTTTATATGTAATACATATATTTTAGTTGTCAATGGACTTTTGTTTTCTTTATTTATTTATATGTGGTGTTGAAAATCAAACCCAGTGCCTCATACATGCCAGGCAAGTGCTCTGAGCCATAACTCCAGTCCACTCTGAAGGGATTTTGTTGACACTCTTTGGAACATAAGGTTAATAATAGCTCAAGGGCCTAATGAAAATCAAAGGGGGCATGGTCCAGGCGCTTGAAACAGTTCTTAACAAAGACTAAGTCTTAATTAGTATTATTATCTTCTGTTTTCCAATTCACCACTGCTTTTCATTACATCACAGTGATTTATTTTCCTATGTTCTTCTAGTTCAATTTTAATTAAGTTAGAAAAAATCCAATGCTGGGATTTTCATTTGAGATTTCATGGCAACTTAACTTTGATGCTTCCCTTCTTTTCCAATTACCTACTGATGGGAGATAATATGAAAGAGAAAAAACAGAACATCAGAGATGAGCTTAAAAGGTGAGGTAAACATTTCTGGGACTAGGAAAGGAATAGGTGTGCAAAGCAGTGAGTTGGCTGAAGGCAGAGGCTTGTTTTGAGTACAAGCAGGCATTGTCAGAACCATAGGGATTCAGCATCCCCAATCTGAGTACAGGAAAAGAGCCTGCTCAAGCCAGGTATGTGGCACTTGCCTGTAATTCCGGCTAAAACAGGAGGATCACAATCTCAAAGCCAGCTTCAGAAACTCATTAATGATAATGATGATGATGATGATTATGATAATAATAATAATAATAATAATAATAATGGCTGTGGATGTGGCTCAGTGGTTAAGCATGCCTGGGTTCAATCCCTGGTACCCAAAACAAACAAATGAAAAGAGACTGCTAAGTGCTTGAAGATAGTCTGACTGTTACTCCCCATGCTTGAAGGAGGCTAGGAAAACATGTGGTTAGTTGTTTTCTGAGACTTTGGTCTAGGGGATCTGAATGAGACAAGGAACATCCCAGGAACTGGAGATTGAACAGAACTATCCACCTGTTATCCCAGAGCAGATCTATGATATTCATAGATCACTATGGCTTAAGAATTTTGGATTACCATTTTACCACAGGACATCTAGGGAGCAGTTATATTGTGCATGGACCTATTGGAAAGAAAAGATGAGCATGGGAGAGAGTCTGAGTGATAAAAATAAAACAAAAAAACTATTTTTTTTTAAAAATAGTCTGAAAAATAAAATTCCAAAACATATAAAGAAATCTAAATCTAACAAAGTCAACAGTTAGAACATGGGTTAATTTCAGGGGAAATGTTTATAATATTGTCAATTCAAATTTGATAGTATTGTCAATTCAAATTTGATAGTATTGTCAATTCAAATTTGATAGTATTGTCAATTCAAATTTGAAGCATGTTAAGGATGATCAAGGTCACAAATAATAACTTTTCCACAAAATAGTAAAAATAAAATAGTTATAAAAACAAAATAAAATGCAATTGATGGTATAAGCTAAGCAATACAATAAACATAAGGATACAACCAAAGAATCTAATAAAAACTGGATGATGTAGAGGAAATTTTCCAGAATGTGACATATACAGAGAGGAAGTAAAAAACCCAAAAGAAGAATAAGAAGTGAAAAATGTTTCTAATAGGAATTTCAGAGGAAAAGAATGACAGGATTATTAAAATTAATAATAATAATAATAATAATTTTAAAAAGATACTCAAAGAGCCATTGAGAGTGTTAACAGAATTGAAGAAGGACATGGATTACAGATAGAAAGTGCTCTCCAAGCAAGTTAAAGAAAAGCAAATTCACTTTGGCATGTCATTTTAAATTTCAGAACACCAACTGAAGCTATAGAGAAAATCTAATAAACTACCAGAGAGACTTGACAGATCACCAAAGAGGAATTTCAAACTGATGCCAATAGATAGGGTAAGAGACAATGGTGTAAGATCTTTAGAGTATTTAGGGAGAATAATTCTCAAGCAAAAAATTCTTTATTAAAAATTGAGGAAAAAATATATGGAAAAATTTAAGAAAACTTAAAATTCAAAGAATTTCATAAAAAAATTACATGGAAGAGGACAGAGTAGGGTACAAAAACAAGCCATGGTAAATAAAAGATAATTTTTTTGTTGCTGATTTTATGTGATAATTTTCTATGTAATTATGATGGGAGGTTGTGTTTAATTATGAGGTAAAAGTAATATGATAAATAATAGTAACAAAATTGCAGGGAGGACTTTATTGGAAGGTAGTGTGATAGTCTTTGCTATGTACAGAGGGAAAGTATAGACAACTATTAGACTTGGGTGGATGTGGACTGGAAGTTATGCTCTATCAGAGGCAGAGGTTTATTATACAATTCTTTTTCTTAAGACACTGGTGGAGCAGAAATCTACAAGTAGCAGTTGGAATAAATGTTCATACTGCTATGTAAACTAACTTATGGAAGGAGTGGCTTAACAGATGAGTATAAGAATAGATTTTAAAATAAATATTGCTGGGACATCTGGTAATGTATAGAGGAAAAAAAATAGTTTCCTGCCATATCATACACAAAAATAAATTTCAGCTGGATAAAAGACACTAAAAGCATAAAACAAAGAATATTTTCAGTAGAAATAATAGATGGATATTTTAATATTTCTCTCACAGGGAGTAATTAAGCATAAATTAGAAATCATTAAGAAAAATATTGATGAAGTTTGACCATGTTAAAATGAATAATTGTCTACCAAAAAATAAATTAAACTGAAAAACAAATTATACACTGAGAAAATATATTTCTAACATATATAACCATGAAGGAATTAGGACACAAAATATATAAAGACTGTCACAAGTCACTAAGAAAATAGACAATGTAATAGACAAATGGCAAGTGACAGTTCACGGAGAAGGATACTAGAATAGTATAAAATATCAAGAAATCTCCATTCTGACTAATACAGAAGAAAATGTAAATGTAAATGAAATATCATTTTATTCCCATGATAAAGGCAAAAAGTAAAATACCTACCAATAACACAAACTAGAAAGGATATGAAGCTTCAGGATTGTTGTTACACTGCTATTTGAGGGAGTAAATTGGAAATACCTAGTAATATTGAGCCTCTGTACCAACCTACATTAATATGAAGGAGTTAAAATGACAAAAAACTTTTGTGTGAAAAATATTCTAGAAGTTTCTAAAGTCTTATTTGAAAACTAAATTAAAAACAGCAGCTGGGGCTCAGTGGTAGAGCGCTTGCCTCGCATGTGCAAGACCTTGGGTTCGGTCCTCAGCACCACATAAGAAAGTGAAATACATATGTGTCCAACTACAACTAAAAAATAAATATTAAAAAAACCCTTAGGCAATTGCTTTAGTGTCTAGTCGAAGGAGTAAAGCCTCAAACAATGAATAAATACAGCACATTTTAACCAAAATAACTAATGTAGAGCAGTAGAGAGAAGCAAAGCATCAGAACTCTTGCAGAGTTCAAAAGCCTAGTGTGGCCACAAAGAGAAGGAAAACGAAGGCTTTACTTCTGCTGTTCCATTCCCCAAGTCGGGATTAGATCTCTCCCTGTAGCGAAAACATAAGCAAGAGGACCCCCTAGCCTCCATCACCACCATGGACACTCATACAAATGCAGAATACAACAATTACTATTTGGGCATTATGTAAAATTGTGGATGTATAACCGACATGATTCTGCAATCTGCATTTGGGGTAAAATTGGGAGTTCATAACCCACTTCAATCTAATGTATGAAATATGATATGTCAAGAGCTTTGTAATGTTGTGAACAACCAATATAAAAAATAAAAAATTAAAAAAAAAAAAAACAAATCACTATTAGAGACTCCCACATAGTTCTTATAGCCTCTGATCCCAGCTGAGGAAAATTTCTAGAGTCCTCCCTCTGAGATATCCCCCAGAGAAGGAGCCAAACTCTACCCCACCCCACCACTGGACCCCTCTTGTGGCCTCTGTTACTATTGCTCTGTACCATTTTGGAAATGGAGAATGAACTCACTCTAGGCAGAATAGCCACAGAGCCACACCTGCCTAAATCTGGACTAGCCTACTGAAGTCTGAATACTGAGACACTGCCTTTCTGGAGAGGAGTCATCACACTGCTGTTTCTTACCACCTGTTCCTCTACCATCCCAGGGTCCAGAATCCATACTGCATGGGTCTTCATTCCCCAGAGTTTGAGCACCCAACGTAACTAGTAGGTTAAAAGTCCTGAATTGCAGCGATGCACTGTTCCCAGGTCTCTGCATCTAGAGGACCTCTTTTTCTCTGAAGCCACATCTGGCAGTATACTGTGTTCTACTTTCCAGGGTCAGAGCCACAGCTGTGTCACAGTCACTTGGCATGAGCTGCTGAGATCTCCCTCACACCAGCTTAGTGGGAGAACAGTATTCAGTTTGCAAGAGGGTGAGCCTGCCACTCAAGTTACAGGTACTGCAGTAGTTTTGTAAGATCCTGAATCCAACCCTTTTAAGTACCAGTGCCTTGGATCCTAGTACTGCTATGAATGGCCATAAAGCATGTCAGAACCAACAAAGAAATAGAAATTTATGAACTATCTAAAAATGAATTCAAACAATGATCTTAAGAAAACTCAGCAAAAATATAGGAGAATACAGACACAATTTGATGACATCAAGAAAATGATTCATGCCAGGCGTGGTGGCACATGCCTGTAATCCCAGTGGCTCAGGAGGCTGAAGCCGGAAGATCATGAGTTCAAAGATAGCCTCAGCAAAAGTGAGGTGCTAAGCAACTCAGTGAGATCCTGTCTCTAAATAAAATACAAAATAGGGGTGGGGATGTGGCTTAGTGGCTGATACCCCTGAGTTCAATCCCTGGTACCAAAAAAAAAAAAAAAAAAAAGACTCATGATTTGTGAAATTCAATGATGAGGTAGATCTCATAAAAAAAAAAAAAGCCTCAGTTCATAAAGCTGAAGAATTCAATTAATTAAATAGAAAATACAATTAAGACCTTCAACAGCAGACAAATAAGAAGAGAGTGCATAGGAACTTGAAGATAGTCCTATTGAAAAGATTCAGAAGGAAAATAAGAATGGACTTTGGACAGCATTAAGCAAACAAATATTCACATCATGGGATTTGAAAAGGATAAGGGACAGAGAAAGATAATGTTTAATTTAGTGAACAAGTTGCTGAAAAATTCTCAAGTCTTGAGATAGGAACATTAAAATCCATGAAGTTCAAAATTTCCCAAATACATCAGTTTAATTATGTATTTTGCAATTCCATAATCTTTAAATAGTAATCGTTTTAATTGGCACATAAAGTTGTATATATTTATGGTGTACAACATAATGTTTTGGAATAGATGTATATTGTGAAATGACTAAATCTAGCTATTTAACATATTTTACCTCACATGGTTGTCATATTTTTTCCTGGTAAGAACATTTTAAATCCATTATTTTAGCATTATCAAGAACATAATATAATACTACTGTCATCATATTGTACAACAGATCTCTTGAGCTTATTCTTCCTATTTAATTGAAATTTTGTATCCTTTGACCAATATTTTTGCTATTTGACCTGCCCCAACCACCCTAGCCCCTACTTTTTTTGGGGGGGGGGGGTTCTAGGAATTAAACTCAGGGGCACTCGGCCACTGAGCCATATGCCCAGCCCTATTTTGTATTTTATTAGAGACAGGGTCTCACTGAGTTGCTTAGCGCCTCGCTAAATTGCTGAGGCTGGCTTTGAACTCATGATCCTCTTGCCTCCCCCTCCCGTGCCACTGGGATTACAGGCATGCACCACTGTGCCTCACACACCATCTGCTTTCTACAAAGAGATAAACAGTTGAATGACATGGGTTGTTTCCAAAATCAGTACCTGGTCTTTTTGGTATACATACATACATATTTTATATGTGTATACACACACACACACACACACACACACACACACAAACATATCACTAAGATTTAATGACTGTATTACAAAGTATGTCAGTTTTCCAAAGTTGTTCCACTAAATTACATACTGATTTGCAGTGTAAAATAATTTTAGTTTCCAAATCTTCTCCAAACATGATATTGTCAGTATTAAAATTTGGCCATTCTGATCATCATGTGGCAGTATCTTATTATCATTCAATTTGCATGCCAGAATTTTAATGGGATGAAATCTCAGTATTGTCTGATTTGAATGTCAGAATTTTAATGAGATTAATTTTTTTTTCATATTTTATTGGACATTTGAAGATCCTCTTCTATGGAGTGTTTATCCATGTCTTTGACAGTTTTTACTTTCCCTTTATTGCTAATTTGTATGTATTTTTTGTTTCAGAGCCAAGTTCTTTACTGACTGTATTACAATCTTGTCTAACTTTTGGTTTGAATTTCCCTTTCACCGTCTTCATAGTGAATTTTGATATATAAAAAATGTCCATTTCATCAATATTTTCATTAATGCTAGTGTTTTCATGCCCTATTTAAAACATTTCACCCACTCAAAGGTCAGAACTTTCTATGTCATTTCCTAGAAATCTTATTGGTTCATCTCTCATACCGAGAAATATAATCTATAGGGAATTGATTTCTGTGTTCAATGTAAAGTAAGGGGTGAGCTACTTTTTTTTCATTATGTTATCCAGTTATTTGATTTCTGTTTATTGAAATGGTGATCTTGATAGTATCCACTTGTTCTTGTTTGTTTCTTGACTATTCTTTTTGTTGAGTTTCTCTCACATTGTCATTGTAGCTGTTGATTTATAACAGATCTTGCTAGTAATATCAAGATTGTTTTCCATATTTGTTTTGAATATTCTTTGGTTTTATTTTTTAATATTTATTTATTTATTGTGGTGCTGGCACTCAAGTACAGGGCCTTGCATATACCAGGCAAGCACTCTATTATACTCTCTGTTCTCAGATCATTTTTATTTCTATACAGATTATAGAATTAGCCTCTAAGTTGGGGGTGGGGTGGGGATTTTGCTTGGGATCAGGTTTCGTTTAATGATGGATACAGTGAAAATTTACATGTTCAAACGTATACCAATTCTTGATTATAGTGTATCTCTTGATTTATTTAGGACTTTAATTTCTTACATTAATGATTTTGGGCTTGCTCTGGGAATGTCTTGCATGCATTGTATTGTTTTATCCTCTTATATGGACATTTACCTGTATATGTATGGTGACCTGCCTTTTGTTAGTGTTGCCTGAGTTACTTATTAATTTCATAGTTTTCATGTACGTTTGTATTATACACAGAATAAGTTTTCTCCTTATAAAAATTGCTATGTGCTTTATTTATTTTTCTTACTATATTGATGTGTACCTTTTGTATACTCTTGATAAAGTGGTGTTGAAGTGCATTTTTATCTCATGCAGTTTATCATGGAGAAAGCATTCAACATAACTATGTAAAAGAGTTTTAGTGTTTTTTATTACTAACATAGTTTTTATTGTATATTAACTCTATCAGGTTAATTGGCAGAGTTCTTCCCCTTACTAGTATTGAAGATTTTATCAAGTGTTTTTTCTTCAATGATTGAGGACTATGTGATTTCTCCCCATCATTATTCTGCTATTTGTTAATGTGGTGAACTATAATGATTGATTTTTCAAGTATCAAAACATCCTTACATTGGGAAAAGCACAATTTTGTTGGTATTTTATTCTTTTTAAAACATAGCAAATTCAATTTGCTGTAATTTTATGGATCTTTTTTAAAAAATTATACTTCTAAAATTTTAAGTTAGGATAAAATATAGTGAAAGTACAGCATTCCTATATACTTCCTACACCCACCCCTCCAAAACAAAAAAAAAAAACATGCAAACTTCTTTACTTTTAACCTGTCCCACTTGATTGGCACCTTCTATACAATTGATGGACCTACATTGGTGCACCATTATAATCCTAAATTCATCGTTTATTTAGGTTTATTCTAGGTATTATACATATTCTATGGATTTGAGCAAATATATAATGATATCTTTACCTTCTTCTGTGCTACACTTATTTTCCTTTCCTTTTTCCTAATGTTGGGAAAATGTTAAGATCATACTCATAATCAACATTTACTTCTAGTTTTCCTTTTATATACCATCATTGGTTGTGGTTTCATGGTTATGTTAGCCTTATAAAATGAGTTTGGAAGTCTTTTTTTACCCTAACCTTATGTGGAAGAATGCATGAAAGTGATTTTGAAATCTATGTTGGATAAACAGAATATCTGACATTTTGTGGGTTTTGTTTTGTTTTCTGTTTCATTTTTCTCTTGTGTCTTTGATCCTAAGGTCTTGTCTCCCAATGTGTCATTGTTGTAAAAAAAACAAAAACAAAAACAAAACCAAAAAAAAAAAAAAAACCATAAATAAGCTGTTTGGACTCTGGATGTTGTTATAGCCCCACAGAGCAATACCTGTTTGGGACAGGTATTGCTCTGTGGAGTTATATTAGTAGCTACCATAAGGGCAGATCACTTCTATCTGATTAGAGGCTTATTTGATTCAAAGCTAGACTTCAGTATTCCAGAGGGCTGGTTTCTTTCCAGGTTTCCATTACTGTTAGGGAGTACATCTTCAGGTCTTTCAGCTGAACACCTAGATGTTTTACAATATCTTTTTCCATTTGGTTTTTGACCTATAATTTTCTTTTATCAATAAACTATTTTGGCTGGAAGTTCTGTTAATTTTCTGAGCCTCTGGCCACACAGTTTTTGTTTAGTTTCTCCTTTGTTTTTGTTTTTTTTTAACTAATTTGCCAATTGATAAATGTCCCATCACAGGAATCAGCAAGTGAATGTCTGGCTTCCTTTTCTATATAGCTTTCTCCTTGATATTTTAATGACTCAGGTGCCCATTGTCCCTTTTATTCTCTGATACTTTCAAAAGGTGCTGTTTAAAAATACTTTCTCCAGTCTATCTGGCTATCTTTGAGAGAGATTGTTGGATGAAGTGCTAGTTGGCTATTGATGGGGAAAATACATATGTAATATTACCACAGATGTCTTTATATTTCAAAAGTGGATTTGAGTGGGAAGCAAGTACAAGAAGACTCAAGAATGACGGAAAGATGGAGATAACTGCAGAAATTTAGTTGGCAAAAAATAATGATGATCTGTCATGTGAATTAGAAGTTGATGAGGCATCACTGGAATAATCTATTTTTATTCAACATCTGTTGGCACAAGTGAAAAATAAATTTGCTTGTTTGGTAATTGATGGACCTTGACAGAAATATTCATTTAGTCCATTTCCTTCTGATCCTATTTTATTACCTGAACATTCTTCACCAGATTTGTTTTCAGCTTTTTATCTATTTCCATGTGACTTATTTTCTACTTTGTACTAAAACTAATTCGACTATCTATCCATTTTTTTTTCCTGTTTGCCTTTCCCTTACTTTTCAACCCCATATGAGTCTTGAAATGTGCTAAATTTAATATAAACTTGGGGAAAGGTGCCTAAGTTTTATGCTCATTAATTTTTTCCTTTTTGCTTTTTTAAAATTTAATTTTCTATTCTGGGTATTACATATTATCATTTTTTAAAATATTTTAATACTTTAGATTTAGAAGCAGATTTTCCTGCCAATGTATTAATATCATCAGATTATTATCTACAATTTTATTAATTAGTCAATAATAATCTAAAATAACACTTGCCCATAAAACTGAAGACTACAGGAAGATGGGCATTTGCTATATGTGATTATTGAACTCTTAAAATGGAGTTATTGTCACTGAGAAACTGGTATTTTAAATTTTCTCAAATTTTAACTAAAGTTGAAATAGTCATGTGTAGATAGTAGCTACCACATGGCACAGTGCAGATTTAGAACACATGTAATTAGCTCAGGTAAATTTATCCTCCAGAGAACCCAAATTACTGTATAAAAAATAGCTGATTTAACTTTTTGAAAATACATCTTTAAAACAATATACAATTTTTAATCTTTCTTTTTTAATTTATTTCTTTTAATTACATATATATGACAGCAGAATGCATTTTGATTCATTGTATACAATTGCAGCACAACTTTTCATTTCTCTGATTATACATGACATATCATTGTACCATATGTGCAGTCATACATATACCTCAGGTAATAATATTCATCACATTTCACCATCTATCCTCCCTCCATAGGCTCTCCCCATCTCTCCCTCCCCTTTGCCCAATCAAAGTACCTCCATTTTTCCCGTGCCCTCCCCCATTATGGATCAGCATCCACTTATCAGATAGAACATTCATCCTTCAGTTTTGGGGTATTGGCTTATTTTGTTTAGTATGATATTCTTCAATTCCATCCATTTACATGCAAATGCCATAATTTTATTCTCTTTTAATGCCGAGTAATATTGCATTGTGTATGTATACCACAGTTTCTTTATCCATTCATCTATTGAAGGACATCTAGTTTGCTTCCACAATTTAGCTATTGTGAATTGAGCTGCTATAAATATTGATGTGGCTGCATCACTGTAGAATGCTGATTTTAAATCCTTTGAGTATAAACCAAGGAGTGGAATACCTGGGTCTAATGGTGGCTCCATTCCAAGTTTTCCAAGTTCCATTCCTTGGAGATTCTAAGGAATCTCCATAATGCTTTCCACATAGGTGACACCAATCTGCAGTCCCACCAGCAATATATGATTGTGCCGTTTCCCCTACGTCCTTGACAACACTCATTGTTGTTTGCATTCTTGATAAATGTCATTCTGACTGGAGTGAGATGAAATCTTAGAGTAGTTTTGATTTGCATTTCTTCAATTACTAGAAGTCTTGAACATTTTTTCATATATTTGTTATCAATTGTACATCTTCTGAGAAGTGTCTGTTCTGCTCTGTAGCCCATTTATTGATTGGGTTGTTTGGGGGTTTTGTTGGTGGTGTTAAGTCTTTTGAGTTCTTTATATATCCTGGAGACTAGCGCTATATCTGACATGCATATGGCAAAAATTTGTTCCAAAATGTGAGCTCTCTCTTCACTTCCATGATTGTTTCTTTTGCTGAGAAGAACCTTTTTAGTTTGAATCCATCCCATTTATTAATTCTTGATTTTCTTTCTTGAACTTTAGGAATCTTGTTAAGGAAATCCAGGCCTAATCCAATGTGATGAAGATTTGGGCCTATTTTTTCCTCTATTAGGCTCAAGGTCTCTGATCTAATTCCTAGGTCCTTGATCCATTTCGAATTGAATTTTGTGCATAGTGAGAGATAAGGGTTTAGTTTCATTTTGCTGCATATGGATTTCCAGTTCTCCTAGCACCATTTATTGAAGAGGCTACTTTTTTTTTTTACAATGTATGTTTTGGCTCTTTTGTCTATTATGAGATAACTGTATTTATGTGGGTTTGTCTCTGTGCCTTCTATTCTGTACCATTGGTCTATATGTCAGTTTTGGTGCCAATACTAAGCCTTTTTTTTTACTTTAGCTTTCCAGTATAGATTAAGGTTTGGTATTGTGATGCCTCCTGCTTCACTCTTCTTGCTAAGGATTGTTTTTGCTGTTTTGAGTCTCTTATTTTTCCAAAAGAATTTAATGATTGCTTTTTCTATTTCTATAAGGAATAACATTGGGATTTTAATTGGAATTGCATTGAACCTGTATAATACTTTGGGTAGTATGGCCATTTTGACAATATTAATATTGCCTATTCAAGAGCATGGGAGACCTTTCCATCTTCTAAGGTCTTATTCAATTTATTTCTTTAGTGTTCTGTAGTTTTCATTGTAGAGATCTTTCACCTCTTTTGTTAAATTGATTCCCAGTTTTTTTTTTTTTTTGAGACTTTTGTGAATGGGGAAGTTTTCCTAATTTCTCTTTCAGAGGATTCATCACTGATGTATAGAAACACATTTGATTTATGGGTATTGATTTTCTATCCTGCTACTTTGCTGAATTCATTTATTAATTCTAGAAGTTTTCTTGTGGAGTTTTTTGGATCCTCTAAGTATAGAATCATGTTGTTGGCAAACAATTATAATTTGAATTCTTCTTTTTCTCTTTGTATTCCTTTAATTTCTTTCATCTAATTGCTGTGGCTAGAGTTTCAAGGACTATGTTGAATAGAAGTGGTGAAAGAGTGCATCCCTGTCTTGTTCCAGTTTTTAGAGGGAATGCTTCTAATTTTTCTCCAGTTAGAATGGCCTTGGATTTAGCATAGATAGCTTTTATAGTGTTGAGGTATATTCCTACTATTTCTAGTTTCTCTAGTGTTTTGAACATGAAAGTGTTTTGTATTTTGTCAAATGCTTTCTCTGCATCAATTGATATAATTATAAGATTCTTATCTTAAATCTATTTATGTGATGGATTACATTTATTGATTTCCATAATTTGAACCAACCTTGCATCCCTGGGATGAACCCCACTTGATCATGTACACTATTTTTTAAAAAATGTTTTTTACACCATTTGCCAGAATTTTATTTAGAATTTTTGTATCAGGGATATTGGTCTGAAATTTTCTTTCCCTGATGTGTCTCTGTCTGGTTTTGGTATCAGGATGATACTAGCTTTGTAGAATGAGTTTGGAAGGGTTCCTTCATTTTCTATTTCAAGGAATAATTTGAGGATTATTGCTATTAATTCTTCTTTTTAGGTCTTGTAGAAATCAGCTGTGAATCCACCTGGTCCTAGGCTTTTCTTGGTTGATAAGTTTTTGATGGCAGCTCCTATTTCCTTGCTTGAAATTGATCTGTTTAAATTGTGTATGTCTTCTTGACTCAGTTTGGGTTGATCATATGCCTCTAGAAATGTCTTCAAGGTTTTATATTTTACTGGAGTATAAATTTTCAAAATAGTTTCTAATTGTCTTCTGTATTTCAATGGTGTCTGACATGATATTTCCCTTTTCATCACAAATTCTAGTAATTTGAGTTTTCTCCCTCCTTCTTTTTTGTTAGGGTGGCTAAGGGTTTGTCAATTTTATTTATTTTATTTTTCAAAGAACCAGCTTTTTGTTTTGTTAATTTTAAAAATTATTTCTTTTGTGTAAAATACATTGATATCCACCCTCCTTTTAATTATCTCCTATATTCTACTGTTTTGGGTGTTGGTTTGTTCTTCTTTATCTAGGGCTTTGATATGTAATGTCAGATCATTTATTTGTTGACTTTTTCTTCTTTTAATGAGTAAGCTTAATGCAATGAACTTTCCTCTTAGTATTGCTTTCATTGTTTCCCAGAGATTTTAATAAGTTGTTTCAGAGTTCTCATTTACCTCTAGGAGTTTTTCTTATCTCTTCCCTGAAGTCTTCTGTTGTCCATGTTTCATTCAATAGCATATGGTTTAGTCTCCAGGTATTGCAGTAGCTTCTCTTTTTAATTTTATCAATGATTTCTAATTTCATTCTATTACAGTGTGATAAAATGCAAGGTAGCATCTCTCTCTCTCTCTCTCTCTCTCTCTCTATATATATATATATATATATATATATATATATATATATATATATATCCTCTCTCTCTCTCTATTTATTCTCCACTAAAGAAAATGTATTCACTCACTGATGGGTGGAATATTCTATATACATCTGTTAAATCCACATTATTAATTGTCTTATTGAGTTCTATAGTTTCTTTGTTTAATTTTTGTTTGAAAAATATATCCAGTGGTAAGAGAGGTGCATTAAAGTCATCCAGATTATTGTCCTGTGATCTATTTGGTTCTTGATTTTGAGTAGAGTTTGTTTGATGATGTATGAATCCCTTAAGCAGTATGAAATGTCCTTCTTTATCCCTTTTCACTAGCTTTGGTTTTGAAGTCTACCTTATCTGATATGAGGATGGAAACCCCTCTTGTTTACATGGTCAATGTAAGTGGTACGTGTTTTCCCACCCTTTCACCTTCATCTGTGGATGTCTTTTCCTGTGAGATGAGTCTCTTGAAGGCAACATATTGTTAGGTCTTTTTTAAAAAAAAAAAAAAATCCAATCTGTCAGTCTGTGTCTTTTAATTAATGAGTTTAGGTCATTCACATCCAGAGTTATTATTGAAATATGATTTGTATTCCCGGACATTTTGGTTTATTTTTGGTTTTTAACTTGGCTTGTTTTCTTCTTTGATTGGCCTTTCCTTTAGTGTAGTTCATCCCTTTGCTGATTTTCATTGTTGTTTTTCATTTCCTCCTCCTGGAATATTTTGCTGGGGATGCTATGTAGTTGAAGCTTTCTCGCTGTAAATTCTTTTAACTTTTGTTTATCATGAAAGGTTTTTATTTTGTTATCAAATCTGAAGCTTAATTTTGCTGGGTATAAGATTCTTGGTTGTCATCCATTTTCTTTCAGAGCTTGGAATGTGTTGTTCCAGTATTTTAATGTACTTTTAAAACCTAATATAGAAATACATTTCTACTACATCGTTTTCTGTCAGATAAAGTTGTATTGTACAATCTAAATTTCAATCACAACTTACAAATCTATGCATTTGATTACTTAACTTTTATCTTGAATTCCGAATATATATGGTGTTTGTCAAAATTTATGACTTATCTTTTTCTAGTTTCTACCTTTTTTTAGTCTTTCTTCTTGCTTTCCCATTCTCATTTTTACACCATCTCCCTTCCTATTCTCAAGATTTCAGTGTTATTCTAGTAGACTTGCATGCTGCAAAGGGCACTCACCATAATCATTTGAATGATTTTTTTTAACAACACTAATTCTGGGTTCTTTTCTAATACAGAATTTGAAGTTATACTTCTCTGTCTTTACAAAGACATTTAAACATCACCTTTGGTATTTATCCTGTCAAAAAAAATGGCTTTTAAATAATTTGGGGCATACAATTGGGAAATACGACATGGGGTAGCCAGTCAAAAACTTTTGACAGTGTAATGTCCCTTTATAGTCATATGAATATGCTAAATTATTAAACCAGACTAAACCCCAAATTTTCCAAAACTATTTGATGATAGTCAACTTAGAGACACATTAAGTAATGTTGTCTTAGCCATATTTAATAGAAACTGCATACCCACACCTGTACATGTACATACATCTAAGTCAAAAGAAATTACTGACATAATGACTTGATGAAGAATTGTGTATAGAGTATTAAATTAAAAATTGTCTCAATCTGGTCTAGATGTAAGAATTCTGTTTTTTTTTTCTTTCAGAAAGTCATGATCTTACTCTACACTGTCCCATATGGTAGCCACTAAACCCTTCCTGGCTTCTGAGCTCTTTAAATGTGTTAAGTCTAAATTGAGACTTGGCACGCAAGACAGACAGGAAGACGTTTCACTAGTAATTTTTATATTTATTACATGTTGAAATAGTAACATTTTAGATAAATTTGGTTTAATAAAATATTTAGAAAGTTGTCATTCGAAGTGGGTGCCATAGGTGCACACCTGTAATCCCAGCAATTTATGCGACGAGGCAGGAGGATCACAAGTTCAAGGCCAGCCCAACTGACTTAGTAAGATCGTGTCTTAAAATTAAAAAAATAAATAAATAAAAGGGGCTGAGAATGGAGCTCAGTGGTAGAGTACCCCTGAATTCAATCTGCAATACCATTAAAAATTAATTTAACTTTATTCTTCTCACATCTCTGAATGTAACTACTTGAAAATTTTAAGCTATGACACTTATTGCATTTGTAGCTCTCTTTGTATTTAATTAGACCATACCAATCTAAGTCTCATGATTCCAACTGCATCATCCATCATCCCCTCCAAAATAAGATACCATGATTAAATAATTTTGTCCCCTGGGTATCAATATATTCAGAGACATTGATCCTTTATCCTCAGAAAATACAGAGAGCAGTAACAGTACATTGTTTTGCACAATTTAACTAAAACCTCTTTTGACACTTTTATGTACAGATAGACTCATCTGCCAATGAAAATTACCAAGAATAATTTCTCCTGGTAGCATTTCAAGTGCAGATGTCATTTACCAGTGATTCATTTATACTTAGAAATTAATTAACATGTTTTCAATAACTTGTCTGCAACTAGGATTTTCTCTTTAAACTTTCACCTTTTCTCCTACTGAGGCCAAACTGCATCTTTGGAGCTAAGACTATTGATAAAATTTAGAGGTGATGTTAAGGTAAAGCTGGCAACCTAATATATTAGCCCATCTTTTATTGAAGTTTGTGCTAGTTATTTGTAAAACTGTTTCCCCTTCTTCAGAGGTCTTCAAGAGACTTTAGTTTACAAGTCATGGGCTTCCTTTCTACTGTCCATACTACAGTCCTTGAGTGATTTGTGCTATCTTGACAATGGTCATTTTATTAACATGATTTTACTTCTCCCAGTATTTTTCCATGCTATAGCCTCTTGGTCACTAAACAATATCATCTCTCAGAATAAACACATTTTTAGAGTCTCTAAGTTTAAAATTGCCCTGTATAAGAACTATACTGTTTTACTGTTTCTACCCTCATTTTCACCAAACTTTTAATTTATGTTTATGACTTCTGGTCTTTCACCCCATTTTTTATTCTGATGTTTCTTTTCCATTCTGGTTGTTACTGTGTTACTGCCCACTCCACTTGCTTGTCTAGATTTTTCAGGCATCCTCCCCAGTACTGAGCTGCCAGCCCTTCTCTTCTGTATCACACCCAACCTGTGCTGTCTTAGGCTGCCAGTTGAGTCCATGGAAGCCAACTTTTATTTACCCCTTTCACTTTTATGTGATGAACTTGAAATTTCCTAAAATAGCCATTCCAGAACTTTTCTCTCCTCCCATCACAGTACCATACTCAATTGTTTATACACTTAGAAACCAACATGGTTTCTCTTTTCATTAAAAGAATAAGATCAACTGGCAAATATTTTGCCAACCCCCACCTCCATCTCTGTACTTATCATTCTGAGCCTCTGGAAACTTAAATAAAAATTCCACACACCATGGTCGTTACTGGGTTCATAAAGATGAATGCTCCTAAGGAACTCATAGTTCAGTGTGGCATATAGACAAAAAATGAAAAAATGTTGAATGAAATATATGTTTATTGCAGATAGAATATTTTGGTGCAGAGGTAGGAATATTTGAATCTTCATGACTCTTCATGAAATTTATAAGAATTAAGTGACTAATAGGATCTCTTTGGTGGCAGGTTACATTAAGATGAACATGTGGGTTTCTGTTTGTTGAATATAACTTTTTTTATTTTGGTGATAATGAAGAGGGAGAAATAGCCATTATGTCAATGAACTAGGAGTAGAGTCAACTCAATTCTATTTGCTATTTAATTCTTTCTGGTCTGTGACATGGTTCTCTATATCAAAACTTCTAAATCTTCTTTTATCTCTTTGTATCCCTGTATTTTTTTTTTGATGCGAGTCTCTTTGACCTGGAAGGTAACAATAAAATTTACATCAGCTGTTTTTTGAATGATTTTGAAATAAGGTTAACATGTTCTTGAGATTAAAATTACCTTTACAAGAAGAACTCATAAGAAGGAATAACTGCTTTATATTTTTGAGCATATCTGTTGCCTCTGCTAATACTTGTGAGTATATTTTTGTTCTTATCCTTTAGGAGAATATAGCAATCAACATTGATGATAAAATTAGCAGGGGTAGTGTCAAGGAGAAAAAGGTTTTCATGTTTGATCATTAGAAAAATACTACAGATAGGTTACTAACATCAACTGAATTGCTCTTCTCAAACTTGAGAAGCTGTAGCTGTGAATTCTGCTTTTTAAGCACCCTGGGATTTGTGTTTGGTTGCATTTGGGTCAAAACAAGTAAATATCTCTTGGCTATTTTCCTCTGACATAGTTCACTCAATTAAATTTGGCAATATTGTTAAAATGTAGGTGAAATAATTTAGATTTATTTTCAAGGAATAATTTGAATTTGCTGTTTCTCTAATATTCAGATTCAAAACATTATTTGTGGCTGGAGAACGATGTGATGTGGAGACTCTGGAATGGTCCAAAAGGGTCTTCAGAGTGCCTGTCCTAGACCATTGGTGGCAAACTGGTGAGCATTTTCCAAATGTGTATGTAGATACTGCTGAAATGTTCAAAATTTCTCAAAGACTGGAGAAGAACTTAAGCTATGATTATCAGGCACCAAATCAGGATTCAGGTAGTTCTTGTTTCAGTAGGAATAAGCAATTCTTTGACTGTCATATTGTTAATATGTAACAATACAATGCATAAGTGACACTAGGGCCGCCATTTTCTTGGTCCATAGAGAAAAGCACTAAAGACTTCTTTACCTTTCTTTTCTTCTTAGCTTCTTGTGTCCTATCTATTGCCACATCTCAGATTTCCCTTTGCAGTATCTATGGCATTCATCCCACCTTCAATGTTCACATTGCCTTGGAGCTGTGGCAGTAGTGTTATCATCTGCCTTGGTTTTAATTATCCTCATCGCTCATCTCTGTTCTTCCTGCAGTCTTATCCACCTTGCACACTGCTCCCACAGTTCCTGCAGTTCCTGCCATAGGAGTCTGTGCCATCTTTCCTGTGTCTTATAAAATCTAATTTCTTCTGCTAGCCTTCAGGCAGAAAAATTTATTTTTCTCAAAAACAATTATCATAATACATATAATTTATTTGTTTATTAATTTTGTTTATTCTCTGTTTTTCTTATACTAAGTGGCCCTTGGGAAAAACATATTCTTATTAAAGAGTTGGAATGTAAACTGTAAAACAAGTAAACAGGAAAAAAAAATCTCTTTTTTTTTTTGAGGGATTTTGTGTGTTTTTAAGAGTAGGTAGGTGTTGTTTTGCAGGCTATTTTCCTCCTCACTTAAGTGTAGAGATTTTTTTTTCCATTTGACTCACTGAAAGATCTATGGGAGCCTTGTAGCCTTCATATGCACACATTTTAGTAGATTTCCACTTTGTTCACTGAATTAGGACTTTTTATATTAGTACTTTCAGCACTTCTATTTTCTGAGTATCTGAGGGTAGAAAATCAAATTTGTATTAAAAATTAATCTTTCTTTGCAAAAATTAGATCTGATTTTAAATATGATTACTGTCTAGAAGATCGAGTAGGTAACTAAAGTTTAAGATCATGTTTTATATTTTTGATCTTCTTGAGTCTGAGGAATTGTGCTTCTTATGTTATCTCTTTGGATATTTCTCTTAGGAAAACCTGTTTTCCATATTTTTTGTAATATGAAATAGAAAATGAATGATCAGAGCAATAGAAAAATTCCTTACATCGATGAAAATCACAGAGAGGGTTTCTATTATCTCTTGTTTTATTTACTAAAGGAAAAATTACTTATCTAAGTTTAGATTTATAACTATTTAGAAAATTCAGAAAATAGAACTGCATTGGGACAAAAATCAATGTTCTACATAGAAGTATATAAAAATGACTGAGGAATTATTACCTTTGCAATATTGTATAGATGTATTCCCTATTATTTAGTAAAGTTTTAACACTTATTTCCTAGACATGAATTGAATAGAATGTCATGTGTGACAGTTTTCCTTAGCTGGTCAAAATGGGAGGATTTCTTTTCACCCACAAGTGACCTTACATAATGGAGTGACCTTCTCACCCTCAAGTGTGTGCATGAGAGTTTTGTTTTTCCTCTTTAAATGTGACTATGTCGAAGCTTGCTGAAGGAAACCTGCACATTCAAAAATAAAATTATGATTTGCTTTTTCTTGTAGACATCTTTGTACATAATAGTTTGTGTAGATGTATGTAGTTAGTGCATTCAGGCTTAACAAAGAAACTCACTGAAGCCTGTGAAATAAGCACATGAGGTCTCTCGTGGGTACTGAGTTTCTTGTGAATTTGCAATTTTTCTTTAATGTATTGTTCAGAGGGAATTAATAGCCACATTGTGCTGTGTGCTGTTATTGTAATCAGGTTGGAATAGGCTGCTCCTTTACTGTGGAAAACAGGGGTTTCTACTTGTAGAAGGACTGCTTCCTTCCATTCTTTACCTTGTCCTCCAATTTGATTTTATAGCTTTTTCTCAATTAAATTACAGAAATATATATATATTGAACAGCTAGGCAGACAGATAAGAATATAGATAGATGATAAATAATTTTGTACTTACGAAAGAATTTTAACCTAGGTGATGCAGGTGTTAGCTACTAAGAGAAAACCTAGGTAGAATCTTTATTTGCATGGGAAAAATTCAATTTATCATTTCCAAGGTTGAGGTAACTGTAAAGTGATACTGAAGTTCAGCATTTGCAATATTTTTCTTAAAGTAATATTAAATTAATATACAATTTTTTTGGGGGGGCAAAAGTTAATAACTCTTAGGGAAACTCTTAGGGAAAGAAAAAAAATATATTTCTAACCCACTGAGGAATTTTCTAGCATTTTACATATTAAATAGATGGTGGCACATTTCCCCAAGGGGCCTGCTGGTGACGATGGATAGTGTGTAGCGGGAAGTTAAGCTTTGACCAAATAATACTTTCCTTTATTTCAATTTTCAGTCTTCTACAGGACCTACTCTTTATTGCAATTGACTTAAAAATTGATATTTTTATGTTTGCACACTTTTATAAGTCTTCCATGTATGTCTGAATAATTCATGAATTTGCTCTTTGATTACATTAATATATTTGTATAAATGAGCTGTTTGAAAATTGTAATGTATGATTTGAAATTAGTAAGGGGTATGTTAAGTAACTAAAATTTATGAATAAAAATTGATTGGCTCCTCTGACTTAGGTTGTAAGAAGGAACTCTGCAGTCAATCTATTTATGTTACCAGGCTGTTGGTTACCTAGGTGTAATTTGTATTGATAACATAGACTTTTAATGACTAATATCCTCCTTTGATCCATTAATTCTAATGTTCTTGATGTTTAATTTAAATGATATCTAAGATTCTAAATTGAAAATTAATCTGTGAAGAGGACTGGGGATATAGCTCAGTTGGTAGAGTGCTCGCCTTGCACGCACAAGGCCCTGGGTTCAATCCCCAGCACCACCAGCACCAAATAAATAAATAAATAAATAAAACAAAATAAAATTAATCTGTAAAAAATCCAAAAACAGTTCAGCAACCTCCATCTCTCGTAGGAGTATCTTAATACAGACTTATTGCTATTTAAGACCACTGAAGCATTAAGCTCTTGCTTTGGATTGTAATCATTTAAATAATTATGTAGTAAAAGAAACAGGTTTTACTGAGTTTGAAGAGGAAGGTTGTACTCATTGGATTCATCAATCTGTATAAAAGTTGAATTTCTATTCACCCAGATGTTTTATTTTCCAGTTAATTTATATGTAAGTTGATGTAAAACTTCTGGATTATCATAATCATTTTTACATAGAAATAGAGAAACAGAGGTGCTGCAATCATAATTTAAAAAGGGAAATTTAAGAGAATTGAAAATTGTTCAATTAAAATATGGTAATTCATGTACAAAAAATGAACAGCCAGGACTTCATTATCCTTGCTTGCAGAGTCCCCAGACAAAACTCTGCATTGTCATACTTTTTTTTTTTAAGTGCTGAGAGGAGCTTTTATAAAGATCAGCCAGGAAACCTAATTTTAGAAGGAAAGAACTGTCAGGAAAGTCCATGGTGTTCTTTGCAAGTATTATTTTTTGTGAATCAAGATGACTATAATGAAATTCAGCTCCTTATAAGTAAATAACCTAATGTGGAAAAGAAAAGATTCCTTAAATTTTAGAGACTCACTATTAAAACAAAATACAGTAGACCTTCTTCTCCCTTTTTGAGGTGTTCTCCTTACCTTTCTACTTTCTTCCTTTCTTCATCCTATTTGCTATTAGACATGGTATTTGTTTAGAAATTATTGTAACAAGACGTCTTGAGCTCTGAATTTTTGGCTTTCCACCTAGCATGCTAGGTGGAAACACTTAATCCTATCACTTGGTGTCAGTAAGTTACATAAAGACAAATGACTACAAACCTGGGATACTCAAGTTCCACAATGACTTCTATAATGGAAAATTTGGTGAAGGTTTTAGATCACCAGCATTTATGATTCTTTCCACCTGTCGGTTGGACATTATCTCTGTAGTTCCCATCAGAAGATATGGTACTCAAATAAAAAGTGTTTCAACTGTCTTGTGTCCAGGTAGTGATGACATAATTAAAATGAGGTACTGACTACCAACTCCAGCAGCATTAGATGACATTGTTTGTTTTATTTTCATCCTATAATAGAGAAGTAAAATTCTTCATGGAATTTTAAAAACCCTAAAGAGGGATTTCAATGAGAAAACAATAGTCATCTAATAGAGACATTAGTGATGAAGTTACTGATTTTACTTTTTCTGCCTTGAGCCATCTTTGCTGAGTTCTTACATCTTGAAGTAATCAGACTATTTTTCTCAACTTGATTGAACTCCTGCAGTTTTAATTGCAATTGCAGTTCTGAAGTAACTGTAGTCTATATACAGATGAAATCCTCCTCCTTTGAGGAGGAAATTGGTAATTCTGTATTTTATTAAAGTGGACCCAAGGCTCCAGCAAGCTTCAATCATGCCAGTTCTTACATCAAAATCATTATTCCAAAGGGCACTTATACATTAATGTCATGTTATTAAAGTGCCTCATGGCTACTTGACATAACAGTCTTTATTTTGCACAATTTGGTGAGATGTACTTTTTTAGATCGGGCAACTGGGACAAGACTTTTAACTACAGAAGTTGATTAGACTGACCAAATTCATTCCTTATCCTTAGGTTTACCTGCAGAAGATCCATTAGCCCAGAGTGTTTTATTTTTTTTTAAGAAAGTAATACATTTTATTTACAAGAAAGAAAATCACAAAATAGGATAATTAATTATAGTTTGGTAGAAAATATCCTAAGCCAAGACCTTTAAGGGAAATGTTACAGGCATGACTATTGCACTGTCTCATTCCTCCTAAGCAAACTGTGAAACGCTAGCCAGAATCCAAGAGTTTGATTCATAGGATACTGAAGTCCAAGTCACTTTTTTTGCTGGGCCATTCATTTCATTTGTTATCATTGGATTTTCAGATAATTCTACCTCAGGTGTCTGTATTGGTATACTTATTAGAGAGAAATTTTAATCTGTCAGTCTATAGTTCTAAGTTTAGTTTACTATAGGGAATTTTTTTCATCTCTGGAATTCAGTACTGAAAGCTATACAATTCTATTTCTTCCCTTTTTTTCTTTTTTCTTCTTTTTTTCATTTAACCACCATGTGCTAGATGTGTGACTTTCATCCAATTTAAACATACTTAGCTAGTACCCCATGCAAAGTCTCATGAATTTTAGAGCAAAATGCTTTCCTAGAATTGAGGCACATGAGGCTCTATTTGATTGACACAGCAGTGAAGAAAGTGTCCTCCTGGTGGTTTACCTTGAGGACTCTATTTACAAACTTATTCTCCATGGATTGGGTGCCACTAGCTACTAGTAAATGTTCCTCTGGCTACAGATCTATGAGCAAATTCTTTCTGTCAACAATCAAGTGCTGCCTTATAAATTTTCCCTTTTGTTGTTTTCTGCTTCTGAGTTTTGTTTTAGTGTTTCTGAGTCTATCGAATTTGGACTATTGTGACTGAATTTCTTTATAGTGCTTGCCTATATATGGATTGAAGTAGTGTGAAATGCACTCTATGGAACCTAAAGGGTAGGTCGGACTGACTGGCAATGCTGTTGTCCCACAAACTGAGTTGTTCAGGAGATAACCTTATGCTACTAACTAATAGTAGAATGCAGTCTTTCAGTAATGGGAACTGCCTAATGCATTTTGTTTTTCACAACTTAGGTTACTTAGGAGTCAGAAATAAATTAATCTTTTTTTTCATTCATGGAAAATATATTTTAGATAGCTTAGCATGAAAAGCTGTGGTGGGGGAAAACAGTTACACAGACACAGTGTCATCTCGGCAATGTGCAACAAGAGATGCTGTGACAGTACCCATCTGGTGAGAGAGAGAAAACGTCTTAACGTCATCACTGTTGCCTGGTTACAGCATTTTTCCCCCCTCATCTAGAGCTGTTTTCATTAGTTTAAAGTAGGTGACTTTTAATAATAATTTGAGAAGCAGGAGCTTAAAGGTAAGCTACATGAATTTGGTTAGTAGAGGGAAAGACCTTTTTTGAATTGTAAGGCATGTTTGGTAAGACTTTCTCTTTTAAAAGTGAATAACTGTTTACAAATTGTTAATCCACCTGAAAGTGAATTCCCAAACCAAGCAGCGTTCGTTGGTTCAGATATTTTCATCTTTACAGAATTGTAATGTGGAAAGAACATCAAGGATTTTTTTTAAAAAAAATACGATTACATGAATTAGTTAGGAGATCTATAATTGTTTCTTAGAATCACTATTTTGCTCATTATTTTATTAGTGATACTGTTTTGCCAAGAGACCAAACACTGGGAAATTGATTAATAATATAGTTGGTTTGGTCTTTGAAATAACATCTAATTAAATAACATTCTAATTCTCCTGCGACTGGCATGGTTCACATTTAATCCACCATAGAAAGATGCAAATGTCATGTTTTTATAGATCTTCACAAAGACAGGAGTTTCTAAACATTTCCTTGGGGAGGCTTACTGTCTGGAAATTGGATTCCCTCTGTGTCATACAGAGCCCTACACTGGGGCCCACTGGCCATACAAAATAGTTCATAATTCCTCTTTTGCTGTCAATTTTAATTTGGAAAACAGCAGGTGACTATGCTTCTTGGGAAAGCAATGTGGTAGTCAAGAGTGGTATTGAATTATGATAAGACTGTGCTTAAATCCCTGTTCCTCTATAGCCGTGAGCAAGTCCTTGATGTTCTGCTCAAGAGTTTCCTCATGGGCTTCAACGAAAGCTCTAAATGAAGTGAAATATGCACAAGCAACCTAACAGAGTTCCTGGTCTGTAGTCAACACTCCATAGGCAGTATTTTCCTTTGCTCACCTTTTCTGTGAATAACTCTTCGTGACTGTAAAGGCCATCTTTAGTATCCTGACCTATGGATATTCCGTATTTAAGAAACCTTACAATCTAAGAGCTCTTTTTATCTATAGAGTTTAATTTCTTCAAGTCATCTTGCTTATTAGCCTCAAAGCCAGAGCTCTCATTGTTCTGTGTGGCCCAGGTTCTCTTGGTATGTTTTATCTCATGCTTTCATTAATTCAGCTTTTCTTATCCAATTGAACTGCAGGCTATTTATGGACTTCTTCATTGAGTCATCCACAATATCGTGGAAAGGAAGTAGGATAAGACCAGTATCTCACAGCTTGAATAATGGCTTGCTTCTAGCAGAAAAATTCAAGTTGCTTTGAATTAAGTATTTTAAACTATAATCGCACTATCTCCTGAACACAAAGATTAAATTGATTATCTTTCACCAGTGGTCATCTCACTGTTTCTACTGTCTTTTTGCTATCACCATTCAAGTTATTTATAGCTCACTGTGTAGATTCAGAGGTGGAGAGAGTGATTTCTGTACAAATTACCTCTCTTCGCATCATGATTAATACGACTCAGCAGTTCCAGGCTGCTGAATTAATTTATCTTTAGCACTTTAGATTACAACATGGACTACCATCTTCTCAATCCACTTTGCCTAACTGTAGTGTTTCATAACCACCAAAGATGCAGCAGGAGCCTCATATTTACTGAGCTAAGCTTCTGAAGTCACCACCATGTCCTTTCCCTTAATCTTTGCTTACATGTACTCTTTCTGTATTGTCTTTAATTTCCAAACCCAAAACTTTGGTGTTTAACCTGGACTTCTTCTTTCTCTTTTCCCAGATTTCAACAATGATCAAGACTTTTTCATGTTGGTATTTGGTCGTACCTTCCCTGTATCAGACTGCCAACATCTAACTAATTTATTGCTCTGAGTTTGGATTATTAAATTGGTGCTCCAGATTGTGAAAGAGGAGATTTTTCTATAAAGTGATTCTCAGCCAATTGCCTCTACTAGTCTCATTATTTCAGTTATTGTTCCTTATCTGATACGCAAATTTCTTTACATGCCATGGAAGGTATTTAAAAATCTGACTCTGTTTACCTCTTTCACTTTTTCTTTCATCTCTCTTAGTCTGCCTACCACTACTAGGCTTTGCTCTGCTGAATAACACAAGGTCCCTTCTTGTTTTCATTCTAGAACTCCACACATATCACTGTTTGGTATACTATTCCACCTTTTTCCTCACAAATAATTGTCTTTCAGTGAATAGCATATACTTAATAAATAATTACTGAAAAGCTGACCTTTGACTATCATTCCAGAAATAAGAAAAGTTTGTAATAGAATTCTAACAGTAACATAGAATCTGTCCCTTCTTGAAGTTCTCTATTTCTCCTCTATGGTTCCTTTGGGGACTGCATTCTGTGATTTTCCTATTTATTTCTTAAGAGCCCTGATCTCAATGATGAGAACTGTAGCCTAAAATCATATCAGAAATTTTTATTTACTAGCCAGCAAGCATTTCCTGAGCACAAAATGTCAGAGACTGGATTATTTGGTTCTGATGATACAGTTGACTCTCAGGCACACAGAAGAAAACACATATTTCAGCTGCAGGCTAGGAGAATGCCTTTATGTAACTATATGCACAATTATTTTTGAGGATAGCACTCTATCTTCTAAAAAAAAGATTTTTCAATATTTTAGTGGCAAATGCTCTGAGTATGTATGACTCCATAAAAAAACGTTACACCAAAAGCTGAACAAAAGGACCATATCATGATTTTGTGGATCTGGTGCTCTGTGTATTGTTGATAGAAATAACTCAGATGGTACTCAGTGGTGAGTAGGCTGGTTCAGAGGGTCTGAGTTGGCTTTATTCTACTTACTGCAGATGATGAAAGAGCTGGATTCACCCAGGACTACTAACTGGAATTGCTGCCCACAGCATGTGTAACTTTAAGGACTCAGGGTAGTAGACCCTCCATGCATGGAAGCTAAGGAGCTCCTTGAGATAGTGCTTGCCTATATCTGTCACAGTACCCACATCATTGTTGTCAAAGTAGTCCAAAAGTGACCATAAATTAAAGAGAGGAGACATAGAACCCACCTCTTGGTAGGAAGAATATTGAATAATTTTGGCCATATTGAATCTACCACTGTGCATAAATTGAATAGTTGTGCATTTAACTTTTGGGGCATTTCATAATTTACACTTTACTTATCATTCAGATATAACTTTTGTTAATATTTTAATGTTTCTTGCCCAGATGTATACTGTGACTCAGCACATACTGTGAACCAAAAAAAAGTATTTTATTGTACAATCTGTTTTACCACATTTTTTTTAGAGAATATATTCTGAGATTTATTTTCAATCAGTAGACAGTCTTCTGTGGTAGTTGAATGGCCTTGCATTATTCCTTAATATGAAATCATTCCTATTTTTGAACAATCTTCTAAACTCTAACATAAATAATACTATGAGGAACATACTTGTCACTATATATAAACTGTAAATATATCCTTGTATATATTCCTTGAGATGAAATAATTGGGTTAAAATTATTTGATTTTAGGACTATATATAATTTTAGGACTTTTTGTAAGTGTTGTCAAATTACCTTTCAGAAATGCATAGATACATAGGTAGATAGATAACAAAACGATTATTTTTAGTTTGTGTGGGCCATCTACCCATACAATTAGAATCCATCTACCACCTGAGTCCTAAGTGCAATCTTGTGAATTGTCATAAGAATTGGTTTCTGATGTTCAGGGAGTCACAGGATCTATTACCCCATTATGCTAATGCAGGTCTATCTCTCTGCCTTTCCTCTCATTCATCTCTCTGGAAGTCGAAATATAATAAATCTGGCCGTAAAATCGTTGCAGTATTATGAAATGATTTTTCCCCTCACTTAGTATCTCTGACCTTATTTCCTATTAATACTTTCTGCTTTAACACATTGTTTGCCCCATTGTTCTAGAACACTCTAGGAAAAAGCCTACCTTGAGAACTTTGCTTTTGAGGGTCCCTCTTTCTATATATTTCTGTCCCATGTCCTCACTTCTTTCAGGTGTTGACTCAAAGGTCACTTTCTTGAGCTGGAAGATCATTCCTGCCCAAACAATATAAAATTGCAACCTCTTGTGACATTTTATAACTCTGTCTATGTCTTAGTTTTTTTCATAGCATTTATCATTCTTTAATATATATTTTAATTTTTTTGTATATTGTGTATTGCTTGTCTCCCCAACTATAATGTGAACTCCATGAGGGTAAGGATTTGAGTCACTTTGGTTTATTGCTGTATCCTCATATCCTTAGTTCTTAAAATAGCAGCTAGTTCATAATAACTATTCAAGTGAATGTTTGCTAATTAAGTGAACTATACCACCACTGCTTCCATTTGCAGATATTACAGCCTGTTCTCACTCCCTGCCATAAGGAATTTTCTTCCTCTGCTGAGACTTAGTCTAGGTTACCCACACACCCTCTTTGTTTTCCATGACAATTTCAGGAGTGATTTACTTGCTTGTTATATTCATATACTTCTTTAAAATAGTCTGGACTAGGAAAAACTGTTTAATTTTTTTGACTAGATCTGAGTATTTATCATATGTAAAAAGATTATTTCATTTTCTCCCTATAGTCTTATGGTTGGATTAAATGCAATAATATGAACAACAACAACAAAAACACCTGGCAATGTGCATAGCATAATCATTTTTGAAACATTATGTCTGTTAGTTCTTTCTTTTTTCCCCTTCAGTTAGAAGTGTTTTTTTTTTTTGTTGTTGTTTTTTTTTTTAAGGAAAATTCCATTGGGTGGCAACTCACCATGCAACAGAGTGAGGCAGTAAAGATTCTATGAGGTTTCTCTATTGGCCTCTGCAGATGAATGAGATAAATGTGCCTGTGTGACACTGTTCACATGTATTGGTTCCTTGCCATCCTCCTACAGGTTGTCTCTGATCTAAAGAGATTATACTGGTGATTTGCTTAGTTTTTTTTTTTAATTGCTTTTATTTTTTAAACACATGACAGTAGAATGCATCACAATTCTTATTACACATATAGAACACAATTTTTCATATCTCTGTATATAAAGTGTATTCACACTAATTCATGTCTTCATACATGTTATTTGGATAATGATGTCCATCATGTTTCTCCATCATTGCTAATCCACTACCCCCTCCCTTCCCCTCCCACCCCTCTTCTCTGTCTGGAGTTCATCTATTCCTCCCATGTTCCCTCTCCCTACCCCACTATGATTGCTTAGTTTTACTTCTCCGAGTGTGGTTAGATATCTTTGTAAAGGTTGCTCCAAATGCAGTTTCCAATTCTCTTCCTTAAGGAGAATATTCTGGTTTGTTTAATGTAGCTGTTTCCCACTCACAGCAGGACATCTGTACTTCCTCTCTCCCTAGATAACTGCTGGCCAGTTAATTATAGCCTGGGTGGTGTGCAGCAGATGTTTTAGGAACATCTTTGAGATGGTGCTCTGAGAGCCATTAAGATTTTAGTCAAGAACTGCAGCCTGAGGGCTTTCTCTATCCAGAAAGTCTGTTCCGCACTTGGCCAGCTTGGGAGACTGGGGAGGTAAGGGTCCACATGTAGGAATGTGTGCCACATGTGTATATGTTTGTGCTGCAGATGGATCAGTCTTTGACCCTAGGATGTTCAGAGGTACAAAGAGAGAAACCAAAGTGTCTATCATGGCCTTTCTCATCCTGCTTTTATCCTAACGACGACTCCTTATTGGAGTCTTAGGAACCACCATTTTTTTTTTTCTGATGGTATCTTCTGTACTTCAGGAGCAATAGCTCTGATTCAATACCTAAATAAATTTCAAAATAAGGTCAATAGGATACTTGAATTACGAATGTTCAAAGCATAAACTTATTTCATCTACTTCAAGTAACCTGAATGAATCATCCTTCTCAGTGCCTTTAAAATCTAGATTCAAGTTCATTATACAGAAAAACACACTTTTTGTAGCTGCATTGTATTCATAAACTAACAAAACAGCTGAAGGTTAAGAATAATAATCTCTATACAAAGATACTTAAGAATCTTGGGAGGTGTAAGTGTCAGCCTACTCAGGCAGGGTTGGTGACAGTGTCTAGCTGATCCATCGGTCCGTGTATCCTCCTCCATTTGAGACTGAGCTTCCTTATTGGTCCCTTTCCACACTCACCTTCTCCCAGTGGGATAAGAACAAAGTGCTGACATCTTGTATAATAATCTACAAGATGGAATCAAGTTTGGAGAAGTTTGAGTTTTGTTGTTATGAGGTGTTTTTCATTGTTTTTTGTTTTGTTTTGTTTTTTTTCTCTCTCTAGGTGGTAGTACTGGAACCATAGGTGGGTACCATTGGTGGTTCACTTGTAGATCCTAGAGCCATCTGTTGACAAGTAGTGGAGACCTTCTGGTATCAAGTACTGCAGAGAATTTAAACTCATATAATAGGAGTCCCCCTCTTCATAAACTAAATTTGGAAAAAAACATTTTTGAAAGAGGCTGATTTAGCAGCTATCTTCCACCAGGGTTGGAAGAGAAACAGAAGCAGGTTGAAGGGGTGATCTCCTTTCCTAATGTGTCTTCGTAGCCTCTGATCCTGTATGGAACAGAACTTGGCATCCTGTGGACCTTTAAGCACTTCACTTATAAGGTTGCTTTCTGTCCTCTCTCTTACTCATGTTTCTCAAGTCAATTTTGAAGGAGAGCCCAGGTGAATACCTTGACATTCAGAAATAAGATAAAATAGGACAAAGGAGAAAATGCTGTTAACCCTTCCAACCATGTGGATTTCCTTCCGTGCTTTGATTGTGCTGTGGGGTAAATGGGCAGGGTATTGCCAGGCTGTAGAATGCTATTTCATAAGGCTACTTCCCAATTTTTGTCATGATATAAAACTATTTGTGGACTCACTGTTAAAACATCAGAATTATCTAGTTCTGGTGACTTTCTCAGCCTTAGCATTGAGCATATAGCTTAGCATCCTAAGCACTAGACTGTGACTTAGGAGCTATGTTTTCATGTTCAAGAGTCCATCTTCTGTTATTAATGCCAGATGAGCCACCATTTGTAAAATGTGAATAATAAACTGAACTACTTTGGAAGGGTCAGGAACAGTCATAAATTCTTCCCATCATTCTAAGGTGATATAAATGTATGGTAAATTATGGTTCACAGCATGGAAGAAGGAATACATTCTGCATATTTAGAAAGATGAATGTTTTCTAATTTTTTGGATTACTTTGTATATGATTGATTTGACAGTTAATCCCTTGCAGGTATTTTTGTGTATGTTTGTGAGTATAATGTTAAAACAGTAGTTCCTAAACTGTTCATATCAATGTCCTCTTATCCTCCGCTTCCATACATAAACATTTTATATCCTTAAGATTCTGGACACTCCAAATTTGTATTCAGGTATAACAAATGCATTCCTCCTTAAAAATGATCACTTTGGAACTATGGTTATCGGGAAATAGATGCTACTATTCTGGCTGTTTTAACTTGAGATGAGGAAAAGAAATTCAACACTTTTGTTAGTCTATGTAAGCTTATTATAACTTTATGGTCTTGATGAACTAGTATAGCATGAACATATGCCTTCCTATGTCTAGGGGCTTCTAGACATGCAGGGTCAACAGACCCAAAACGAGTAGCTAAAGCACTGACAGATTCAGTGTGAGATGCAGGGTCTTTAGGCAAGTGCAGTTGTTAAGAAATTAAAGCATGACATTGTTCGCACATTTATTTTAAAAACAAAGGAGGCTATTTAATTCAGAGAACAAGCTACAAATACGTGAAATGTTTAGCCATGAGCTATAATTTATAATGATATACATAATAACTTAGGTGAGTCAAGAGAAATCATCTTTCTAGTGATCTGGCTTTTAACCTTTGTTGTAAAAGCTTCCCAGCCACAGCATTTTCTATTTTTCATGGCTCTCGATCTACCAACAAGCATAGTAGAGCAGCCTTTCTCCTCTTTAGAAGAAACACTAATATATACATTATTATAAATCTATACCTTTAAGTTTTAAAACTATGAAAACATTATAGATTATTGTATTGTTTTATTTTTAAATAATACATTTGAAATATTCATCTCTTCCTAATGCAAGTGAAGTACGAGGCAAACTAGGAGGGGTTAGAATATGCATGCAGAAGCAGCATTACAATTCCACATTGAAACACTGCATTTCTTTCTTCAGAAACTGGATCTCCAATTACAGCATCGTGCATTGGATTAGGTAACTCTAAAACACCTCCTCCAGGACAAGCAGGAAAATGTGTTCCAGGATACAATGGTAAGAAGTGACTGTGATCATTTTAAATATGTAATGTTAATAAATTTAAATATTTTCCTGCTCCTAGTATATATATATATTATATTTTATGAAATCTTCTATGTACTTAATAGGTATCTCATTGGACGAATGCACGGTAGCAGATACCTGTAATCCTACTGGCTCAGGAAGCTGAGGCAGGAGGATCACAAGTTCAAAGCCAGCCTTAACAAAAGCAAGGTGCTAAGCAACTCACTGAGACCCTGTCTCTAAATAAAATACAGAATAGGGCTGGGGCTGTGGTTTAGTGATCAAGTGGCCCTGAATTCAATCCCTGGTACCAAACAAAAAAATGAATGTCTTAAATTTTTTAAAAATATTTGTTTTAGATGTAAGTGGATACAATAACCTTTATTTTGTTTTTATGTGATGCCGAGGATTAAACCCAGTGCCTCACATGTATTGGGCGAGAGCTCTACCACTGAGCTACAACCTCAGCTCAAATGTCTTAATTTTTGCTGTCAAAAGTAACATGGTCTTCCAGGGACATGTTCTATCTAAATGGTTGTGACAGCAAAAGAACAATATCATTTATAAGGCACTTGAAGAATGTAGTGTGATATGTCTGTGGGGAACATGTGCTATGTGCTCAATATTTGTGTACATCATTTCATTAATGTTGAAGCATATTTACTTTAGAGACACTGTAACCATGTAGAGATCAGTAATGTGATATTCAAAGAGACTAAATAATTTTCCTAGGATAGCTTGACTGGTTAGCTCCTCAGGACAGTGCAAACCACTGTGTTTTATCTCGTTTGTTTCTTGCTTTTGTTACAAAATTGGCTGCTGATTCCCTAACATATACAACTCTTAATTTAGGCATAAGGAGAAGGCTTTTTAATCATATTGGGTGAAAATAAGATGAGTAAGAGTTCTTTTTTTTTAGGGGTGGGAGGTACTGGGGATTGAATGTAGGGTGCTCCACCATTAAGCTGCATGCCTGGACCTTTTTATTTTTATTTTGAGACAGGATCTCCTCACTAAACTGTTGAGGCTGGCCTTAAACTTGCAATTTTCCTGCCTCACCCTCCCAAGTCACTGAAATTAGAGGTGTGCACCACTATATCAGTCGAGTGAGGATTCTAAAAGAAAACATTTCTTTGATGCTGGCTTTAAGTAACAGAGGTATATTTTTGTATTTGTTTTAAAATTTATAGCAATCATCATAATTGGTGAATAATTTCCCTTGGCTCCATTTCCTACTATATAAATATACAGCTAACTTTTCAAACATTTAGTTTTCATATTTCTGAATAAGAATATATACTTTTATATACTTTCTAAGGGGGCTGAATTGTGATGTTATGGAGCAAAGCATTAACACAGTGCCTGGTCAATAGAAAGATGGAACAAATCTTAGCTAGTATTAATGTCTTAGCTAGTATTACTAGTGAAGTTTCAGATAAGCCAGACTGGTTTGACTTTGACTCACATTCATTTTATTTATTTATCCATTCATTTTATAGGAAATGAAGAATGCGGCACCAAGGTTGTGTCATTTTCATAAGGTCACATTATGTACCTTCATAGATTTTATGAGGAAAAGTCAGATTTAGGGAATAGAGTATGATTTACAGTAGAATACTTGGGATTGACCCTAGAGCTCTGTGAATGCTGGGCAGGTACTCTGCCAATGAGCTACACGTCCCTCACCCCTCACAGTAATATTCTTAACAAAATTTATAGAGATTTGTCTTTTGCTTCTCTAACATAAGAATAGTGCATTTTCCTCCTCAAATAATGTCTACTTTGGGAAACCTAGGTCATTTAGTTTAAACTGGTAGCCATATTTATAAAAAGACACTTTAGACTCTTTATTTAGGATAAATATATAGTCAGTGTCTTCTCTAGCCGTAGACAGGTGAACCCAAATTTAATGAAATCCCCCATTTGAACAGCTCTGTCATCCCTGTTTCTTTTATCAGAAAAGTTGCTTTTGTGTTGAGACATTTTTAGGGGTCACCAATGGGGGAGGTGTTAGACACATTTCCCTTCAGTATGTCTTTTGTATCCAGATGTAACAAAGAGTGAGGCTTTGATGCCTCATAGAACTTCAGTACAGAAGTTTCTGATTCTCTGAAAGCTGCTGGCTTGCAGACAATTAAACTTTCATAACCCAGGTGCCAGAAAAAAAAACTTAAATGTGGTATAACACTTAATTTTACTTCACTGAGTACCTTATGCAAGCTTGTCACTTAACTTTCCTTTTCCCTGTGCAGTAGTTTTTTTTTTTTTTTTTTTTTTGGTACTAGAGATTGAACTCAGGGATACTTAACCACAGAGCCACATCCCCAGCTCTTTTGTGTATTTAATTTAGAGACAGGGTCTTGCTGAGCTGCTTAGGCCTTTGCTATGTTGCTGAGGCTGGCTTTGAACTCTTGATCCTCCTGACTCAGCCTCCCAAGCCGCTCCCCTAGTAATTTTTATGCCAAAACAATAAAAAGGGAATTGCTCCTATGTTATAGGTAGGAAAACTGAAGAGGTAATAGAGTATGCTCAGGGGACATAGCAATGTTGCCACTGTCTTGAGATTTGAGAAACAAAGATAAATTAGGCATGGCCTCTACCTCTTGTGAACTTAAAAGCTAGTGAAATACAGACACTCATAACTCTACTAATTGTCTAAATAGTATATAAACAAAGTGCTCCAGGAGCACAAAGATGGGAGCATTTTTCTATGTATGGGCCCAATGTCCACCTCCTCTCATAGCTGCTTACAGTTGAATGACCTGGGTGAACAGAACCACATAAAGGCCCCATTAAAGTCTATATGATACTGATGTGTCTTCATTTTAGTTTGCAGTGAGGGGTACTGAGTGTGGATACAAGCTTAAAATAAACACATTCAGGGTTTTATCAAGATATCACAGAAGACATTTGGATAATATTTCAGAAGATTAAATTCAAGTAATTTAAATCTCATAAGTGGATATGAAGACTTAAATCAGAATAAGTGGTTTTTTGTGCTTTTTAAAAGTTTTATTTTTATTCTGTGTACTATTTTTGATGTATTTTAAACTTTATTTCCTTTATGTTTGAAAAGATGAACATATTCTAAATGTTCTTAACTGATGAGAAGGGTATAAGCAAATTAACAAAGATTATGAAATCTTATGTATGCCAACAAATTTGAAATACAGTGTCTTTAATGGAGATTATGAATGAAAATTTATGATCTCATAGAGAATCAAACAAATGTCCATAATTTCTCTAAGATATTTTAACTTATTTGTATATATTCAGAGTCTTAGAGGATTTAAAGATCACTTTTCAAGCTAGAGTTTGGGGGTTGAATATAGAAAATATGAAAAAATGTTTAAGCTTTAAACATTTTTATTTTATAAACATTTTTATTCAAAATTTTATTTATATTTTACTTTGTAGTTATGATTTTGGATGACAACATGCAAAAACTGAAGGCTCGATGTTTAGGAAATATTGTGGTAAAGTAAGCAAACTCTTCAATGCTATTATTTAAAAGGGCAAAAGTGGGTATATTATATTAAGGAAAATAACGGAGTTATTAGATTAATAGTAAAAGTGAGGTTGTTGCAAAATGAGTCTGTGTACTGCTTGAGAATCATATCAACTCTGTTGTAATTTAAAGATGGAAACCACATAAAATATATTTTTTTAAAATTTACATATAATTTTTTAAAAGATAAATCTTGCACTTTTTAAAAATAACTTTTTTCTGATTATACAAATAATGTGTAGATTATAAAGGTAACTTGTACCTAAAGGCAATTCATTGTTAATTTGGAATACATGGTCTGTGCTGCAAAATGACATTGCAATCAATATGGGACCCCATATATGGTAGTATTTCCTTAAGTTTAGGATGGAGGCTGAAAAGTTCCTATCACTTAGTGGCATCATAGGGCAACCTGTTACTCATGAGCTTGTGTTCATGCTGATATAAACCTATGGCTCTACCAGTCTTTTGAAAGTATAACACGTAAGATTATATACAGTATGTTATAGTTGATAATCAGTATATAAACATGTTACTGGTTTGCATATTTACTAGGCTAGACTTTTTATCATTACTTTAAAAGTGTATTCCATCTACTGAAAAAATATTTACTGTAACGCAATATAACAATTTATGCTGGCAGTAGCCTTATAAATATCATATTTGTCCTGCAATCAAGACTGCATCAACTAGTAGACTTATACCTTCAAGGAGTGTGTAAAAAGCACTTTATGATGCTCGCATAGCATCTATATCACTCAGGACACATTTCTTAGAACATATCACATCATAAGGTGACTTATGACTATATGGCTGTCTACTTTTTGACAAGCGTTTTACATAATTGAATTAATTAGATATGTTTTCATAGATTACTGTTTTCTCTTAAACCTTCCTCAGAAGCATTTTTGTCTTGAGGGTGCTGGGGGTTGAATCCAGGACTTTGCATATGTTAGTCAAGTGCTCTACCTCTGAGCTACTTTCTCAGCCCTTCAAAAGCATTGTTAATTTTTACTCTGTCCTGTAAAAATCTTTGTATTCACTCTTTGAATTATTATAAGTAATACTGTATTAAATACACTTTGGTTTTGTCTTTTTTCCTTTTCTAATTATTGATATAGTATTTAATAGATTGCTAAATGTATAATTACTGGGGTCAAAGAGTAACATAGTATAGATTCCCAACTTAAACAAATACCATCATTCTTTGTTAACATTGTTCATCATTGTTCAATTGATCGGTAAAAATGCTAATGATGGAAGTGAAATATTTAAAATTACTTTACGATCAATACTTTAAAATTGTTAACACAAGCCAGACACAGTGGCACATGCCTGTAATCCTAGTGGCTCAGAAGGCTTAGGCAGGAGGATCATGAGTTTGAAGCCAGCCACAGCAAAAGCAAGGTGCTAAGCAACTGAGTGAGACCTTATCTCTAAATAAAATACAAAATAGGGCTGGGGATGTGGCTCAGTGTTTAAGTGCCCCTGAATTCAATCCCCAATACAAAAAAAAAAAAAAAAATTATTGACACTAGTGAAAGCTGAAGTGGGAGTTGATTAAGTTGGAAGCCACATAATATGTGCATTTAAATAATTGGCACAAATTGTTTTCATTAATTCATCTTATTATTATTATTATTTTTTAAGGCTTTACTGATACTTCTTAAGTAGTAGAATTCAACAGAATGAACTGCTATAAATATAAAACATTGTATGTCAGGTCTTAAAAGAGATTTGTTTTCTCATTTATTTCTCTTAGAATTCAAAAGAACTCTTATTACTTAGCATTCACAGACTGTCTCCCTTTAATAAAATATTTTAAGTGCTGTGGAAATTACAAGAAAAGCAGTAGTAAAATGTTTTTCTTCTCATGGAGATATTTACAAAAGTTAATAGAGTAGATACATACATTTTCTTCCTCATACTTTTATGTTATCAGTAAAAATGTAGGCACTATATTATTTTTTGTAAAGTTTTAATTTAAAGATAGTATATTCTAAAATAGGGAAAAATTAAATATTGAATATGCCATTAGTAGTAATAGTTCTCTAAATCAAAATCCATCTTCACATAGAACAAGTTGAAATATGACCTGTTAGGGGACAAATAGCAGGTGGGGGGTGTGGAGGGCTTGCTCAAGAAAATAGTATGAACACAATTGTGGGTGGATATTTAAATTGCTTAAGGAAGCACATGGTTTTTGAGAGCTTTTCAAAGCACTCTAACTGCATACATTGTTATATAACCTAACTATAAATGAGTCATCTATTTCATAAAGCAACTCTTTTAAGATCCCAGAGGTGGCATTTGATGCCAGCACAGTTTTGAACCTCTCCTGGGTTCTGTCACTCTAATTATAGGTAATTTTGCTCTGCATCCATTCAGAGATACTGAAATACAGCCATATCCCACATAAACTATGACTTCCTTATGGCCTTATGTTATTCCAAGTCCTTGAAAGTAACACAAATGTTGCCTTAAAGCAATCCATTGTTTAGATTGTTACCAGTTCAGAATGATTTTCTTCCCTCTGTATTCCTAAGCAGGGAATTTTATTTTATACATCTGGGGTTGTGAGATTTTATTATGAATTATGAGGATGCAATATATAAAGACGTGCTTTGGGATTTTGTTACTCCTATTGGTTAAGGGTGAAACTGAATATCTAAAAAGATTACATATATGATTGCATTAGAAAGGTAAGGGGAAAATAATCAGAAAACAAACAAAGATTACTAAAGGGTATTTTTCTCCCTTCTCTGCCCTCAATAGAACAAATGTGGAACTGTTTTTCAGGAAATCAATTTTATCTATGAAAGAAAGGACACACTTTTGAAAACCCCATTGCCAATACCTACTCTACTGTAAATCCTCAATATAAAAATTTCCCATGCACCCCAATGGCTGTTTGCAGCATGTATAGGATGTTTTCATATTTATATCAATAAGAGTTGCTCACATAGGTCCTTGTTTAGACCTCATGATTTATTTAAAAAACACAGGAACAAAACCCACAAATCTCTTGATTAGCTTAGCTTTCCCACCTGCTTTGTTGTGGCATTCTAGACATAATTTCTTTTCTGTGGACCCTTTACTAGAAGGTAAAAATTTTAATGATTCTTAAACTACTGTAAGCTATGGCATATGATAAACAGGATCCTACAGTTTTTAGTGTCTTAGAAGATTACTTGCATTCACAGAATTTACCTTTCTAGCAGGAGAGAAAACTTCAAGCCCACATAGACATTAAAAAATTCTTTTGATTTTGAAGCATACTCCAAGCAGTTAATTTAGTGAGAAAGTTATGGTATCTGAGTTGCTATGAATACAAAATGCTCATGAATTTTAGAAGGTGCTCCTGTAATTGCATTCAGAGTTCTAAAGTGCAGAAATAAAACTATGAGTCAGTAATTTTCAGGCAACAGAGAGCAGAGTATGAAAGAAAATTTTAACTACAATTGCCTGCCTTGGTACCACGGTGCTCCCTGTTATTAAAGCCATAGGTCTCTGGCTCTTCTTTTCTGATGGGCGTACGTGTTTCTGACCAGATCTGTTGTTGCTATTGGAAATGCAGCTTATTCACCCCTGCTGTGTTCTGCTGACCTGTGCCCCATGGATAGTGGTGGGTGCGAGGGAGCTGTATGGAATTGTCCAAGTGGCTTTTACTTAACTGCCTGCCAATTTCTCATTCTCCAGATATTGAACTCTTGGCTTTTAATGATATATTTTTTTCACATCTCTATGCCTTCACAGCAGTGATTCAGTCACCATACTGCCATCTTGGGAAAGAGCCAGGACATCTCTCTTTTCATCCAGTATCCTTTGAGTAAAACCAACAATGTCACATAATAATAATCCTTCTCCCTTTTTAAATCTCATGTACAGATCTTAGTATGATCCCTGGTTAGCCTCCTAATGACACTCGGAGGCAGACAAAGGGACAGATATTATCCTCATTTCAGACATAAGAAAGGAAGCATCATTAGTAGTTACACAGAATTCACATTATCACCCAGTCCTTTGTCTGCCCACAGAGAATGAAATGATGGCCTAGGCCGTGTCTTCTGGGGAGATAAAAAGTAACTTCATATGAAAATCTCAAGTAAAGCCTAAGGACCCTGTAGGAAGTACCAGGGGTTCAAAGTTAGAATTTAACTCCAGATTTCTATGGGAAACTGGAGTTTTGTTTTCAATTTATTTCTGAATCTACAGGGATTCCTGCTACAGTAGTGAATACAGATAGATTATCCTTTATCTGGAATAGGAGACATCTGGGAGCTTTACACTGCAGAATGCTTGGGATGTGTTACCTTCTAGAGTGATGGACATTCCTCTCCTGCCCTCATGGTTGAAGGATTTCCCTGCATTCTGATACCTCCCTCCCACACCAGTATCACCTGCCTCATTTATTCCTCTTCTCCCATCAGAATGATCTCTTTGGAAATGACATTCTCTACCAGGAGCTACTGATTAACCCTTTGAGGAGTTATAATAAATACCCATTTTTCACTTTGCTTAGAAGGGTTGTGTAAAATTTCACAGGATGGTAGCATTTGTTTTCCAATTTGAAGGATGAATATATGCATTAACAAGCCCCATTTCTTCTTTTTTCCTATCCTTTCCTTCCTTTTGCAAGTGCAGTGCATTTTTATGTTTAACCTCAGAAAAAGCATTTTTTTTTCTAGTTTCAGAAAAAGATCCCCAGTGCACCATTATTCCAGAAGAAAGAATTGTACATAATGTTGGATAATCCTTCAGATAGCAATGGAGAGAAAAGTGTTCATTCAGAATATTGTAAAAAAACGAATTCTGCTCTTATACACACATAACTTCTGTCTGGATCTTTCTTTTCTCTCCTTTTTTTTCTTTATTGGTTCTTTTTATTTGTACATGACAATAAGATTCATTATAAAAGCATAGAATATTTTTTCACATGTTACTTGTTTAATATGTATGTATCACAAATACTTCCAATTCTGATAACTTTATTCTTTTCTGCTTTTCTTTCTCTTATATGGTTCTTCCCAGAGTCTCCTCCTTAGATACCCTTTTTGATATTTAGATAACATCATCTGAATTTTTAAAGATATCACACTTTGTTAGTGAGGAACAGAAGAGCATCTCCTCATTTTGCCTTACCAATTACCAATTGTAATATCCTGTCTTACTTTCTAGTCTGACCTTCAGTTAGATTTGTGTATAACAAAGCAGTTTTCTGGGGACATTTCAGAAATACCTTGAGATATACATATATGCCATTCCCAGCAGTTCAACGTTTTGGATAGGGATAAAAACTTACTTCAAGAGCCTCTGGTAGTGCAAGATTTAATCACTTGCTTTAAAACATGCCTAAAAAAACACCTGAGTATTTACATTTTTACATTATTGTTGACTTAAGGGAGTGAGTATCATGTGCATCAATCTTCCTTCCCATTTGCTTTTCAAAAATACAGAATTTCTTGTAGTTAACTCTGTGTGGAAATTTCTATATATCAGAGACCAGAGTTTAAATTTTCGTATTATTAATGCTTACCACACTGATTGATGTGAATGAATGAGTGAATGAATAAAACAATGGCATAATCTCTCAATTGTTTTCTTTTCTCGTTTTTACACCTTCATTTTCTCTCAGCTAGTTCTACTCCCATCTTCCCTGTCCCACATCAACCTTCCTCTCTCTGAATTAAACCAATGAATTATATCACTCCTTTCAGTCACCCACAAACTAATAAAAAGTAGAATCTAACTTACTGCCTCTAGGTACTCCAGCTGTTGCTTGCTCCACTTGCCTGAAATGGCAATCATAAAAATATTCAAAATATCTTACTTACAAAGTTTCATTTCTTCTGTTGAACCAATTTGAAAACAAAATTTGCACTTTGTTGAGCACCTGGTCATTATTAATACTCTACTTGGTGGTGTCTGTGATGTAAGTTCTCATTCCCAGATATCTCTGATTTTTTTCTTTTTATTCAGTGTTCATCTTTATTTAATCCTTTTTGAATACTGTGTTTGACTTTGGATTTCTCCTTTCTCTTCCATAAACTTTATCTGGATTATCCACTGATCTCTAAGTTCTGTGATTACCCAGTTACATCTGAGGAGCATGTCTATCTCACTGTCCAGGCTCACCACACATTGATTCTCAGATGTGGATTTATCGACTTCTTATTTCATGGTTCTGCCGGATGATGCCAGGGATTCCTAAAATTCAACATCTAAACCAAATTATCCAAATTCTAATATGTGACCTCTCCTGAAAATGTTGCTTTTGCTGTGTTTGAGCTTTTGAGCTCCTTGTGTTTGTATCATTATTGATCTAGACTGGAAGCTTTAGAGTCAGCTTTAAGTCATCTCTCTTCTTCATCCCTCACATTTAGTTTTTATTGTTTTACTGTGTCTTTCAGTTATCCATTTCATCACACTGATTTCAGCATTCTTCCTGGAACAAAAATTAGATTACACAATTACCTTCTTTTAAAAAACATTGATAATTCAGTATTATCACATTCTTGTTATCTAGTCAGTGATCTCTAAAAAAAATAGAGGGAGAGAAAAAAAGAGAGAAGAAGAGTCTCTAATGTGAGGAAATACTACTATGTGGATATTTGTAAACCAACATCTTTGATTCACAGTAGATAAAATGAGAGAAATGTTTGTTCAGTAATAGGCCCTTCGATACATATAGATCTCAGCACAGGCAATATCATGTGCTTAATTTATTTGGATCCACGTTCCTGTATATCAGCAATCCTACCACTCTGTTATCCTCATTCCAGTATGAATGTCAGTTACAATTTATTATTTTGGTTACTTTTATTTATTATTTTAGTTACTTTTTATTTTCTTTGTACTATAAGTTGTAAGATATTTTTAATGCACACACCCATGCATCTGTACAAAATGACACAAAGAAATATAGAAAGGAGTATATATTATGATATATTTCCTAAGAGCAACTAAAATTAATTATTAATTAAGATAATTAATAAAATTATCTTTTATTAATGCACATGTCTATCAGATTTGTCATTTATTTTGCATCTGTTTCATTCATTACTGTTATCCCTTTTGGTTCTTATTAATATTTGTTTTGCCATTTCTTCTTAGAGTTCTCTTCTTCATTATTTTTACCTGTAGCATTCTGAAAATGCCATTAAATTGACTTTATAGTGAGTGTCATGTTAATGTTTAGCTTAGGTGCTTAATATTGAGTGATGTTTCACTCTTTTTTTGCAGAATATTAACAAATTGATTAAAACAATCTCATAATTTGTACATGGCTATTTAGGATTAGCACAGTAAAATCAGCTAAAAGAATTTGGGGGGATTATCAATTTCAGCCTGCTGTCTTCAAATAGATTTAAGGATGAACAGTAAAGGAGGGAACAGAAGCAGTAGCAAAATACACCAGCATTTCTGTAGTTTTTAAAAATAGATTATAAAATGCTTTTACATGCAATTTATGTAATAATGAGAGGTATGGAAATGCTAACATAGCGTATTTCCTCTTTCTTTAAAAAAGCGGCAGGGGGGAGAAAAGCACATAGCAAAGGGAAAGCCGTAATGAGGATTACTACTAGCAAGCTGACCATGGTGGAAATGGATGCTATCAGCTGGATTGTCCAGAAAGGCATTGGCAGCTGCTCCTACCTCTAGCTGCATTTTCTTCCTGACAATGTTGAGATAAAATTCATTGTTGTGGAGGTGTAAGCCTGGGGTGGCCGTCCAATTGCACTGCTTCCCCCTTTTATTCTGTCAGAACTGAAAATCTTTCTTGTGGGAAAGGTGTTTGATATCTTCTAAAGTGAGCAGTAACCATCTTGACTTTTTCAGCATCAGAAGGATGAAGTCAGAACTGAGCATTTTTTAAAATCATATGAATACGGGAGCATTTTTGAAAATCATCAAGTTTTATAGTACTCAAATTTCCCACTGGTATCCAGAAAACAATTTGAACAATTGTCTTTGTGAGTGGAAACTTCCTACATGCAACCAAGATGAACATTTTATTCATTTATTTATGTGCACATAGACAGATGACAGATAAATTATAGATGGATACAATTAAGCCATGCACATAACACCTATTTGATACTATAGAAGAAAGAAGGAAGAATTCTAGGAAATTCACTGGAAAGAAAAAATATGTAGGACCTTCTATTCAATATGATCAAGATTTCTATGTATTCATAGGAATGAGAAAGTAAATAGTGCTAGATGGTCATGAAAAGAAAGAATAGAAGAGTGAGCAGGGAGAGTGAATTCCCAGGGAATTCTGTGTGAAGAATACTGACTGTGAAGATAAGATTGTATACTGGATGCTAACCTGGAACATTCCATTGTATGGATAGGTAAAGGTGACAGTTGCTATCCTGGTATTTTAAAAAAAGATGAATTCATTTTCCTATGATGAAAGCATTAAAGAGTAATTTAGTGATGCATTTTTGGCTCATTTTTGCAGATGTTATGCTTCTTTATGAAACAGTGATTATTGCTAAATAAGTTTGAATGCCCAATGTGTGAGCCTTTTATGTCCTTCCCAAATAACAGTCATTCTTCAATAGTAGTGCTGTGTCATAGCCAAATACTTAGGCTTCCACTAGACATAACCTGCCCAGCAGGTTTAGGGGTTGTATTTCAATGTGGGATTTGAATTATACTTATTCATCATACTGGAAAAATGATAGCTCTAATCAATCTGCTCTTATGACTTTCATCGTAATTTTAAATGCTCTGTTTTTATATAAGGTTGCCATTACCACCCGGGGCTTTTTCAGGACTCTGGAAGAATCAGGAAGCATTCAAGCATTTATACTTTGAAAAATTTCCTGTAAGAAGTTTAATATATATATATTTTTAATCTTCTTATATATTTCTCTTTAATTTTGCCTATTAAATTGATCAATTTGCTTTTAGAATCATGGATGTGACTTTTAAAGGTTATCTGAACCAGTCTCCAGCTTTTAGGGATAAGAATATGCAAATTACAGTTATCTAATTAAGTCAATTTTACATGCATTATTAGTCTTTGGACATAGAAATGTCTCAGTTTCTCTGAGCAGCTTTTCCTAAGCTCTCAATGTCAGCAATTTCTTTTTGATAAAACAATTTTTTTTTTCTATTTTGCTTTCTATATTATTTCCTCCACTGAATTCCTCTGTACAGACTGAGAACAACTAACCGAAATTATACAATGTCATTACTCGGCCGCATGTACACCTGGCTATATGAGTAAAATTCATTTGATTAGCACAGAAGCCGCAGTTTTCCATTCCTTTATGTACTTTTGGCATTCTTTCCTGAAAGTTCTCTGAACTCTTTATTTTAAAATTCCATGTTAAAAATATAGACACAGGGTAGAAACAGTATTCTCAAAGCCCATTCCTCGCCCCGGTAGCCTGGATAACAAAGATCTTACTGTTTTCTGTTTTGTCATTTGCCCATCACTGGGCCACGGTGAAGTGCATTGTGTTCATAACAGCACTTCATTGATCACACAGATCAGGGTCCCACCCATGGTCTCTCTGCTGTTCCTTTACTTCTCCTTCTTGCCCTGAGAGTGATACTTTGTCCTCATTATGCTCTGGGTAAAAAGAAATGAATAATTGGAATTTCATTTATAAAAAGTGTCTCCAAGTATTTAGTATTCTATCTTTATTATTTGTGTGTGAAAGACAGATTACCTAATCAACTAGACAAATGACAAGAATTAAAATAGCTTTCTTTAGAAAGATATCTCAGAGTGGAATGACCTCAATAGCCAAGATTGAACAGTCCCCTGATAGACTGTGGCAGAGAAGATTTGTCAGTACAGTTGACTCCAGCCAGCTCAATCTATCTACCTGATGGGCCACATTTAAAAAGCATCAGGGTTATGATATGATTAATTATAACCTGACAGTGGCAAATAATATGCACATGTGGTTTTTAACGTGATTGCCTTTAACACCAAAGTTTTATTTGAACCCCAGTATATTGTTAACTTGTATGAAGTGACTCTTCTTACCTGACCATATACCTCTCCATCTGAGGGCTCAAGCCAGAATGGAAGTGTTAAATAACTCACACAAAGTTCCCAGAGGTAAGAAGTGGTGGAGCTGGGATTTGAACCAAAATCATCTGGTTCCAGAGTTAGTGCTCTTAATTACTGCTCTAGGCTGCCTCTTGTGATAATAACAGTTGTAATTATAATAATACTATTGAGGGCTCATGATGTGCCAAAGTCTGTCTTCTACTTCATATGCACTTTCACTATAGGCTTCAAAGAGGTCTTAGAAGGTGGAGTTCCTTCACTCATTTAGCATATAAGAATAATGAGTCTTGCAAACGCCTGTAATCCCAATAGCTCAGTAGGCTGAGACAGGAGAATAGAGAGTTCAAAGCCAACCTCAGGAATGGGGAGGTGCTTAGCAACTCAGTGAGACCCTATCTCTAAATAAAATACAAAATAGGGCTTGAGGGATGTGGCTCAGTGGTTGAGTGCCCCTGAGTTCATCCCCAGTACCTGCCCTCACCAATTAAAAAAAAAAATACTGAGTGTCAGAAAGGTTAAGAAACACAAATGTGTTTTTACGTAGGTATCAAAAAAACTCAGAAACCTTAAAGAAAGTTTTATTTCTTCTTTCTATTTATTATTCTTCTTGATACTTCCTACTATGATTGCTACTCTGAGACTATTAAATTTCACTGAGGCTTGAGTCCAATCCTAATACATGTTAATAAACCAGTGATCTATTTTGTAATTATTCATACTGAGCTTTAAAGCTTTTCAAAATTAATACAATTAGAGAAGAACTTTATCAAGGAATTACTTTGCAATACCAAAGTATATTGGAAATATTGAGCTATTACTTCTCCATTAAAAAATGTAATTGGGTTCATAAACTTTATAACTCTAAGTTCAAACATTTAACTTGAACATATATAAGAACACTTTAATTTATTTCAGGCTGGTAGAGGAGCAAAATGATTCTAGTAAGGTTTCAAAATCAAAAGTAATTTAATTTTGTAGTCCAGTTATGAAAAAGTCAAATACTACAGTAAAATTTATTTCTTTTAAATTTTATGTTTTACCAAGTTTAAAAATGATTGCATTACCTAACAGTGCATGCTAATAAAACTTGTTCATTCTTGTTTCCAGGGCTACTATGACACCATGGATGCTGGCTACATGGATGAGGAAGGCTATGTGTATGTTATGTCTCGAGTTGATGATGTCATAAATGTTGCAGGTCACAGGATTTCTGCAGGTGCCATTGAAGAGGTATTGATGAATATTGTTATTTTCTTCTAAGTAGTGTTGAGGAACAGAGCTGAACTGAGGAAATATTGAATTTAAGCCATCCCACATGGAGAATTACCACACCCTTCAGATATAGACCCAGGAGAGGGATAGTGGGTCAAATGGTGGTTCCATTCCCAATTTTCCAAGGAATCTCCATATTGCTTTCCATATTGGATTGCACCAATTTGCAGTCCCACTAGCAGTGTATGAGTGTACCCTTTTCCCCACATCCCTGTCAACAATTATTGTTGTTTGTCTTCATAATAGCTGCCATCCTGACTGGAGTGAGATGAAATCTTAGAGTAGTTTTGATTTGCATTTCTCTAATTGCTAGTGATGATCAACATTTTTTCATATATTTGTTGATTGATTGTATTATAACTTTTTGAGATATTTATGAAAATGCATTTGAGATCCTTCCACTTTGTTGTGTGTATCAAGAATTTGTCCTTTGTATTTTGTACTATTTATTGTGCAGCTGTCTTAATGAATCTATGTATCCATTCACCCATTATAGGACTTAGGAATTGTTTCTGTTTGGGGGCAATTATAAACAATGGTATTATATACATTAAAGAATAGGTTTTCTGTAACTATTACTTTAATCCACCAGGCTAAATGTCTATGGTGGGTTTTGTAGATTATATTTTGAGTGTATAGTTAAGTTTCTAAGAAACTACACCACTGTTTTCCACAGTGGCTGTGCTATTTTATGTACTTACCAACAGGGTCCAAGTGTCCTTATTTCTTCTAACCTTAGGAGGACATGATAGTGTCAGTTTATTTAAACCATTCTAATAAGTTTATAATAGTGTATCAATTATGTGACATTTGAGGCAAATAGAGAAAAATCAGGATTGCCAGGTGTTATCAAGGTAAGAATACCAAGGTGATACATCAAGAGAATTTTTATACTGTATCCTGTCTATGGGGATAGTTCCATTGATATTTATAATCTTTTAATTTGCATTTACATAATAGGTAATGATGTTGTACATCTTTTCACATGTTTATTCGCCCTCTTTCTATATATTCTTTAATGCAATATCTGATGACTTATGTCTATTTTGTAAATAATTGTTTTTTTTTATTATTTGGTTTTAAGTGTTCATTACATATATTATGCTCTCAAGTCATTTTTCTGATAGGTAATTTGCAAATATTTTGTATTAGCCTGTGGCTGGTGTTTTTATTTTACCAAGTATTCCCTCAAGTATAATTGTCCAATATTGTTTTTCTTTTTCAGGTCATGATTTTGGTATCATATCTAAGAATTCTTTCCTAATTCAGGGTCATAAATATGTTTTTATCTTGTTTTCATGTAAGACTTTTATGGTTTTTAATTTTAAATTTAGTTTGTTTTGTATTGTATCATTTTAAATTTACATTTGAGTTAATTTTTATATTGCAAAATGCAAGTTGAGAATTATTTTTTTAAACAGTGGATGTCAGTTCTTCCAGCATCATTTATAGAAAAGATTCCCTTGTACCATTTAATTGCCTTTGCATATTTGTCAAAAATCAGCTGGTAACATTTGAGTGTATGATCTATCATTAACTCATGCATTTATCCTTTCACTGATAATACCTAATCTTGTAGCTCTGTAGAGTATCTTAAGGTTGAACAGCATGAGGCCTCTATATTAACTCTTCTTTTTCAATATGATTTTGACTGTTCAACTTTTGACTGTTTTAACTTTTTTTAAAATCTAATTTGTTATACATGATTGCAGAATGCAAATAATTTCATATTACATATAGAGTACAATTTTTAAAGTCATGATTGTACACAAAGTAGCCAGAGCAATCAGATGAAAGAAATTAAAGGGATAAGGATAGGAAAAGAAGAATTCAAATTATCACTATTTGCAGACAATGTGATTCTATACCTAGAAGACCCAAAACTTTTCACCAGAAATCTCCTAGAACTAATAAATGAATTTAGCAAAGTAGCTGGATATAAAATCAACACCCATAAATCAAAGGCATTTCTGTACATCAGTGACAAATCCACTGAAAGTGAAACTAGAAAAACCACCCCATTTACAATAGTCTCAAAAAAAAAAAAATACTTGGGAATAAATTTAATGGAAGAGGTGAAAGACCTCTACAATCAAAACTACAACATGCTAAAGAAAGAAATTAAAGAAGACCTTAGAAGACAGTAGGATCTATCTTATTCTTGGATAGGCAGAATTAATATTGTCAAAATGACTATACTACCAAAAGCACTATACAGATGCAATCCCAATCAAAATCCCAATGGCATTCCTTATAGAAATAGAAAAATCTATCATGAAATTCATCTGGAAAAATAAGAGACCCAGAATAGCTAAAGCAATCCTTAGCAAGAAGAGTGAAGCTGGTGGCATTACTATTCCAGACCTAAAACTATACTACAGAGTAATAGTAAAAAAAAAAACAGCATGGTATTTGCACCAAAATAGACCTGTAGACCAATGGTACAGAATAGAGGATACAAAGTCTAACCCACATAACTTCAATTATCTTATATTAGAGCAAGGTGTCAAAAACATACATTGAAGAAAAGATAGCTTCTTCAACAGATGATACTGGGAAAACTACAAATCCACAGGCAACAAAATGAAATTAAACCTCTCTCTTTCACCGTGCACAAAACTCAAAGTAGATCAAGGACCTAGGAATTAAACCAGGCACCTCACCTAATGGAAGAAAAAGTAGGCCGAAATCTCCATCATATTGAATTAGGCCCCAACTTTCTTAATAAAATTCTAGTAGTGCAAGAATTAAAACCAAGAATCAGTAAATGGGATAGATTCAAACTAAAAAGCTTCTCACCAATAAACAATCAGTGAGGTGAATAGAAAGCCTACAGAATGGGAGCAAATCTTTACCACAAGCACATCAGAGCACTAATCTCTAGGACGCATAAAGTGCTCAAAAACCTTAACACCAAAAAACCAAATAACCCAATCAATAAATGGGCCAAAGAACTGAACAGACATTTCTCAGAAAAAGATATACATTTGATCAACCAATATATGAAAAAATGTTCAACATCACTAGTAATTGGAGAAATGCAAATCAAAACTACTCTAACGTTTCATCTCACTCCAGTCAGAATGGCAGCTATCAAGAATACAAACAACAATAAGTGTTGGCGAGGATGTGGGGGAAAGGCCACATTCATACATTGCTGATGGGACTGCAAATTGGTGCGCCAATTCAGAAAGCAGTATGTAGACTCCTTGGAAAACTTAGAATGGAACCACCATTTGACCCAGCTATCCCACTCTTCAACTTATATTACCTTTAATTTTATGTACATATTTTTGATTGAGTTTTCCTGTAGCTACAATGAATTCATGCATAAATTTTTATTAAGTTTGTGTAAATCTATACACTAATTTGGAAAATATTAATATCTATATTATATTAAATCTTCCAATTCATGAAACTTTATATACATCTTCATGTATTTAGGTCTTCTTTAATGTTTGATTATTTTATACATTTTCTAATACAGATTCTGAACATATTTTGTTATATTTATACTTAAGATTTAATTTTTTGTTATTGTATATAATATTTTTTTAAGGTTTAGTGTCCAAATTTTTGTTAGTGAATAGAACTAGTAAACACTTTTATATCTTAATCTTCATTCTGTTATTACGTTAACTCTACTTACTAATTCTAGACTTGTTCTGGTTTTTGTTTGTTTGTTTTTTGTTTTTTTAGATTTCTTGACATTTCCTATGTAAACACTAATGATGCCTATGAGTAGTCTTATCTTTTTTTCCTTTTTAATCTGAATACCTTTCTTATATGTTTATTTTTATTGTCCTTTTGGACTGGCTAAAACTAGCAGTATGGCCCTGAATAAGAGTGGTGAGAGAAATAGTCTTATTTTGTTCATGATCTTAGGGTAAAATTCAATGCTTAATGATTAAGAATGAAGTTAACTATAGGTATTTCTGTAGATGCCCTTTATCAAACTGAGGAAGTTTTCTTCTATTTCTAATTTGTCATGAATATTGAATTTTATCAAGTCCTTTTTTCTACCTGTCTAGACATGATCATCTTTGTCTTTGAAGCCTGGCATGTGAATTACATCAGATAATTTTCAACTAATGTTGCATTTATGGGACAAATCTTACACGTTAAAATGCATTCTTGTTTTTATATGTTGATTTTTTTATCGAAGGTAATATTCCCTGTTCTGAAATCTGCTTTGTGTGATAGTCTTATGTCATTCTATCTTTTTTGAATAATGATTGAATCATTTATTTTTTCCTGTCCTTTCATTTTTAATCCATCTGGATAACTATACTTTATGTAGGTTTCTTGTAGGCAGCATATACTTGATCTCCATATTTTAACTAGAGTTTTTAGGCAATTTACATTTAAATTAATTATTGATACACACACACAAACACACACACACACATATGTTGGAGCTTATCATTATCTCTCTTTTCTTCTTCCTCTTCCTCTTCTTCTTCTAATCACATTTCCCCTTTTCTTCTTTCTTTTTAATTATTTTGATTACTTTTTGTAGCTTTTGTTTTTCCTTTTCTTTTTTTTTTTTTTTTGGTAGTGGGTGGGGATTGAAACCAGGGATGTTTAACTACTAAGTGACATTCCTCGGCCCTTTTTATTTTTTTGTTTTGAGATAGTGTCTCACTAATTTACTGAGAGCTTCACTAAGTTGCTGAGGTTGGCTTTGAACTTGTGCTCCTCCTGCCTCAGCCCCTTGAGCTGCTGGGATTTCAGGCATGTACCATCACACCGGGCTTTAGCTTTGGCTTTTATGTTTCCTTTCAATGCTGTCCAAGTGCTTATCCATATTTATTGGGTTATTTTTGTTTTTTTAATGTTCATCTTTGTTAATTTTACCCTGACTATTAAAATGAGGTATTCTGGATCAAAAATGAATCACTTTTATTTTTATCTTTTTTCTTTATGTGGTACTAGCGGTTGAACTCAGAGCCTCACACATGCTAGGCAAGCACAAGTGTGTGTATATATATGAGCATCTATAATACACATATATCTACAAACATATTATTGCTATTATTATTTTACATAAACTTTTATCTATGAGATAAATTGAAAATAATCAAAATAAAAGTTTTAATTTTACTTTCATATATTCATTTCTGATGTTCTCCTTTATTTTTGTCTTTTATTCATCCATGTTTCTGATCCATATTATTTTCCTTGTCTTTGAAGAACTTCTTTTGACCTTTCTTACAAAGAAAGTCTCCTGGGGGGGAAAAATGGCCTCAATTTGTGCTTTCTTGAGAAAGTCCGTCATGTCTGAGGAAAAATTTCACAGGGTACAGAATTCTAGAGTGATGCCTTTTTTTTTTCTTGCCAACAATGTAAATATTTCATTACAATTTCTTCTTGTTTACATGGCTGCTGAGAAGAAGGGGTATGATTCTTATGTTTGATCTTCTATAGGTATGATTTTTTCCCTTGCTTTTTAAAAAATTTTTCCTTATTTTTTGAAATTTAATATGAGACACCTGTTTGTAGTTTTCTGATATTTTCCCTGCTTATTGTTTTTTGGGGATTAATGGATTTGTGGTTTTGTGTCTGACATGAATTTGGGGGATATTTCTCATTCTTACTTCAAATATTACTTTAAATATTATACCTGTTCTTTTTTCTCTTATCCATCTAATATTCCTATGTAACATCATATATAGTTGTTACACATGTTTTGGATATTCTTTTTTTATCATTGCTTTCCAGTTTAGGTTTTTACTGAGATATCATTAAACTTAGAGATACTTTGCTCAGCCATATCCAGTCTACAGTGAACTCATCAAAGTTCTTCTTCATTTCTGCTACAGTGTTTACTTATTTATTTATTTTAATTTCAGCACGTCTTTTAAATTATTTTTTTTCAAAATTTCTATCTCTTTGCTTGCTTACATTATATATATGTCCTTGAATGTTTTCTACTTTTTTCCATTAAAGTCCTATGTCAATCAGTTTTCATTGGTGCAATAAAATAGAGATAATGAAATTAAAAGGAGGAAAAGTTTATTTTGGCTCACAGTTTCAGAGATTTCAGGTCATGATCACTTGGCCCTGTTGCTTTCAGTCTGTGGTGAAGCCCCCATATTGTGGCAGGGAGTGTAGTATTATAGATAAAACTGCTCACTTCATGTCACTTAAAATGCAGAAAGAGGAAGAGGAAGAGACTAGAATCTATCCCATAATCTCCTTAAAGTTCACATCCCCAGGGATCTAAGACCTTTTCCTAAACCCGATCCCCAGAGCACCACAGGCTAGGCACCAAGCCTTTAATACACAGCCTCTGAAGGATATTTCATACCCAAATTATAGCATTCTACCCTGGGCCTTCAAAAGTTCATGTCCATCTCACAATGCAAAAGTCACTCGGTTCATCCTCCAACAATCCCCAAACTCTAAAAAGTTGTAGCATTGCTTCAAAGTTCAAGTCTACAGTCTATTCTGAGACTCAAGGCAAACTCAGCTATAGCCCTCATAAAAATCAAAACTCAAACAATTTCCAAAACTCAATAGTTCAGAATAAACAATCCTATTCCAAAAGGGAAGAATAGGAAAAGAATAAGCAGGTATCAAATCAAAGCAAGAACAAAGCACAGCAGGACAAACCTTAACTCCTATAGCTGCACATTCACCATCCATGGCACAGGTGAGGTGATGTGAGCCTTAAGGACCTTGAGCAGTCCCATTTCTGTGACTTCGCAGAGGCCTCAGCATAGTAATTATAGCTTTTAAAATTTCTGATCTGATAATTCCAACATTCCTGCCTTATGTGACAGGTGCTGATGCCCATTCATCTTCTTCAAATTGCCTTTTAATATGCTTTGCAATTTTTTTGTTGAAAGATGAACATGATGTTCTAGGTACAAGGAATTCTAGTCAGTGTCTGTTAGTAATGTGGTGGTGAGGTGCGAGGTGAGGAGAAAGTTCTTTTGTCTTTCAGTGAGTCCTTGGACTGGGAACCTTAGTAGTACTTCTTGGTTTCTTTCCCCCTTAGATTGCTCAGGATGGCTAGAGGGAGCTGGAGCTGAGTATTTCTTTCTTTTTTTTTTTTTTTATTGGTTGTTCAAAACATTACAGAGCTCAAGACATAAAAATAGGAAAAGAAGAAATTAAATTATCGCTATTTGCAGATGACATGATAATTTACTTAACAGACCCAAAAGGATCTACAAAGAAGCTGCTAGAGTTAATAAATGAATTCAGCAAAGTGGCAGGATATAAAATCAACACGCACAAATCAAAGGCATTCCTGTATATCAGCAACAAAACCTCTGAAATGGAAATAAGGAAAACCACTCCATTCACAATATCCTCAAAGAAAATAAGATACTTGGGAATCAACCTAACAAAAGAGGTGAAAGATTTATACAATGAAAACTACAGAACCTTAAAGAGAGAGATAGAAGAAGATCTCAGAAGATGGAAAAATGTACCCTGTTCATGGATAGGCAGAACTAACATCATCAAAATGGCGATATTACCCAAAGTTCTCTACAGGTTTAATGCGATGCCAATCAGAATCCCAAAGACATTTCTTGTAGAAATAGATAAAGCAATCATGAAATTCATATGGAAAAACAAAAGACCCAGAATAGCAAAAGCAATTCTAAGCAGGAAGTGTGAATCTGGAGGTATAGCGATACCAGAGCTCAAACTGTACTACAAAGCAATAGTAACAAAAACAGCATGGTACTGGTACCAAAACAGGCAGGTGGACCAATGGTACAGAATAGAGGACATAGAGACTAATCCACAAAGTTACAACTATCTTATATTTGATAAAGGGGCTAAAAACATGCAATGGAGGAAGGATAGCTGAGTATTTCTTTTTACTCAAGGTGATTTAAGTTCTGGTAAATTTCCAGCAGGCAACGTTCTGGCAAACAGTTTCTTTGAGGATAGACCTTGTTAAGAAGAACAGAATGTTCTGGATTATTTTAACATAGTTCCTTTTATCCACCTCGTGTCTTGTGTCTTAAGTATGAGGAGATTTTTTTTCTCTGATACTCACTTGGGCTTCTGGATATGGAACCCCCAAAGTGTGGAGGCTCCTGCTGTTTTTAATTCTCAGACTTGTCCACACTGAGCCCCCAGTAATTTATCAATTGCAGTTCTGGTTTTTCCCCCACCCTGACACTTACTTGTTCCTGAGGAGGTTTTTATTCCAGGAAAGAGTGATTCTCTTAATTTTTCAGTCTCTCCAGTTTGAAGAGCAGCAGTTTGCTCTGTGACCTCACTCTTCAGCAGATCTCAGAAACATTTTTAGTTTTTAGTTGGGGCTTTCTCTTTGTTGTCAGAATGGTGACCAATAAGCTCCTATTTGCAAGACACAAACTGCAGGTCTCTCTCCACTTTTGATTCCCAGGATGCCCCCTACTGGTCTATAGGGTAGTGAGTTGGGGCTTTGCTCTCACACTGTAGGGGGCTCGCTCCTTCAGTGTCTCTGGGCTTAGTGTCTCTGGGGAGAGGATAGAGCTTTTTGTCTTTGCTGGCAGGTCCTGATGTAGGATAAGCCATGGCTGTGGACAGGGAGGTTAAGTGGCACTGAATCTTTCCAGGCTGTCTCTTGGTGGAAGAGTGCCCTGGGTTCCATTCCACAGGATTGCTGCAGAGTCAAGGAGGAGGAGAGTGAACCCAGCTTCTTTGCTGACATTCACTGGTGACAGGTTGGGGAGTCAATGCTTTGTGGAGGGGGCAGGGAACTGCTTTCTTCTGGGTTTGTTTATAATGGAGCTGGAGGATAGTCCATTTCAGAGCTCCAAGACTCCTTTTCTGGGCCTCAGGCTAGGCATAGCTGGCTTGCTTTATTTATTTATTTTTTTTCCTTTGTTGTTCATAGGCAGTTCCACATTCGGGGCTGCTCTAGGGACCAGGCCAGAATATATAGCAGGCAAAATAAACAAACAAATAAGCAACAGTAACAAAACCCCAGACTCCCAAACAAGGAATTCACCATCAGGTTTTCGCTCAAGGTCTGATAGTTTGATAGTCTTTGGATAGTTTTAGCCTAACTTTAATTTTTTTTTTCCACAAAAATTAGTGGAAAACATAAGGTGGAACTAATCTCCAGAATAATGTTTAAACTGAATGGAGCAAATAAATTGCAATTTACTGAAAGAAAAAGTTTAAGGTAGCATTATTAACAAGTCAGTGGGACCAGAGTCTGCAGGCTAAAGACTTAATTTCTCTTCTCAAATAGTTGCTTTCCCTAGGGGCCTGACCTACCTGGAGCAGTAACTTAGTAGCTCAGTACTCCTTTTCATCCTGGCTCCTCCTCCTCACCTCCTCTTCCTTAAGTGTGTTGGTCATTGTGATATTTTTTCAGTAGAAAAAAGAATTTCACAAAATTTTTTGGAATATATGATCTTTGTGTGCTTTTGTAGTATCTTGTTTTTAAAGGACTCTGTATTCTGTGATAACCTGAAAATGAAATTTTTGCCTGATGTAAGTGTTGGCAAAAGGTGATTCTGGTTGCTTAGAATTTTAATTTCTTGCCTCTAGAAGATTACCTCCAACATTTTCGGCAGACTCAGCTGATCAAAGAATGAAGATTACATATGCACAGTTTTTATTATCAACCCAAATGCTTAGTTTTCTTTTTTTTCTTGTTAGAATGCAAAGAGAAGTGTCAACCTATTCAAATGTATGTTGTACTCTTATGTGTTTCTGCTGACACCCTCTTCACTGCATGTAACGGGGGAGTTCAAATGAGCCAGATAGGCAGTTAAAGTGGGAAAATAAAGAAAATGTGCCAGAATTATTGGCATTGAGCAAAAATTTTGTTCCTGAGTCTTGGAGTATTTACAACACATAAGGATGTTTCTCAGTCCTTAACTCTTTAACAACTCTTTTTACGTGAATTAAACAATTAACTCTTTATTGAATATAAAGAAATCAATCATTTCATTCATATTAGGTTTGACTTCTCTTTATTGGGAAAATTATAGAGAGCCAGCATTCTTTACCAGGTTTTCTCTAATTCATCCTAGATTTGCTTAGTAAATTGATATTTAATATTGCCTGATATGTTTATACTGATTATGTAACCAACCCTATTAAGTGCCCAGACATCAATATTTAATTTTCAGAGTTCTCTGTGGTGAATGCCAGATTCCATTTTAACTTCTTGAACTAAGCAAAAGGGCTTTAGTTCTTTGAAAGTTTCATTTTGGGGGGAAAAAATGAAATATTGTTTTTTACATCTGGTAAAAATACCTATGTTTTCCTAGTTTCCCCCCAAGTAAGAATTTTATGAGGGTATTACCTTACATAACACTAAATTAAGCAGATATTCCATTAAATTTACTTCATCAAAATAATATTTCAGCATACTTTATGTTCTTTTCTGTTCTTATTATTAGAAAATTGAGCCTTAGAATACCTTTTGTAAATTTGAGATGGCGTTATTCTTGCAGATCCCAATACAAGTGAGGGCCTTCTGTAACTCTTGAGTAATAAGATCTATTTTAACAGTTAATTAATCTTTGAAAGCCTAGCAAGCAGCTAGACACCTGGGAAATTTTGGTGGTAGTTCAAGGAGTTCTTAAGAAAATTGTGTCTGAAATCTGTTCGTCTGGGACTTATGAGACAAAATTAGCAGGAATCAAAGTCATGCTTCTTGTTCACTGGTTTCCTTGCTACAGGAAGGACTTTTCATTACAAAGATATCTACAGGAGAAAGTTGGGCTCCCTGATTTCATTCTTTCATTTGTAGCTTAAGTTTCAGCTTGTTTAATAATTCTACTAATTATCCTGGGAACTTGGAGATATTTAAAATACTGTATGGAAAACCTAGGCCAGCGTTCATATACAATATGTTCATTTGAAGGCTGTTCTGACCAAAGCATCACTTTCTGTTTTCCAACTTAGCTATTTTGTTTACTATTTTAGAAGTGGTTCCTTCAATATTGGATACATTTCCATAAAGTGAAAGATCCCTGTGTGGAATTACAATTCCACACAGCATTAAGTGCCTACTGGATTTAAATAGCTGTAAAACTATAGAATATTTCCTGAGTACTGATGTGAATATTGATGAAGATGTGGACTCCCTCTGATAGTTCCCTAGACTTCCCCAATGTCAAAGGAAATGAAAAAGCAGCATCTTCTTCCTACCACAAAGTGATTCCTTGTATCAAATGAGGGTGCTTGATTTAAACTAATTTTTCTAAAATTAAAATTCTTAAAAGCATAATTGAAAACTGTAGGTAGTTTAGCCCAATGAAGCCTTGAAATATTGTAAATCCATTAAAATATGTACAAAAATCACCATACTCTAGAAACAAAATGAAAGGCACTTACCAGACCTATTTTCATGACATGAATATACTGACTTGTGGTGAGACACTGACCTTTTAAGACATATTACATTCTTAGGAATTTAATGGCTATTTTATCACAGATGCTTCAGAGACTCTACATGGAAGGAATCATGCATGGGACTTTTGTTTGCTCCCCTTAGAAGACATTTGGTTAGCTTCTGTCCCTCAGATATTGCTAAGACACATTTTGATGCTTTCCTTTTAAATGACCCAGTTGTTAAAGTTCATATTGCATGCAGACTTTATCTATGGGTTGAGCACAGAAAATTGCCTCTCTTCCTTTATGGTATCTTTTTAACTGATAGAACAATACAGTATTTTATCTACTATAATAATGTGACTTATTTAGAAATGATGCAGATTTCTGAAAATAATGTTGTTTCACACAGATTTTTAAGAATTTATCTGAGTAGCCAAAACTATAAGGAATTGTGTGGTGTATTAATTCTGGTTTTAAAATATTACCTGCCACAAAAGAAAAAAAAATCAACATTTCCCCCATCTACTTCTAAAAGCCCTAATGCTAAAGATGGAAACATGAAAAAATTAAAATTACAAGGTGAAAAAGTGACAAATAGAAATTTTGACATTCAGTTTAAAGTTATAGTTATACTGGTTAAGTGACAAAATATCTGAATGATTGATTTTTTTTCAATGATTTGAACAGATTTCTACCTTGGCATTCTAGAAATTTAAGAACAAAGATTTATGATACTAACGAACACTTGAATAAATGTTTCTTTTAACAATTAAAATTCTAGTTAGCCAGGTAAAATAGTTATTCTTTATTCTTTATTAAGAGCCTGCTAAGTCCAAAGTAGAGGATCTAGCCTACCAAGCCTATATCTTGTCTGTTGTGGTGAAAATATTCTTTTTCATGACTGGCAACCGACTATAGTTAACCACCAAAACAAATATCTGGCAGTAAAATTTTTCTCTCTATTCTCAATAATTGCACTTTAAAGGTACATAATATTGTAACAAATAAGAAAGCTGCTGGGAGCATTTTGACAGCCCAAATAGTAGCAATGGGAGATTGTGGTTCTGCATAGTCTGCACAGTGTGCATTCAGCAGTAGGTAGCTTTTTAGACAGCAGCAAAGAGAAAATGATCATCTTTACATCAGCAAATAAGATAAAACAAATGTTACAGAAATCAGTTATTCAACATGTGCTATCCTCAGCACTGTAGGACTTAAAAGCTTCACGGATGGAAATACTAACGATCTGGTACTTTGAACTGGATACTTACAACTGGGAGGAGTAAGATTGATCTGTATGTTTTTTTGGGGGGAGCAGTGTGAAGTAGTACATTGGTTTTATGCAAACCATTCTGGAAGTTCATTTAGTCTTCCAGGATTTCAGAGAAACCTCATTTTCAATTCAGCTTAGTTAATTAACGATCTTCATGCAAAGTTTGGGACTTGAAAGTGGGGTGTCTCAGATTTTCCTTTCCCTCATTTCTCTGGCTGTGTCTTGTTAATCTACTTCAACACTTGTTTCTTTTTCATAAGGCCATTAGATGGTGGAGTTCCTTAAGACATTTAGTTTTTCTTTTCATTACTTTTTCCCTAAATGATCTCATTCCAGTCAATAGCTTCCCTTAACATCTATACATGAATGATGTCTAAATGAGATCTGCACATTAAACCAGTCCTCCATCCCTATATCTAACTGTCTGTTGTCTTAAAAGGACCTCTTTAGTGGGAAATTTCCAAAATAATACATGATCTTTCTTCCTAAGCCTAGTCCTTACTAGCCTTTTCTGGTTTAGCAATTGGTACCACCATCCAGCCAGCTGCTCAAGCCACAAAATAAGAATGATCCACATCCTATTTGTCATCACATTTTTTTCCCAATTAACTTATAAAGAAAACTTCTTGACACTCACTACCATAACCTGCATCCACCACAGGAGCCTCTCAGGTGATTGTCTGGCATAAATTGTGACACCCACCATCAACAATCCTCTATTTTCTACACTGAAGTCAAAGTAAGAGTTTTTTTTTTTTTTTTCCAAAACCCACTCTAAAGTGAAAGGAGCCAATCTGAAAAGTCAACATGTGGTATGATTTTAACTCTCTGACATGGTGAAAATGACTTTGGAGACAGTAAAAGGATCATTGCTGCCAGGGTAAAGGTAAAGATGAATAGGCAAAGCACAGGGAGTTTTAAGGGCAGTGAATTTATAGTGTATGATATGACAATGGTGGACTATGCCTTACGTATTTGTCAGAACCTATAGAATACACAAGAAAAGTGAACCATATATAAACTATGGACCAGGGTAATAATGATGTGTCAGTGTTAGTTCATTAGTTATAATGAATGTTACCATCCTGGGCAGATTCTTGGGGGAGGCTCCATGTATGTAACAATGGAGGTAGTATGGGAATTCTCTTCTTTCTGTTCAGTTCACTATAAATCTAAAAATACTCTAAACAAATAAAGTGTATTTATAAAATTCAGTCTGATCTTGCATCTTTTCCTCAACTCCTAGAAGTGCTTTATTGCCCACCTCCCAGTGTTGCTGAAGCAATGAATGGTTGGACTAAGTCCTTGGCATGGCTCCCATCCACCTCTGCAGCCTCATCTCCTCGTGTACCATTCTCATTCTGCCTTCCAGCCAGGCTGGTCTCCCTCAGGTCTGAAGGAGACAAGTGTAATTTTGGGTCTTACCTCTTTAACCTCCCCCCCCTTGCCTAATCAATATCTTCTTGTTCTTCAGATCTGCTCATTGTCATTTCCTAATGGAAGACTTCTTTGAGGTCAACAGCCTGTGTGAAGTTCACTGCTTTTGCTATATTTCACACATAAAACCTAAATTACTTCCCTAGAACCCTTACATACACACTCTCTCCCCCCACCTCTCTCTTTCTCTCTCTTTATTTATACACATACATATATATACACATTATATATGTATATATAATGTGTATATATATTTGGATTATACAGAGGGACTTTATTTTTATAAACAAATCATTTACAAAGAATACAAGTAACAATAAATGTTTGCAAGGATGTGGGAGACAAAGGTACACTCATACATTGCTAGTGGGACTGCCAATAGGTGCAACCACTCTGGAAAGCAGTATGGCAATTCCACACAAAACTAGGAATAGAACCACCCTTTGACCCAGTTATACCACTCCTCAGTATATATCCAAAGGAGTTAAAATCGGCTTACAACAGTGACACAGCCACATCAGTGTATAGCAGCTCAATTCACCACTTTATATTTAAACCTTCATGAAAGATAAATATTCATGAGTGTGTATTAATATCTGTCTTCCCTACAAGACTTAAGTACCATGAAGGATACTTTGTCTAATCTTTCTCTCTACTGAACCTAGTGCACTAGTTCTACAACACCAGGGACATTCAGTAAATATTTGTTGAAAGAATAAATAGAAGAAAGAAGAAAGACTGCTCTAGTGAACTGCTGGAATCAAGTTTGTTTGCTGTTCTCTCTAGCCATTAGACATTTGAAACCACTGCAATATAAATTAATCCCTCAGAAGAGGATTTTTTGAATATGCATTTTAAAAATCTCATGACAGCAGAATTTTTCTGACCTTAAGCATCTGTATTTCATGTGGTTATCTCTGGATTCCTAGGATTCTTGATAGTGACTCTGCTGAGTAAGGCCTTGAGAGCTGAGGGTAAGCCACATGGCTTCTCGTTGGTGATGATTATCTGGTGTGGGGACATCTTTCATGTCCAGCCTCTTCTTTCAAATCCCGGAATAATCCTTTCTTATTGAGTGGCCACTTGGGGAATGGAATGTTCTGGTCATTGTACACCGAATTCCTTGTTTGACATGGATTCCTTTAAAAGTTGTCCTTTGGTAGCCACGTCAACATCAAATCACCGTGTTTGAGGAGGCCTGTTGTACTTTGTTGACGTGTGGTTTCCAAGGCAAATTTTCTCTGACCTCATTAATAAAATATTAAGATGAAGAAACAATTCCCTTCCTTTCCAGGTAAGCTAAGCAATTTATTTTAATTACTGTCAGCCTTTAGTAACTACCATAGGGTTCCTAACCATTTACCTCAGTAATAATGATGTGACTTTGCAGTAGATTTTCAGCAGTCAGCTATGGATTTGGAGGTTCTCTGACATTTACTTTTTTTTCCTATGTTAAAATTGTGTATACATATATATGCACATATATATATATATATATATATATATATATATTCTGAGATTATCTTTTCTCATTGCAGTCTGTTCTTTCCCATGGTACTGTGGCAGACTGTGCTGTGGTTGGCAAGGAAGACCCTCTGAAAGGTCATGTCCCCTTTGCACTCTGTGTGTTGAAGAAAGGTGAGGCACCTTTGTCCTTCCTGGTTGTTTGGGCCTGAATGATGAACTCAGGTTAATTCTGCGTTTACTATCTCAAACTCCTCCCTAGACATAAATGCAACAGAGGAACAAGTTCTGGAAGAAATTGTGAAACATGTTAGACAGAGCATTGGCCCTGTGGCTGCTTTTCGAAATGCAGTGTTTGTCAAACAGTTACCCAAAACCAGATCTGGAAAAATTCCGCGATCTACTCTATCCGCCCTCGTCAATGGCAAGCCTTATAAGGTAAATGACCAAGGATGTTTAAGTCTGAGCTCTGAAATGTTTTTCACCATTTCTTTGGCATCAGCAAAACTCTTTAAAAATGTTCTACTCCGCATGAATTGTATCCATAGAAAACATACTAGACTGACTTTTAAAAATATATTAAAAGGGAAACCGCATATTTCCTCTCTGTAGGAATGAGGGTTTGAGTAAGAAAGGCAGATTAATTAAAATCATATGCTTTGATTATAGGAATCCCTGTGAAAATATTTTTCTATCAGTTATTATCTTAGTTAAATTCAAACATACTTGTAGAAACTGGATCATGTTGAATTTAAAGTACATTTTCCTTCATTCTAGCCATTAATGGTTATTAGTGAATGAGAAAGCAAAATATTTGAGGTTGGTAAGAGATGCTTAAAACTTTTTAATTGGTTGGCCCTCAGATCCCGTAGCTATTACTGTGTCCATAGGAATAATAGGTAAGAGCTCCGTCTCTGTCAAACCATGTCACAAAGGACACTGTGGAAAATGTCTGGCATCAGAGGGAGCATGTGGAGAGCAACTTGGGAGGAAAAAGTTCATTTTGTATTGAATGATTTTTAATGAATGCAATATTAATCCTTGCAGATGAGCAATAATCATTAAAGTCAATTAAAATGAAAAAAAACTTTCTAATTGATGTATGTCCTAATTATGTCTTCTATTTGAAGGGAAAATTATTTTAGGAAACTTTAGACTGATATAGTCTTTAAATTTGTATGCACATTATTTGTGCACAAGTACACATATTTTTATCAATAATATCTAATTAAAGCCAATGCAGCAGTAAGGTGTACTTGCATGAATAAATGTCAAAAATAAAAAAAAAATAAAACTCCCTATGGAAATATACAGAAAGGTTCTGAAAAGGAACTCCAGAGAAAGTACCATCCTAGGACCAATAGTTTTGCTAATTAAACCATTTATTTTGTTACTCTGAAAGACTATACATACATTTTTAAATATTAAGTTCAAAGTTTCTCATTTGTATATTTTTAACAGAAGTATTATAATTTAAGATGATATAGAAATACAACACTGCATATAATTGCTTTCATTATAAAGATCATTAAAAGGGTTCAAGGAAGAGCGTTTCTCTGACACTGAATTTCTTTCTAGGTAACTCCTACAATCGAAGACCCCAGCATTTTTGGGCACTTAGAAGAAGTGCTAAAGCAGGCATCATGACATTCTTTGTTTTCCAACTTTGAGTTAATAGGTTAGTTGGCATTATTTGAGCTGTTTTCCAGAAATGAATATTTAGATAGAAATTACTTGCCAGTTGAAATGTGAATTGTAAAGCTTGGTCTAAAGTGGTCTAAGCAAGAAGAGTGAAAGGATCTGTACCTTCTGTTCGATTTGACACAATTGATATCATTGTCAGTTGCCTGTAAAATGGCTCATCATGTGCTGTCTAGCACTTTTAGAAAAATCTATGTATTGTATAATTTTTTTAAAAATTGTACTCCCCCAAAACACACGAACTGAAAATTCCTCTCATATAGATGATTCCTGAAGTTTAAGATCCACAGCTTTGATCTACATTCAAATATTCAAGTCAAGGTCAGAAAATATTTTTTTTCTTATAGAAATTTTGAGTATGCCCTAATATTCTTCAGATACTCACATTGTGTTAAATGAAATAAGATGAACGGGGAATTTTAGGTAGTCATCCAGATGGACAAATTTTATCTAGGTAGGAGGACCTGTCTAGCCACATGAGTCTGGAGGGAAGGCGGGTGGCCAGGGATATAGTCCTGCTTTCAGCTCATCTGTCACTTCAGCAAGAGAAGTCACGGGTCTGGCAGAGAACCTAGAGTCATTCCATCCCATCTTCTCATCATGGAGATGAGGCCTCCTGAGAAGACCCACTCATGTCTCAGGTGCTTACTTGACTGTGTATTTTTTAATGACTCCAATTTCCTATGGAATCAAGGAAATGATATACAAGTGGAGTAGAGTGGCAAGGAAAACTCTTAAAGAAGAATTCCAAAAGCTTTTTCATTAAGTTAAAGATCAAGGGGCTTTTCAAGGAGTTACTATAACACCAGTGATCTTTTCATGTGAGTTTGAGCCATTTATCTCAAGTTTCAGGAAAATAAGGCTTGGTGGAGACTAGAGAGTACCTGTTCCATCAAGGGAACAGCCTCTACCCAGTCCCAGCAGAATATGGCCCAGGAGGGAAAAAGATCCCCTACTGTAAGAGCCTCCGATTTTTAAAAGAAACCAAAAACCCATTATTTCATGTGAAAATTCTAATTCTTAAATAAATAATGCATTTGAAAATTATTATGCCCAAACACATCTCTCCTTTTAGACTTCTATAAAATTATTAATCCTTTTAAAAAGAATTTGAAAAGGAGTCTTTAGTAAGTTTACAGTAATATACCAATCAACTTGAATAGATAAAAATAGATGATTAGCTATTTTGTTTACTTAGGGTTCTACATGCATCAGTTATCAAAGAATACATTTAATCCCAAAACATGTACCATGCCCAGTGAATCATGGAAGTTTCTCAAAGTATTTCTCAATTTTTCAGTCCTTTGTAAACATTATTATTAAAAGCAGATCTTTCTAACATAATAGTCCAGGTGAATGAAATATATGTGAGATATAATAGATGAAGGTTTATTGTTTGTGTTGTAAAGATTATTTACAACTTATATAAAAACATTCTGAAAATTTTAGCTCCTTTTGGACTGTATGTTACAAAATAAATGGCTTCTCCAAGGAAATTTCTATTTGCTTCAACTCCCTTCTTGATTGTTAGTCTTGAAAAATATATTTGACTTTAATTACTTTAGTATCCAGGATTAAACTAACTATATAGACATTTAATAACTTGAAGTTGCTGAGTTCTTTGAAATATCTTTTCTACTGGATGCATTTTATCAATTATCACAACTGTAGTACTTATAAATAAACTATTTTTAATATCAGCATTAAAATGTATTTCTTTATTTTTTTCACATGAGTCAGTTAATTTGAAATAGCAAATTCTTTAACTGACGGTGTATCATTGTTCATTAGAAAGTTAAAGTCTGGCAGGTCCAGGTCCAAGAATTGTGTAAAGTTTACTTTTTTTTTTTTTTTTTTGTTTTCCTGGCAACTAAATGTGAAAGGACATTTCAGCAAGAACACTTGGTTTATTTTCCAGTTAAATGGGTATGAAAAACAGTGCATAAGACCAAAGGAAGTAGTTATTTCTCATTGAGAAAATTTATCCCATTTGTAGGGTCAGAGAAAGTGCCATTAAATTCTTGTGATTAAAAATTGGTCAATAAAGGTATTTTCAAGTCATCAGACTTCTTATAATTTGGTAGGAAAATAAAGGAATTTTCTAGTTTAATACTTGACCACAAAACTCTTTTACTACATAGAACCTAAAATATTTTGAATTAAATGTACTTTGAAAAACACTAACTTAATGTTACTAAAAAATGCAATCATACTTATATTTGGTAAAATAAATTCTGCATGATCTACTTTTGGTCTTTTCCTGACACTTTATACTATAAGAAATTGAAAAAGTCAAAATAAATTTTTCAAAATCTATAGAAAAATGTTTTATAATTAATTATTTTTCTCATGAAAATATATTACATGTAACCAAATGAGACCTGCCTTATCTTTTAAAAAGAAGTTTGTTAATATCAAATTGTATTTGAAAGGTTCTGATTTGATCATTTGAAATGTTGGAATTCACAATGTTTGTTGTCACAAAAAACACCGAATTTCCAAGGTCAATCCTTTAAATGGTTTTAGAATCTGGCAGAAAATGTCTTATAAATTGCAGCTTATTTTATACTTTTTTTTTTGAGAGAAGTAGCTGGATTTGGCATCAATATATGTTAGGGTTCCTTATAAATGACTAATATATCTTACCTGATCTCTAAAAAGAAGAAACTGACTAGTTTTTCCAATTTGGATACTGAGTGTCCCCCAAAGACTTGTGTGTTAAAGGCGTGGTCCCAGGGTGGTATCTTGGAAACTGGTGTGCACCTTTGGGAGGAGGAGCTTTGTGTGAAGTCCTTAGGTCATGGGTGGGGAGCATGACCACAAAGAGGGCTGCAGGGACCCAACCCTTTCCCCCTCTCTCATTTGCTTCCTGACCTTGAAGTGAGCTGTTTGTTCTTCCACATGCACCAGAGGCCCAAAGCAATGGCTCTGCCAAACCTTGGACTAGAGCCTCCAAAACTGTGAACTGAAATAAAAATTTTCCCTTTATACATTCATTTTGCAGGTATTTCTTTAACTCTAAAGTTAAAGCTATCACAATGGTGTATCAGAGTAAATGCAAATCTATATCTAATATTTTAATATCATAGCATCTATATCACATTTAATTTTTATGAATCAAGTCCCCCATTTTTAGATGAGTTTAGATATTTTACTTTGTTTTTGCTCAACCAGCATTTTAAGAAAATTTAAAATCATGTCCATAAGCTAGTTTAGTACTCCCTCTAGTGGCGGAACTTACTTTTGAAGTTAAATAATTTGAGAGTAACTGAAAGAGTAATATCCATTATAATTCAAATAAATTGTCAAGTTTTATGTTACTAGAAAATAAAGCTTAAACAGAGAACTGGAAGTATTTTTTTTATTGACAATGGAGAGGGTTTCTGTTACCATTACCTTTTGACTGTATCTGTTAAACAAAAATAGACATCAAAACAAATGTAATGTACGTGCAAACAGCAAATGAAAGTACAAAAAAGAAATTACTAATGACAGGTCTTGCGCTTAATAAGATCAAGCAGCAGAAAATCAGCAATTAGATAAATGGTATTATTAAATAGATTTTACTTTGAAATCTTCCATATAAACAAAGAATAAACAACAATAACACCACCAAATAAAGCCACAGGGAAGAGATTACTCCTCTATACTTTTTATACACTATATATGTAACCATTCTGCCTTTTGTTTATTTCCTCTGATAAAACTGACTTCAGGGAAGTCGCAACAAGGCCATGTTGGCTAAAAGCTTATAACATTAGTCATGAGTCTGGCAAATGCTCTGTTCCATTGACAAAAAGGAAGGGTATCTGGGTTCTGTTTTTCCAGTGGAAATGAGCCTCAGTCTCTGCTGTGGTTGACATTCACTGTCCAGTGTGGGCTGACGGTTCAAGGTATTTGAATGAACATGTGTTGATTAGGAAAGAGTGTTTTATTTTATTTTTTTTGTTGTTTTGTTTTTTCTTGGTCCACAGGTAACAAGAGAAGATTTTTTTAATATAAATTTGTTTAAATAATTGCTTTTGACTCTTGTAAACAGTTTGGCTTTGTTTTGTATTGAAAAGGAGATCAAGCCATCACAGTGCTATTTCTAGAGATAAGGACATCCCTGATTGCCTTTAAAGGTCATTTTTTTGGCTCCAGTTCCAGGTTAAATCATTCTTTTTTACATTCTCAGAGGCAGGTATTCAGCTTTAAGGATTAACAGACTTGAAGGAGAAACATGTTGAAGCATGAAACATGCTTCTAGGAAACATATTGATTTGACTGTTACAATTCAAAAACTGTAAAAATGGTGAAATGGTAAAATACAAACAGTACTTGGAATTGTCAAATGTTTGCACTCAAGACTCCATGAACCATATATTTTATTTTTTAAAAAATCATATTTATATCCATTTACATAAGACTTACACATTTAAAAAGAAATACACAGTAATACATAAATGCCTAGTATATTACAACATGAAAAACAAGTGGCTCCATTTCATAAAAGCATCTGTTGTACAGAATTTATGACGTGGATGATGCTTCTTATTCAAATGACTTAAGCATTTTATTACAATTGTAGTAAACTAATCAAATTTGATATCTGATAACCCCCGGAATCACATTTTATTTTTAATAAATCACTACTTGTCATTATTTCCTTCGAATTCGGTCTTCACAGAGGTTTCACTGCTCATCTTCTTAGATGGTAGTGCACTTTAGGTAGAGTAGACTGAAAACACGACATCTAAAATACGTAATGAACAGGGTTAGTTCACTGAAAGGTTCTGGCCTGCTGAATCCAGTTCCCTACTCTGATGCACATCCATGTATCCTGCCCACACCGGTCCTACCATGTAATGAAAAGAACATCATCTAAGACCTAAACCATAGTGGACATCAGTATCAAGTGATCTTGTCCACTTTGTGCAAGGAATTAAAATAGTAGGATTTGCTCAACTTTGGGGAAACTATGGAAGTAACATAAACAAAGAAAGTCACAGAAAATGTCAGCATGCCTTCTGAAATTTGACAGCATGCTAATTATGCACTGGGTTCTGTTGACCTATTCAATGGAAGAGATTTATATTTTCTAGTTCATATATTTTATTTTTTTAAAATATTTATTTCTTTAGTTTTAGGTAGACACAGTATCTTTATTTCACATTTATGTGGTGCTGAGAATCGAACCCAGTGCCTCACGCACGCTAGGTGAGCGCGCTACCACTTGAGCCACATCTCCAGCCCTAGTTCATATATTTTAGAGCTCTTAAAAAGATTATTTTGTTTAATTGTGATGAAAACATAATGATGATAGGTACAACATGATTTCAAGGCTCTGTGACAGTGGTATGGCATCAAAGTTTCTTTCTAGCCATAATATGCTTAAGAAATGCTCACAATTATTCTTACTGAAAGAAAAGAAACAATAAATAGTATGCTCTGAATTATAACAAAGATGCTGTTTCACCAAAATAAAATCGATTGTTCTGGATTTACTCATTGTAAATAAATACCATTATATCCCACCTAATGGAAGAAAGTAGGAAATATGAACCAGAATGCCATGCACAAAAAAAAGAAAGAACACATTGCAAGTAGTTAAAAAGTAATTCTACCCATCAGTCAAGAGCTGAGAAGCAAGCACTACTGAACATACTAAATAGTCATTTGTGAATTAATGAAATATTCAATTCCCGAGGAAATTATTACATGTAGAATCAATTATAAACAGTATTTTGGAAAGCCTTTTGTTCAGCCAAATTATTATATACTTTAGATCATGCCTAATTATATGCCAAATTATATGCCATAATTAAGATTTCAATGGTATGGTTGTACTTTCTGAAATTAAACTTCTAATCTGGATGCTTTTTGTTTTATTGGTTTCAAAATTGATTCAAATCAGGCAGCATATCAGCTCCATGTTGGGCCCAAGAGCCCAGCTGATTGTGGAGCTTTTGGGTCAGAGCAATGAATTAACACCACAAGGTGAGCTGCTAGTACCTAGTACTGCTTCCTGTCCCACCCCTGGGCACACATTTCATTCTAAATATTGCTTTCAAAAAGTTTTTTTTTCCAAAATATTAATTCATTGAAAATTCTAGAGTATTCCGATAAAGCTGTGTTTTAGGTCAAAATAATTTGTGAACATTTGACACTAGGAAAAATATGGTTTTTCTTATAAAACTATTTTTCAATAAAGTGCCATTTTATATGGATTTGGAAGTAGTTTTAACTGGTATTTATCTAAACACAAATACACTACATATTATGGTTATACAACAAGGTTTGTGGCTGTTTCTATCTTCCATTCTTATAAATCAATTTCATTTTGGTCCTATCTTCTAGGCTCCAAGTATTTAATAAAATTCAAACTTGTCTTCAACAAATATAAATCACACCACTGAAAAGCAACATATTGAGAGTTCAACGTTTTCAGTTTCTACTTTTGTTTTAACACTTCTAAGTCATTTTCCTCTCTCTGCCACTATAGTGACTCTTAAGAACTTGCTTAAATTCCCATCTGCCTACTTTGGCTGCCTTATTATAAAATAGTCACTTAAAATGTTTAAATTTTAAGTGCCAAAATCTTATTAATAAAATGCTATGGGAATCAGTACAAATCCTTCTGAAAAGTAGAAAACGTTACGGTTAACCACCAGTCGAGTGTAATAACTAAATGATAGGCCTCCAACAGACAGACCTTTCAACCATAGCAGACAGGTGGTGATAGGAAATACCAAACAAAGTTAAAAAGAAGATGCCTTTCCCCCCTCTATCAGTTCAAAGGGGTTATCTCCCCTCTGTACTGCTAGGCCATACCAAAAGGCACAGCGCCTATTTACTAGTCTATGTAGGTTCCATTTTTTCTTTTCTTTTTTTTTTTTTCTTTTGCTGGTTTGTCAGCCAAAGGGAAACTACTCACAGCAGGTCAGTGCTGCCTCCTTTGAGTGGCTTGTCAACATGAGTATGTGCGAACAGTGGAGTTGTCTAACCTCTGCAGTCTTGATGAAGCAACTGCAAATGGAGAAAAGGGCTTTAGAGGTTCTTGGATGATTGAGTACGAGATTTCAGATGAGAAAGATTTCTTTTCTCTGCCTAAAGGGATACTGAACATAGTAGCAGACCTTCTTTGTTTCAGATGTAAGCCACTCACGTTCCTCTTCTCTAGACCCAGTTGCTAATGGAAATGTATCCCAGTGTAACTTATGGAACTTTCCAGTGGTCATGTATTCCTCTTTAGAAGAAATCTTAACAAGACAGTTCCCCAGGGAGCTTCTGTTTTGGTTGCGGAAGTGGCTCAGAGAATTCAGCTTGGTGAATTGTGTTTTTCTCCAAGTATTGAGGAACTTCTACGCTAATTTTAATCATGCTAAATTCCTCATGAATTTTGCTAACATGTTCCACAATATTAATAACATATAAGAAAAGTGTAGATGATAATTTATGCTGAAACTAATTTTTAAGAACCATAACAGCTGTGACCTTGAAGAGAAATAATGATTCTCAGTGATTAATAAGGAGATAATATTTTTATAATATTTTTCTTTGATGTTTAACAAACAGAAATCATTTTGCGACTACAATTTCACTGTTGTCTCTCCAGAATGACTGTTTTCCTTTGTTGATTATATAGAAAAAAGTCTAATGTCCACCGAAGGAAATTCTATTGGGACATTACTGTTGGCTTTGTGTTTAATTCTCTTCTCATGACTGTGCTGGTTTATTTAAGGCCTCTGGCTTTGGTCAGAGGTAAAAATTCTGATGATCTGGATTCTAAAATGACAAAACTTGCAGTATTTAAACATGCAAGGTTTCAGTGGGGTTAATTGCCATTTACCATGTCCAAATCCAATCTCTACCTTAAACAAATTATTTGCTTTGGGAATGGAAGAGTAAAGAAACACAAGTCATGCAGATGTCTTTTATGCTTCCTAGAGTGAACATTAGCCAATGTCAATCTTTTTAGGATGCTATAAATTATTTTTAAAATATGAATAAAGTGCCATGAGTTCATGCATTAGCAGTTTACAAAAGTGTCTGGCTTTTGATGAAAGCAAAGTAAATTTCAAGCAGAGCAAACCAACTCAAGAAAAGAATTAATTCCACAAAGCTATGCGAGGTTAGAGAATTACACTTGCTTTTGCTAAACAAGCACTTAACTTTACAAGCCAAAATACAAAGCTACTGTACCATCCGTACCATCCGTGGCCATTTTCCTCGACTGCCCCGATGTTGTGGTCAGCCTAAATCCAGCTGGCAAGGTTTCTGAGGATCCAGGCATCATGCTGATTCCATGTACTTCACGAGGAGGAAACTGCCTTCTCCAGGTTGAGCCACGTCTAAAATTCTTGTCATCAGTCTGCGGGTACAGAGTCAGAAAGTGCTGTTATGAAAGCAAGCAACTAGTCCAGGTACATGAAGCTGTGTGCCTAGAAACATGTAACAAATTATTTGTACTCAGTCCATGGAGTATACAAATGGAACACTTATGCTTCATCTCCAGAGCTCAAAGGATTCCAAAATGAGGAGTTAGGAGATTTAAAGCAGGAATGTGTTTATAGGACTTTCCATGTGATTGGGAATTTAAGATTTGGCATCTTTAAAGTAAACATCTTGGGAAAAAAAATTATCCTGAGACAAGTTCTAAGTTGTTTAGGGCCTTACTAAATTGTTGAAGCTGGCTTTGAACTGTGATCCTCCTGCCTCAGCCTCCTGAGCTGCTGGGATTACAGGTACACCACCACTCCTGGTTTATATGGAATTCTTAATAGACTACCAATTTAACTAACAGACATTTAAAGTCAATGTGGGAGACTGAAAATAAATTAATACATATATTCATTGTTAAAAATACCTCATGTTGATACCCAAATTTTAGTTAAAAGATGTCTGCCATTCTTATTTTCAACTGTTGTGTTTTATATTGTCTTAGGTCTCCAAATGTTTGTAAATGAAGAAAAAAACAATTTCATGGTTGTGGCCTCTCAGACTTTGGAATTCCTAGAGAAGCTAGTGCCTTAAGTATAAATATCCCTCAGTTCTACCAAACCCTTTGTTGCATTGTAGGATTATGCAACTTGTATAATGTTTGTATTCAGGGCTTTAAAATTAGCCAATAAGTTGAGTTTTATTTGACTCCTTATATCTGGTCATTTAGCATACAGTATATATATGTTTACTACAGAATGTTAATGGGGACTATAAGCAACAATGTCATGGGAGAAAAAAACACTTTTCGTGAGATGGGATTAAAAGATGTCTTTATAATTAAAGCCCACAAAAGTATATCAGCACTTCTCAGACTGTTTCAGTTGAATATGAATGTGATCAGCAAAGTCCAAGAAATAAATCCACTATGATTTTAGGCAAGTTGTTTGGCTATCTTTGTTCTTTCAAAAATAAGTTGAACAAAAGAGACTATAGGGCTTAAATAATGAAATAATGTATTGTGCTTTTAAAAATAAATAAAAGAGGTTGACTACTTTTAAAGCAGATAGTCACATCCTATTTAACAGAACTTTCTGCTTATTCATGACCCTCAGGATGCAATATCATATCCCATGTAGGCTGCTGTCTCTACTAAGACAGTGTCCTAAGGCCAACCCACATTTTAGAAAGTAGCAAATAGGCTAGATCTTTAATAATTTGGTTATTCCTTTCTAATTTTAAATAAGAAAATTGTATTCTAAAGTGTAGGAGTTCATCAGACTACCTTTTTGAATCAGCAATTTAGAATAGGTACTAAAAACACTGCTAAAAATCTTTTAACACTAAAATCAATTAAGTATTAAATGAATTTTTAAAAATATTGATAAGGGGCTGGGATTATGGCTCAGTAGAGCACTCACCTAGCATGTGAGGGGCACTAGGTTCAATCCTAGGCACCACATAAAAATAAAATAAAGATATTGCCAACTACAACTAAAAAATCCCCAAATATAAAAATTATTAATAAATATCCTGATTGGACAAAAGAATGAATTTATTAAAAGTTAGATTATGTAATATAGATTATCTACCATAATCTCCTCCATAAAGAAGAGCATGGGTTTTATACTATCAAGATCATTTGCCTTGCCCATTTGAATATAGAACTTTTGCCCTATTTTAGGATTTGCTTAGTTCATTCACAAAAATCATTTTAAACAGCCTACTTTTATAGCCAAGAAACACCTGCAGTTTGCAACATAGAATTATGTATCTCTGTATTTTCTACTTCATAATAAGGTTTCCTTTTCACTTCTAGAAAACTTTTGCAAAAAACTCAGGACTACTAAAATTTTCTGTCAATCACAGGGTTTACTATACCTCCTACATTCATTCACTCAAGAGGTTTCTTATGTGTTTACTGTCTTCCATATAGCTTAAACATATATATATATATATATATATATATATATATATCTCATTTGTATATGAATTCTAGCATTGAACTTAGCTTTTACATCTTTTGATTGTTAAATGTTATTTCATTTATTTTTAAGGAAAATGCAACATTGATCTCTAAAATAAAGAAAAGATTAATTTATTGAACATAGAATGTTTATTGAAAATATTTATTGAATTTTTTCACTTTAATATCCTAATATTTTCTGAGAAGATATAATATTTAAGAAACAAGAATCTTCTTATTAAAAAGCTGAACTTATCAATGTTAATGTTTCAATTGCTTATAATTAAAAAAAATTGCTCAATATTTTAGTCATTCATGTTGAAAAAAAATTGCCATTTGAATCACTTTTCAGTGTTTCTAAGTGCTAAAGTGATATATTTATGAATGCATAATGTTCTTTCCAAAACTAAATCATATCATTTGATCTTTAAGAATAATCATGAGGAAAAATTTAGATTCTATCCACAAAACAAGTATTTTGTTAATTTCCAAGGACCATTCCTTAAAAGTAAGGAGGTTCTGTCATTTTTTCCTATGCTCTTGAAGATCCAGATCAGTTTTCGTTTTTGTTCTGGGGTCCTGGGCATTGAACTCAGGGCTTTGTGCCGCCAGGTAAGGTCCCTTTTGAATATTGGGTAAGAACTTACTTCATCCAGTCGTCGTTCAGTCCCCAGGGCCAAGAGGTTGTTGTATTCCCTTTCGAGAATCTGCCTTGCCTGTGGACAACAAGTTAGAGTTACCATCAATGAAATCACATTTTACTTAAAAAAAATTACACACGTTATATTTATCTGAGAATGAATTACAAACTGCAGTTTTGTTATGGGGGCTTGAGGATTTTATTTCTCCATGTCTTTAAGTCACTGCTAATTTTAGCTATAAATACTAGTGAGGGCCATTTTTTCTTTTGTCCATGGAAGAGTAGATAGATTGCCTCACATCTAATTCTGAGATCAACAATCTTTGATCCCATTTTCTTACTTTATTTCAATTGAGTATTTCAGATAAACTTTCAAATATTCAAAACAAAAGAAAAAGTGAAGTTGGACTATAAATTTTTATCAGAGTTATGCAGGTACTTCTCAAATTTGGCCAACAGTCATTTTGAGACAGTTTAGATATGAAAAAATCCCTAGGCCCTGTTCCTTCATAACTGATTTCTTAGAGAGCTATGATGTAGATTGGAGAGATTACTTTTAATTTGAATGAAACTCCACTGATTCAAATAATTATCTGGATTTGGTAATCACTGGCATACCCAATGTGAAGTGTCTGCATAATTCAGACAATTTAATAGAAAGAACTGCCTGTCAGAGAGGAAGAGACTGATGGTCATCTGTCAGGGATATTGTTTTGGGAATTTGGCATTCAGGGAAGAAATTAGTCTACAAAACCTTTAACACCCTTCTTGTTTAATTTTATGATTTAGTTTTGGCTAGAAATCTAGTAGCTTGAAATTAAAATTTTAGTGACACATTTCAAAGATTGAGCTAACTTTTATTAAGAATTATGAATATGTTAAATGAAATAAGCCAGGCACAGAAAGACAAGTATTGCATGATTTCAGACATATGTAGAATCTAAGAAAGTCCATCTCATAGCAGTTGAGTGTAGTCTGTGGCCACTAGAGGCTGGAGAAAGTATGGGGAGGGAATGGGAAGGTTAATTAATGGATACTAAGTTGCAACTACAAAGATGCAAAATGTTCTGGTGTGCTATTGTTAAGTTCAAAAAGCAAGAAGAAATGATTTAGAAACTTTTACCCTAAGAAATGATAAATGTTTGAGTAAATACATATGTTTAGCCTGATTTAAATATTATACAGTATAATATATATGGAAACATCACATTAGCCCATTAGTATGTATAATTTTTATGTTTTTATGTATCGGTTAAAAATAAGTTTAATTTAAAAAACAAGAATTGTGAACAGAGAGCCACATTTTTCCTCTAAAAGTTAAATTTGTCATTACATTAACCAAGACCAGCACAAAAGGGCTTGCCTGAGTGTTCTGTGTTGGAATCTGTAATAATAAAGCTAAGCTGCTGTAGTCAAAATTCTCATCCAGGGCAATAAGTGAGCCATGCACGCCACTTTCAAGAATATTATTGGCATATTCTCGAAGTCCAATTGCTTGTATCCAGCGAATAACTCGATCATTGCTCCATACTAGCACATCTGGGGAAAGAGATGCATCTTGTTAGCCTGTAGTACTTTCTTCAGTGAAAACAATCTCTGGTTGAAACAAACCACAGGTATCCGACCAAGTCCCATTTATGCTGATTGGCCCACTCCCTAAGGCACCTAGTCCAGAAACAAAGTTGTCATTTTCAAAATGTTTTCTATCACTGAAACAATACTTATTGAAACATGTCACAAAGTTTCTTATTTTCATACTACAGCCCTAGGAGTCCATCTGAAGTTCAACATTTTGACCACCAGAGGGAGACATTTCTTATTTGTGTCTTGATAACACAGAGAGAGTAAACAGCAAAGGATCTGTTCTTCATCAGAAATATTTATTAACTGCTACTTAAATATTGCATATACACTAAATGATTTTTATTCTCATATAGAGTAATTTATTTAAAAAAAAGAACAGTAAAATAATAACAGGGACTAAGTACACTGATACTTGAACCCTACTATTTTTAATTCATTATTTCCAATAACATACTAATTCAAATATCAAGTACTGGTCAAGTTGCAAGTTGTTTTGCTTTTGTGAAAAATTAGTGGCTTATTGAGGTACAAAACACTTATATTTCTATTTCCTAAAAATAAAACCTTCAGAGAAATGTCATATGTTCATTTTTTTAGATGAACACTTGGAAAAGTATATTTTATCATTTCTTTTCTATTTATTCTCATTATGAGTTGGCAGAATGTAACATGAAAACTAATAAAATAGTCAGAAGAACCATAAAGCTCCATAGAAAATAAAAAAAATTTAAGGGATATGGGTCAATGAAAAACATTGAAATATTTTTCCTTCTTGTAGAAAGGAAAAAAAATCCCTGTATTAAAGTAAGTGTTCCTGTTAATTTTTGTTTTCTGATTGAGATTTTTACTTTTTTCAGAAAATGCTTAAAAATATTTTGAGAAACATTTTTCAGCCTTGGCTGTTTACTTTCCCCTATTTCCATTTTCTATAATATCAAGGTAGAATTTGCAGGAAGAGGGAAAAGTATTTTATATTAATTTTTTTTTCAAAAGCATTATTAATTTGTCCTAATGCATTCATTTAGAACCAGCTTGAGTTTGCTTCTGTTTAACATTAAAGAAGTAAAGTAATTATAGTTGTTTTAAAGTTCATTTCTGGGGTCAGGGGAAGCACAGTGTCAAGGTCAACTGGAGAATATATCTTCTTATTTTCTGATTCTATTCTCCTGATCTTCCTCCTTTTCACCATTACCTGAACTGTTTGATTTTTAAAGTCGAATGCCAGACATCAAAAATTTTTTTTCTTCTAATTCTAATCCTCTTAAAAGTTCACCAATTATATTTCTCTTAAAAGTTCACCAATGTTTCAGGAGAAAAGTTGTAACAAATGTCAAACTTATCACCAAAGGTTCTTGGTTCCTCAAAACCTGGCAGTTTGGGCACCTCTGAATTTCAACCCCGTTTCTCCTTGTGATCTATGAGACTGGGAAGAATCAGTCCAGGATGTCAGGTTTACCATTTAGCTATGCATTTTCTCTTTTGTCCAAGATCTCTAGTCCTCGTTGTCTGAGTTGCTTTCCACTACCTTTAAAGCTCTTTATTGATTTATCTATCCTTTCTATTTGTTATTGGTTAAAAATTTGTTTTATTCAATGTACTTCATTATAGTCATAAATAGAAGTTTCTTAAATATGTTCTCTTTTTTTGTTCCTGTTCATCCATGATGCCGATAAAGCATTTGTATATGATCTGAAAACTACAGATGTATCTACCCCCATCTCTTTACTTAACTCCTGATTTGGCTTGGAATAATCTCATTTGAAAAGAAAGGTGTTAAGTCTTTCTTTGGGTTTAATCATGAAGAACAGGTGAGGGATGTCTGCTTCCCAGTCTTTTTACCACTACCTATTTCATCCAGAGCAGAATGAATTTTTGCAGGAAGTAGGATATTTATTGTCCCTTTCAGAGGTTTTTCTCTTTTTTTCCCCATGTCTTTAGCAAAGCAAAGGAGGTCAAATTTCTCATTGACCTTTAGTAAGTAGGGAATTTTATGTTATAAGTTTGCTGGGTCTCCAGTGATGAGTTCTGAAGTGCAGGTTTTCCTCTGAGTTTGCATTAGCTTTTTTGATTGAGGTGTGAAGCCTCAGAAAATGGGATGTGAGTTGGTTAGTATTATATTTTGGTTACATTATCAGCTGCTTTTGACAGCAACTGATTCTTGGAACTACTGGTTATCTTGCACTTGAACATTAAAAGCTGGGCAGGTAGGTATGGGTGGCAGCAACAGTTCTCTGTGTGATTTTACTAAATTCAACATTATTTTTAAAGATTAATGGAAATATTTTCATCAAAAACACACTAAAAATTGTCCAGTTTTCTTTGTCCTAGGTAGAGTTATGAGTTAGAAGTGTTTGTTCTTTTCTAGAATTGGGTTAATGTTTTGGTAGTCTAAGATACGTTAGGCTGCCATAATTTTTCTGCAAATATATGTCAACCAAAATTTCCATTGTAATACCTGTAATCAAGAGTGCTCAAATATATAAAATAATACATTTTGTGGGTAAAGACAAATAAAGCATTAATTCAACTCTTTCAGAAGAGCAACATACTCTTTTTTCATTTTGTAAATCAGAGCCCCTTTCTATAAACCTGTTTTCAGGCATAATTTGTGCCTTGACTTTAATGTTCTGTAGGAATCCTCTTGACCTAAACAATAAGTGTTGACTGTTTCCTAGCAACAAATTAAATGTTAGTACATTCTTGATACTTTTTTTTTTCACTTTAGAAAGCTGTTTATTAAGGTCAGGGTTAATTAACACTTCAGATATTAACCAAGACCTCTAGTTACAGTTGAGTGTTATTCCTGTAAATGCCACCAGATCAATTATAGGAAATAGAGGCTATTTATGATCTCACTCATTGCTAGTTAGCATATGGAGGTTATTTGTATATAATCATAGTGAATCATGGCAGTTTTTCTCAAGGCTACACTCTAACCAGCAATTGCCAAATACTAATATAACATTTGGTATAGAGCCCAATGGGTAATTCTTCTCTTTTAGATCTATCTATATGTGAAGCATTTCATGTGGTGAAACAAGGCATTATATAAAATCTAATTGAAAAAAAAATACTTCAGGAAGAAAACCAGAAAGTGGTCTCCCATTGGCAAAATCTATTTGTGAGCTGAAACACCCTTTGTTAGGTCAAATACACACTGCCTTCTGGGAGTCTGTCTTTGGTCCATTAGTTTCCAAATTTCAATTCAACTGAAGAACAATGTGCTGAAAAAGACCTACAATTTTTTCCTAGGTCTCCAAAATGAAACAAAATCAAACAACTCGATTCTGATAGTGGAAAAACACTTTCTTGCTCCTCAGTCATGAGCCAATGAAGTGTTAGGAGAAATCCACGTGTGTCTAGTTACTCTTCAATGAACCATATACAGAAAAATATTTTTAACCAGTAATTCCAACATACATTCAAGCACGGTCCACAAGAACTAATGTACCATCTAAGAACTATCAGGAAAAAAAGTAATTTCTGACACAAATGAAGATTATGGAGGTCTAAAATAGGTGACCTTAAATAAAGAATAAAACGGTGCTACATTTTAATATTGAGAAAGAGGGAGTAACATGTAAAATATGTTCTTATCGAAAGTAGTCCCCAAATGATGTTAAGATAAAAACAGAGAATCAGGCCTCACTGAATAGGTAATGTGACATAAAAACACCTACTGAATTTAATGAAATGCCTGCATGTATCAATTTTTAGGTAAGAGAAAATGCAAACAGAGATGAAAAATAAGTAATTTAATATTCAAAAATACCCTAAATAATTTTTGGTTGTATTTCTATTAATAAACCTTTTCCCCCTCCTTTAAGAAACTTCAGTGGATTGATAAATTTTACCCAAAAAAGGTCAATATACACTTATTCTTATGTCCAAAAATTAAGTTTTAATTAATTTTTGTCCTTCAACAACAATAAGGAACATTCAGTCGTCATTAACAAGTATAAAATTTAATGTATTCTTCTTTTTAATTTGGTTTTAGTTGTAGATGGACACCATATCTTTATTTTTATTTATTTATTTTTATGTGTTTGCTGAGGATGGGCCTCACACATGGGAGGCAAGTGCTTCTACCACTGAGCCACAACTCCAGCTCTATTCCTCTTTCCCCCTGCACATGAAGATGTTCAACATTTAGATTGTTGCTATATTTGAAATGGCTTTAGTGTGTTCCTTAGTTTCGTGTGTTGGAAGCTTGGATCAGAGGTAGGGCCTAGTTAGAGGCCCTGTGGTCCATTGAGGGCACTGCCCTCCTAAGGGATGAAGGTGATTCTTGGGATCCCTTGGTAGTTCTCTGGAGAGGATGGATTTTTGTAGAAACTTGATCCTGCAAGTACCCCACCCCCCGCCCAACTTTCTGGCTTCATGTCAGTGATGTGATTTCTTGTTACCACTATGCTCCCACCATTGTCATCCACCCTGAGGTGACATAGTCAAGGGGGCCTTGGCAAAGTCCGGAGCCATGGTATTTGGACTCTCAGTCTTCCAAAAAGGGACATATATGAACCTCTTTTTGTTTTAAAATTAATATGCCTCAGGTCAGGCATGCATGCTTGTAATCCCAGTGGCTGGGTAGAATCATGATTTCAAAGCTTACCTCAGCACCAGCACAGCACTAAGCAACTCAGTGAGATCCTGTCTCTTAATAAAATATAAAAAAGGGACAGGGATGTGGTTCAGTGGTTGAGGGCCCCTGAGTTCAATCCCTGGTATCCCCCCCAAAAAAATAAATAAAATTAATATGCCTTAGGTATTTTGTTATAGTAACACAAAACTAATACACTATTTAATTATTAAATATAATACTTCTCAATACATTTGCAATATTCGGTTCTTGGTATTTGAATTAACCAGTTTTGTATACAGAGTAGTTGCAGCAATTAACAATGTTCCTAAAATCATGCTCAGCTAAAATTATTGATGCACTAATTTAGTTTCTAGAGGAAAAACTTCTATATGTGTAATTATAATCCAAAAGAAAATTTTGGGGTTCTGAAAAATTAAATTATGTAAGTCAAAGTAGAATTGCAATAAAGAGTAAATATCCATGTTTCTCTGAATCATAACAACAGTGTTCCATTAAAAGTTTGACAAAAACATCTGCATGGAGATATTTTCAATATAAACAAAATTAACAGGTCCAGAGTGATAAATCTCCATTCAAAAAATCAATAATATGTCCCAAATGAAATATTCATTCTATAATGTGACAATTTCCTTTCCTGTGTTATAATTAGGAAAACAAATGACAATGACACTTCTAACCAAAAAGGTATGCTGTTTAATGACCATTGCAATGTATATACCAAAAAAAAAGAAAGAAAATATAAAACATCAGAGAAAAGGAATTTGATATGAAAGACAGACATATTACCCTTTATTTCATGTTGGCTTGCTTCTCGTCTTCTCTCTAGTTCTTTTCTGTCATAATTCAACCTTTTTAAGCACATAATTCCATACTGTAAACTTGTTCTGTTATTAAAAAAAAAATAACACATTAAATTTACTCAGCAGGTGGAGACTCTCCTTTGCTGAATACTAGGCAACACTATGCACAATTTCTTAGGGCATCTGGTTGATAAATTACATTTCCAATTCAGTACTCTAGTATTGGAAGGAAATAAGTTTATAATTATTCTAGGCACACAATGCTTACAAAGCATTTTCTTTCTAAAGAGGAAAAAAATTATTTGCAAAATAAGAAATACAGCTTCGAAAATAACCTGGGTCATGTTGTTCATCTATACGTCTTTGCCTTCCATTTAGCTCTCTCTACATTATGTGCTAACAAATTCATATTTTACTCATTTACAAAAAAAAATTAAAGTCACCTGAAGGAGATACAAGGAAAATTGTTAGAAATGGATACCCTGTTTTTAAGCTGAGGAGAAAATAAGCATAAGACATGAGTAATTTCAGTAATACAATAGAGAACAAAATAGGAAAAGGAACAGTCAACAACTCTGATAACCGAGTATTACAGGGGAGAAAGATTCAGCAGATATTGAGACTTTATGTGGAAAGGAAGAGCAGAAAATTGATCCTTAAAAGATCAGGTAGCAGGAAAATGGTTATTAAGGAAAATGTTCCAGCATCACTAAAATAGGCTTGCAGATGAATGTCAGAGGTGTTGTGACAGTGAGGCATTCCCTCCAGAATGTAAACCCAGGCCAGGATGTAGGAGGAACACTGTTATATAAGCAGAGTGGGGTGTTTCCAGCTTTGCATTTAGAGAAGAAAGGTCTCTTGGCAAAAAAAGGACATGGGGAAAATAGGTAATCCCAGGGGATAGGAAAACCAATTAACGGGGAACAGCCTTGAGTATGAAAAGAAAATCCTGACTTTAGTGATGTTCAGAGAGAAGAAACTAGAAGATTTTTGTGTTATTAGATATAAGATCCATGGCAGTGTGATAGGGAAAAAAAAAATCTCTAGGTTTATAAGCACAATCATTAGCTATTGATAAAATTTAAGTGTTAAAAATTACACACATTTATATATATATACCAGGTGACATGTAAATGTTAGATGCATTTCTAAGCTCTGCATTTTAAAAAAAAACAATGCTGAGTTAAATATTTCAGAATCAGAGAAAGGAAGGAGGGAAGAAAGGAAGGGAAGAAGGGAGGGAGGGAGGAAGGGAGGGAGGGACACCTGCACCTGGGCTGAAGTATGTTCTCCCCAAATTCATACAATGATGCTCTAATCCCCAATACTTGAGGATGTCAGTGTATTTGGAGATGAGGATATTAAAAAGGTAATTACATTAAATGGAACCACTAGGGTGGTTCCCAATCTAATGACTGGTGTTTTTATAAGAGGAAAAATGCCGACAGAGACAGCATTAGCAGGGACTCAAAGAAGAAAGATCACATGAAGACACAAAGAGAAGGTGCCTATCAAGTCTAGGAGAGAGGTCTCAGAAGAAACCAGACCTGTCAACACCTCCATCTCCAACTTATACCTTCTGGAACACAGAGTAGGAGGATATCAGGCTGCAACATAGCACTTATGGTCTAGTATAGTAAGGCCACTCTGCCAGCTACCTGGTAAACAAGGAGATTGCATTTCAATCATCTGGGTCCTCATAGATATCCAGCAACACAATCAAGTGTTTTGTTTTGTTTTGAAAATTGATGTACAAATATGCAAAAGCACTAAAAAACAAAAGGCATAAATATGCCCTTTATAGAAGAATTCTTTTTCAAGCATTTTCAAGTATGTCCCTAAATTATAACTTATAACTACATATATTTATAGGGTTGAAATAACAAATATTTACTTATTATTAATAAACAATTTTAATATATATATAATATATGTAATATATTATATATATATATATATTACATATATTATTTATATACATATAAATATATATATACACCTAGAAAACCTATAAACATGGAATTTCCTAAAGATTCAGCCCCCCCAAAATCAACTTAGGCTCTATGAAAATTAAATTTTCTGTTGGCATATTTCCACAAATTTTGGGTATATAATACAAACACAGCTCTACATTGCAATCTCTGTCCCCTGCTGCCTGGAAATATTTTTCCAAGTAGATGAACACAGATATTTTGAATAGCACATTTTTTTATGTGTCAAACATCTATTTTTGTTTTACTAACATACACATTATTTATTGTTTCACTTTAATATTCTTTGGCAAACACCTACCGATGGAAACTATCCACCATTTTTAAATGGACGCGAAGATCTTTCTTTGTTAGATGATCTAACATTCTTGCATCAACCAAGCATTCCATAAAATAACTTCTGTACTGAGGTAACCCCAGGCTGGGAAGCCATTCATTTCCAATCCATTCATGGTTCATGTCTCCATAAGCCAGGGTCTGTAGAAAAACCGGACACTAGAATTGTTTTATAGCAGTCAAGTTTCTTAACCAATAAAGTGAGATGGTAATTGGAGGATATTATCCATTATTATAACTGATATTTAATTACTCTGACATGAAAACACTGGAGAAATAATATTACGCCTATAAATATTCAATTTACTTTCATACAAAATGGAACTCCGACTACATTTATCAAATTATTTGCCTATAGAACACAATTGACTGCTCACTTTATATTATCAAAAGGAATTATACTTTGTCTAAATATGTAATTTGTTAATAAATAAATTCGAATTAGAGATATACTATGAGTTTTGAGCTTCAAGATTCCTTCTTTATATTAATGGGTCTATTTAACTTTGTTTATATCTGTCAGCCAGTACTCCAACATTTCCCTCTTTTCAATGCAACCATTGCCAGTGTAATAGTGAACCTGGATATGAAATTAAAGCTTCAACAAATAGAGAAAAAAGCAATGAGGTTAGGCAGACAGAGTGCTGAAGCATTAAATCAAAATTATTATTCCCTAGAAGAGCATGTGGGTAGCATTTCATAAAGACCATAATCGAAGGTCTTTCTAGAAATCAATCAATTTAAACTGTACTTAAAGAAGTAGGGCATGATTCAAAACTATGAAAGATAATCTAATTCTTTAATATAGTAATAAGAACTGAACTTGGTACAACTACTAAAATAAAAATCAAATCAACGATCACCACTAAACTCATTTTTAAAGGATATTTTTATCTCTCTCTTAATACAGAATTTCCTATAAAATTCTATTTATACATGTTTTTTTACTACATAAAAATCAAACCAGAAGTTCATACTTATAACTTATATACCTAGTGAAAATCTAGGAGCTTCCCTTTTTTAAAATTGATAAAACTCTTAATAAGATCAAAATTCAATGTAATTCTAAGTTATGACAATATGCTTAAATATAGGTCCTAATAATATTACTCAAACTTTTCTTATGTTCACGTTTGAATCATGCTGATCATAACATGTTTATTCTTTTAGTTATCCAACATCTAGAAATTCTGTAGAAAATGTGCAGCTTCCTTACAAACATGTTTATCGAAAGCATAGATGCTTGTTGCCTATGGTCACTGTAGTAAAAGGCAGTGTCTTCTTGACATGCAGTCTGCAGTGCTGACACCTGTCCCTCATGCACCTGTATGAGCCCCAGTCCTCATACACTCTACAGGATACCTTAAAGCTTATAGAACTCCAAATTAGCCTTTTAAATTTCCCCCCATAGATCCAACTTGGGTGATTCCTGTTAAAATACATCCAGGGGTGATTTCAGAGATACTGAAGTTACAGATCATTCTTTGGGGAAGAAATAAAATTACCCTGCCATAGAAACCAGTTATGAAATGATTATGATATTATTTGCAAAATATCCTATTTAAAAAGACACATGTAACATAGATTTAAGCATCCATATCAGCTTAATATTGAGATAAGTAAAAATTTCAAATATTTCAGATATGACTTACGGTAGTTTCCTAATTTTTATCCTCATAGCCTACTAAATGATACTTGGCTTAAAGCACATAAATTTCCTACCTGGGCCCAGCTTCCTTCCTCAGATTCTTTCTGTGTTAGCAGCAGGAAATGATTAATAAAGCAGGTAAATATAAGTTAATTTCAAATGAATACAGAAATTCAAATGAATACAGAAATATTTCCTAGCAAAAGCAACGTTTTTATATAAAATATTATCATTACATAAGCATATTTAGAGATTTTTACTACAATGTACAACTATTAATTTCCCAGATCAAGAGGGAATACAGAGCAACAATATAGCTCTGAATTAATTCTAATTTAATTTTAAATATATTGATACATAATGGATTTTCATGATATTGCAAACATTTGACCTGGTCATTCCAAATCTACTTAATTCTTCAGCATATAATTTTCCACATGTAATGTGCTATAATACAAACTTCTGATAATATATAATTACATATATATGATAGAGAAATATTACACAGAATACATTACTGAAGCAAAAAGAGTAACTATATTTTTAATACTTTGTGGTAATCAAATGGATTTCAACAACAGCCAACAAAATAAAACAAAAATCGAGTACAACAAAACTAAACCAAACAATGAAATTAGTATTTGAAATTTTATTTTATCCAACATAAACTTCTAGAAAATCAATGTTCCAAATAGAGATAAAACTGAAAGGACGTTGAATTAAAAAAGAAGTGGCTAAAGTTAAAATATATGATGTGCCCAACTTTGCTACTTCATATGAACAGTGACTATGTATAACATTGTGTTTTAAAAATTGATAAGTAGAGGTCCCAAGAAGTAATTAAAAACTGTGCTTTTGAATAACTGAGATGCTAAAGCGTAAGAAACTACATAATTATTTTTTTAAATGAGGATTCAATCTAAACTTTTCTATAACAAGCTTAATTTGGACTGGTAACATGCTGAGACCTGTTAATGTACCCAATGGCAAGTATTTATTGTTGGCATACTACAAACTTACGATATTTGCTACTTTATGGCAATCCAACACTGTTTCATTTAAATATGTCAAATCAGTGTTGTAAAATAAAATTGCAACAAAAATATTAGTTATCTTTGCATGTCATATAAAGGCAACCTAAAGTAAATTAGTTTTTAAATCCAAATAGCAATAAAATAACTTTTCCTTCAGCTTCAATAAAGCAGTAAAGACTAACCGTTTTTGCTGGAGCTGCAAGATTTTCCATTTCTTCATGGGTCACCCAAACGTTGCCTGAAGGCTAGGGAGGAGCCCAGAGAGAAGCAAGGAATCCAGGAGGCAAGAGAGTAAAGAGAAAGGCAGCACCTCTGTGAGTAACAGCATCTCAGCTGGCCACAGTGCCCCTGCCCTAGTAGCATGCAGGACAGACAGCCTGGGTGTTTGGCTCAGGGCTCCCTTTTTCTTCTACTAATGGGGATTAAATAGACAGAGGCTTGCAGTAAAGCTCATGGGATAGCTTTCAAAGACACTTCTGTGATTATTAATCAGAAAAAGGGAAGTATCAAATTTTGCATTTCAAAGGTATATAATTAAGAGCTCAATTTCTGTAATAATGAAGAACTGATTAGAGAAGAATCCAGTTTTATTGTTTTAAACATGATGGAACATGGTTTGTTGCATTATTATCAAAATTTCATTCACATAATCTTGATTCATCAGTGTCTTTGAATAGAGAAAAAAATGACTGTCAATATAAAGCTGAAAGGGCTTGTCTGGAAATCAGCATCAGCTTTTTCCAGATGATTTTTTTTTTTCTTTTGCAATTCAGGATTCATGTAATTTTTCTGTATGCTTATAAATGAAAAATAAATAAAGTGCTATTTTTATTTAATAAAAGATATTTCAGTCTCACTAAAATTAACTGTCAAATTGCAAAACATATACATTTCCTTATTCTTCAACAGTATCCTATACCATTATAGAAGGAAAAAAAATCCTATTCTACAATGCAAAAAAAAAAAAAAAACAACTATCATATTATGAAGTCCCCTTTGATTTCTAAATAAGTCAACATTTTATATTAGTTCTATTGTGATGGAGAAACCAAACTTGATAATAAAGTGAAATTTTAATAACCTTATGATAAAGAACAAACACCTGGGGAAAGGGTTAATTTCCCCCACTCCCTTGTCAGCTTCTCTACAGGGAGTTCAATTAATCCTTGGTCCTTATCTATTGGATTGTAAAAAGTTGTCTTTAGGAGTCTCATGACTCCCTCATGAAATGTAAACACCCCTGGGTCAGGCTTTAAAGGCCAGAGATTCAACAGGTTTCTGTGAAGAGTCATTTCTTCTTATATTTTGTAATTTTCTGAACCGCTGTTGGAATGTAGCTTCATCACTTAACTGCTAGTATAAATTGTCTTGTCGGTTACATGCTAATTAACTGCAGCCTAAACTATAAACTTGTAGGCTTAATTCTTATAAATAGAATTCTTAGGGAGATAAACTCAAGTCATCTTGAGTGACTGCTGCCTGTGGTAAAGGCTACTTGCAAGTATTTTACTGTCTTTGTTCTACACCTGTGAACTACTTGTTGCAAATTCCTTGTGCATGGTCTTTGGACACATAGGCCAAGAATTCAAACCCACCAATGTTGTAATGGTTAAGAAATGATGTCAAATTTCCTATAAATGTCCCATGTAATTGCAACTCTGGGCCTAGACCTTCAGAGCACTAGCTAGCTCAACTGGGTCCCCTCGAGTAAATATTCTCCAACCTGCCCAGTGGTGCTTGGTCTCTTGCTGACCACAATTTCCATAACATTATATACTGAATAATGAACAATTTCTAATTCAAAGTCCCTATAATAACATATAGAATCAGTACATTATTTATAGTACTGGTTATTGTAAACACTTCGCATCAAATTCTACCATTTATCAGAATCTACCATTTCACTGGGATATCTTTAAGAATACTTCAAGGTTGTCCAAATACTCATGAAATTTACTTTTTATGATTTGACTTGTAACTTGTTTCGGAATGGGTCCAATTTTAAAGAATTGGAAACAGTAAAGTTGATGCCCAACCTCATATAAGTCAGCACTATAGTTCACTGTGTCCTTTTCTACCACTTGCATAATACCATGGCTAACTTTGTTTGTATTATAAATAATTTAATTCAATATAATTTAAAATGTGACCATATATAAACTAAATTGTGAATTTTTTTATATAAATGAAATATCATATAAATGATGTGTGTGTGTGTCTGACAGGCTAAGATATATATAAGATAATATATATTTGGACAACAAAGGGAGTTGGATAATAGAGATTTATAATAAAAAGTAAATCATAATTCTAAATGTTAGATATCACATGTATAAAATTCTCATTCTCTTATTGCTTTAGAATTTGAAGGATAGCCCATTTTTCCCTATAAGCAAAATATGTGCACATTTAGAAAACACATTTTAGAATACAGGAGCCATTTATGTCATTTAAAATCCCTCCCTTCTAAGAGGATTTTGGAATGGTGTTCATTATAAACAGACAGCTGTATAGGCATATATTAAACATCAGATCATTTGGAAGATAATTGTATTTATTGACCTAGGAAGAGTGTACTGTACTAAGAAGACTTCAAACTCATCTGTTACAATCTCTGTACACTTGTTGATCACAGTGCTTTGTCAGAGTGGCTGTAGTTTTGTTCAAAAATGATGAATATTTGAGGGAAAAAAATCATTTAAGCCAGTCCTATTTATACTAGTTTCTGTAACTTCTACTTTACTTCTGTATCCAAACAATAAAAATTTCACTCCTTCCAAAAGAAACTTGTCTAGTATTATCTCATATTGTAATAGAAATTTGTATAGTCTCTCTCAGGTTATTTTAAAGTCTATGTTTGCCAGTTTACCACTGTATTCTGGAACGTGCTGGAAAGTATGTTTTATAATCTGTTATCTTTACTTGAAAAAATGAGTATATATCCAGGGCATTTTACTGAAATGTTGTTGGCAAATGTTGTTGTATGTCAGATGTTCCCATTTGATGTGGGGTTTTACCTGTAAAGAGCATTGTCTGCCTATAATCTAGTAAAGTAACCCACAAGATAGCTAGCTACACAACTCAATAGTTGAGGTTTTAATGAGCTTCTTTTACAAGCAAGTCCACATAAAGTAAGTGAAATATTCAGATTGTGTTCTTTCCACCTTCCTCTGGTTGTATTATGAAAGAGCAGTTTAGAGCCCAGAGTTTCAGAGAAGAATGTCTCTAACAGAATAGCTACAGCAAGGGGCTTTGAGCAACCAAAGACATAAGGTGCCATGGAATCAAAGGTAAAGAAAATACAAACAGTGGGCTGGAAAAGCATAAAGAAGAAACCTCACAGAAACTGCCTGTGGTCCTCTGAGAGCCCTGAGCATCATTTACTCACCGTGGCTGGCAGCCTGTGTTGCAAACCCTCAAATATCTGAACGGGGGAATGCAAAATAGTAGTCATTCTTATGGCTAATATCATCTGAGCCTAACAGATGATTTATAAAAATTCAATTCCTGTTATCAAATTATCATCAGGAGGCTTGAGTTCTAGAATGGGCCCTTTGTATTAACTACCCCGAGACCTTTCTAAACCTCTCTAAATTTCAGATTCTTCATCTCTTAAGTGAAACTAAAAGCACATATTTCATACAAAAAAACATGGAGAACTTTAAATTATAGTATAGTAGGACACAGGACTGGGACTCAGCAAGTGAAATCCCTGGTTGCTCAATTTAAGTAAGCACTCACTTTCAGTGTGATTCAAATGCAAGTTTGGCACAAGACCATTGGAACTTCCTTAAATCTTGTGCTAGCCTAGAGGTGCCTCATCTGCCTCTTTAGTACAGATAGAGTACTTAGAAAGTATTATCAAAGGAGAACTGAGGAGAAAAGTCCTAATTAATATGAAGAATCCAAGTACTTGCCCAATTAAATCATTCTGAAAAAGTTATGACAGAAGAATAAATATTAAAATGAACTTAAGGAACAACTCATGAAAATGAACCACAGGAAAACTCTCTTGCTGTCAGAGATACAGGATCAGTAAATATCAGCTAGATCTCAGAATCATCCTAAATCTTATGGTGTTCCAAGTAACATTTGTTATGACCTAGGTCATTTTTAAGTATTATTTTATACTGTAATTTGTAATTGAATTACAAATTAAAGTAACTTGAAATTTACATTTTATGCTTCAATGTCTAGATTTATATTTCTCCCCCTTTGGATTTTTGCTTCTCATTTTAAGAGCTTTTTTTTCTCATTTATTTAATTTATCTAACTATACCTCATTTTATACTCAGTATTGAGACTTATGAGGCTAGTAAAAATGAAAAGAAGATCAAAGCAGGCTGAAAGAATGCAGTAAGAAAGAAGGAAAACCAGTGCAGAGAAGGAAAGAAGGAGCTCACATTTGGGGTCAAAGGACACATGAGTGTCACCCTAACCGAGTCACTTCTCTATATCTGTTTTCCCCATCTGTAAAAGAGACAAATAAAAGTCCCATTCTCAAAGGGTGAGAACATGAAGCTTGGATGAGTTATTACAAGAAACTCAAAACAGTGGCTGACTTTTAGCCATTGTTATTGATTATTGAAGTTGGTTTTGCTGTAATTCCACTGATTTCTATTGCTGAGACTTTACTAAGCAACTTCCACTGAAGCAAATCCTTGGTTCAATAAATACTTTTTATTTCCCTTATACATTGTGGGACCTAATGCCTGCTTTATCCCTTATGTTTTTGTACAAAACTGTTGAAAAATATGGTTGTCAAAGATCATTCACCTTTGTTTCCAAAACTATTTATTTCCACTGCACTTGCTATTTCCTTTTTGGATTATGTGATTTAAATAAATATTACATTAAAAAAGTATTTTTGCTCACATATAAACAGGAAGTCAAATTATTTGAAAAGACCAGATAAAGGCAAATCTGAAAACACAAAATCAATGAGATACAATTTTATCAAAGTTTGAGGAGGAAAGTATAACTGTCCAGAAGGATTTGCACTCACATATCTCTTTGAGTTATCTAGAAGTTATCACTTAAAAATAAAGAAATAATAACATCATAAAAAGCTGAACTAGGAAAAGGGAAGACTTACTGAATGAGGTCATAGATAGTGTGAAACTCCAGGCATTGGAAACTGCTCTAAGTCCCAGAGGCATCCTCTAAATTTGCAAATGGCTGAGTATCTGAATACTTCTAACTTAAGATGAAAGACTGATTTTTTTTCTTTGTGACATCTCTTTTGATCTGAATTTTAATTAGCTGATTATTTCCATCCCTATTCAATTAGGTAAAAGGTCTTCCTCAGTAATAGTAGTTTAGGAAAAAGAAAAAGAAAGCTGGAAGATTAGGGCTGGCCCAAGGAAATAATAAAGGTGACCTTCAGACTTTCCTTGTGGGGTCCAGTTCATTTCATGTAGACAGGAAAGGAGGCAGAATCAGACTGAAGCTCTAGTCAGCTAATAACAAAACAAAACAGAAAGCCCTAACACACACACACACACACACACACACCTATCCTAGATAGACACTCCTGACTAAAACACGGGAACCTAAAGATACAAACATGTTTCCATGATTCGAACTAATATAAGTGTTCTTAGAGATATGACAACATTTCTTTTAAAACACAAATTGTATTTTCTACATATAAATCCTATCATAATTTTAGGTAATATCTAAGACGTCAATCTTTGTTTTATGAATTAGGTGTGTGTGTGTGTGTGTGTGTGTGTGTGTGTGTGTGTGTGTGTGGTACTAGGGTTTGAACCCAGGGCCTTGCACATGCTAGGTAAGCACTCTACATTGAGCAACATAACCAGCCTCTCTTTATTTTATTTTGAAACAGAGTTGCCCAGGTTGAGGAAGCTGGCCTCAAACTTGCCATCCTCCTACCTCAGCCTCCCAGGTATCTGAGAATTCAGGCATATGTCTTTATGCCTGGTTAAATTAGATATAACTAACTAATTAATTAATTAATTTTAGTTAGGTATATATGACAGCAGAATGCATTTTGATTCATTGTACACAATTGCAGCACAACTTTTCATTTCTGGTTGTACATGATTTAGCATCACACCATATGTGCAGTCATACATGTACCTAGGGGAATAATGTCCATTTCATTTCACCATCTTGATGTCCCCTTCCCATCTCTCCCTCCCCTTTGCCCCATCAAAATTCTTTTATTTTCCCCATGGCCTTCACCCCCATTATGGACCAGCATCCACTTATCAGAGAGAATTTGGCCTTTGGTTTTTTGGGATTGGCTTACTTCACTTAGTATGATATTCTCCAACTCCATTTACCTAAAAATGCCATAATTTTATTCTCTTTTAATGCTGAGTAATATTTCATTATGTATATATATATATATACATAATGAAATATTATATCACAGTTTCTTTATCCATTCATCTATTGAAGGGCTCCACAATTTAGTGCATTGTGCTGCTATAAGCATTGATGTGGATGTGTACCTGTAGTATGCTGTTTTTAAGTCCTTTGAGTATCAACCAAGGAGTGGGATAGCTGGGTCAAATGGTGGTTTCATTCAAAGTTTTCTAAGGAATCTCCTTACTGCTTTCCAGATTGGTTGCATCAATTTGCAGTCCCACCAGAAATGTATGCGTGTGCCTTTCTCCCACATCCTCATCAACAGACTACAATTTTATGTAAACCTTTTGTTTCATGAAGCAAAACTTATTTGTAATATATGGGAAATGAGTAAATTTTTCATGTAAATGGGGTAAAAGAATAATTTAGTATATAATTTTTAAAACTTGAGATACAACTTGTCTCATGTATCTTGCATCAATAGTTGGCAGATGGCACATATCCCCTGTAAATAAAGAACTTTTATAATTAATAAAAAGATAAATATTCCTATAATTCTAAGGAAAAACTGAAAAGGTTGGGAATAGACAATCCGTGTGTGTACTAGATCAAACAAAACATTTTAAAAATTCAACTTTTCTAGTATTTTTTAAAAACTTTATTTGTTTGTTTATTTATTTATTTAATGTGTTGCTGAGGATGGAACCCAGTGCCTTCCATGTGCTGGGCAAGTACACTCTACCATTGAGCAACAACCTCAGCCCTGTTAATAGTAATTTTAACTGAAGCTGACAAAAAGAGGGAAAATGGTAACACAAAGCAATTTGGAAATTAAATTTATAAGTGTTAAGAATATAAATGCTCTATATACAAATATTGCTATGCAAATAAACATAGGTCATGAAATAATATGTTACACGTACAGATTTTACACATAATGAAAATTATTATACAAGAAAAATATCAATAGTGTCTCCATAAAGATATACAGAAATTAAAAATTATATTGCAATTTAATATTTAATGAAATGAGGAATATAATCATATTCTGTTACTAAATGTCAAAAGAGAAGGATTCAATAATGTGCTATGTTAAATAACAAACATTTATACTATTATTGCTGGGGGATGAATCAAGAAGAGAGAACTTTAAAATGGTTTCCATAAATAAACAATGGTAACTCAGGAGAGGAGCCAAATCCAGACTCTGCAAGTTCAGCAGAGACTTTTCAGAGGCATTATATGATACCTCTGGATGGATGAATTGTGGGGTGTCTCGTGATTCTGGTGGGAAGAAAGTTCCAGGCTGAGCAATTGCAGAAAAAGCTATTGCAAAGGCTCATAAGTGGTACAGAAATTTAAGACACTGAAAGTAATTCTGCATTGTTGGAATCTGCATCTGAGGAAAAAAGCCTTTGAGGTGGACTGAGGTGAGATCCAGAAGAGTTTCATAAGCTCTCTCCACTTCTCCCGTTCTGTAAACAATTGAGTGTAGTCTTATCATTAATATTTTGTAGTTAAAACTGTCTCTGTTAAACATTTTTAGAAAAATAGTGCTTATTTGTTCCATTAAGGAATGAATCCTGTTGTTAAATAAAAATAATAAAAGTATATCTAATTTTTTAATCTAGAATTTGGGACTTTGCTGTAATTTATGCAGAATTTGAAGGCTTTTTTTTTAACACGTGATCTTCAGAAGAGAGTGTTGAAATAAACCAGTTGTGATGCTTTTCTCAGCTAAAATTAGTCAGGAAATTCATCAGATCTGAAATTGTTTACAACAATTTAATGGCCTTTTCAGTTTTCATTTTAGGTGTATTATGAATTTATGAGTATTGCTCAAGCAGTACTCTAGCTACAGTAAAGAGCTATTATCTTCATTTAAAAATAATATTATAGTTAAGAGTTTTTATGATGAAGTATATATATTTAGTTTATTTATAGAATATATGTATGTATATATCCATACACATATATGTTTGTGTGTGTATGTGTGTGTGTATATATATATATATATATATATATATATATATATATATATATATCCTACATGGTATTTAGAAAGACATTAAAATGGAATTATGCAAAATAGATGTAAGTCTTTTAAATTTGACCTTGAATTTATGTCATTAGAATCTAAAATATTGGAAAGAAAAATAGTATAAATATGATAGAGATGAAGCAAATTCTTTAAATTTGTTTAAGACTATATATAAAAAAGTTATCTTCAGGTTAATTTTGTGCCTGAGAACTGCAATAAAATATCACTTTTCTGACTTTTACCCTCTTCCAAATTTATCTTATTCTTCTATATGTTATTATGTTGTATAAGACCTGGTAGAATGAAACAGACATTACTTCCCTATGTTCATATATGAATACATGACCAGTGTAACTCCACATCCCGTAGAACCACAAGAAGGGGAACTTATATTTCATGTATGTATGTCAAAATATACTCTACTGTCATGTATACCTAAAACGAACAAATTAAAAAAAGAAAAAAAGGGATTGTAGAATCTTGTTAACATCAGAAACCATATCCTTTATCAACAAAATATGTAATTCAGGAATGAAATAAAGAAAGAAGGAAGTATTATTTTTGAGTTTCTCTTTGTGTTCAAAGTTCTCATCATTGATGCCTGCTTCTTTTGTTAATTTACCTAATGTTTAGGGACAAATTATAAAAAGGATTGGTGATTTATACATTACAAGTAAGCAGATTTTGAAGGGAAGCATTCTACTTGGTATTTACAAATCATCAATCCTCATATAGTTTCATCATAATGAAATTGCTTAAAAGTTAGTAGTTAGTATTGCATTTTCAGAAAGCACTAATGCTGATAGCTCCATCTCCTAAGATTCTGGATTATATTTTTTAAAAATAAAGGAATAATAAAGAAAAGAAAACCCTGTAGAACAGTACACTCAGGATCTTGATGCTCAGTAGCAAAATCTAAACTCTAGTCTAAATGCTAGCTCAGAAGTCTGTTCTGGTTGCAGCCTTCAAGTCTGATATGAATCACAGCTCCTCAATTGAAAACCTATTAAAAGTAGCAGCAAGGTTAATGAAGAGCAAGCTAAATCTCTGTAGAAATAATTCATGCTGACATTGAAATGTGTGCTGTCACATTTTGCTCTGTGGACTTAGACATGCTGCTATTTGCCCAGCACTGGGGAAGGGTAGAGCATAAATTGACTCACAGTTCGCGATGTTGGAGGAGCTGAAGGACTTGTTAGGGAAACCATCTCCTGGATTGCTAATCGGAGCTTTAAGCGATGCAGAGGATTGCTGATTCCAATTTCTCTCTGAATCTCAGTGTCTGATAAAGCAGACATGATGGCACCACTCTTCACGTTGGCTCGGCAAGCTGCCACATACCAGGCAGGCATTCCCAACCAGAGCTGTTGGATAAGATAAAACACAATCAGGTTGTAAAAATAACAATAATTAACCTTTTAGTGTCTTTTATATTCCAGGGATTATTCTAAGTACCTTACAGATATGAACTCATTTATTGCTCATACCCCATGAAATAAAGGCTATTATTCTCCCTGGAGGAGATAGGTGCACAGAGACATTAAGTGATTTGTTCAAAAACACCAGTGAGGTAGTAATGGAACCAGGATTTGAAATTGTGGTGTTTTCATATATAAAAGTGAAATCTGCATCAAATCCCCTCTTATGTATAAGGGCAAGAAGAAGAGCTATAAGTTGAATTTAGCAATGGGTTCAATCCATTTTTGTTTAATGTGACTTCAATTTATAATTTTCCTTTGAAATTCTGAGTTTGGAGAAATTTTGTTACAGAATGAGACAGTTTTACCATCTCGAGCCTTGTGATTCCAAACAAACCATGCAGGGTAGCTAAATCATCTTTCCACCTACCTATGAATACCTGACCCACAGAAGCCCTGAAGTAATGAATGCCATGTTTTGGTATAATTTGTTACTCAGTAGTTGATAACTATAAAATCTATGATATTAAAAAACTATGTAAGGCGGTGGTGGGGGGAGTTCAGAAACTAAAAGCCAAATCTCTGAAGCAGTATAGCTGGGGCTGTGACTGAAATAAGAAAAAGGATAGAGAGAATTTAAGCACAATGACTATATAGTTGATCCTGCAAATTTGTCCTGCAAACTTGACCTTACTGTGACAGATACATTACTGATGATGGGAGATAGGACTGATTTCTTACTTTATAAATTCAAACTAATTTTATAAACTTTGTAAATTTATAATTCTGTATTTTAATACAAAAAATGAACATCTAAATACACTTTCACTAGACCCTAATGATTCTGTACTCCTCTTCTAAGATCTCCACACTGGTTAATGTTGTCCAAATGCTTGTCTATGCATTGATACCAATGTTCTTTGTGATGGCACTTTAAAGAGTTTTTGATGTTAGTAAATGGTTTGCAAAGCTTCAGACTCCCTCCTATACAACATTCTTTAGAGACTCTGAACTCCAGGAAGTGGAAGGTGAACATTAAGAGCTCTCATTCATTGGAGCACCAGCTGATTCATCTTTCTTATTCCACTTTATAATTTGAGTCACATTAGGAATCACATTATGAGCAATTTCTGTATGCTCAGGATAGGTTTAATTAGCACCAACTGCACTGCCTGTCATTTCCTAGCACCTTAATGCCAGTAAATCTGTTTTTTTATTCTGAAGGATTTGCTCATCACTTGCCAAAATAGCAGCGAACTCTGTCAAACTGCAGCTCATTTTATTGAAGTGAAATCTGAACAAAGAACTCTTATCACTTTTCAGGTGTGATGTCTTAAGCATTCTGTCTTGTAATTGATTTTTAAAATACAGTAATTTTAAAGACATGTTTGGAAGAAGCAGTTCTGATGTCTAATATGCTAAAATTTCCCTGACATGGCAGAATAAAATAAAAGAAACAGACTTGTTTCAGTTGAGTCTAAGAAAAAATGCAAAGTATGATTTTATACCTATACTAATCTACTTTTTTAAACCAAAGTGAGTTTTGATTTTTTCATCATTGATTAATTATATATGGATATATGATGATGAGGTATGTGACTTTATAACCCCAAGCCATTTAAAACAATGTGTGTTATTGCCTTTATTAGGCAAGAAAACCATAGATTCTGCTTTCCCCCTCTATTAACATCTTCTAGTGTTGCTAGCAGCAGCCCACACTAGGGAACTAAATGGAAATGACAGTGACCACCACTCATACATAACATAAAGGGGCCCTCTGCGGTCTAATAAATATTCCCCTCCCTGTCAGTGTCTGTGTCTCCTGCTCTCCACCCCAGTCATACATTGTTTTTCCAGAACATTATATTCTGGGAAAATGCTGAATGTGGTTCTTATTTAATTAACTTGAACTAAACTTAATTAATTAACTTTGTTTATTAATAAGTTGAGTGAACATGAATTAAACTGATTTTTTCTTCATTTTCGACACAGTAGGGAACTAAGACATATGTCTTCTCCTTAATGCCAAGCGTCTAAACCTCGCTGATCCTTAGACCTGTAAGAACCACGTTCAAGAATTAAAAAGTGAAGGTTCAGCTCCCTTATGATTGGGTGGACTTCATATCTTAGATAACAGAAGATAGCTCTTCTCTGCTAATGTGGACTAGTAGATTGGAACAGGTACTTTCTTACAACAATTGAAAGATGGATCAATAATTATTTCTTCTGCTCTAGACCTTTCCTTTTACCCCACTGCATGCTTTGTTCTGCTATAATCACAGGAAAGTGTCAGAGTGAAATCCTAGTGCTCCCAGGTCCCCCAGATAAGGCAAATAATTCCTCTATGAGCAATTCTAGTCCATTGTTAAGCTAGGATCCAGAAATGACAAAATCATGGAATTTGCAGGGAAATGGATGGCACTAGAGCAGATTATGCTAAGTGAAGCTAGCCAATCCCTAAAAAAAACAAATGCCAAATATCATCTTTGATATAAGGAGAGCAACTAAGAACAGAATAGGGAGGAAAAGCATGAGAAGAAGATCACCATTAAACAGGGACGAGAGGGGGGAGGGAAAGAGAGAGAGAAAGGAAATTGCATGGTAAAGGAAGGAGACCCTCATTGTTATACAAAAATTACATATAAGAAGAAGTGAGGGGAAAGGGAAAAAAACAAGAGAGAGAAATGAATTACAGTAGATGGGGTAGAGAGAGAAGATGGGAGGGGACGGGAGGGGAGGAGAGGGGGGATAGTAGAGGATAGGAAGGGCAGCAGAATACAACAGACACTAGTATGGCAGTAGGTAAAAAAGTGGATGTGCAACCTATGTGAATCTGCAATATGTATACGGGGTAAAAATGGGAGTTCATAATCTGCTTGAATCAAATGTATGAAATATGATATGTCAAGAGCTTTGTAATGTTTTGAACAACTAATAATAATAAAAAATAATAAAAAAATTAAAAAAATAAAAAACCCAGAAACCTATCTTTACCTATCTCTAAAAACTATTAATGAGTAGTGATTGACTTAGGAACTTCTAGTTTGATTTTCTCACCTCTAGCCAAGCGACCACAGTGGGTCCATCCCACTGGGCAAAAGGCAATCCTTTCCTCCGAGCTTCTTCAAGAAGTTCATGCCTAAAGTACACAGCAAAGATCATTTGTCAGTAATATGGAAAAAAAGATGTTCGTGGTTATTTTTAATGTCACTATTTTGAAATAACCAATGATCCTTTATAACTTTTAATGAGATGGCACGGAATAAACAAAATTCTTCTTCCTTTGAGTAATATAAGCAGACCACACATTGATTTTATTAGGGATGACATGTTGATATCTAAAACTGATCTTCTCTAACATTTATTCACTAAATTTGAATGTTATGTGCTAATGAACTAAGAATCTGAATTATACTATCAGCAATGATCTTATCCCTTTAGTATGAGTCACATAATCATATTCAATCATATATTATGAGATCTAAATCTGTCTTATTTCATCTGCCCTTCTCTCTTCTCATTACCATTTCAATGGCAGAGAACATATTTGGTTACAGAAATAAAAAATGAATTTGGTCATTTTGGCCCCATTTTTCATGGGGTACTTGATTTCAGTCTAACCTCTGGGCTCATGAGTAACTTAGAAGTTAGTTCTTTGGATTGTAAGACTACATTTCAATTGTTTTTGAAGATTTGAACAATATTATTAATGAACTTGTTCTATTGACTATATAACAACAGCTTCCCCAACAGTTAGGCAATGTACATTTTGAATACAACATAGATCATTTAGAAAAATGGAATATGTATTTGGTCACAAGTGAAATATCCATAAAAAGGTAAACCAGGCAAAGAAGACAACCAAGAGCACAGAGGCTATGACACTCAGGAAAGTATGAAGCTTTTTAAGGAAAAAACAAAGGACTATAAAACGAAACCATTCTACTGTCTGTGGCCTCCAGTTTGCAACTTCTAAGGGTCTGCTCTGCTCTGAAGTCATCCAAGCCCAAGCGTGTGCTACTGCCACCTGTCCATCTTGTTGCTCACTCTCTGACCTCTTGGCCACTCATAGATAGCTGAAAACCATATCTCATTTCATAAGAACTCCAACCCAAGTTGATTTCCATTACTAAAAAGCAAAGTATAAAATTCAACAGTATATGTATTTTCATTTATACTCACTGCTGCTTTTAAAGAAAGTAAAATACTTCAATGAATATAAATGGTTGTTTTTGATATCAAGATAATGTAAAGAGCCCCAACAAATGCATCTGCAAGTCCACTGTCCCTACCACTGAGAATTTAGAGCTGATGTACACTTACTAAATCAACTTAAGATCATTCCTTATTGAGACAGCAGGAATGTGTTTCCATTGAAATTAAAAGTGCTGTATATCTGGCCAGGAAAATATTTAGAAATACATTCTCTGTATCTTTATATGCCATAATCCTAGACTCAAATGATGGTATGATACTTACTTTATTTTGAATGTATGTCTTTCATGCTTTGAAATATATCACAGATAGTATACATGAACTCTCAGATACAGTATTTATTTCCTACTATTTATTAATTTTTAGGATAAATTATATTCATATAATATATAGTAAAAATTACTTCCAACACCAGAACTTCATGTGTTTGTAATAGAGGCAGCCAACAAAACTGCATAGAAATGTAGCAAGGGGCAAAGCAAAACTTGCAGCTTTAGTGGCTGAAGAGAGACATAAATTAACTGGTGTTTCATATGAGTAAATGGCATCAGTAAGTTCTGTGTATAAGCTATCCAGCACTCTGGTACCCTGAATCTGAAGTACAGGCATCCCTTTAGTTGGTTTCTCTACCATCACCAGTTCCTTTGGGCATCCCAGTTACATTCCTTCTTTGAAAATCAGTTTTGAATAGTTTAGTTTCACTGTGGTAGATATATTTATAGAATTGGATTGAAGGATCAAAGTATAAACAAGCAGGTGCTCAACTCACTGTTGTGAGCTAAGACTTGAGCTCAGGTTGAAAAATAGAGCAGAAGACCCTGTTTTGGAGCCAGCAGTTAATTGACTCAAGATCTCCTGTTAGATCAACAAACATGAAACTGTTTAAAAACATACAGCATACAAATATTTGCTTAAACTCAGGGATGCACATTCTGATTATGGAATTTTGGTTGTTATTAATCGTTATCTTCTTTAACAATAATGCAAACAATTGGTGAAGGCTAACTTTGAAAGGCAAGTAGGACTGATATGCAGATAGCACTATGAGCAGGATAAGCAGTAATGGTGAAGGTGCAGAGAGAGAACTTAACATGGTCTATGTGCAAGAAAAATTTAGAATAGTCTTTCCACAGAGTCTGAGCATGTTGTTAGAGTTGTAACATTATACTCAATAGGTAACAGAATAGATCTAGTTATAATAGATACATGCTAATAAATGGGAAGAAACAAAGATACAGTTACAATGTTCTTATTAGTTTAGTGAGAAAGTAAGTAAGTAAACACACACTAATAATCAAGGAACATTTTCATACCGGAACTATGTAAGTTGTACAAAAATCATCTTTAAATGTTAAACCCCTTTAATTTTGAAACTTCTGACCAGTTCCCTAAAACAAAAACAAAAACAAACAAAAAACTACCATAAAAGCCAGAGTGAACCTATTAAAACTTAAATCTAATCATATAACGTCACTGCTCATAACTCTCCAATAACTCCTTGTCTCACTGAGTGGGTTCCACTCCACTCTCCATATCTCACCTGAATTAACTCTCTTCTTATAGTTCTCTGGAAACACAGAGGTCTCTTTCTGTCTCAGGAATTTTGCACTTGCTGTCAATTCCATTTGGAAGATTCTTTCTATCTACATGTGACTCACTTCTTCACCTATTTTAACTAGACTCAAGTGTCACTTCCTCTCTGTCTCCTTTCCTATATCCTCTGACCACCTAAAGGTATTTCTTGTTCCCTTCTATGTTTAATTTTTCTCCATGCATTTACTTTCTAACAGTATATCATTTACTCTTCAGTCTATGATCTGCCAATAGGATACAAGCTCAAGAAAGACAAATGCTTTTATATATTTTGTTCAGAGATGAGTTTGAAGTTTGGAACAGTCAGGCATAGAAGAAGAACTCAGAAAATAGTGCTAAATGTTGACCAATATACCAGGCCATATTTATATTTATGTGCATCCTGTTTTAATAAATTGTGTTCCATAATGTTTTATTTTTGCTTATGAATATTTTCATACTTCAGACATCTTTTGCTATTTTATCTTACAACATTCAAATTTTTATGTTTTAAGTAATGAAAGATTTTCTTCTGCCCTACCTCCCTTTGAAATGTTTATTTTTTTTCTTTCTCAGACTAGCCCTGATTATAGTTGATCCCAGGTGTCTGATGATCACTGATGGGGTTCTGGTTAAGAGGCAGCCCAAAAGTGATTACATATTATTTTAATTAATCTATTATTTTAATGAGATGATTGGGAAATTATTGAGCAATCTGGCTCTTGAGAAAGTTGTTTGGTTTAAATCACAACTCTCACAACACAATAGCTATAGTGATATAACTGAAAGAAATATGGTAAGGGAGCCCCAAGTCCAATGGATTCTGCCCTTTTGGCCCCAACTGTTAGATCTGACTCTAAGCAGAAGCCTTAATATGATACACCCCAGATCAGGAAGAAACAGACGAGCCCAAAAGTGGATGGCTGGGCTATATCCAGGACTGGGTATTACAGGAGAGTAACTCCAGACTTACTTGTCCTTAACCCAAGGGAAGTATCACTCATGTAAAGAAAGATGTGGACATGCTGGCTTTGGAGAGAAGTAATTTTAGAAAAATAAAGCAATGTGGGCAATGTTGTAAGAAATCACTGAGTCTAATATTTAATCTTCTACCAGATTATTAAGGATAATATTGACTGTATGGGGCTTAGTTGTTGCTATCAGAAAAATAGTGCTCTAAACTATTTAGGAAATATTAAATAAAAAGCTGATTTGTTGCAGACAAGGATTTTAGATATACTGGTATTCTTGGTTTGATCAGTCCATGTGTGAGAAGGTATTTAGTCTGGAATACATTTTCTTTATAGCTGATATTCAACCTTTTAAAGGCCAAGAGGCATTTTTTAGAGTGAGGCTATGATCAGTTCTCCTATTACATTTTTTAATATTTATTTTTGATTGTAGTTGGACACAATACCTTTATTTTATTTATTTATTTGTATGTGGTGCTGAGGATCAAACCCAGGGCCTCACACATGCTTGGCAAGCTCTCTACCACTGAGCCATAACCCAGCCCTCCTATTCCAAATTTGATTTAGAAAACTATCTTTCTATTTAGAACTGAAGAAACACTTTTTCTTTCCTAAGATAAATGTTCCAACATTTTTTCTCAAAGGATACTTATACATCATTGTAGTTGTGAGCTTGAATTTCAGCTTTAAAATTTAGACTAGATTTTTTTCCTTCTATGTTTTCTTTCTTTTATTAATTGTTTTTTAATTTATATATGACAGTGGAATGCATTATAATTCTTATTACACATATAGAGCACAAAAATTTTTCATATCTCTGGTTGTATACAAAGTATATTAATACCAATGTACTTTGGAAAATAATGTCTATCACATTCCACCATCATTTCTAACCCCATATTCCTTCCCTTCCCCTCCCACCCCTCTGCCCTATCTAGAGTTTGTTTATTCCTCCCATGCTCCCCCTCCCTACTCCACTATGAATCACCCTCCTTATATCAGAGAAAACATTTGGCATTTGTTTTTTGGGGATTGGCTAACTTCACTTAGCATGATCTCATCTAACTCCATCTATTTACCTGAAAATGTGTGAACCCTCACATATCAGATAGAGCACTAAAAAACTCAAAAGCTAAACACTAAAAAAGGAAATAACCCAATGAATGAATGGGCCAAGGACCTGAACAGACACTTCTCAGAAGATAATATATAATCAATCAACAAATATATGAAAAAAGTGTTCATCATCTCTAGCAATTAGAGAAATGCAAATCAAAACTACTCTAAGATTTCATCTCACTCCAGTCAGAATGGCAGCTATTATGCATACAAACAACAATTACTGTTGGCGAGGATGTAGAGGAAAAGTTACACTCATAAAATGCTGGTGGAGCTGCAAATTGGTGCAGCCAATATGGAAAGCAGTATGGAGATTTCTCAGAAAATTGGGAATGGAATCATCATTTGACTCAGCTATCCCTTTCCTTGGTCTATACCCAAAGGACTTAAAAACAGCATACTACAGGGACACAGCCACATCCATGTTTATAGCAGCACAATTCACAATAGCTAAGCTGCAGAACCCACCTAGATGCCCTTCAATAGATGAATGGATAAAAAAGTGGCATATATACACAATAGAATATTACTCAGTAATAAAAGAGAATAAAATCATGGCATTTGCAATAAATAGACTAGATTTTCAAGAACATCAGTAGCATTTCCTTTGAGAGAAAGTGACAGCACAAAATTATTATTACCTGTGTGAAAACTCAAGAGAGATGGACTTATTATAAGGGAGATTATTTTGAATATGTAAAACTTAGTCACTTTGTATTTTCAAGAAACATATTCTCTGTTTTCTCTGATAAGTGGACTAAGCCATAATGGGGGGGGATGTTATGGGATGAGTTGAGGAACTTTGGAGGGGGCAAAGGGTGGGGAGGGGCAAATGGTAGGAAAGATGGTGGAATGTGATGGACATTATTACTCTAGGTACATGTATGATTGCCCAAATGGTGTGACTCTATTTCATGTATTACCAGAGAAGTAAAAAATCCTGATATTGGGATTGAATCCAGGGTCTAGAACATGCTAGAAAGTGCTCACCACTGAGCTATACTCCTGATCTTATTTTATTTCATTTTTGAGACAGGGCCCTACTAAATTGCCCACATCTGCCTGGAACTTGCAATCCTCCTGCCTCAGCCTCCCAATTAACTGGGATTACAATTGTGCATCATCACACTGGGCTCAGATTTTATGTACCTCTTTAATTATTTCAGTTGTGACCTAATTAGTGTAGCAGGGGGAAACATAATTTGCAATTATGTTTCTGCAATACTAAACATTGAACAACATCTTCATACCCCCTTCTCTTGTGTCCCAATCTAACTTTGTCTTGACTTTTAAGATTCAAGAAACCTACTTCCATTTTATTTTTCTTTCCTTTGGTGTTGGGGTCAAACCCAGGGTCTCATGCATGCTAAGCATGCACTTTACCACTGAACTATACCCTCAGCCACAATCTGCTTCCTTTCTGAAGTCATTATAATCTTTCACCAAACCCGATAACAATTTCCTTTCATAGTTTTTCTGGTGCTGAGCAATCCTCTCTACTGTGTCTCAACATTTTATATTAATTTGATTGTTTATACATTGTTCTCCCCTATTCTGTGAATTTGGTAGCAGTGATGTTGTATGCCCTGTGACTAACCATGTTATCTGGACAGTCATTCCTTGATTTTTATAGACCACCTATTGGCCATATTTTGCCAATAAATAAAACTGAGAATCTGGTTTAAAATATGCATTCTGGTAAGGAAGAAAGATTTGTGTAAATACACATATAAATAAATAATAAAAAACAATAATAATCTAGGCCACTGAGATGTACTCTGTAGAACACAGTAAAGCAGTGAGGGACCAGGAGTACCATCTTGTCTGGGAAGGTCCCTTTGAAGAAGCAATATTTAAGTTGACATTTATATATATATGGGAAAGAGGCTAGCAGTGAGGGTCTTGTAGAAAAATGTCTCCAGCAGAAGAAAACCAGGTTTATTTTCAGTGAAAGGAATGGAAACAGATGTGTGAGCAACAGAAATCAGGCAGGCAAGGCCAATGTGGCTGGAGTGTCCTGGAGCATGGGAGAGTTGGGATTGAGCGAAAAGAAATGGAGAGACAAGCAAGAGTAATGCAAGATCGTGTTGGGCCTGGAGGCTGTACCGAGGAGCTTATCCCACTAGAAATTTCAGGCATGGCAACAGAATATGATTTATATATTAGAAAGATCTCTTTGGCTGCTTAATACAGAGAGACTTGAGACAAAGGTGGTAGTTATGGATTCAGTTAGGAGGCTGTTGCCATAGCCAAATAAAAGATGATGGTAATTTGCCCTTGGATTATGTCTGTAGACATGGTGAGAAGTGGTCAGGATAGAGATTCAGACACATGGTGTATATTCAGTAAATTGTAACTGAATGAACACATACTAAATTTGTTTCTCATTGTCTATATTATCCTTATTATTATATTGGTTATTTACTTACTTTTGTAAGGTTGAATTTTCTCATATTTGAAGATGATTATAAATTAATCTCAATGCAAGTATGAAAATTAAATAATTCTGAGAAAAACACCTAGCAGACAATACTTATGCAATGGATGCTAATTTTCTGGGCCCATCTTTTCTTATTTTTCCCAACACAACTCATTTTATGTGCCACCATCAGATTAATCTCTTAGAAAACATCTATTAACTTACCATGCAGCTCAAATTTCTGTAGTAAATTTTTACTGACTAGAGAAAGAATGGTTTCATGATCATTCCTGGTGGGCCTCTAAACTACATTTCCAGATGTGCTATTGGATCTCTTTCTCCAGCCATGCGGATACTCAGTATGCTTTAAACTTCACCTCTGCTGTTCTACTGCCATCTTCTTCATTTGGAATGAATTTTCCTCTGTTCTTCCCTCTAAACATTCCCTGTCCCTCAAGTGCCACTGCTCTTACCATGTGTAACACTGGTAGGCAGATTACTGCATGTTACAAGGCCGGTCTCTACACTATAATCACCTGAACACACAAGCCATCTCACTGGCTTTTATACCCCCGTTGTACAACATACTGATTTAGGAACTTAACCTAAATTGTTTGAAAGGCAAAATCAACAACAACTTATCAACAGACTGAACAAACTCCTAAATAAAATTTAACTGGAATAAGGTGATATGCATTGTGAAGTACTCCTTCCTCCTAAATTATATGAAGAATTTGCAGGGCAGAGTTGCTTGAATATTTTCTCCTGAAAGGGAAGATTATTTTTTATTTATGTGCTTTTTTTCCCCTTATGCTCAAATCCTATTTTTTTTCTTTTTGAGAAAAAGTCATCTGACACCATCATTCTTTACTTAGTTACCCAGTGAATGAAAGAACCAACATTATCATAATTTTTAAGAGAACACTAATTTATATATTAGATAATCCTTTTCAGAAATAGCTATTCTTCTAGCAATTTTATCAGAATGGTAGAACTTGAATTTGTTAGTGTTTATATTTGTACCTATGAGATTTGTAATTCATTAGTTATGCAAAAAAGTTACTGACCATGAGGACAGTAATGTGCTTTCCCCCATATTCTTTCCAGTGTAGCTGATTCCTTGCTGTCAGTGAAAAAAAAAAAAAAAGACTTTATTCTCAGACCACTTAGTCCAGGATGCTATTTTGGGACTGCCAATTTGTGATATGACTGTCTAAATACCATACAGCATTGCTTCCTGTCACTCAAGGTGACCATTTCAGTTGCCTTTCATTCAATGCCTGTCAATTTCCCCTTCATAATTTTTACTGCATTCCTTTACCTCCTATTTTTGCTGCCACCAAAGTTCCTTTTCAGCCTTTAATTGGTCTTTCTCCAGGCTTCTTACATTGGCATAAAAAAGAATCTTTCTGGGAGATAGATTTTGTAGCAGAGTAGACGAGAGAGCAGTTCTCCAAATCACATTGCTAGAGCTAGATTCCTGTGACTCTCCTTAGCTGCACATCCAGAGACATGCCACTTTACCTTGCTGTGCCTTCCCTTTCCTTATGTAAACTGTAGCTGATAATGGTACCTACCACAGGGGACTGAAATTTCCATCAGAAAATATGTGTAATGGCAACAGTGACTTGCATAAAAAAGAAACAGTCAGTAAATGTGACCTTTTACTACCAATAATCATAGTGCCATCCTCTTAGAAGTAATACATGGTTCTACAAATACCTGCAGTATTGTCCTTAACTTACTGTCTTGGCTAAATTGTAATTTTCCTTCCTAATCATCTCATCTTATTTCTAACCAGAATTGAAAACTCACTTTCATAAATAGTTTATACTTTACTAATTCCTTTGCAAACACCACTTCCCAGGGGAAATTCTTTCTCCTCTTTTTTAACTATCAAAATCTTATTGTTTGCTTAAGTTGACTTGCTTTTCATATGAAATAGCTAGTGGTCATCTTTGTTCACAGTATTTTTTTTTTTCTCCTTTGGAGTCTGAAATGAAGTAGTAACAACAGCATTCATAGGGACCTTAGGCTATCACCACGTGCGCAGGCCTCAGCTCCTACCCGAGGCAGCAAAGCCCAGAGATGACAGTTTGCTCTTCCAATGTGCCATGCACTTTCCTTTGTGTGCTCTAGCTAAGAATATCCTTGGAATGATTTCTATGTTATAATCTACAAAACTCAAAATGTTGACCATCACCTAGGATTATTGTTTGTAGGGTGATTTCTAAGTATTTTATCTTTTTGTTAACCTCTAATTGCTTATCGAATCTTTAGAAAAAAACAATGACTTTGCACAACTGTTACCTAGGTTGGCTGCAGATGGAGATAAAAATGCCATTTCTAGCATTCAGAAAGACATTTGGTAAACTGATAAGAGTACTGCCAAAGCTTTTGTTCAAACTCTCATAATTTGTGGATAATGGCAATGGGCTTCCAGGTCCTTAGGGGTCTCTTTTTTGGTACCTCTCCCTACAATGTTGTTTTCTAATCTCTAGTCACAAATCTTTTTTAAGACTTTCCTACTTTCAGGGCTCACCATTGTACTCAAACGAAGCAATCAATATCTTCTAAAAAGACCCTGAGTGATCAGGCTTCTTGTACCCCTAGCTTCCTCTGCTCAATCACTAGTAAAATACTAGCCACTCTCCAAATACCTCACTCTATATGACCCTTCCATGACTTTCTATCAGGCCTTTTTCTTCTTTCAGGAAAATTCTTCTTCACATCACAGTGGTAACAATCCAAACTCATTTTTCAGAGACTTTATCCTTCCTGTTAAGATTCCAGGATCTCTCCCAGGATGCACTAATTCTCCTATACAACATTATACCTTTTATGTACTCTGGTTATTGTACTTATATTTTTTATTTAAAATTTATAATTTTATGTAAGTATATTAAGTAAATTGTATTATAATTTACTGCAGTACGTGTTACAGCAGAGATTTATCTAATTTGTTTTTGTTCATCGAAACCACTTATTACTCTTTAAGATGTAACACAGTGGTTTGAAAGAGCAAAGGTTCTAGATGTCTACAAATTCGGCACTATATCTCACACCTAATTTGCATATTAGCAAATACACACTTGTTATTTACTATGTTCCAAGCACTATCCTAGAATTAGCTCATCCAGTCTTCACAACAATTCATTAAGATACGCACCTACACATGTTTGTTGATGAGGACATTAAAGAATAGCAGCTCCTGGGAGTCAGAGAGCCATTGAATGGCAGAGTCCAAATTTGAACCCAAGCAACCTGGCTATGGAATTGGCTCTCTTATCTCCCATGCTATCCCTTAGCTAATTCACCTCTCTGGAACTTTTAATAACAAAAAAGTAGCACTTTCCTCATTGTAAGCATAAAATCAAAAGATAGGACCCCATCTTCCTTTCCCTAAGGTTCACATTTTTTAGAAGTGGCAGATATTTATGTGACTAACCGGTTCATGGATAAGGTCTGTGCCTCCTTACTGTCATACATTTCAATCCTCAACACTTTTAGAGAACAAAGGAACTGTGGCTTTTCCTTTTACTCTTTTGTAAAAGGAAAAGGTTCTGTATCTTGGACACAGGAAGGTTATCCTAGTTTATATAATTGAAATGAAAAGTTAAACTTGTTGTTATTTGTCTCAGTGAAATTGATTTTCTGTACTGAATTATAAAGTCATTCTCTGGTTGAAAATGTATCTTTAGAAAACCCTATTGATTTACTGTGGTACATAACAAATACTTAAATTATTGAAAAAACTAGAAGAAATAAATATATGGAGTTTTAAAATAAGATATAAGTCAAATGATTTGACAATTTAATCCACTTCTTAATGTTAGACCAGAGAATAAATTTTCCTTGCACAACATCAGCAGGAAATATACACAGAATTTACACTATTATTAATTGTAAATGTACACTATTATTAATATATCTTGTTCCATAAAAATTCAACATTCAAAGGGTAAATAGGATATAATCTCTTCAAATTTTAATCAAAGAATGAGCTTATTGTAACTCCATAATTCAGGAATTTGCACTAATTGACCAATTCTATGAAAATCAAAAGTGATTTAAGAAACTAGTTGAAATTCTGGTCAGCAAATGTGAACAAAATATGGAACCATCTACACTTTTTTGAAACATGCAAGCCAAAAATACATATCTTGTTAACATAATTATTCTAAACAGAAATATGTCACAAATCCCAATCAGCTGCTTCAGAAGATTGATTACCTAAATATACATATTTAGCTCTATAAAATTAACAGTTTCAAGTTCAACACTAACAAGGCTGACTTGATTTTGGAATCATAGCATAGTGTGATTTGTGTGTGTGCAAATGAAATACATGTGTATCCTGTTGCTACATATTACACATTCAGTAAAAATGCATAAAAATCAATGACGCATTTAAGTAGTGTTTTATGTAGACTCCAATAACACACACTAGGCTGTTTAGATATGAAATAAATTGATTACATTAAACCCCAAATTTATTCATATTTAAAACTATTTTTTTTGTCCAGCTGCTCTGAAATATAGGGCATAGTCTCAGGAAAGAAATTTAATTTATTTGTGAATTTGAGTTGGGATTTACATAATTTCCTTCCTCAATTTATTTTGAGTTTAATCATTTTAGAAACCATTAAAAAGGTGTAAACACATACATGAAAATGTGATTAAGCAATGCAATTACTCATGCTGTTACTGAAAACAAGAGGGGCTCATATTACTTTTCACTAAATAATCTCACTTCTGATAGACCCTCTATTCTACTTACTAGCCCCCTCCTGATAGGAATCAGGGACTTGTTGGAGAACATTGTAAATATTTCAAGTTATGTTGGTACCATTTAGATTATATTTTTTAGTGCCTTATCTGATTTTGAGATCCCTTTCATTCAATTTGGAGACTTACAGTTTTCATACTGCTGAGGTTCTACATATTCTATACTCTTCTGGGAGCAGGATGATGATAATGTTAGTATGCAGAATATCAGTCATCAAAGGGTGTATAGCCAATGAGTGGGACAGGGGGACTTACCCTCTGTCCTCTGATTCATAATTTAGTGCTCTCTGCCCCCAAATCTCCCATGTCATTGTCACTTTGTAATATCTTTACTATTATATCATCCCAAGCTCTCTTTTAGTGATTGCACTAGGGAAAAAATTTGGAGTTTTAAAATGTGTAAGTTCCAAGAGCATATTATGCAAGAAAACAAGAAATTCAATTTTAGAAGGAAGACAGTTATGTCAAATTTTTAAAGTCCATTAATGAATTGTTTATATTTTTGTTTGCCAGTATTTCATTCCATAAGAGACAGGGAAGTTAAATTTTATTTCTTGAAGTAATTTTCTTCATAAAACTTTGGTGTCATTAGGAAAAAGAAGACACAATTTATATGATGACATGAAAACAATGCTTTAAAATTCTAATGTCAAAAATATTTCTTATTTTAAAAAGAGCTTACAAACTTCATTTCGCCAGCATGATTGGCTAGCATTCCAACCATGCCTTGTCTTGCAGTTTTAAGAATACCTTTCTTAATAGCATACTTTATGTTAACTTTAGTTAATACTGCATTGTTAAAAATTATATTGGAGAATTAATAGAGTATTAATAGATATTAACAGACATAGATAAGTTCTCTTGGAGTATTAATAATTAATAAAATTAGAGTAGAAAAACAATATAAAATTAATATTTAACAAAGTTATATTACAAAGTACATGACCTGATATTAATATATAAAATATCCTTAAAGACAACTAGTAATACTCTTTGCAGCTTCCTATATACTTGCATCTCACTAGAACCATTTTATTTTGTAAAAAAACAAAACAAAACTTGCTTTAAATTTAAAAGTAATATCTCACCCTCAGTACAATATCTTAATGAATTCAACCCTGTAACCAATGCAGAAGTGTATACCATTGTAAATATGTTGAAAATATTATGCACATTCTTTTTACTTTGAAATACAGCTTGTTTGAAGACTCAATAAAATGCTGTCAATTTATTTCCAAGATCATGATTTAAATGTAAAACCATTATCTGAGTAATGTAGTATGTTAAGCTTTAAAATGTAGTCAGTAGAATAAGAGATAATGGAAAGAACACACATTCAATCAATTAAGGATTATTTTGGATTCTCTAGATACTAAGGTTCTGCTGAGAAGACTCAACATTTGATCCTTTCTGGCTAAATGTAGTGCCATTAGTTGACAAGTAAGTTTGCCTCTTGAAAAGAATGCACGTGGAGAGCTACAGCCCTAAAAAAGGCTCTAGCAGGTTCAGACTTGCAGCACAATTGGTAATAAACGCCATGGCCTGAAGGATTACTTGAGCTTACTGAGTGCCACATTATGACTTGAGAACTACAGAAAATGAGGTCCACAAGGTCTTTTGACAGTGACCTAACAGAACTGAAGAAATAGAAGTACCTGAAAGATCAACATAATTAATTTGAACGTGAACATTTCTCTGAACCAATGATTCCTTTTACTGTGTGGAAATGAATACACTTCACAGTTTTCATTTTAGATCAGAGGCAGTGCAGCTTGTTTTATAACCAAAAAAAAAAAAAAAAGAAAGAAAGAAAAAAAGAAAGAAATACTAAAGAGAAAAGAAAAAAGAAGATGTTGCTGAAAAATAAAACACGTTTAGTAGCCATTGTGATTCAACTTACCCAGATGTGCTTTTCATGAGATGGAGAAGGATGGATGAAAAAGAAAAGCACACAAATGTTAATGGATACATTTCAATCAAAGAAAGCCATGGAATAAAACAAGAGCATCATTTCAGGGGTGAGAAGTGCAGATATGAGATGACATGGTGAATTTTTTAATGTCACCATGACACACACATACTCACTGTGTTCAAAAGCTTGGTCGGGCTGAGGGCAGTTCTAATAGTAGACCAAAAACTCTGTCTTGAGTATGAGCCACTCTGAAACATGCATGACCACATTTTCCAGCCTCTAGTACACCCCAGGAAGAAATCATGGTACCTTAGCATAGAATATGGTTCTCCTCAGGCCACATCTGAATTACTTTAAAAATAGAGGCAGCAACCTACTAAATGGCATTCAGAATTTCAAATAGCCCTATAAGCCCACTGCCAAAGCTTGGGAGAGGGGCGCAGCAGAACTCTGCAGAGGCAGAAATTGGAAGGTCAAAATATCTGGATTCCAATTTGTCTAATTTGACACCTTGGTCAAAATTCTTACCAGGTTCTGATCTTTAATTTCCTCAATATTATCTGGAGCAAGAAGAAAATTGTAAAGTCCACCCTAGGTCCAAAATGTTTTATTCTAATAAGTACTATAATAACGATGGTTATTTTTGTGTAATATACATGTACCAGTAACCAGGACATAAGAAAATGCAAAGAATTTTATTATTCTCCTTTTGCTTCATTACTTCCTTTTTTATTTGAACTGGAAAAATAGAAGTTAGGTTTATGCCATTTGTGTTGCTTTCAATAGAAATACTTGATGGGGTATTTATAAAAGTTTCTTTGAAGAAAAAAATGAACTAGATCAATTCCTCAATATTACTAGAAAATCATCAGAAAATGACACTGCTTCAAATGAAGCTTTTGAAGTACCTATTTACTCCCTGGATGTAGTAGAGGCATTGAAAAAATGTGAAAGTTAACTAGTAGAACAAAAAGCCATGGAAATATTGTTTTTAAATTTCTAAGCAAGCACAATAGACTAAATCTTAGAAAAATAAAACTGTTCTACTATTCATAAAATATATTCAATATAATAAAATATGAAACAAAAATTCCTATTTCAAAAATTAGACAAGTTAGAGCATTTCCTTTTTTATTGCACAATTATTATAAAGAAAAGGTTGATGTGCAATGTTAACACCCTGCACGTGCCTCATCTAAAGGCATTCATTCAGAGAAACCATGTATTTTTTATTAAAGGGGCATTTTGGAAATATGCAAATTTTTTGGCCTTAGCTCCACAACAGCTGTGGCAAGCTCTTTGAATTTTCACATAAACAAAAACATAAATGTTCATAAAAGTGAAACCACAATATATTAAGAAATTGATCATCATACATGCAACAGAAATAAAATTAAGACCAAAAAGAAATTGTTTTTAAATGTTTAAAATGGTTTTCTTGTCACAAAGCTTTGAATTCTATGATATTCTCTAGGAAAAAACAGTAACATCTGAGCTTTCTAGAAAAGTTGCCAAAAATATTTGGAACTAGTTATTATATTACCCTGAGAAAATAATCTTCCTTAACCTACCAGCTATTTAGAAATCACTTTCCAATAAAACAAAGTGATTAAATTTGCATATAGTAAAATAATAATATTATTCAGACCTTCATTCATTTTTTATTAAAATAGAAAACTTATGCCAATTAAAACACCTAATAATATGAAATGTAAGAGAAATGTGAAAATAAACAGAAAACACAAATTTAAAGGTATTGCTTGAAGTTCTAATATTTTTTGTCTCACCAATGAGTATACATTGTTTGATTTCTCATAGTTCTTATAAACTTTCAACAAATTTAAGAGCTACTGTGAACAGTTATGTTCAGTCTAGAATATTAAATATTTCAGCCCATGACTTGCAAAATGTGTTCTGCAAAGGATAAAAATATATAGTCATAAATGACTCATACTTTATGATAATATAAATGTTATATAGTAGATAATATATATTTGCAGAGGTTTATTTGCTCCTCTGGAAAAGTGTTCAATTTTTCTTCTTTTAAAAATTAATATATCCTTTCTTACAAACTTGTATTTACATGAAGATATAACCTCATCATTCTTTTTCTCTTCATTCCAAAGTATTAAGTTGATGATAATAGTAGGAGAGATTTGTTGTGAATAAATATTCTGCAGTTAACTATCACTGTAATAGGTGAGCAAGTTTTAACCGATACAGAAAAGAGCAGGTTATGACACCATCAAATGGATAAGATCACATGCAATTATGGACATAATGTTTTCCTTGAGAACATCAGCATATATGCTGTCTTTTTTATAATAGGGCCTTAATTTTTTCAGTTTGTCTCAATTTAATATGCCAGATTGTCTATCAAATGAATGAACTTTCTGTTTGTAAACTTGTCCGATTTAGGATTTAAAACTTCAGATGAGAAACAATTCACTACATGAGTTTTATATATGGAAGATAATTGTCTCTTGTTTCTTAAAGTTCAAGTTGGTGACTTAGAAACATTTTTAAATCAAATATTAACATCAATTAGTGAAGTGAATGGGTAGTGTCTGGGGAAAAAAGTGAAATGAAAGAATTTCTTTTAATAGGTTGAGGTCACAATGTTTAGAAGGTCTCATTGGGAAAAAGACAAAGATGACAGCAGGATTCAAACATATAAGAGCAAGGAGGAAGTCAACATAAAATGACTTAGAAGATGGCAAGAGATGATCTGAAGTAAGAACAGGGTTGCTCTGCTTTCTGATGATTCCTGTATCTCTTGCTCTTGGATTATAAGCTCATGAGCAGACAGATGTATGTGTGAGGACCATACTCAACTACCATGAGTTGCACAGAGTAAAAAAAGAGAACTATTAGGGTGACTGGGAAGTGTAGAACACCCAAATGAAGCTGGTTCAAGATTTCTGCTATAATTTTCTGCAGCTGCACAGGCATTTCCAAATGTATAAACGGAGAAAGAAAATTTCTTGCTGGTTGGGATATGATATGTAGATGTAACCAATGAAAAAGAAGTAAAGAAAGTTAAGAACTTTTTGAGTAAATGGAAATGGAGGGCCTGGAATCTAAGCTAAAAAAGGAGGAAGGGGAATACAGAGAGGGGACAATGCACTGGGGGGAAAAATGGAAGTTAGAACAAAAAGATGATTGCAATACAGAAAAATGAAGACAGAAAAGAGTGTGATTGGGAAAAAATTACATGTTTGAATTAGTAAATTTAGAGGAACAATTTAGGATGAGGACAAGATTCAGAAGATGACTCTGGGGATTGTATGATTTGGTGCAGAGAATGACACTGGAAGTGATGAAGCTATAAAACTAAAAAGTTAGGCTGGGAATGGTGAGCTATTTGAATATAAAATCATCTGAGGTTGATGGCTGGCATTGCTTCTTGGACAAGGACAGATGATGGGACATAATATGGAAATATGTAGCCAAACAGATTATTAGTGGTCCTTGTAAATGAAAGAAAACAGTTCAGAAGTTTTAAGTATGCCTTATCATCACTATACTTCAAATAATTTTTCCTGAATATTGACTTCAAGTAACTAAAATATTTATACTTCTTAAAAGGGTTAATCATTCTTTATTCCTCCAAAAGTTTTGTTATTCATTTTTCAGCAAACTTAATGAATTCAAGCCCTAAATGAATATTTTGATGAATTGTAGAATTTACAATTGACATTTATATTGTATGTTTGTGCATTTGTGAATAAGATAAATATACATGACACATGTACATTTAAGTGAAAAATTCTTCAATATATAAATGTTTTCCATAAAATCACTGAAAGAGGATATACACAATTTCTGCCCTTCATAGAATTCTAGAGATATGGAAGAGATCTTGCTTCATGAATGGCCAATTTTAAACAACTATTGGAAGAACCCACATCTTCCAAGACCTTATGAACAACACTATATGGAGCCAATATAAGACCTATATTTGTAGGAACAAATGTGGAACATTCTTCCAAATTAAAAAAGTCTGTATTATATTTAAATATATCTTATTTAGTACTTTTAAATAAAGGAAACAACTTATATTTTCCATTAGTTACAACCTTGTAAGTTTTAGTGAAATGAAAGTTTAAATTGATTCAAGCACACAACTTCTAATTCTCACATGGCTTGTTTTCTAGTGAGTGTTACCATTATTATATAAAATTTTGGAATCCTATGTATGGCTAAATACATCAGAAAAAGGCAATTTGATAACACAGCTACATCTCGTGTTTTTAAACTATCCTCCCACTCTTAGGAAAGGTATGTGTTTTGAATACAGTTGCTGCTCAGTTTGAAAGACAGGGTGGAGGTACATAAGAAACTAATTATTACCTAGGAAAAAATATGCTAATCCTTTCAGACTATAAAGAAAAAGAGGGATTCTTTATTCACACCATATATATATATATATATATATATATATATATATATATATATATATATACCATTAAAATATATAGGTGATTCAAGGTCCTGTTAAGATTGGACTACCTGCCCTTTAGATCAAGGCTCTATCTCAGATACTAAACAATCCAGAGGAAGAGTGGCTCTGAAGATGTTTATTCATGTATGCCACAGTGTCTGGAAAGTGGCACTTTCTCATGTGTGAAAGAAAATAGCAGTTTCAGCCTCGAGGCTTGTGGAAAAAAATAATAAAAAGAGGTAATATATGTAAAATTCGTAAAAGAGTGCCTTGCTTTGCTCATTGCAATGTCTTGATGTGACTATTATATAGTTATTACACATAAAACAGATATTATTATCTCAACTTTGATAAAGACAAGGAGGAAAATGAAACAGAATAAATGTACACAAGGAGATAGGTGTATGAAATTTCATAAGCAAGAAAAGATATTACATATATTAAGACCATGAAGTGCAAAGTTGAAAATGGAAAGAGAGAAAGCTGGTGAGATAAGCAGGAACCAGATAATGTAGGGATTTGTGGGCTATATAAAGGCATTTGAAATTTATCCTGGGGCTGCTAGGGAATCATTGAGAGGTTTTAGACAGGTTCAAAAATATGATTTAGATAAATCTCCTTAGCTGAAGTATGAAAAATGGATTACAGGAAGGCAAGTTGGAAGTAGGGAGACTGTTATAGTCGTGGACCTGAATTTGAAAAAAGAAAATCAATATGTTTTAGAGATTTTTAAAGAGATGTAATGGCCTAGGCTTGTGATGCTACAGGGATTGTGTGGAGGGAGAATAAGGACAAGGAAGAACAGTAGTAAAGAAGCAGCCTAGGTTTCAAGTTTGCTCAGGAAGGTAGAAATAACTGCTCTCATTCCTGTTTCATTTTCTGAGTTTTCCTCTTTTTCCTAGAGTTGTCTCTATATCTGGCTTCTATTTATGCATTCAGATATTCAGAAACTGAGTTTTGACTACTCGTAATATGTGGGGGTCAGTATGATAAAAAAATTCAAAATTCTGAATTCTCTTGTGTAAATTGTATGAAGAATCAACAGCATCTTAGGGCAGGGACAATTTTAAGAGAATATAGTTCATTCTCTTACCTGAAAGTTGATTTCCTCATAATAATCCTGCCATCATAAATGTACACAGCAGGTTTTTATTAGATACATCCATGGGGATAAATTTTCTTTCCATGTGACCAATTGTACTAGGAGTCTGTGATCCCTAATAGTTATCATTTGGAGTCAGCTCAAATTTATCTGTCATAACCTCTGACTTTTGACCCATAGTTTTAACAGAAGGCCATGAAAACATATGTGATGGATGGTTCTTTCTCTGAGCAGCATCTGGATCTTTGTTCTCCACACTCTACAGGTTTAATCATTCCTATTAGTCCTTGAGGACATGGTTTTGTGTGATTCACTATTATGGTTGTGTTTTTCTGAATACATGTTGGTTTTATTTATTTATTTTGTACCAGGGATTGGACTCAGGGGCACTTGACCACTAAGCCACATCCCCAGCCCTTTTTTTTTGTATTTTATTTAGAGACAGGGTCTTACTGAGTTGCTTAGCACCTCACGTTTTGCTGAGGCTGGTTTTGAACTCGTGATCCTGCTATCTCAGCCTCCCAAGCCACTGGGATTACAGGTAAGCCCACTGCGCTCGGCTACCTGTTGGTTTTAATACATACACTTCAAATATATTTCCCCAAAGGTAACACAATATCCATCTATGATATGGTCAGGGCACAGAATTTTGATCTTATCATTACTTTTGTGGCTATTGAAAGAATTAAACTTCTTTTTCAAACATTGTTCATTTGTCTGTTTTGCAGATAAATTTTTATTAGGAGCTACACTGAAATCATACATAAATTACAGGTATATAAATTATAGGTATATGTAAAATATATGAATATATATGCACACATGCATATATATGCATATACACATATTCTCCTATGCATAAGTAATAATAACTGTATTGAAGTTGGCAGTAGGATCATCTTTAATAAAGTCACCTTGTTAAATTTGGCTACCCCTATAAAGGTCTTTCAAAAAATGTTTTATCTAAAAACTTAAATATGTGTTCTAGCTCATACTTTGACAAAATCTGATGCTCTTGTTTAAAGCGCTTCTAAAAGTGCATCTTCTGTTCCACTCAGCCATCATCAATTCATTTATTCAACCCTTTGATTACAAAGGTCATTTGCCTTTAAAATGGAGAAGAGCTTTTAAATAAAAACAATGGGTGGCTTTTATGGTATGGGGATTTTCTGATTTTCTTAAAAGACTAGTGATTTTGAGAAATGATCCTGGACCCTGAAATACTTTAATGCAATAATTTGTTTCCATGTCTCTCTCTAAAAAATTTTTGTAAAGGGGGTCTGTACATTTGAAATATCAGTACATTATAATACAGTTCATGGGACATAACAGACATTGAGTGTAGGAATGAAAAATTATTGATGGTCAAATCAATCCTGAATTCTTTTAACCTATGATTTACTGCAGTCAAATAAATGATGTGAATTTATTTAGAAAACTATTTTTCTAGTATTTGTAATCATTGTGAGATTAATTTCCATTTTAAAATTCTTATTTTATTCTTTCTAAGTGAAAAATGTTTTTTTTTTTTTCTGGGAAGAAATTATGCAGAAACAAAGGGCTCTGTAAAGTCTGAGCATTCTTCTCTTAACTGAAAACAGCCCTTTTTCTTCCATTTTTTCCTTCATCTGAATAGATCAAATATAATCAAGAAGATAAAAAAGACAGCACTTTGGTTTTCCTTTTATTTTTTCCTCACAAATTTCAGCACATTGTGGCCATTCGCCTCTGGTCTTATTTTTATGCAGGTTCAGGGAATTCATACAATTGTCCATGGTTGGAGCTCAGCAGGGCTATGTGGGATTAGGTGGCATAGAAGTGACAGCTTGATCTCAATGTGTGCCCAAAAAGCACAGGTCTGGAGTTCCAGGGAGGAAATTCAGACGCATTTTCCCATGGAATAATGAGAACATTAGATTCAGGTTCTAAAATATTCTAAAATATTCTACTTCTTTATTGGATCCTTTGTGTTGGTTGCCCAGAACTGTTCCCCAAATAGCTGTATCTGCACTACATGAATCCTTGGTTATAAAAAAATTGTTTCAACTATAAATATCAGTTCAATACTAAGCAGATCATGTGATTTAACTTGGGAGCTCAGCTTTGGAACGGCGTGAAAGAGGAATATATGTTATCAACCACATTGCAGAAATATTTCATGATTTTTTCCTGTTAAAACTTGGAGTTCTCTTGTTTTTATCATCTCTAATTTGTGAGAGACTTTAATAATCTCCCACTGGATCCTCCTTTGGCTTTATGCAGTTCATTTCTAAAGGGGGCCTACCAAATAGATTTGTGTGAGGGAAATGCAGATATTTACCTTCCACTTCTCACTACTTAAATGGGAAAGTATATTCAGAGCTTTTAATGTATCTTACAAATTAACTTTTGGACTACAACTCATTTATAAGTTAATTTGGCATACAGTTACTTAATAAATATTTATTAAATCAAAGAATGTTGTGGAGTTTTTATAATACCTTGAGAATGAATATTTTCAGTGACATTTATTTTGCTTAGAGATATGCACATTCTGAACCTTCCTAATGCCAAAGATTAAAAGTGCAGAATCTCAAAACACATTAAAGATTATGCACTGAAGGAGACCCTTAGGACTGAGATGGGAATAAATTAACTAAATCTATACAGCTTCACTTTTATGTCTTTGAAGTTCTAACATAAAGATTCATTGGTAGTGATTAGCTGTGACTGCCATGCTCTGAGGATCAAAATATTTCTCTGGAGAGGATACTGCTGATAGCTGAGCTGGGATGTTAATTTCATTTTAATGATGTTGAAAAATTGATTTGAATATGAAATCCATGTTCATTTAGCAGTGTTATCCATGGAGAATGTAGAAAATTCTAGTGCATAATAATATGTTATCAATACTGTAACTGAAGATTAAAAATGATAGATTAATCAGGATGTAAAAATTAATGGTATTTTTTCATTTAAGTATCAATATACAGAAGATTTCAGCATCCATATATTTTACTAAGTAATTATATGTTGTTAAAAGGTAGAAGAAAAACAGCATATAAAAAATTCAGCTAAGAATTTCATAATTTATACTTCTGGAGATAAGTAACTATTCATTGAATATTCTGTCAGTTTTAATTTGTTTACTGCCCATTAGGAATTATCTTGAGAGCTAGAAAGATATATTATTATTGAAACAGACATCCTCATCTTTAATCCTAACTTAATATATAGATAAAAATAAGTTTCTTGGAATCAAAGTTGAATCTCAAAATGTGAGTCCTTTAGGATAATAAATGTTAAATAGTTCGGTCTAACAACTCCCCAGATTGAAAGTATGGAGTAGAAAGTTGAAACATAAAAATTTTAATAGACATATATTTATGACATTTCAGAATCCCAAAAATGAAGTCTCTCATTCCCCCCCCCTGCAAAAAAAATCATAAAAATTCCAGGGAGAAAAAAAGAAGACATATTATATATTAAAGAATGACAACTGACATTAAATATAACTGGAAGAAAGAAAAGAATTAACTTCAAAATTCTGAGGGAAAATTATTTTAGAAAAATTGTTCTACTCTTTTGGCAATTATCAATGAATTTTAGGTATAAAATATATCTTCAGGTTTCTAACAACTCAGGGAATTTGCCACTCGGCCTATCATCACATTTCTAAAGAGAGTAACATGAGAAACTGTCAGCTAGATATATTTTAAGTAAGAGGAGAGTAAGAAATCTGATAAGACATTAATAAAAAATAATTAACACTGATACTTCAAAAACTTCAGGCAAAATGTTTAATTTTCATTTATTCCAATAGCTCTTGCTTCCACAATAACATTTATCAAATCATAACATTGGAAATTTTATCTTTAAGGTGAGGTAGGTTTATATCTGTAGATCTTGGAAGGCTATGACTGCCAGCTTTTTCTGTGTCAGGTAAATTTATTTCAATTCAATATTCTATTTTAGGAAGTTTCACTACCTCCTTTTTATTTTTTTCGATCTAGCATAAATCTAAACCATATTCTGATAGAACTGTTGGTAATCAGGCTGCCATTTTAACCTCTAATTGTCTGGCTTCTTTGTTTATCAACAAATAAATTTTGAAACTGTTTTCCTTTTTTTAAGACCCTAAATTTTGATCTATCTTTTTACCTTAAAGTAATTATAATTTTTTTTCCAATTAATAAGGAATTCATAATTTTGAATTCATAATTTAAAAAATTTATAAATAACAGGTTTGCAGACTGCTGTATTTTTTAAATTGAGGTTTCTTTGGAAATACACTAAAAATTTTCAGAAAGAAAAAATGTTTTGAACTTAGACAAAGAAGAAAGTTTCTAGTTATTGGGCCCTAAACTACTGAAATCTAGACTCTCAACTATGGGGAAGCTAAACCTCATTCAGAAATTGAGATTTTTGTAAGTCTATCACAGGTAGATTTTTGGTCTTGCACTAACTTCTATTATTCTGTGGAGTTGCTTTTCATAGTTTCATGATTGGTTGGCTTTAACTAGCTATCCTGAGCAAGTCATTTAAGATTTTATATTGAAAGATAAGCTGGAGAGCTAAGAAAGAGAAATAAGTTCTTTCAAATCAGGATGGCAAAGAGGTAAAATTCTTAGGTCTAGTTGCTGTTAGTATCATCTTGAAATAGGGAAGATGTTTATTTTTGTTTAGTAGGAAAAGGTGCCTGGAGTCCACTGAAATGAAACCGAAGATGATGGATGGATAAGATCTTATAGTCAAGACATCTCCAGGGGGAGCTCATATTGAGAAAGCTAGGTAGAATCCCAATATTAGCATGCAGACAAAATATTGAGAATAATTGTCTCACCCCTAAAGATTAAGAGCACTAAACCCAGGAGACTACAGAAAAAAAAAAGTCAAATTTGAAAAAGAAAGACTAAGTATATTAATGTGAAATATTCAAAGAATTTCTAGGCATGTCTCTGTTTGACAGTTATTGTAGGTATTAACTGTACTCTATATTACCTTCTTGGAGAAATGTATGGAATTGAAGATTTAAAGTAAAGTAAAGACATAGTAAAGGCACACCGAACAGTGCACTCATTAGGACAGACTTCAGGCTGAGGTCAGACACTCTGGTAGAAGAACAGCACCCACATGACAACATGCAGGAAGGGAAAAGGAGACAAGGTATGTTACAGCATACCCAATATTGTTGATTTGCTATTTCTTATCATGGAACAATATCTGGAAATATAAGCAAAATTAATGCCTGAACCAGGAAGGAAAGTAAGAGTAGAATGAAACTACTAATGTGTGTTTTGTAAGCTGTTCTAACCCAGGTGTGTTAAATTTGCCACATGGTAAATGTAACCTCAAATGAGACCTTTCTTTGAGATTGCCAACATTATAAATTTCTATATTTTGTAGGAATTTAGAATGTCTCAAATGCTGCTCTCAGAAAGTATCTTCCTCATGTTTTTAAAATTTATTTAAAAAAAATATTCCACAAATAACTTCTCTAGAGATTTATTTAAAGACACAGATGGTCAATTCTATATACCTGATATCCTAGTAAACTTGAAAGTAAGTTTCTCTCTAGCTCTGCTTATTGACACAGAGACTAATGAATATGCTATGCCATTTCATATGGTGTACCTAGGTTTAAATTGAGTACTATGGACTGGAAACATCTGCAGGGCCAACGGACAGAATGCAAAAACAACTGATAGGAAACACATAATCACAACTGTCCATGTATAACATATAGTGCTCCATTTATTGTTTTTGTTTATTTTTTCGATAAAATATTCTCAAAACCTTTTTCCATCTTAAGACCTGCATGTATGAAATTTGAACATAGAAAACAATCCAATCCCTTTAAGCTAAATGAAAGAAGATACGTGGTTGCTTAAAAAAAGGAAAATTGGAAAGGTTTAAATGAAACTTGAGACAGGAGAACTTGAGAACAAGCTGCTAATATAATAATAATTAAAAATATAAAAATTTGATAGAAATAAATTTGAAACCAGGTAATTCAAAAGTAATTTTTCTTGTCATTATATGAAGACTCAACACTTTCTGATAACCCAGAAACAAAAACACCGAGTCAGAAAAGTCCTGAGTAAGGTTAGCACTTATTCATTTCTATCTCTGAACACTAGTTGCATATTTATGCCCATAGGGTTTCTTGTTATGGAAAAGCCAATAAAAAGGGAAATACTTTCGCATTTTCTTTAGTTAACTCTACCCTGCCTTGTTGGAACCATTAACTCAAATGCTCTTATTCTATAGGAAAACAATTATACTAAGAAATGTTAGCCATCATTGTCTTATAGAATGTTATTAATATTCTTCTTAATGTTAAAGACAATTGCATTTGGTCAAAACATGGAAAAATAAAACACAAAGTCAAGTGTGCTAAATTCTCCAACTAAGTATAGAACCAAAATCAAGATCTAACTTAGAGTTAAGAAATAATTCTATGAAATTACTATCAAATCAATCCAAGAGTATGTGAAGTTAATAATAACTAACCTTAAATATTTTAAGTAATTATAAATTATGTAAGTTACTTTTAATATATAAATAATATATAACTGGAATGTTTAACTTTAGTATCTGTTGAAAGGGCTATTTAACTTGGTCCCCAAAACAAGTAATAAATTATGCAGTACACATTCTCACTATAAATCTTATATAAAAATGGGAAAGCTAATCAGATTGCTATTGATTGTAAACACTTCTTTGTGGGAGCAATGAGAATTAATTTAAGGGAATACACCATGGCCACTAGCCAGAGTGGGTTTTAATTTTTCACATTCCTTTAGACTTGAAGTAAGCTAACTAAAAATTTTAAAAAATTCTATCAAATAATATTTTATAGAACCATGTCTTCTCCATACATAATCATAAATTAAATACATAATTTCTTGATAGTACTTAATGATATTAAGATAAAATTATGATAATATTTAGTTCTATTTTTGAGTGATCAGTAACTAAAGAAATATTTGCCATTGATTATGACTGAGCATCTACTTGTTATCAAGAAATAATGTTCCCAAGAACATATTTTTCTTGATAGTATTTCTATTGAATCTATCTAATTCTAGGGATTAGCAAACTTATAAACAATTAGTGAACTGTTTTGCAAATTGCAAGCATGTTTCCCATTATTAGTAAACATTTGCAAAGAAGATTAAAAAGTAAAAAAATGTTAATTGATTAGTCTGTGTACTATAATCATAGAAACTTATCTTGAAAAATCATGATTAGAACAATGAGTATTCTTTCATAGGAAAGAAGGAAAACATGAAAATCATACATAATTTAATGAATATTTGAAAGAGAAGTGAAAAGGAGTAACTGGCTAAAAGATTCTGAAATAAAGATAAATTATTTTGCTTTTAAAGAACATGTTCTAAGGGTGCTATTTTGTCACTGAAAATGTTACTACATATCTTAAAATATGTTATTTATGGACTTACTTCTTTCCCACAGCTGCTGAGACTCAAAATTTGCCAATTTTGCAAGTCAATTAAATGTTCCATATTATATGTGAATGAAAAGATTCACTATCAGTTTCCTGACAGATGCAAAACAATCTGCTGTGATTCTAAAATAAGTTTATATTTAATAAGTCAGAGAAATGGTTCTTCTTTCAAATACTGTGTTATAAAGAGTAGATACTTTTAATTGCCATGAGAAGAAACACAGAGTTAGGCAGTATCCCCTCGTTTTTTCATACCAATTCAATACTAAACTTAACATCAAATAGAATATTACTTTATTTTTAAGGCTATATGTATTTTAAATGTCCCTTAATTTTGTTCACTTAAAAGAAACGGTTTATTCTGTTAAAATCTAATACATATTTAAACTGAACCTCATTATAATCAGGAAACATATGCATTGAGTTGTTTTAGGAAATACTAGGAAAATATTGACCTGTTTAGTGATTTTGATTCTAATCATCTTTTCTTAATTCCCTACAAAAAATGATAAAGAATAAGTAAAAGTTAGAAATAAGGGGGGAAAAACAAACTCCAAACCTACTTTTTCTTCAGTCTTCTATCCTTTTCGGCTTGAGTTCCAAGTTTGCCTAAGCCCAAAGATTCCTGAGCAGCAGCTTCAGTTTCCATAAAGCCACCTGTGAAGAAGGAAGTGTTTCGATTAGGTTACAGACATTGTTTCCATTCTGAAATTAAATTTTTAAAACTTAATTTTAGTAACTGTTTACTGTCACTTTTTAAAAAAATCCCTTGTATTTTCAACCCAACAACATCAAATGATATGATTACATACATAAACATATGCCAAAAGAAGAAAAAGAAGTACCTTTTGGTGTTCCATTTAGTTATACAATAATACATAAAGAGTATAAAAAAATGTGGCCTGTAAACTGTCACACATTGAATATATAGGCACCAAACTTCAAGGTCAATTTTTCTGCATTTCTTAAGGAAAATAAGAGTGAATATTTATGTAGCATGTGAAATTATTTTCCACACATTTAAATATTTGTGATATATATATATATATACCATTTATCTTATATTATATATTATATATATATTTTATAGTATATATATAGTAAGATAAATGGTAGCCCACTGAAAAGAAACTTAGGTGTATGTTTTAAATTCTGCATTGAGAGAATGGAAAAACATTTGCTGATTTCTAAAAGTTCTTCATGTACTGCTCCTTGAACTTACTTCCATTTAGTTGGCCAGCTCTTTAGTTTCACTATAATTCTCAGTTCAAGAACTTTATATGTTCTGGGGAGGATTATTTTTTAAACTTTATAATACCTGGAAAAAAATGGAAGTCTTTCTTCAAAAGACTCTAATCAGAATGATGTCTATCAAGCATGTAAGAAATTATTTGAATTAGTGTCAGTATTTGTTGGCTTCAGAATAATATAATATGTAGATACAGCCTAAAAATGAAAAGTTAAAAAGTTTTATGGGTATCAAGACACAGAACTACACATTATTACAGTGCAATTATTTCATTCCAAACCTCTACACATATAATTGATTCATAGATTATATATTGTAATTATAAAATGAGATCTTAATATTGTTCTCTGCTTTCTCTTTGGTATTTAGTATACTGTGAGAAAAAAAATTCAAGCTAAATAAAAAGTGGTATTTTTAAGTGAATTAAAATATTTATATATTTTTAAAGTAGAAAAAATTTAGATTATAGTTAAGCTCAACATTAGAAAGGTTTAAGCTAATACTAATTCTTACAAAAAGTAACCCCAGAATTTTACAAGTATATCAGTAAATAAGAACTATGGAAGGCAACATTCACTTGCCTCTCCTTCTAGTAAACATTTTCTTATTTAACATTAGTAGGATTTGACCAAGGTGTAGTTTCTCTTTATCAAAATAAAAGAGCAAAATTATTTGTTACTATTTTTCATAATTCATTTTAACAATTTAATTATAACATTGAATATTGTTAATTCTGGAATATTGATATAAACAAGTTAATCTTATACCATTACATAACTGCATAATTATAAGAATGTCCCTTTAATTGAAACACATTCATTGCTGTCCATATAAATCAAGAATATGACCATGTGCAGTGGCCCATGTCTGTAATCCCAGAGACTTAGGAGGCTGAGGCAGGAGAATTGCAAGTTTGAAGCCAGCCTTAGCAACTGAGTGAGACCCTCAGCAGCAACTGAGCAAGACCTTGTCTCAAAATAAAATATAAAAAGAACTGTGGATGTTGCTTAGTGTCATAGTGCTCCTGGGTTGAATCCCTAGTACAGGGAGGGAAAAAAGAAAGAGAGAAAATCAGGAGTAAGGAATTTGAGGATCAAAACTTATTCTATTCATTATGCACATGTGTAATTAATATTGAATAAATATTTATTGTAAAAAAATCTTCATTGTTGCTATCATTAGGAAAGCCATCCACTGGCTGACTAAAATATTCTTAGGGGACATTTTTAAGTGTGAGATTTTTCCATTAGGCACAGTGAGTGAATATTCCATTTTATATCATATAAATATTCCATTTTATATAATATATATATATATATGCTTGCCTTACTGCATATCCATAAGTTATCATTCATAATCTGTAAGTGACAATCATAATGTTTTCTGCTAATGGAAATAGAAGTGAATTATTCACTTAAAAGCTATAAAATTCTTGATCAGTCTGTATGGTTTCACTGGAGATTGATGAAACAGATCTATTCAATAAATGATGAAACATTTTCAATGACCAGGTGGTTTGATGAATCAGGCTTTTATTTGAGCAATAAAAGAACATTTAAATTGAGGTTTAAATTTTTTCAAGAAGCCAACATTTTAATGGAAAAAAAAACTATATTTTAAAACAAAGAAAGCTCTGGAAGAAACAAAATGCTTGGGAGTATTTTATGAGTCAAAACCAGATATTAGAATTTATTTATCATAAATAAAACTATAAGAATAAAAAGCATGAAAAGCTTAGAAATTCTGAGGACTCTGAAATGTAAGTCATAATTTTTAAAGGATTTAATAGATGTTTGGCATTATGTTGTTTGAAAATGCAAAGTACAAATGGGCTCAAATTTATGGTAGGTAAAATAATATTAAGTATCACAAGCAAGATAGGACCCTTAAGCAGGATCAAAAGTCCCAGTCAGCTCCAGCCAGTGCACTTTTTCACTCCCAATTAATACATTTCTGGGTGAGAAGAACAGTTTTTCTTAGAACTGACCCAACTTCCCTATGAGTCCCAAGTTCGTCTTTTCACATTTCTGCCCAGCTGACTGTGAGGATAACCTCAGTGAATCAAGCTTTAAACCTCTTTTAGTTGATTATCTCAATCTGTCGAGAATCTGGGTCATTCTCTTCAGGAATCAGTGGGCCCACAAGACAGTGTGGACTTCAAGAAAAAGTATTCATTGAGTGAGGTGCAGTGGCGCACACCTTTAATTCCAGAGGCTCAGGAGACTGAGACCAGGAAGGTAGAGCATTCAAAGTCAGCCTTGGCAACTTAGTGAGGCCTTAAGCAACTTGTAAGACCCTGTCTCAAAATTCTAGAAGTTCTAGCAGACTTCTCTGTCTTTGTATGAAAAAGGTAGCTCTAAAAAGAATGAAATCACAACTATAATCTACCCTTGACCTTTCTTTCATTACCCTCTTTTCAGTATTCATCAGTCACTCAGTTTGCATTTAAACACACTTGAATTTATATATTGCTACTTAATGGTCTATTAGTCTTTGAACTGTCTGAAGGATGCATCTAGGCACAGGATCTGGTTCATAAAGGGTATGTAAAAAGTACAATCACAACTGAAACTAAGTACTGCTTCCTACAAAAGAATTAATGCAGAGCATGAGTTATTTCTAATGAATACTTTATGAAATTTATAATGTATCTGTTGGTTCCACAGCATCAAAGAACAATCTAAAATGTTGGATAAAGGCTATCACAGCTACCCAAATTTATGTGAAGAAAAATACTTGCTTGCTAAATGTTTGTGTAATGTTGGTCCTGTTTTTGACACTATGAAATTATTTTCTTCATTATGCTTTATTATAATAGGTCATTGGATTCAGGCAATCATAATATGATCTGGCAGATGACCACAAAGGAAAGGGAATTGCAATTTAACACGCAAAACAAAACAAAAACTCCTAAACCATATAAAACTCCTAAACTATATTGCTTCTCAAATGCATTTAAAGAAAATTTGCCAAAAACCTGCCTTTTTAAAAACTGAATATATATGCATTTTTATATTTGTAGTTGGGGATTCTGCTTTTTCAAAGTTAATACTTTTTTTCTGTTCTTGTTTTTTTCATAGCTTTACTGTATTTGGTTCTATTTGATCAATCCTTTGCTCTCAAAAATCTCTTATGTTCTGTTTTTCAGTGCCTGCCAGTGGTCTCTTCTTTATCCTGACCATTCACGGCTGACATAAGTTGGTCATGTGTGTTGTGTTTTTCTTCTTCTTCTTTTTTTAATTGTCACTATTATTAGGGTTGAAGACCTGAGAGAACCAGGTGTTTCCCAGGTAGCTGATGAATGTGTCAGGGTTATATGGAACAGATGGATCCCCCAGAAACAGTAAATATTTTAATATCTCAGTATTTTTCCATACCTTATCATAATTTTGCTAAGCTAGCAAGCTTCCTCTGAGCTGTACTTGCTTATTCTAACTCCTAATTCTCACTTCTGCATGGATGCTTGACCCTGGAACTTAGCTGATTTTATCTGTTTGCCTTTCCTGTCTCTCCTCAGCATTTACAGTTGGTGACTTGAACCTTAGTCCCAATCATTTCCTCTGCTTGATAATTTGGCTTCATTCTCAGAGCCCACTTTCTCTTAGAGAAGATTCAAGCTCCTTTCTGTCACATTTCCCTTGTAGTTTGTTCTTCCAGGCAGCTCTAATAGCCCTTTCTCATGGGTACTTTCTATTGAAACTCTGGGTTTTCACATTTATAATTCTGTAGGAAAACTGAACTTCCATGTTTCTACTAGAATAAAACATACCAGAGAGAAAAAAATTAAAATATGAACTCCCTACAAGCATTTTGTCTGTATTTTTTTAACTGGGAAATTTATAATTTATTCTGTGTGATGTCTTTTTTGTTTGTTTGTTTGTTTTATTTTATCTCTTGCCTTGAATTCTTATTTATTTTCCCATGAAAGAGTATATAATACCCTCAGGAAGTTATAAATTTTCTGAAATATTAATCATCTTTAAAAGTTCTCTAAGTTCCACATGTGTTCCACAGTGCTGAGTTTAATGAGCTATTTCTAGATGGTACCAGTGGCAAGAGCATACTGACTAGAGCCCTTAACCAGGAAGCAGAGCTGACATCCACTATTCTACTAATCAGCTTTGCCTTCTAAAATCATTTCAGTGTCCATGAGATATAGGATGTGGTCCATTTCTTGGTCTTTAGATATCTTTGAGTTCTAAAAGTACATATAGACTACAAAAATGAAAAGTTGATGGAGAAATGCTTTAAATGTTAGAGCTTTAGAGATTGTACATTGCAAGGGTTTACCTAGATCTTAAAGATCATCTAGTCCTCCAACTACCTTTCAAATGCTTGAGCATCTTCCCAAACCATTATTCCTGGTATTTTTCTAGCTTTTGCTTGACAATCTCAGATGACAACTCATTACCTCTTAAACTAATAGATTTTGTATATAATTATGACACCCCAACATTCCTTCCTACATTGAAATGAAATTTATCTTTCTATAACTATTTTTTTAGAGAGAGAGAGAGAGAGAGAGAGAGAGAGAGAGAGAGAGAGAGAGAGAGAATTTTAATATTTATTTTTTTAGTTTACAGCGGACACAACATCTTTGTTTGTATTTGGTCCTGAGGATTGAGCCTGGGCCACAGGCATGCCAGGCGAGCGTGCTACCACTTGAGCCACATCCCCAGCCCCATCTTTCTATAACTTTAACACATTCTTTCTAGTTATGTGCCATCACTCAACAACAACAACAACAACAACAGAAACAACAACAACAACCAAAAAAATAGTCAGTAGCTCTTCCACCTAAGAGCTCTTCAAAGTTTTTATATAACAGGTCAGCAAGGATAATAAATACAACTAAATACTCATATAATTCCTCACTTGATTGTAATCCTAATAGTCTCCTACAGCCTTCCTCCAAGGCTACATATGCTTCTAAAAGTTCAGAAATCATAATGGAAAACATTCTTTGGCTATTAACTTACCATAGGAGAGTCAACTGGAAAAAATCATCTTTCATTTCAATACTTAAATCTATCAATATCACCCAAATTTACTGATAATCATATTGATTTTAAAGTCACAAGAAGCTTCTATATTTTCCTTATTTAAAACTGATCCCAAGAACTATATTTTTGAGAGGGATAGTTGGGATCCTCCTTATCTCAAGAAAGTCTTTAGAGATAACACTAATTTTCTCCTTTGGGATTCCTATTTTTATCAGTAATCTATTAATCAGATTCTTGCACTGTGTCCAAGTGATTAGGGAACATGTTGATCCAGGATAAAGTGAGTCTATCTACTGGAAATTTGAAGGCAGTGCCACCCCCTCCATCAGCACTGTGGATAGGATTATTCAACCTGCTATGTATCCCTCTTGACTGTTCCATTAGTCAGGGCCCCTTATGACATCTTGTCTGCAGGGATGTACTGAGTCACAGTGTGCCCGCTGCCTTTCCTTTTCTGTTATTGAATAACTTTGTCAAAGAAACAAGAGAGCTTACTCTGACATGGCTATTTTTAACATAGCTTAATTTATTTGTTTCAAAATAGGTTAAGGCCTTCAGACAAAATTAAAAGTCCATCTAGTTGGTATTTCGATCACTTATGCATCATCACAGATCAGAGGATTCAAATGCACTGTTCCTGGTTGTCCTGACAGGATAATAATGTAGTTGAAAATTTTTGGATCAGAAATATACTGAAATTTTTGTTTTGTTTTAAATATAGAGATTGTGTATGTTTAAACAGTATCCTTCTCACTAACCCGAAACTCCTTGTCAACAGCCATCTTTAGCTTATGCTCCTAAAGTCTGTGATTCGTACTTCACATGTAACCGTAGCTCAACACATGCTCACTCACTCAAAATGAGAAAAAAACAAATGAGTTTGGATTACCTATGGTTATTTTTTTTTTAACCCTCATAATCAGCTCACCTCTCTTGGGCTTTAATACCCTCCTGTTATCACCTCTTTTCCAGGTGAATTCTTTCTTTACAAGTAAGGGGACAGAGATAAAAATTAGGGTTTTTGGATAGTTCTGCTTATTTGTATATTATAATTATATTAAGTGAACCTTTCTTTCATACAATAAACCATAATTTCCATTTTGGTCTGGGAAGTTTTTCCAGTTGTCAGTTAATTTTGGCTGGTGACCTTTCTGATACTGATTTTATGTATTTATACCATTTGCACAAATCTATCATTTGTTGTGTTCCTCTTGACACTTTTGTAACAATATGTTTTAAAATCTGTTTCAGGCAAGGACTTCCATTTTAAACATACTGTTTTGTTCATATTATCATAAAATATGATTGTGTCACTGTCCTTTTGAGTTGCCTTGATGTACCCAGCCTTTGTTGTTCTGAGCTCAACCTTCCGTGTTATTTCAGCCTGAACTTATTTTTAGAGTTTTTGTAGTAATGTGTGTGGAATTCAGCCTGTAGCAGGTTGTAAAGTGATTGACAGATTATGGAGTAAAAATAGTACCTGTGGATGTTAAGGATAGGGGAAAGACACATCAATAGCTGGAGAAAGTGTTAGGATCAAATGACAATTTAAAAATATAGATTAGATACGAGCACATTTGAACATTAATGGAAATATCAAAGGTGCATTGCATCTGGATGCATAAATCAGTGGAAGGTGAAAGCTATAACCATTGGTCATTCTAAGTTTTAACAGCATGTAAGTACAACCTGAATGTATGCTCCAGGAGGTAAGCAGAAGTATGTATCATACCTGCTATCTTTATGCCTTTCAATGAGATTATCAAACCTGTTTATACATCTTCCATCCTATAATTTTTGATATAAAAACATAGTAAATAAAAATAAAGTGGGGCAGGAGGACTAAAACCAAATTCACAAGTAAGCTAGAAGGAACACTTAACTGCCAAATTCAGTTAGAATTAAGATAGACTGGCTCATCTATATCCTTTCTCCCCCTTGTATAACACACACACACAAACACACACACACACACACACACACACAAATGGTTTTGAATGTATAAAAAAAAAGAACAAAGACCCACTGACTCATTTTAGTCTCTAGCATTCCCTGTTATGTTATTCTCGGATAAATACTTTTGATAATGATATAAGCAAGAACACTCTGATAACAATAGAATGAAATTTACAAAAGACACATTACTACAAGACTTTTTCTATGTTGCTTTTGTGATTTGAATGAACCAACCATTGGGACAGGATGCTATCAGAATTTTTTGGAGCAAATTATTTTGTTTGGATTCTGTTAGCTTTATGTAATTGCTTTTCAATGTGTTGCTTCCTTTAGTTTTGGGGATTTCCATATCTGTACTGCCTCTGCTAATAACACATTTGTAAAAATAGACAATGTGCATAATACATTTGATTCTCAATAATTAGATGTTATCCCTATAGTCATTTTGACTGTTACAATACACCAGAAATTGATGTTGTTGCACTTGCTTTTCAAATTATTATATAAGGCAAATAACATCCTCTCTCCAAAATATTTTCCCAGGTTAATTACTAAAAACTTCTTTGTTGTTTGTCATCTCTGATGGAAAAAAGGAAACACTTCTATAGCTTTATTTATGCACCACCATATTTCATTCAAATTAATGTATCATAATTATTCTCAAGTAAATTTATAATTCTCTGCTCTTAGTAAATAAACTTTTAAGAGTCATAGCACTGACAGGCCTGGTGGTATATGACTGCAATCCTGGTGGCTTGGGAAGCTGAGGCAGCAGGATTACAAGTTCAAAACCAGCTTCAGCAATGTATCAACTACCTAAACAACTTAGTGAGACCTTGTCTCAAAATTTAAAAAATAAATAAAAATAAAAAGGGCCGGGATGTGGGTCAGTGGCTGAGCACCCCTGGGTTCAATCCCTAGTTTAAAAAAATATATGGTTCAAAATTCCAAAACTGTTTTTTTGAAATCATCATCTTACTACCATATCAATTCCCATGCTATTCTTTCTTATCTGCTATTGATATATTTACTGGTAGGGGAAGGTATATTGGCAGTGCTCCTGTGTCTTTGAATTTTCTACATCCAGACATTAAAGTCACAATCACTGGAGATGATTCCGTAGTTCCTTCTAATTCATGAATCATCAGCACCAGGTTTTATTCCTTAGACTTGAAAGGTTTTGATGGTCCTTCTATTTCAACCTACATGTACCTTTGAGAACAAAAGTAGAACTAAAATCCATATCCCTTGCCCAAAGTAACAGTGGGGCCTATGAACTGTTTTCTTCTGGTACAGATATGGCTTCCTTGAGCTTGCTTATACCTACTAGGTGTGATGATTCAACCTCTTTTTGGCTTCTATAATACTTCATAGGTATAATTTTGACCCTGACATCCTTGTCAATTTATTTTCTCCTTCTTCTGTTCTATGGAGTAAAACTTTGAAATTCTCAGAACTTAGAATTCTTCCTAAGACTATGATGTGATTCTAAACAGTTACTGCTAGTTCTCAACAATGGGGCAAGGAAGGGTTGTTGATAAGGATGTAATTGGGGTTGATTTCATTCCATCTGTTCTGATCTACAGACACAATAGTGTGGTGCATGCCTTTGTTCCCAGCAATTCAGGACTCTAAGGAAGGAGGATAGCAAGTTCAAAGCTAGCCTCAGCAACTTAGAAGACCCTGTCTCAAAATAAAACATAAAAAGGAGTGTGGATATGCCTCAGTGGTTGAGTGCCACTGAGTTCAATCCCTGGTACAAAACAAACAAACAAACAAAAATGGCACACAGTATCTGAAAATAGAAAATAAAGACTAGATTGATAGACATCCCTGTGTTTCCTAGATTCTAAATTATATCTTGGATATCCTAATTTGTATTTAGTAATTCCTCATCAAATTTAAATATAAAATGACAATAGAAGAATCAAAGCCAGGTCACTTGAACACATTTTAAAGGAAAAAATAAATTATAGAACGTAAGCTAAATATATGTTGAAATATGATTGCTAGATTTGTGAAATAAATATTGCTATATTTGTGAATTATATTGCAATATATTGCAAATGACAAATAATTTGGTAAAGACTATAATCAGTTTTAAATTAGATAAAACAAATATTAATGTCTGGCATAAATATTTTATTTAAAAATAACTAGATTCTCCTTTCTTTAACATTTTTTACAGCCCAGGTTGTAAAAAGAGAAATCCTGAGCTCACACAGCTAGCAGCACATCAGTTTCCAAAGCTTCTGATGTTTTCTGCATCTCCACACTGTAGAAGTCAGGAAAGGCATTTTTTAATTGTATTAGTTTTAAATCTGCAAGCATGAATATCAAACTCAGAAGCTCTTTAGGTACTAGAGAGGACATTAAGCTTAATATTTGTTGCATTGCTTGTAAATAATCATTTAATAAGCTCAAGGTAGTACTTAGAGATTTGTATCACTCTGTTCAACATTTATCATTGGAAGCAGAAGGTCAATCCTTTCTCAATAATTTAACTCTAAAAATAAACAAATAGGAAGAATTCCCTCCAAAAGAGCCAATTATACACAGCATTTTGTCAGAAATATCATACATTAATTTTCAGAGTGTAATTCATGTACAGTATGTATGTTGTATCTGTGTGTCTATCTTTTCATAATTATACCTACGTAACTAGGGTGATTTCAAATGTACTAATCTGTATTTTTATTTAATTAATCACTGAAAATAAATCATTCTAGTGCAGTCACTACTGTGGTATTCCTTTCTTCCTTTCCTCATCCATATGCCATAGAGTATATTATGGGAAGCCATGATACCTTTAGACAAATTTTGTTCTTTACATTTTATAACCTAAATATTAAAATCCTTATTCTGACTTAAAATTATTTAAAAAGAAAACTTTCAAAAACCTTTAAATTCACATAACTAAGTTTTTATGTGCATCTATGTTCTAAGTGGCAGTATACTCAATGGTTTGAAGCTGATTTTGAAACCTTGGCATCAGAATGGACATCTCAGTTTTACAAATTATGAAGAAATTATTTACTCATCAATAAAATAGGGATGACAGTGATAACACTTGCCTCATGGGGATACTGTGCCTGTCACAAGAATTAGCAGTAAGTATAATCTAGCTATGTTTATTAACCATGGTTTAAATGCACTGGAAGCTTTGCAATATTCTTTCACTGTAATTTTTATTAAGTATTCTTCAGTTAAATTGGATTCACAAATCTGATTAAATAAGAAACTTGTCAGTTAAGCAAGAGAAGACATGAAAAGAGAAAAAGAAAAGGAAGGAGATAGACAATTTGTAGTGACAAAACAAGTGGCATTGGAAACTCAAACACATTTATACTTACGGAGCTGCCCAAGTCGTGCTTTTTCTTTTTTACCAAACAAACGTCCTATTGAAGACTTGATTCCTTTCTTCTTGGGAGCTTTGTGAAGAGAATCTTGGCTGCTATTGGCACTGCCAAGCCCAAGGCTTTCTGGCTCAAGAGAGGCAGCTAAACTACTGCAAAACACAAAAGAGGACAAACTGCTTGTTTTGATGCAATATCCATAAAGCACACAAGACTTGTTTCTTTTATAAATGTACAAAAGGAGGAACAAGAAGACTTTGAATGTTATTTTCTCCCTTTCTTCCTACGCTGTTTCTTAAGATATTGAAATGTAGTTTCCTCAGCCTCCAGGCTCTGTATCTTCAAATTTTCAATAGAAAAATTCCCTTTTGTCCCAAATGGCTTTTTCTTCTTTATTCTTAGTACAATATGTAACTAATCAATGAACACAGGCTGGTATAATAACTGCTTGTTGTATGTCTTTTCTATTATTCAGGTTGGTTTAGTGAATTGAGCACCTGTTACCTACTTCTTTTTCAGAATTTGTTTTTCTAATGTTAAACATACTGACCAATGGTAATCACCTAATTATGCAATCAAATATGCTATTCCATCCTGTGATTTTACTGGAATTTCTTCTATCCATCACTTTCTCTCTTTAGTTTGGAACCTAATTTATTTACTTTAAATTCATCTGATTGGGTTCTAGAAGCAACAAATCTTACACCTTAGTGATTCCTGTATATTTTTTCTTAATTATAGTTCTCAAGCCTCAGCATTTTAGGTAAATGACAGGCTGATATGACTATGAAGTAGTTAGTCTTAAGTTCAAGTTCTGTTTCTAGTTTGACATTGTCACAATAGAAAGAGTTCAATAGATATTGCATAGGTTTTTACAGTTGTTAGTTTGAAAATACCATGATGCATTCTTTAACTATTTATTCATCCAATTTAATTTCAGCTCATATTCTCCACACTCCAAAGCAACTCCTTTTCATGTGTTAAAATATAATTATGTCTTTTGTTGGACAGGAAAAGAAATATATATTTTGAAGCTCTCACCCCCCCACATTAACTGAAAATAAGAAAAAACAAATGCCTATAAGATAGAAAGCTCTGATTATAAAAGTATTTGTCATGAAACATATTATTTAGAAGATATTCTTACTTAAATTATTGACCATTAAGTCATTACACTTATGTCCAGAGGTCCTGCAATTGATAAGACAGTAAAAACACATACAATTAAGAAATAAAAGGCATGCTCAGATTTTTATATAGCATTAATTATTATAAAGATCCATTTGCAATGTTTTAGGCATATGGATACAACAGTATGAAGAGTTGGTTTGACAAAGGAGATATTTTCATATCTAGACAACTTTGCCTTTAACACTTGTGGTTTTTATCCCAAGAACTATTTGTCTGAGGAGCATGGTTGACTATAGATGCACAGGGTGCATATACCTGCTTGCTGAAAGTAAGTGAGGCACAGTAATGGACTTTTCAGACCTTATCTTGCAATCCAATTTATCATATTATCCTAGAATCCCTTTGGTATTTTTCCTCAGTCCTTTCACTAGTCTAATCTATTTTAATAGGAAATGGATAGCTAAAAATCAAAGCTATTCTCACATATTGACTATAACCAGATTGCAAAGTTGTTAATTTTAAAGTCAAAAATTGATCTCAGAAAGAGAATTGGTTATTTCACAAGATATATTGTGGAGAAGGAGCACAACAATACCCTGATGCAGAATTATGACTCAAATCTATTTTTTTTTCTGTAAAAATTTTCTAGCAATCTATTTGCCAGTACTGATGGAAAAGGGACATTTTTGGAAGAGCATTTGATGGGCAGTATACTCAGACTGTCTTACCTCCGGGCATCATTGTGGTAGGAAGAAGGGAGGGTGTGAGTCATCCGGATGGCTCTGGGTGTAGGGGGAGGAGAAGTCTCACATTTAATTGTTGCCTTATCCTCCCGACCATCTTCTTCCACAACTGCAATCTAGAAGCAAAAACAGTACATTAATATGAATAATTTCTAAATTTCAACTGAAATGGATACATATGAAGAACCATTCAGGCACAGCTTTGAGAAATTCTAACAGAAATACTTGGAGCATGTTTTACATGTATCAATCTATACTCTTAAAGAGGATAATTTTCATACTTATTTGAAAGTAAAGACACTATAATTAAAAACTCATAGAATTTCCAGAATTTCAAAAAAAAAAAAAAGAAAGAAAAAAATCATGGACCCATTACACCAAAGCATTTTATAAAAAGTAATACATACCATAGATTAATATATGATAACCACAGAAAAGTTATTCTGGAATCTATTTTATCATGTCAGAGTATATGCTCTTTACAAAAAAAAGGTATTGAGCACATATCCGAGCAAATTTACAAAAGTAAAAAAGCATTATGCATAGTCAGATTATCATAACAAAGACACTTTTAAGTGGGGATTTTTGAAAGGAGCAGACAAGTTGGCAAAATATAATTTTATCAGATAAAGTGTTTTACATTAGCCAACTTAATAAAATGCCTTCTTAGAGTTTTTTTAAAAAAATGGTTAGCAATTTAGAAGAAAAACTTTTTCAAGAGATACTAATAAAAGGTAAGAAAATAATTCTTACAAATTGTTTCATTTCACTACTAGTGAAAGGAAAATTGGAAGATATAGAAAGCAAAAGCAGCCAGGATGAGAGGGATTTCTTTAAAGAACAATAAAGTTCAGAATTCAGAACAATTCAGGATGTCATCAGTTTTATCAGAGATATATTGCAATAAAAAAGAAATTTCCAACAATCCAGTCAATTTTAAAGAAATATTATTTTACATGCTTTACTTTTAATGGCACTAATGTAATATACATATCCATATAGAGATCAAGAATATAAAAAATACAGCTAAAATATAGACAGTTCTAAAAGCTCTGATGAAAAATGTTTCTCAGTATGACTCAGTTTTAGGCTAAAACAAAAATTTTAAAGCTGCATTCTGGGAAAATACTTTGTTTCTACATGAAGCTGTTATGCTATTATGCATAAACTTATTTATACATGATAAAGACCCTAGGCACTGGAGGAACATAATGAAGTTGTTCATCAGGTCTGTCATTATCAAGAGGCCAGATTGCTCTTTTTACTTTAGGTGGGCATCTTACTGTGAGTCCCTATCTCGATGCAACTAGCATAAGGCCACCAGAAGAATCTGCTATCAACACAATGCCATTTCTATGGAAGATCCTTTCTAAATCCACATCCCATCTAAACACTTTAAGCATGTTTCATTACTCTTCCTAATATGTATTGGTGTTATCATAGTTATGTGATGTAACGATTCTTGTCTACAATTGTTGTTGTTGTTAAGCACAATTACTTGTGCTTTCAGACTTCTGTTCCTGAAACACTTTTTTATAAAATACCCTCCCTTTTCATTGCCAAACTATACCCTTCCTAAAGTCAGCTCTTAAAAACATCAGGCACAAACTGTTCCACTAAATAACACTTAGAGCTCACACTATACAAAAGGTGGAAGTAAAAGACTTCAGAATCAGTCAATAAGATGGAAGTGATAATACTCACCTTAATGCATTGTTTTGAAGTTTAGATGAAGCCCTTGTGTAACTCCTTGCCCTGATACTCAACCATTTTTAGTTTCTAGTTCTCTCCATGACCTTTCTTTCCAGTCACGACTTTACTCTTTTAATTCCATGAGACTGCATTGCTATTCAAGACCTTCTATCTGATCTTTATTTATTTCTTACACCCACTCAATTCCTTTACATCACCTTTTCAGATTTCTTTCTATAGTCACAAAGTTCATTTGTAAAGTGGTGGAGGAAGTCAAGGAGTAATAAAGACTCTCTCCAGGGTAAATCTGATGATTGAGAACCATCTGGGGGTGTCTTCTTCTGGAGGAAGATAGATAATAACTCAGGAAAAGAACAGTAAATTTCGTTCATCTAAGCTATGTAAGGACAACATGGGTTCCTTTGATTTGATGATGATGACCAAGTTCTCTGGTTTCAGGAGTTTCGGCATATACTGAGTACTCTGTCATGAAGATACTGAGTAATGATTCATGCACTGGAAAGCAAGTTTGGGTATTTGAAACTTCTCCATCTGATATCTAGTGACTAAAAGCTATGCTGACCTAAATTATCTAATAGGAAGCCCTGTTATGAGTTAGAATTGGCATCTATTTTGCTTCCTATATCCTGTACTTATTCTCCTGATTTCATTCTGAGCAGGAAAGCCTTGTTTTTATTCACCTCCTGTTTTTCTGTATCCTTGATGCTCTGCATCTGGAGAGACTGCTCCTTCCAGTGCTTACTAATTCCTAGAGATAGCAAACCACATCCTGGAAGAGAGCCTTTCCTATGCAAGTATGCAAAGGCTCAACTCAGATCCCTCTACTGTCTCCTAAAGCTGGTTCCCAAGCTCCAGGAGCAGTATTCTTCTGCCCTAATTACCCAGCTCCAGGCAGAGACCAGAAGTCCCTAGACCCAGAGCCAGCCTAAGCTACTTAAACATCAGCCCTAAACCTGCTTGCCCTGCCTTTCCTTCCCTTTCCGGAAGATAGCTCAAAAAGGCCCCTTCCCAAGCTTTCTCCTCACTCCTGCCAATCCCAGTGCTTTCTGAGGACATGGAATGCCCACTTCTCTTGGGTAATGTAACAAACTAATATGTTTTCTTTGGCAGTTGCCTCCTCATCTGTTTGCCTCAATTTTCATAATAATGAAATAAACACTTTAAAACAATGAGCATTTATTTAGTATTGATATTAAAATATCTAACTGTATCATCAGCAGTTTAAGCATTCAGTGGAAAATCAGGAGACCAAGTCCTCATAAATCTAATCATTGTTCCTAAAGCATAAACGATCTTATTTTTGATACCTCACTTCCTATGATCATATTTACACAATACAATAATAACTCTTAAATACTTTCAATATTTTTATGTTAACAAAATCTTTGGGGGATATATTATTTTAAAGCTTTTATAAAAAAGTAATATTCAATGAGCAACCACGTAAAAGTTACAGTACCTTTCTCCGGTGTTTCCTTAGATCACTTGGCTGCGATTGGCAGTAATAAAAGCAACATAAAATAGAACTAATTAATGACTACCATTGACCATGTTACAAGTTTACATAATATCTAGTATCTATAATTTATCTATCATTTCTTTTCTTTACTCCATGCTATCCTAAATAGGTGTTTTTTAAATTATTATAGAAATATTCGTCCTCCTTGATGGTTACTTGAGAGAAGAAACCTCTCATGGATAGGGGAAGGTCTCCATGACACAGCCATGTTTACCTGTGTTGTGTGCATTGCATATTAGACACACACAGTGGAGAACATAAAGCACAGAGGAAGACAATCTAGCAGTCAGAAACAAAATATGACACTATACCAATCCAAGAAAATATGGACCAGAATGAAGATCTAATACACATATATAGAATTTATAAACTCCCTATTGCTCTATCCATGAAGAACTTTGGGTGTCTTTTGCACAAGTATTCTGCTCTGAAGGATCTTAAATTTCCTGGAATCCTAACAAACTTCCCCACACCATACATGCTAAAGGCTCTGGCCTCAGCATAACATGCCACAGGGTATACTGCTTTCTTGTCAATGCTCTTGTACAGAATTTAAAAAGAAAAAGTTCCTTTTTTATAATTCCAGGTGAGCTTTACTTACTATTTTTTGTTAATTTTTTATACGTAAGTAAAAACATCTTTATTAAACTATTCCATTTTGCTTTCTATTTTTGTTGCTAGTAGAATACATGTTAACTTTATCGTATTGAGTAGTCTAGATATTGCTAGCATGTTATTCTTGTCTATGGATTTGTGTGAGGTAAGAGGTAAAGGTAAATACAAGTACACTTTATTATCAGGATTAAGAAGCAATGTTGGCAAGGTATCATGCCATGCAGTAATTAACGTGGTGTTTTTTTTCAGTCTCTTGTTTTCCGTCCATAAAATTTCTAGTCTTCCTCTTAATATTCAAACATGAATTATATCCAATGAAATTATTTTTCTATTAATATTTTCTAAAGAAAACCTAACTGTCCTTCATTATAAGAATATAAATTTGGTGACAGGGTTTCATTGGGTATCAAAGACTTCTAAGAATTCCTTTCTTGCTTTCTTGACTAAGAAAAACTCAAGAAAATTTCTTGATTCCTTTAACCTTCAGGAAATGCCATAAATATTTTTTTTAAATTCTAATTGTAGTGTAATAATGGTCACTTACTGGTTTTTATTTATGATTATCTACTCAAGAAAATGCATGAAAGCACTGGCATATTTTTCATATGCCCCAAAATCCAAACAATTTTAATTGCACTATTTATTATTATAAAAATAGAATTATTAAGGGCTACAATGTTTATATTTTAAAAAATACTTAAAGGGCAAAATAAATATGTTGTAAAAATATAGGGAAATATTAGTACAGAAACCATCAAAGTATAACAGCCTCAAATGCTGACTAAATTGGGTTCTGTTGCCCCAAATTCTTATAGTAGCTTTGGTAATAAGTCAGTCATTAATATTATGTAGTACATATTACATTTGCAGAAACCAAGGCAGAGATGATAACATTTTAGTTAATAAGAGAGATGTTTCCTGGTTTTCCAAAATAAGCTGACTATAATGTGGCTTATAGGTGTACCAATTAGGATACATTAGTATATGAACTCCAAGTTTGTACTGTATAGAGGTCAGTTCTGATTAGTTGGTCATTATTGGATTATTGTCAATTCTGATAATGAGCACAAAATGGAAGACTCACCTGTAAAATTGAGGACAAAGATACCTAAAATAATATATATATAACTAATATCTATGTTTGTATATATAATATGTAAAAAACATTTTTAAAAGATGAAGTAAAATTTTCTGAATAGTAAATATTTACTTGTAAGAGTGTTCTCCCTAGGGTGAGAAAAAAGGTATAATAAACACACACCCATATACACACATATATGTAGATTTATATAAATTAATTCTAATAATTAAAAATAATTTTCATAATTTATTAACTAGATCACACACTGCTTCAAAATATTTAAGATGGAATTTAGACAATGAATTAAATTTCTTTATTCAAATATATATGTGCACATATATAGAAATATATAATTGAACACATAGATATGGGCTTTGTGGACTTTTATAGTACTTTGCAGCCTTCTGATCACAAACACTACATATCCTCTATATCTTTCTGTAATATCACTGATTTTTCTCTATTTACTGTATTTATGCTTTTACTTCCATAGATTGTTCAAAATATTTTAATCTTTCATTGCTGTCATTTCAAATATTTCTAGGTAATTACAGAATTTTTAAAAAAGCAAAAAAAAAAAAAAAGAAAAGAAACAAGGATAACTAGGCATGGTGGCACACACCTGTAATCCTAGCGGCTCAGGAGGCTGAGGCAGGAGGATCACAAGTTCAAAGCAAGACTAAGCTACTTAGTGAGGCTGTAAGCAACTTAGCAAGCCTCTGTCTTAAAATAAAACATAAAAATGGGCTGGGGATGTGGTTTGGTGGTTAAGCACCCCTGGGTTCAATCCCTGTATGGAAAAACCAAGACCAACCAACCAAACAACAACAACAACAAAAAAAAACCCCAACAATTATGCTTTTGAGTTAGACATATTTGAGGAAAGCTCCAATTCCACTCATGAGCGGTGCTGAATATGGTCAATTTTACTCATCTTCTCAAGCTTCAGCTACCTCTGCTCTCTGTTGAGACCATGCTCCATGATGGTAGTGCTCTCATGAGAACTGAATGACTAAACATCTTGTTATTCCATAGTCATTCCAACCATAGTTTACAGAGGCCTTACTATAATACTTTTATCATGTGGCACTTTGATTTTTTCCTCAATTTTTTTTTCACGGATTTCCTAGTTTAGGCTTCCACATTTTATCTCTGAATATAAAAATAAATTAAAAAAAACTAAAGAATAACCGACATCATCTGATAAAGATGAGAACTTGGTGCTATTGATTTTTATGGCTCTGAAGCCATTATAATTGTATTGAAGCCATTGTAATATATGTGTTTTGCTATTTTCTATTTTTAAAAGCCCACCCAGTCTAAATTTATTGCATCAATATGACATCAGTAAAAATTCACTTATTGATTTAAATCATTCACTTTTCTCATGTGATATTCAGATCCCTGACTGTCCACGGGCTTACAGATTGACTTTAAGAAAATTGCAGCATCTGTTTGGATACTGTCTCCACCATTTGTAATGGAATTAGTAATTATGCCTACCACATAGGGTTGTTGTGGGAAAAAAGAAATAAACCATAAAATTCATAGAAAGTCCTTAGATGAGAGCAAACACCTAAGGTGTTTTAGCTAATGCATCATTAATCTTAACAGGGACGAAATTTCTGTATATATCATCATACCAGTGTCATGACTCCCATCCTGTCCATTTCTCTGGCTGGGCTTCTAGGGGTGAGCTTTGGCGTTGAGTGTCCACTCGGGGGAGATGAACTGGCCAGTGATGAAGCTGTAACAGAGGCAGTGATAGAGGTACCTGGGTGGACCCTAGCCAAATTCAGGCCCTCCAGGCTCACACTGGCCACTCTATTCTCAATTTCTTCAGCACGTAACTCTGTAGATTCCTTTTCTTCCTGAATCAGCCTAAAAGATACAGTTTAATTTTGATCTATTATATACTGCTAACATGGCAACCAGAATTCACATAAAAATCAATTAAAAAGTACTTCAAATATTTTATATCGAATCTAGTACTTACATCTCATTTTTCTGCTATAGGCAGTACAAACTTAGTAAATGCTAGAAGCATCTTGACCTCAGTTTAGAAAACCATTTCTTTCAAAGGATATCTAATTCGTAGCCACTTTCAGTTTGACCATTTTCTACTACCACTTGTTAAAACTCTTTTGAAACTTTACAACCTGGTAATATCTACCACTTATTCTAATATTATATCTGATCTCAAGTAACAATTAAAAACACATAGAAATCCAGATATCAGCAGCATTTCATTGAGCTTCCACCCAATGAAAAATTTAATTAATAGCATCTTTAATAAATGTTAATTTATAATTATCATATAGCTGAATAAAACCCAGAGTCTTCTTAAGACATTAATACTTATTTAGTTAAGTATCTTTTAAATAAATAACATGCAATTTAATAACAGTTAATCAAATAGCATAGTACAACATCATTAGTACATAAAACATACTCCAAAGGAAAATCTTCCCCTCTCCCCCCAAAAAAGACATTTTGTACTTCTAGTGTACTTGTTATTTAAAAATGACTCCTGCAGAAATTTCTTTTGATAAGGAGCAACATGTTTCTGCTGTAGAAATAAATTTTAATCATTTATTCTGGAAATTCTGTTAATTGTAAAGGTGAGCCAAGCCTAAAGGATGTTGAGTAAGAGGTAGATGAAAACTTAATCCAATAGGAAATCATTTGTAGCTAGGCGGTCAGTTTGTTTAAAAAGTAAATGACAATCTGTTAATATTTGGAGTCCTGATATAAATATGAAAAGTAAAGAAAACAATAACAGCAAATTAGATTCCCCTTAGAGTGTTCCTCAGGAACCATGTAGAAGAATGAAAGGATAAATCCTACAAAAGTAAGACAGGCAGAAGAGTAGCCAAAGGGATGGGAGGGGAAGGAGGGGGCATGCAGGTAGAAATGAGGGTGTAATGAAATGAACATCATTACTCTAAGAACAGGTATGAAGACACGAATGGTGTGAATCTACTTTGTATACAACCAGAGGCATTAAAAATTGTGTTTTATATGTGTAATATGAATTATAATGCATTCTGATGTCATATATAACAAGTTAGAATAAAAAATTTTAAAAAAAGAAAAAGAAAAGGAGTGTAGTGGTAAGTGGTTGTGAACTACCTGGATTCCTTCTTTTAAGGGAATCAATGAGCGGTGAACAAGTCTGAAAAGATGCTTTTTTTTTAATGACTAAATTGGTTTTTGAAAGAAGAAAGACTATAAACAGAGATAAATTCTGGTTGGAGTTAGCAGCTTACCAGTATATATCAAGGAGACTATTTCTGTTGAAAGTTGTTATGTAATAAAATTTCATGTGTTTTTCAATACTCTTTCAAATAAGCAACTATATGAACCTATGCTCTTAGTTAATATAGACTAAGATTGTTGCAGAGATTTACCATCCCAATTTCAGAGAGGTAACAGTCTCTGGAAAATAAATAGATTGTTAGTGAGGGTGTTTATATATATATAGAAAAGGTGGGGCAGAAGGCCTGGCAGTCAGTATAGGTAATGAATGATGGGGGTTGCAAAGATGAGTGCTGGTTATCACAAAAAAAAAAAAAAATACAAGGGTAGCTACCACCTCTGAGGATCTCACTCCCCAACACAAACTATTACCTCTTGTGTTTCTCCTTCTTTCCCTGAGGCACATACATGGAGAAAAAAGAGAAGGTGTGGGGATTCCAGGGTCAATAAAAGAGCAATACACAACTATTCCCCTGGACATCCAGCTTTGGGCTCCACTTCTCTTCAGAAGTCTGTCCTTGTCCTTTTCTTAAATAAGAAATTACTTTCTGCTCTTGCCTTTGCATTTCTACTGTTCAACACCGGGGGAACAAGGATTGATTCCAATTTCCAAGACCGGTATCAATGCCTCTGATTTGAGATCCATTTCTGCAGTATTAAGGTCTTCTATCCTCATGAAACAAATGATCAGTACTAATTGAACTCACCTGATTTCTTTGTTAATTGCATCCAATTGTTCCTGAAGCATCATAGCTAGAGTCTGGGCATCAGAATGACCACTTGGAGAGAGAAGATCCATTGAGCTAAAAATTGTTTCTCTGTCATCATCATCAATATCAGACATTTCAGTGTCACTTTCAAATGGATGGCTGCTTAGTACTCCTATTTGCTGCGTTCTGTTCCATTCATGATCCCCAAGTGATTTAACCTAAATGGTTTACAAACAGTGGAGAATATTTATCATTTGTCTCATTTTTTAAAGTACTAATATGAAAAATACCAACAAAAGCATGCCAGCTTTTAGAGCTGACCTGGGAAAAGCATAACCAACTATTCACCTTCCAATTTATTGGTTCTATAAAATAGTGTTGTGATTACATAATCACAACAATAAAAACTAACTTCTTAAAAAAATACTCTGGGGCCTATCCCTTATGTACTTAATCTTGTCTTCCTTTGTTTATGTATTTATTTTGACATTTGAAATAATGACAGGTATTCATTTTCAGCATAAATATCAATATTTTCATAGGAATAGAGATAGTGAACTTCCATGTTATCGATAATCCAGTCACCTAACCCTTACCTTTCATAGTAACAATTACTGTAAAGTATCTTCATTTCCAACACTTTGCCTATTTCTAAATACAGCGATCACTATTTTCTTGTACTCAAGAGTTAGCATTTCTGATACTCATTGCTCTGAGGCCACTGATATTATATAACAAATTATATAAGAATTGTCTCTTTGGAACTCGCATAGGTGCTAACAAAACATTAATAGAATATTGCATAAGGGCTAATTTCATCTCCACTACTCTGGTCACTTGAACACCTTGATTTTTTAAACCCAAGGCATGCTAATTTATATGGCTTATATTTTTGTAAATTAATATAATGAAGCCTACCCTTGAAAGAGAGTTTTGAGTAACCAGTACGCAGATGGTTTTCAAACTGTGATCTGAAGGTATGAGGGGGTTGCAAATAAGGGATATGCCCTGGAGTATTTTTTTTAAGAAGTTAGTTTTTATTGTTGTGATCATGCAACAGGAGCTTTATGGAGGACCACATGATATTTCCCAGAGTATTAAGAATTGAGGACCTGAATCAGCATTTACTTTACAGATTGTTTTAGTTTCAAAGAGTACGAATTGTCACATACTAGTAAGAAAAGAACTGATATGAACTTAATTTTGTCTTGATTTGTTTATGTATTTATTCATACATTCAATAGATATCGGATACCTACTGTGATGGATTAATTTCTACATGGTATATTGGTGGCAGTTAAAAACCAAAAGGTATTAAGGAACTGTGTACAAATAAGGACAAATGAATAGTATTTTGAATACATGAAAGTAGGGGAATAAACTCAACTTCAGGTACCAAGGAACAGTATTATCTTCTATAAAGCTCAACTCTATTACTTACACAAAAAGCATAGCTTAAAATTTTTGAGTTATTGGGGATGTGGTTATCACTCAATGGTAGAGCATTTGCCTGGCATATGTGAGTCACTGGGTTTGATCCTCAGCACCACATAAAAATAAATAGATAAAATAAAGGTATTGTGTTCACCTACAACTGAAAAAAAATTTAAATTAAGTTATTGACAGAATAAAAGGCCCATAGGACAGTTTTTCATTAACACTTTGGGTGTACATTTCTTTGTACATTTTCCACCAATGATTTTTAATATAGTAATTTTCATTAAAATGTTTGATTAATTTGAATTAAAAATATGAACACTACTGCTTACTTGTTTAAAACTTAAGTTCATTTGTTTGGGAGTATAGTGTAAAGATATATAGTGCATGGTTTTTGAAACTGGGCAAGTATAGGCTCAAGCTTTAACTCTAGTAATATTTGTGTAAAGTTGAACATTTAATCTTTCAGAGCTTCCACATTTTTATGTCTGAAATTGTATAAAGTATTACTCACTTCCTAATGTCCTACAGGTAAGAACATGAGACTTGCTTAGCTCAATTCCTGATACCTAGCAGAGGCTTTATGTTAGTTATAAATTTAAAAATATTTCATACTTTGTGCCTGAAATGAATAAAATTAGGTTCAATTGTTTTAGTGTTAAAATGATATCCAATATGGAATCATGTTTTTAAATTAAAATGATAAAAAATTTGAAGTACGGTGATTAACCTTTGGCTCATCTCTTCTCACACCCACGCGGCCTCTCCTTGCTCTTCTTATTACTTTAGTTGTTCTGTAATCAGACTGGCTGTCCACTAGGGATCCTACTGAATACCGCAACTCAGCTGAGGTGTCTAGATGAGTTCTGGAGAAATGGAAAAAAAAAATATGCCATATATCCAATCTTAAAAATTAAACATACCAGCAAATAACTGCTGCTTAATTGGCAATAAAGCATTAAACCCTGAAGGATATAAACCCCAGAAGAAGCTGATGAACTGTCATGCTTTTAGGCATGTCAGACACCTTTAGAGGTTTATATTAGAAGTTCCAGTCTCAGGACCATCCCTGAAGGTCAAGGCCATTTTTTCTCCTTTAAGAATATACTTTCAACTTGTTGTTTATTATCATTTTCAAATGTGATAGTACAACGAAACATGTTAACATTCATAATCAAGATCCATTGCACTAAAAGGAACAATTCTATGTAGTTTCTGCTCTTTAGTGGATATCTCAGTATTTCTCATTCATTACCACACTTGTTTTAAATGTTTCTCAGCAACATATCTCAAAACTTTTGGGGCCCCAGAACCTTCTCAATTTTAAGAATTTCAGAGACATTCACTCATACATTCTCTATTTTTCAATTTAGAGAAACAATGAAATACTTAAAACAAGATTGATACAAGGTTAATCATTTGTTAAAAATAAAATAGGGAGTACCACTAGGACAGTTTGTTATCATTCATAAAATATTATTACAAAAGAAGTAAGAAAATGCTTTTAGTAAGCACAGTTGATAGTACAATTTGCTTAGAGATGAAACAGTTGGAAGATTCCAATTGGAAAATATCATCACACTGGTTTTCAATAAACATGGTAATAAAGTACACTGTAATCAATATGCTGAACTGGTTCTTACAGCACATTATTCACATAGATTTACAGCAAATTCAGTTTATTGCCATAATAATGATGATGATTATTACAGCATCTTCATTTGTTCTATAAAATGAAATAACAGATCCATCATCAGTAGGAAATAGACTTAACGCTGTGCATTCCGTGGAAATTGGGGCTCCCACTGACTGACTACACATCCTCTTAGTTCTGTTTTTGAATAAAAACAAGCATTTCTGAATATCTGGCAAGATTTGAAAAGGTTTGTTGAAGTCTGGATCTTTACAACAGTGGGAGATGCTAGCCTAGCTTAAGAGAGACCTTGTTTTGCCAAATGGGAAACTATAGCAAATGAACTAAGGAATCATCCCTCAAATAGTTACTATTTCTATAGCAATCAAATTGAAAATTAAGTAAACTTGATTTATAGTGGATATGTCATATCCAAACATTAATCAACCCAGTAATACTAGAAATGCACAACTACAACTTTCAGTGTATTGGAGAGAGGCTCTAAGTTTATGAAAACCGAGAAAGATTTTTCTTTTGTTTGTTTTTGATCTCCATTTTTTTTTTTTTGGCCTGGGAGGGTGTGCCCAGTACTTTATAAACATCTAGTAAGATAGTAATGAATGCAACTATAATAAAGTCCTAAACTTTCTAGCTCAGAACGATGTAGGTCTCTTTCATCTGGGGCTGCTTATGTTAACGGCCCTCTGGGATTCAGAGTGGAGCTTCTAACATTGTAATTCATCATGCTAGCAGGAGTTTTCCCTCTCAATGCCAAATAAACATGGAATGAAACAGAACTAGCACAATAATACCCTACTTAAAAATCATCAAACTCCTTTTAAAAACATTTTATTGGTTCTTCTTAGATACACATGACAGTAGAGTCTATTCTGATGTATTTATATAAACATGGAGTATATCTTATTCTAATTAGGATCCCAGTCTTGTGAATGTACATGATATTGACATTCACTGTGGTGTATCCATATATGTACATAGGAAATTGATGTCAGATTTATTCTACGTCTTTTCTATTTCTATCCCCCCTCCCTTTCCTTCCTTCCCTTTTTAATAATCCATATAATATCTTCATTATCTGGGCCCTTCCTACTTTGCAGCATCACTTTTAGCTACTGTCTGTTTACCTTCCATCCTGTTGAACTGATTTTAATTCAGCTCCTTCCATAACTCACTCTTCATTTCATTGAACATGCTTTTTTTTTTTTTTTTTTCCCCTCCTGGAAACAGTCTCCTAACGCATTTATATGGATAGCATTCTGCAAATCTCAGCATACAAGTACTATTTCCTTACATTGTACAACTCCAGTCCATAAATTAGTATTTCTGGGTTTTCTATCTGGAACATGTGTTCTCCATCACCACTGTATCTCCAACACATCTAAAAAGTACTCTCCTGTAATTCTTGCATATAATCTCATTATATAACTCCATAAATAAACCAGATATGAATTTTCTTAGAGAATGCCTCTTACCTATCCCTCTGCTTTCTAAAGCATCCTCTATTGTCCTTTCTAATTACCCATATCCTACCCTTTATTTAGATTTGAGCCAAACCATGCCTCCTCTTGTCATTCCGAGACAAACATTATTTTCTTAGATGTGATACTAGTAGAAACTACTACCGTTATTCACCAGTAGCTCCTCTCTTCTCAACCTCCCTTCTATAAGATCAAACACTAGTATACTGAGTACTATGTATCTTCTATTTTACATATAAATTTAATTACATTCCTTCAAAAGCAAGGATATTCAATAAAAATACTGGTTAATAAACATTCAGTTATGCTATAACTTCTTTTAGTTTAACTATCTTAATCATTCCTACAATAACTCTATAATTGTGATATGATTTATTATTTATAGCCCCATTTGCTCACTTGTGTCATTTTATTGAACAGCCTGTAAGATAATTATGAAAATATCAATCATGTATATTTATGTAATATATGTGTGTGTATAATATATATATTCAGTTAGAATCTTATTAAGAAAAAAATGGGTTTTCCAAAATCAAACAGCTAATAATTGTCTGTCTGAAATTTAGGAATGTGGGTCATTTTACTCTGATTCTAGTGTTTTTTCCACTACCATCTGCTGCATCAGAGAATATTTGTTCTGCATGGGTCCCTTGACCCTTAATTGTAGGTAAATGTCACCTTGTTAGCCACAAAAACTCACTGCAGTGACAAAGTCCTAGAATTCAACTCTAGATTTCTACAAGTCTGTTTCAGACATAAGTCCAAAAAGACAAGAAAATGCCAATTTGATGCTATTAGAATATAACTAATTTGTTGGTTAGATAATACTTAGTCTTTGATATTTTATCAGCTCTTTTCCTTCTTCATCATCATTATCACCACCCATACCATATGAATACATATAATTTAATTAATAATTCCAGTTTGAATGAAAATCAAAAAGTAAGAAAAATTATCAGAATTTTTAAAAATAAGCATGATTTTCTAAATTAATGACTTACATGTTTGAAAGTTCTTTGAATGTCATTGTGCCTGCAGAACTCTTTTTTTCATACTAAACTGAAGAGATACTCAAATATTACACATATTTTTTGTTTCTACTTTCATTGAGAAGAATATAAAATTCTTTAGGGTTATTTTTCACTTGGATTTTTATCTGATTACTGAAACATGCTTTACTAGATATTCATTCATTTATTCATTAAACAGTATTTATTGAGAGCATGCTACATGCCAGGACATGTTTTAGGTGCTGAGATTACAATAGTTATTGAAAACAGATACACATTTCTGCTTTTGAGGAGTTGACATTCTTTAGATGGACACACTACTAATGAAAATGTTCTCTTAGAAGTCTGTGGTTGTCAAATTTGCAAACAATTGGTATTATTCTGCATTGTCTAGCAAAATAGAGGATTAAATGTGTGGAGCAGAGTTTCTTACCAACTTAAATAAAAGGCCTTAAGCATAAGAGAAATCAGTGTGTAAGTTATTAACATGTACATCTATCAACCTGTGTCACTATTCAGCCAAGGGTTTTGCTTCTTTCTTTACAATGAAGTTGTGATTGAAAATAACCGAGTATGGATAAGTTCATTTTACATATGTAATTTTTTTCTTGCCTTTTAATTTTTAACTACTCTAACAAAATAGAAGCTAAGTGGCCATGGTCACTGATATTTGTTCCCTCACATTAAGCCTTGAACATACTTCTGCATGTTTCCACATTGAACACATGTAGAAAAAGGGACTGGTGCCTTCTCTTAGAATGTAATGTAATCTCTGTATGTAGTAATCCTAGTGGCTCAGGAGGCTGAAGCAGGAGGATCATGAGTTCAAACCAGCCTCAGTAATGGTGAAGTGCTAAGCAACTAAGAGATACTCTGTCTCTAAATAAAATACAAAACAAAGGGCTTGGGATTTGGCTCAGTGCTTGAGTACCCCTGAGTTCAATCCCCAGTACCAAAAAAAAAAAAAAGAAAAGGAAAAAATTGTTTAATATATATTTCTATTTATACAATTGAATTCAGAATACAAAAGGAATTAATGCTCATTCTATTGAATATGCACAGAAAAAAATTCTAAATTAGAAAGCTATTTTTGAATGTAGAAATTAAGTCAGCAAAGAGTCAAAGGACAGCAATGACTATTGAGCAGGAGGAAATATCTATTTTAGTTTAGAGTTATAAAACCATAGATTGATAATGATTTTTAGTGAACTATAGATATGCTTTTAATCTAATATTTACCTTGATATTGTGGGTTCAATTAGAGAGCCAGTTCTCATTTTCAGCTGGTCAAGTTCAGCTCTCAGCTTTTCAATTTCTTCTGCTAGTCTTTCCTAAAAATTAAAAAGTGTTACTCAGATGATAATTATATGCCAATATTACCAACACTCAATTATGATAAGCCAAATTGATATTTTTAAAGGGAAAATGACAAATATATTTTGATTAAAGATTATTAAACATGATAGTAAATTATGCCTGAATTTCCTCTTGGAATGAAAATACAAATAATAGAAATTAATAAAAAGTTACCTACATTACCTGGCATTCAATATTCCTTCATCTCTGCAAATTTACAAAAATATTAAAATCATGACCAGCTATGGAAATATCACTTCAAATACCTAGTAGAAAAAAATTGTTTCAAAATTAAAAAAAATATATCGTTTATGTAGTAAGCAAAGATTTTTGCTATTCTCTGAGGACTGATGGACATGTGGGTAATGGAAAAGACTGAATTAAAAGAACTAGCAAAAACCAATCATCACTTCAATAGAAAAGTTAACACAATTTTTGGTTTATTTTGTACAATTATTTGTACTTCTGATAGTGTTCATTGGTTAAAATTATATATTTCAGTATGAAAATTTATGATAGAAGTTGTCATATTTCTTAGTTAAAGCCTGCAAAAACAACTTTTGTATTAATGATTTTAGCTTTTAAACTATTATAAATGTTGAAATGCATCCTTCAGATTTTCTAAGGCTGTTTTCTCTGTTTCAGTGGCCAGGGTCTGCATTTTATTTGATTCATCCTTTTTTTCTCAACACTCTGAATCAAAATGTGGCCTTTGCCATGTTTCTCTTATCTGCCCTTGTAATTCAAAATCACTATCTTACTTCAAATTCTTCTGATTTTTCTCTTGAATTATCTTGCCGGCTTCAGTATTTTCCCTACATATTTTTCGGCTGGTCATATCATTTTTAAACATATGTACAGTAAAATAATTGCTTGGCTTACAAATAGCCAATAGTTTCTTACTGAATTCATTAACTCATTTGTTCATTGTTTTTCAGAAAAAATTGCATTGAATTCTTAAGATACAGAAGTACAATGACTGACTTCTTGCCCTCCTTTAATTTACCACACTAAATTTTTGTGTTTTTTTTTCCCCCAAAACAAACACTAAACAAATGGGATGTGTATGGGCATAGGATGTTCTTAGGAAGAAAATGGAGTCATAGAATGGCTTTCTTATAAAATATTTGAGCAAAGACCTAAAGAAGGGTATGATAGTACTGAAAATATGGGAAAATCTTAGGAAAGGCATTGCAGATGGAAAGAGAAGCAGGTGCAATTGCCCCTAACTGCAAGAATATTTCATGAATTGGAGGACAAGTGTCCAGAGGGATGGGTTTGAGAGGTTAAGGAGAAAGATAAATATGGGGTGCATATAGGAAACTACCATTGTGGGATTCAGAAAATGTATTTCTGAAAGCATTATAAACAATACGATGGTCTTTGGATTTTACTTTGATTGAGATAGGGAGCTGTTTTTTTATTTACTTTGAGATAAGGAGAATTTTTGAGAGAAGTGACATGATTATTCTTGTAGCTCTGCAAAGGACTGCTGAAAGGGAGTAGGAGATATGAAAAAAGAAAATTATTGGCAATTTTCAGCTGGGCACAGTAGTACATGCCTGTAATCCCAGTGGCTCAAGAGGCTGAGGCAGGAGAATCATAAATTCAAAGCCAGCCTCAGCAAAAGTGAGACACTAAGCAACTCAGTGAGACCCTGTCTCTAAACATAAAATAGGACTGGGGATATGGCTCACTGGTTGAGTGTTCCTGAGTTCAATCCCTGGTATCCCACCCCACCAAAAAAAAAGAAAAAAATATTGGCAGTATTCAAAAAATATTGATTAGAATGTAATGGCTTGTACAAGAATGGGTTTGGGGAGAGAATGGATAGATTTGACTAGATTTTGATGGCAGAACTAAAAATTTGCCTATTATTGAACATGGAGTGAAACATAAAAACAGGGTTTAAGAATTTAACTCCAAGTTTTCTAACTTCATTTACTAAAAGCAGTTGTAGTTGTGATTAACTGAGAAGGCCATGGTGCTAGTGGGTGTGTTAGGTGGTGTTGGTGTTTGGCTTGTGTGTATAGGGGGGGATGTGGTAAGAAGACTCAGATGTTAAGTTGAGAGATGTAGGTGTCCAAGTGTACATATTGAGTTAGCACTATAATATACAAACTTTCTCAGGGGAGATGACCAATAGATAATCTAAATTAGAAAATGTTCAATTTGTAGGTGGTGTTTCAATCCATGAGACCAGGTGTACTTAAGGGGCTGACAGGGATAATCTACAAGGATAGCTCAAGGGACTTCGAATTTTGAAGATAAGGATAACGAAGAAGAAATTAAGAAAAAAAAAGAGGTTGTGCATACAAGGGATATTCCTGATAATGGACTGTAATTATAGTTGGTGGGGTGGAAATCTGAGCAATTATAGATATGGTCAGATTAGTGAATATGCTCAGCTATGGGGTATGATAGTACAGAAATGAGATATGACCTGGGAATACCTTCTCTGAAGACTGGCATAAGCAAAAATGCAAGCTCAAAATCATTAATAATGTCGGTTGCTTGGGCAGATTGTGGAAGCTGTAATGCTTGGGTTGGTGGTGGGGAATGGGTTCTGGGGATCTTGCCAGGAGCACACAGAGCTTTGAATAACATTGCACAGCATAACAAGATCAAGTCCAAAATTTACAATCTGGTCAAACCTAGTTCTCTAAACACATACCACTCACAGCAAAGGTCTGATGATTCATCTAATCAACCATCATTGTTTTTTCTGTGATGTTGCATAAGCTTTATCCTGTACCTTGAATGCCCTACTCTTGCTAGTTGTCAAGATCCCATATGTATTTGAAATCTTACTGTAATATCTCCTCTATATAGCCAATATCAACCATTCAGAAGGAATTAGATGCTATCTTCATGTGCCATATTATATTGCTCTAATATACCTATCAATCAGGAGACAGTCAACATCCTGACTATGGGACCAAATGATTATTTTTAAATTAGCATGTATGGTGTCCTGTAGAACTGGTCTGTATTTTCTTTGTTCTTCCATGTTTTCCAATTCTTCTGCATTGCAATACTGTTTCTAGAACTTTGATCCTTCCCTCCTTTCCTTCCTTCCTTCCTCCCTCCCTCTCTCCTCCTTCTTCTATTTATTTCTCTGCCTCTGTTCTTTCCTTTCTTTCATTTCCTTACTTCCCCTCATGTCTCTATCCATTCCTTTTATCTCTCTTTCAGTACAAAATTATAGATCTCTTCTTCAAGTAGCAACTTTAATTAACTAAGACTAATAAAGTATGAAAAGACTCGTTACCAACTACAGCTTTTAAGATTTCACAATCTGGTCCTTAATTTATGCTCATTATCCTACAACAGAAAGAATTGATTCCAAACTACTGTGCCCATTTTTATTTAAGGTCTCATACTCCTCACTTTTCCTCCCAAGCACCTATAGACCACATTGCATGCATGGTGTTGGAAAGGTTTGCAGCACAGTCCTACCATTGCTTAATTCTTTAGTGGAGTCCCCCCTCCCTGAGAAATCCTCCACAGCAGCCTTGTATGGATGTTTCCTACCCAGAGCTCTCTTCATCCACTTCGTTCATTTGGCACTTGGTATGTGCTACCCTGAATCCTCAATGGTTTATAAAGGGTTGTTCTCTCTTCAATTCAAATTTCACCTACTTTGGAACCAGGATCATGTTGGCAAATACATAACTTAGTACAATTATTATATATAACTGGTATTTATATTTCTGCATAAACAATATCTCAAAAGTAGATACAACTTAGTTCATACATTTTTATTTCATTTGAGGCAGTCATAAACTAGGACACTTTTGTAATGTTAGAAGCAAGATAGTTATTTTCTTTAAGGAAAGCGGAGTGACTATAAGCTAACATGATGGGAGCTTCCAGAGTACTGATTTTTAGTGTATTTGGATAGTAAAACTCATTTGATCTCTATATATACCTGTGCACTTCTCTACAGCTATAATATAAACATTAAAATTGTTTTCAAAAGATTACATCCTAAAATTATTTATTTTCAAATTTATTATACAACAAAACATTCATCAGTGTAAAATAGAAAAATAAGGAAAAAAATGTATCCATAATACCTTATCATGTAAAGATTCTTCAAGATTCTTTCTGAAAGTTTCGGATTCTTGAATTAAAACATTCTATAAAAAAAAGAGAAATTAGCAATAAATTAAGCAGAAAATATTCAAATATGTAGGTTAATGTTCTAACACTCAAAGATCTCCTTATATTCCTTCCTTGGTGAATCTATTCTTGTTTTCTATGGAAGATTAATGGAATCTTTAAATTTGATATCTTAGCATTGTTTAGAAATATATTATTTATGTAGAAAATGTTATTTTGCAACATTTGTATGGATAAATGAAACAAGTATTACCTTTTAAGCTATTTATTTTGCCTTTTGTCATACTACATGTAATCCCAGCTAGAAATTAGATATAATTAGTTAATTCTTCAAATGAGAAATAGTGAGTAACATGCTAAATATTAGCCAGGGATATTTTAAAGAATTCAGATAAACTAATTTTCAGTTTTGAAAGAAAGAAGAAGTCAAATTTTTAAAAGTTTACTTTTTAGACTTCTATCCCAGCACATTTCATATTTCTAATAATAGTTATATTATTAGAGAAATAAAAATAAAGTTATAGCAATTTAATAACTGATGTTACACGTAGTGAAGAAATGAAAATAAATTGCATAGATAATTAAAAGAATCTTTGTCACAAAAATACTATGTTAAAAGCCTTGTACTTTTAGTACAACAAAACATGATTTAAAATAATGCATTGTTGCTGGGTATGGCGGTGCATGCCTGTAATCCCAGCTACTTGGAGGTTGAGGCAGGAGGATTCCAAATTCAAGGCCAGCCTTAGCAACTTGATGAGAACCTGTCTCAAAATAGAAAAATAAAAAATGCTTGAGAATGTAGCTCAGGGGTAAATTACCTCTGGGTTTATTCCTCAGGACTACAAAATAAAAATAAAATAATAATAATAATAATAATGCAGTCTCTTCAAAGTATTGAGTAAAATTCAACAAGAATGTGCTAATTCCATATCAGCCATGTATTTGGAGTTGTTTGGGAAGGAGCACGCCTTACAGTTTTCTAGTGGGTAAATTAATGTTTCATTGAAACATTTTTCCTAACTTTTTTTATGTGTCAAGAAAAATGTCAAGATAAAGTAGTGTTTGCATTCAAACTTAGTTTCCATAATGATTTATGCACCTGGGTTTTAGCCCCTACCTTTGTTTATGCTCTGGAATTGGCAATCATCTCACATAACTCTTGCTGGTCTGGTAACTGCCAGTTATCAATGGGACACATAGTTGTGAATCAAATAGCAGACTACACAGACAGATGAACCTTTTTTGAAACAATACATTTGAAAACATTGAGTTCTTAAACCCTCCAATGATATTGAAAAAAGTTCTGTTTGCAATACAGACTCTTGTACTGCAATTTTTATACTGGTAGTAGGTATCAGTCATTTGAGATACATGAGTTGTTGAAAGTCAGATCTCCATCTCCCAAGTGTTGAGTTTTGTCTTATCATTCTTTTTTTCACATACAAGGAAAAGATAAATAAAATATTTCATCACGAGAGCACAGCACATGTTAATACATTTGCCTCTTACAAACATGCTAATGTGAAAAACTTTTATGGCATGCAGCATTTTTTAATCACTTAAAAATTCATCATCATTGTTTACGGAAATGATTAATTCTCCTCTGAGAATATTTCAGTCATTCTTTAAATTAAGGAAAGCAAATGAATCATTTTGCTAATATGATGATTGCAGCAGCATATCAAGCAAACATAATCACAACATCGTTGCTAAATGTTCGTGAGATTCTACTCGTCTGTGCTTTTACCTTCTCTTCCAGAGCAGCCATTCTTTCTTTTAAGTGTAGCTGTAGGCGTTCATTCGATTCAGTCAGAAGTCTGTCCACTGTATCAGATAATCTTTTGTTATGCTCCTCATTCATTTTCTCTCTTTGCCTAGCCTTACATTCAAGAAAAAGAAAAAAATAAGTTAATTTGATATGAAAATCATTTAAGAACTGCTCAAGCTTGATTTTATAGCTTTGCTAGCTTTAAACTGTATTTAATTTTGTCTATGTTGATTAAATTGGTAGAAACATTTTTTCCTTTAAATTTCACAGAGCACATCTGAAAGATTCTAAATATAACCTGTAATCAAGAAAATTTTTCTTCTTAAATGTGGCCTATAAATCTATAAACAGATAGTGGGGAGTTGCTCATCGATGCACATACTCTTTGAAGTTCTTGATTCTTCTCTTCAAGTTGACCTTCTAGATGTCTCATACGTTCTTCAATATTTCCATGTCTCTCTTCAGCCTATTAAGAAATATGAAGAATGCACGTGAAATGTAAGATGTGGTTAATTCTTTCTTCTATCTAGATAAATTGAAATAAAATGTAAAGCAAGCTACTACCAACTGCAAACAGTTTTCAAAAAATAAACTTTCTTTAAACAGGCAGCTGAACAGCATTGCTTGAAATGTGTCAGCTACAAAGGCCTGTTACATCCAAGCATCAGCAAAACATTGGATTTATTTATGAGCAATGAAATCAGCCAAATGTAACATGCAGACTGTGCATGGTTTGAACACAAACCTGCCATTGTCCAATCTTAAGCTCCTGAAGCACTGAACTGCACAGATGGTCGATTATCAATAAATAAAAGTAACATAATTTTTATAAATGAAAAGAAAAAACTTAGATGGATTCTATTTAGCAATAGAAAGTAAAGTCCAGTAGGACTACCTTCCTACGTATGGAGATCATTTCTTGTAGTTTAGCTTCCATAACATATTGATAATCATCAGATGAGGTAGAAGAGGTTGGATCAGACTAACAAGTCAAGGAAAAGGAGAGGGACAAAATTGAAAAATCAGAACTAAAGACACTGACACTGAACAGAACATAGCACAGAATGCTTAAAATAAAAGTGTGACAGCAAATTTAATACTTTAATAGAATTTTATATGGAAAGAACTATACTGATATCTGGTGAACATAATGCAGTTGATGATTATAAATGAAAAACAATGATATGCTCAAATAAAAAGCTGTGAACCTAAGGTTTGGAAGGTTAGTGATGGCTGCCAACGAGAGACTACTACAAAATGAATTAAAGCAACTCTGAAAAAGTGATGTCATATTTGGAATTATGGGAAACCAAACACTAGAATATGTCTCTGATAGATTGTTAAAGTGCTGTATTTTGGTTTGTTTGCTTATCACATTACTTAAAATAATGATAACAATGTATCTAAATGTTGTGGAGTATGCAAGGCAGTAATTCAGGTGTAATACATTTGGAACAAAATTTACTATAAACACTATTCTCTGGACATCAGGGACAAACCTAAACCATGGGGAAAATTATATTGTGAGTGTTCCCCAATTGAAGCAGGAATTAGTTACCTCAGGAGGCCAACTTACAAGATAACTTCTGGTCTCCCAATGCACATTGTAGTCATCCATCTAAAACCTAACTGCCTATTCTCAGTTAAAGCTCTAAGTTGAAATTTTAAAATTTCAAATTATTAAAAAGTCAAAATTTCAAGAACTCAAAATTATTAAAAGTCCTCAAATTATCAAGGTGTCAATATTGCTGTGAGGACAAGAATATTTATTTGTGAACTTTCCAAAATGACACCAAGGACCACTACAAAATTTTCTACATAGACTTGTTTCTATGGAAACAAAATAGTGCCCTAAAGTGAACAGGCAGCACAGAGTCTTTGTGAGCTAAAGTTTGCCCAGTGCTAAGGTTAGTTACATGCCTTGAGGTGACTTGTCAGGTTACCAGAGTGCAGGGTGTTAACACATGTGACATTGCTGATAGCTGAATTGTATTAGTATGTTAAGCACAAATTACATAGAAAATCACATCAACATTTAAGTCACAATTGCAAGTAAAGTAATAATAACATCAACACAACCCTCTCTTAGGGCTATAAATTTTCACTCCAGATTATATTATCTTACTTTATATAAGTCCATTCTAAAATAACAAAATTTACTCTATGCCAATATAAGACTATATGTATGTCATGCAGCAAATAAAATAGTAACCAATTCATATATCAAGTTCATATACATTTATTTATACTATTTTATGCAAAAAATTCCAATTTAAACTATGTAATAAGTCTTTAATATTTCAAATTTGGTATGTTTATATAAATTATAACTCAGTCTTCATATTTTGTAAGATTTTCCTTCTGATATTTTTATCTCATAAATGTGGAATGTCATGCACAAATAATAAATAAACAATTTCTTTTCTCACATCTTCCACAAATTTCTGAGCAAAAACAACACAGAAAGCTACAATGGTCCCCAAATGGAAAACAATAGTTTTATAAATATCATTTAAGCTTAGAGTTCTATTAAGAATACAGTTAATGAGTTCAGATTTTGTTGAAATTATATAATATAGATTTATTAAGTTGTATGTAATCTTGCAAAAGTATGTTTTAACATGCAGTTAGAGGTATTGAAATTAATCAGATGACATGAATATTTCAACTTTCAAAACTATCTATTCAAAAATACAAGATTCTAAAACGTCCTGAAAGTCCTTAGAACTTCTACCTGTTCCTGTCTTGACTTTGAACATATAACACACACTGTGAAAATTCACTTCAGACATGGATTCCTGCCATGTCTAAATTACAATGTTATAGCTGATACTTTTTATTGTTACTAAAAATGAACTCAAGATGAATTATGTCCTTGCTGAGGAAATATGCATTTGAATTAAGGAAGTAGGTTTAAAATCATAGGGTGTGGAACCTGAAATCTTTAATTTCAGGTTCATTGTGAATAAACTTGCCAAAACTCAAGTTTGGTTTTATGCATAGCAGTTAATCAGGAATTCTGATTGGCAGGTAATAAAAGTAGAAAAAAAAGACACCAGTCAAATAAAATGTCTGACGGATTGCTAAAAGTCTTCAAAATATTAGCAGAGGGGAGCCTGCATCTAAGCTAGGCAAAAATATTTTTATTTTAGTAAGTAGTCAAAAGAGTAAGAAATTTTAAAAGAGACTATGATGAACAATAATACTGAGAGGCTAAAAATAAACTGCAGTTGAAAAAAATTAATAAAGCAGGTTATAGGGATAGTCCCTAAAGCTATTGAGAACAGAGGACAAGAAAATACAAGACTTTGAAGCTACAAACTTTGGGAAAACACATGAAAAAGTGATCTTCCAATGTTATAAAAATGTTATCATGTGAAATGTGTTCAGGAGAAAATTTCAGCACTGAAGGAGTTCACATACCAAAATAAGTCATTAATATAACAATTGAGTATCTGAAATATGTTGTTGATTTAGAACCAGTCAGAAGAGAAGGTAGTAAAAAGGAGAATAGGGAATTGTAGCATTAGAAGATTTTTTAAATTGTTGATGTACCTTTATTTTTTATTATTTATTTATATGTAGTTATCAAACCCAGTGCCTCACACATGCTAGGCAAGTGCTCTGTCACTGAGGTATAACCCCAGTCCTAGCTTTATAAGATTTTTAAGAAGGTTAAAATTTTTCTGAAAGATAAGAAAAGGAAAAGAATGCAGAGAAAGTGGACATTGGGCAATATTTTCGGTAGGAGTAAGCTAAGGAAATTATTTGGAGTGCACAAGATAGTATATCAAAATAAAAGTCTAACAGAATAAAAAGAGAACAAAAAAGGATGAGACATCCAATATATTATATATATATTCATTCTAAAGAATTCTTAGAAACATTTTTGCCCTGTAACTCAAATATTATATTTTAAATTATAGTCTATTATCAGTCTTTAATAATCAGAGGCAATTTAAATTGTTTCCTTGGGGAAGATTATTGACTTTCTAGTATTTTAGTCAGGATAATATCAATGTAGTACTATTATACACTAAATTTTAAAAAGTTATTTTTCTTATGTAATCACTCACTTATCCCCCTCCCCCCTCTAAATAATGATATTTAAGAACTCTTTATGAGGTGGGCACAGAGGTGCACACTTGTAATCCAAGTGGCTTGGGAGGCTGAGGCAAGAAGTTCAAAGCCATCCTCAGCAATTTAGCAAGGCCCTAAGTAACTCAGCAAGTCCCTGTCTCTAAATAAAACTTAAAAAGCGCTTGGGGTGTGGTTCCAAGGTAAAGCACCCTGGGGTTTAATTCTTAGTACCCCCCCCCAAAAAAAACCTCTTTAAGAAAGTTACTTATGTTCCTCAAATAAAAAGCCAACTTTACATATCTTAATCCATGCTACAGAAATTTAAAACAAGCATTTGCAAGAAAAACATAAAAATAGTAATATGTTTGGATAGCTTTATGTGATTTTGGAAAGCTTTATATAATTTAGGAAATATTTTCAAATTAAATGATAAGTTTGCCTTCTAACTACCCAGTGAACTTCCTTATTTTAACAAACAGGAAGATTAGCTGACTGTTCATCTTTAACTATTTACTTTCTCAAGAGAGTAGGTTTTGTGTGCCTTCTTTTCCATTTCTGTACCAATTGCTTCGGAAAACCCATAATGTCAGAATTTAAACTTAAAGTTCACATAACTATATTACCCATTTATTGCTATGGCCTGAAAAAAATAACAAACAGCAATGATTGTGTGAAAATATAAAATGTCTGTACAATTTTGAATGGCTAACAAAAGTCCAACATGCTATTAATAACAATAATCAGGATTTTTTTTTCTAGTGAAATGTATGTACAGTTTGAAGTAATCCCATTTCCATTTGACTCTTAGGGGTCAGATTACTCTTTTTTATTATAAAGTTTTCAAAATTCTAAACTATAAAGATGTTGTAGAATCTATTGGCCAAAATATGGCAGAAAACATTGAAATCTTCAGAGTATTATTAATTTTAATTTTCAGAAGAAATTACAAGTATAAAAATCACTTTTTTTGCTATCTAATGTTTTTTCCCTGCAAAATTCTATAACTATATCTTTTTGCTAACTAATGTTTTTTCCCCTGCAGACTTCTATAACTATAACTTCCAATTTCTAGCAAGTTTTATCATTCTATAGTGTGAAAAAAATCAACATTGTATTTTATTTTGTAAACTTCTAATGACAACTTATGTGAAGCCTATTGTTACGACTCATGTATATATATTTGAAACATTTAACATCACTGAGTGTTTATCTCCATTATACTATGTGTAAATATTACCATGGAAAATTAACTATAACAATAAAGTGAAATATTGTCTGTTTTATTAATGTTTAAGTTGGCAAAAGAGTTATTATTACATTTGTACCCATGGTCACTGATGTCAGCATAAGTAAGATACATGCAATAAGAAAAAAAATCATTAAATAAGAGATTAACACCATAAATATCAATAAAATTGACTCTTCTAGGGCCTAAAGAAAATCTTTATATATTCCATTTTGAGCGACAATTGTTGCTACACTTATATCCAGGTGGACCTACTAATTGTTTTAGTGCGGTACCTTTGTTAGGGCTGCAATTCTCTGAGCCAGTTCAGCCTCTACTTCAGGTAAGGTTTCAGCTTTTCTCATAGTCTGCTGCAACTTTTGCTCAGCCAGCTCGAGACGCTCTTGTAGCTGTCTGTTTTTTTCTTCCATCTGAAATAAGAATGGTAAAAGAGGCACTTAAAGGGTCAGAGTTAATATAGCAAATGTAGTCATTATGGGCTTTACACTTCATCCATTAATCTATACTTAAAATCAGCCACTAACACACTTACATGTGCTAAGTGATGATTATCATCATGCTTTCATGTATTACTTATCCATTTTCCTTAATAAAATTCTGCATATTAAAACAATAGAAAATCTCTTACCCTTGGCAGCAAAAAGAAAAGAAATTGCTAATGAGTATAAGCTGGAACAAATGGCATAAAACTCAGTATTAAGACATCAGATGTATCATGATAACAAATAAGGAAAATCACCCCATTAGTCTGGAGTTGGGACAGGGAATGTAGTTTGAGAACTGAGTCCTGGCTCTAGAGATGAGACTGACAAGCTTTCTATAAAGGGCTTGACAGTAAATATTTTGGCTTTGTGTATCAAATCATCTCTGTTCCAACTCCTCAAGTCTGCTGTTGTAACACAAAAGCAGTCATAAACGTGATTAAATTATTATACAGGGCTGTGTTCCAAAAAAGCTTTATTTACAATTGCAGGCAGCCAAAAAGATTTGGCCCATGGACCATAGTTTGTCTACTCTTGCTCTGGATCCCAATAGACTTCATTATTGTTCTGGCATTACCAGATGTATAACATTGGGAAACTTTAATGTCTTTGCTCCTTCGTGTATTCAGTGTAAAAACCATTCCTACTTCAGAAACGGTTAGAATAAAGTCATACAAACATGTAAATGGTTTAGCACAATTTCTGATTAACATACAGATTAAAAGTCAATAATGTTAATTATTTTTATCATTATAAAGACAATTTTATTTTTCTAACAAGTGAACGATATACTGGAAATCACATTTTGCTTTTCATTAGCTTTATTCTAGATGTAAGAGCATGTTTGGCCAATCATCTGCCAAGATTCACTCTATTTTACTTACTCTGTGTTTTGTGAGAATGATGAGAACACACACATGGACCAGAACAAAACCAAGACAGAGATACTGAACCTGCCGTAGGATGGCTTCTTTATTTGCCAGCTCATTTTCCAGTTTATCATTCATGTCATGTATGGAGGTAGATTCTCTCTGAGCACTGAGGTAACGCTTCTCAAGAGTGGTGATTCTTTCTTCCATGTCTTCCTTCTGTGCCATAGCCTGTAATTAAAATTAAAAAATCAAGTCAGATTCACAGATAGCTTAATGTGTTGTTTTTATGTACATAAAATTATAAGGCATAAAAGGTATGGTTTTATTGAAGTAAAGACATTCTTTTTTATGGAAGTAATACAAGATTTTATGTGAATTTCCCCCATTTATTTATGTGAACTCATCTTATATCCTCTGTTAACCAGAATGACCAAAACATTAATTAGGTAGGTGGAAGTTACAGTGAGGCTGCGTTTTTTACAATAGCTGCCATCACTGAATAAAGTGTTATTTTTTGTTGATTGTGGAAGAAGTTCATAATGGGAAAACACAAGTTTTGAAGCCAGGCTGATCCTATTTCTTGGAGCTAGAGTGGGAGGGTGGTAAGGAAGCTTTGGGCCAGTCACTTTATCTCACTAAGCCTTAGGGTCCTCATCTGGGAAAAGTGAGGGTAATAAGAACTTTTCCACAGGTAGTTCATGGGAAATTAGAGAAATCAAATATAATGCATTAGTAATCGCTTTCAAAGGTGGTTGGTCCTTCTGAAGTCCTTATTAAACCAGGGCTGTGGGACTTGAGAAGTAAATCTTTCAGACATATTTTAGTTACCCTTCACAGTAATCTGAGTGCCCTGTGTGTGTTTGTGTGTATGTGTGTGTGTGTGTGTGTGTGTGTGTGTGTGTGTGTGTGTGTGTGTAAGTGCAGAAAGGCAGCCTGAGGTTGGACTCTGCTCAGCTCAGTGGTCTTCTCAACACTGTCACCTCCTACTGTCTTGCACCTGGCATTTCACACATTTATATGGCCTACTTGGCTTTGAAAACATTTGTGTTTGCAATCTCAACTCAAAGAGGGATGACAAGATTTTTTTTTTTTCATGGAACTCTTTGAGCTGAAAAAGAGTAATTCTGTTTTAGAAGAATTTCCTGTGAAAGGAGACCATTGTATCCATTAGAAGAAATTCCTAATAAAAGAAAACCTGGCATTAGAGGATTGATGTCTCTCCTCTAATTGGGCTCTCTGTCACCTACATTCAGAGACTATTCATTCTAAGGACTTATTTTTAAATGGGTGACAAAAAAGGGGGAGCTAGAGGCATCGGGCTCTTTCTGAGGTGACACTAGATTAGGTAAGGACAAATTGGATATGTAAGTGCTAAAATGAAAGGGAAATACCTAGACCTCTGGAACCAGGAGAATGAAGAAATATCAGAATGAGAAACAGTTCAAGAAATAGACCTGGTGAATTCAAAGAAAGAAATCCTAGTGATTCCTCAAAGGTGGTATAGAAGAGAGGTTAAACTTCATCTACTTTATACATTCCCTGACTTTGGGTTGTGGGAAGGAATTAAAAGGAGACAGGTATCCACAGACTATTGATTTATGTAAAGTTGTATCACCTGAGCTGGAGTGAATCTACCGCTTCACAGATCATCTCTTTCAGAAACAGTAGTTAATGTTTTAGTGTATATTCTAACCCCATCCATGCATTCTGACATTTACTTATTATATAAACCTATAAGTGTCAGTGCTCTTAGCAAAGATGTTTTTGGGTGCCTATTATGCTTACTAGTTGTGTACAAAGTAAGAAGAGAGCAGTGAACAAAGCAAAACAAAACTCCCAGTTCTCAAGCATCTTTATGTATAGTCATGGAAGGAGTCAGATGATGTACAAGCAAATCTGTAAAATGTATATTGTGCCAGGAAGAGGAAGTGTTGTGGGATAAATAAATGAAAAAAGAGGGAGAGTATGTGTGTGTAAATAGCAAGGTAAGAGAATACTTCCTTGAGAAGACAACATTTGAGCAAATGGCAGGGTGATAAGAAGATGCAACTTAATAGGTCCTGCTTGCAGAGGAGGTCACCTTTAATGAGTAGGCTAGAATGACAGAAGGGATGAACTACAAAAGGTCAGGAGAGAGGTAACAGAGACTATACATGTCTTTTAGGCCATTTAAGGGTTTTGATATCACTATAAGTGAAAAAGGTAACCATTGAAGAGTTTTAAGCAGAAAAGTAGCATGAGCTAATGCATCAGCAGGCTACTTTGGTTATGGGGTATAGACTAAGGTGAGCCAAAGTCTGAAGCAGAAAGACCAGAAAAGAGACTATTATAAAAATACATGGGAAAAAGTATTTGTGTGGAACAAAGAAGAGCCATGACAGTTGTGAGAAGAGGTCATATAATGGATATATTGGGATTATAGAGGTATTAGCATTTATCACTAATGCAAACAATACTGTCTGCATCAAATAGGGATACCAGGGACAGCTCCGAGACTTTGGAAAGAGCAACAACAACGATGGGCATGTAAGACTGCAGGTGAGTCAGGTGTGTCGGGGAAATAGCAAGAAAACAGTTTTGAAGATGTCAATTTTGTGACACCACTTAGAATTCTATACAACCACCTGAAAATCGGGAAAGCAAGACCAGCTGGAGATACAAAGTGGGAGTCAGAAGGCCATGGAGGGTTTGGGAGTCATGAGACTAATGTGAATTTACTAGGGTGGATTGAGAAGGGAAGGCATTCTGAGGTTGGGTAGGGAAAGGACCCAGTGAAGGATTCTTGAGATGAGGGCAGGGAGTAAATATGGAGGAAATTCAGGAGAAAGCAGTGTTTTTTTTAGTTCAGTGAAGACATGATCTAGAGAAGGAAGAGTGGTAAGGTGATAAAGTGATTCAAAGTACTGAGAACTGACCTCTTCACTCAGTAACACAGAGATCAATAGAAACTTTTATAAAGACATTTTTTTATGGACCGTGGAGTCATAAGTATGGTGAAATGGGTGCAAGAGAGAATGGGGGAAAGAGAATTAAGTACAGAGAATAGAGTCACTACATTAACAACTGGTTAAGCACCTACAAACAATATAAAAAGATAAAAACACATGGTTTAAAAGAGTATGAAAAAATAGAAGAGGGTAAAAGTCACAAAAGTTTTTCACAGAGAGAGAAATAATTTTCTTTTCAATTGAGAGAAAATAATTGATTCTAAACTTCAACGTTAGCAGGTAAGATGATTTGGCAGTGTTACAAATAAAACATCTCCTTGTATCTTTTGTAGTAACTTTAAAGTTCTTTCTTTTTTGTCAATGATAAAGCAATGTTAATTCCAGCAAGAACTGAATATATAGAAAAAGAAAGGTTATGTTATACATATGTATAACATTCACACATTTACTTCACATTCATAGACACAGAACCAAAATAAGAGGGAATGATTTAAAGTAACGTCTTTGAGTATTCTTAAATGCTAAGATTATAGAAAGTCGTGATTCATTCCCACACACAGTTATTTAAAATTAAAAGCCTGGATTTTTAAAAATTCATTAAAGCTTCAGAAAGTCTTTATTGTATCTGAGACTTGACATCCAAAATTTCCTCCCATACATATTTAAAGTGTTGTTGATGAAGTAAACTATTTTTGCTTTGCTGAACAAGTACATAACTAATATAATGTGACCCAAATTATGGTCTTTTGAGAAGTAAAGATTTCACACCATTAGAGGAAATTGTGGAAATAGCTTCCCAGAGGCAGCGTTCAGGAAGCAAAGACCAAGAGTGTTATGAATCACTTACCTCCCGAATGTCCCTTTGATATTTAGTGTTCATTTCTTCTGTTTTAATGAGATCTTTTCTTGCTGTTTCTGCTTCCTGTTCCACCTCTCCCACTCGGGAAGAAAGGGCTGCTAAACGTTCTTTCATTTGGGCCATTTCATAGTTTTGCTTTTCAAGCAATTCTTGTAGTTCAACTATTTGACTGGTTTCATCTGTTGAGTCTATAGAGCCATTGGACAAACGCTGCAGAAATAGAACAAGATAGGGCACTTAGGATGTTCTTTATCCTCAAATTAAAAAAAAATGCAAATAAATAGTGAAATTGATATAGATTTCATACTGACAAGAAGTTTTGGAGAAAAAGCAAGTTTCTGAGAAAATAGTTAATTGATATTAAAATATGAAGGCAAATCAGTAAATTTCAAAAAGGTGAACAGAAGCATTTGACTACATATGTATACATATATATCTGTGTGTATATACTTGTGTTTGTATACATATATAAAGTAGCACAAATCACATGTAATAAATAACTGGCTTTTATAGTAACAATAATTATATACTTTATTATTAATATATATTTTATTGAGATAATAATATATTATTTTTAATAGGTAGGGACACAGAAACTGTAATATTTTAAATTTTTATTCAAAATCCTTTGTGAATTTCCAAATCTTATTTTGAATGACACACAGAAAAAGAACATAGATGATATTCTTTTTGGAAATGGTGATTCTGACCACAGGGGGAAAAATGTATAGCAGTCTTGATTTATGTATTGTTAGTTACAAACATTATGTGTGCACACGATCCACAAGAGGGAAGTTAAAAGGGTTAAAAGCTTTGAGACTGACATTTCTACTTTTAGAAAGGCTCTCCAGAAACCAGTAGACCCCTGTCTTCACAAGTGTACAGCACAGGCTAGTATCCAAAACATACAGGAAATCAAACTCACGGCAAACAAGCAAATAAGCCTATTACAAAACTGGCAAAGGACCTGAAAAGACATTACTCAAAAGAAGACATACGAATGGCCAGAAGGTAAATGAAAAGAATGTTCAACTTCACAAATTCAATAGATGAGACAAACGGGAATGAAGGGAAGGGAGTAGGGATAGGAAAAGGAAAGAAAGTGGAATGAATCTGATATAACTTCCCTTTGTGCATACATGAATATACTACAGTGAATCCTACTATCCTGCATATCCACAAGAATGGGGTCCTAATTAGAATAAGATAACTTCCACACTTGTATAATTTTTATCAAAATGGATTCTACTGTCATGTGTAACTAAAAAGAACCAATAAAAAATTTTAAAGAAATCAAAGAAATGCAAAATGAGACTTAATGAGATAGCATCTCATTCGTTATCATCAAAAAGTCAAAAGATAATGTTGGCAAGAATGTGAACCAAATGGAACTCTTGTGTGTTGTTGGTAGCAATGTGAATAAGCACAAAAATTTTAGATATCAGTAAGGAAGTGCCTTGAAAAACAACAACGTAAAAATTGAGATAACATGTGATTCAGCAATCTTATACCTTTTATGTAACCAAAGAATCAAAATCAATGTCACGGAGATATCTGCACTAGCATATTCACTGCAACAACAGTGGCCATCCTTGGGAACCAACCTATGGGTTCATTGATGGATGAATAAAGGAAAGTTGGTTTCTACACTAATAGAAACTAGTTAGCCTTATAAAAGAAGAAAATTGTCATTTTTTACAACATGAATCAATCTAGAGGACATTTTGCTAAGTGAACTAAGTCGGGCACAGAGAAAAGTCCTGCATGATCTTACTAAGATGTAGACTCTAATATAGTCATATCTATGGAAGTAGAGAGTAGAATTATGTAACAAGGGCAGGAGATAGGTGTAGGATGAGAAAAGGGGAGGTTGCTCATCAGAGGGTACAAAGTTTCAGTTAGAAGGAGTGGGGTTCAGTGATCTTATTACACAGCATTTTGACTACAGTTAAAAATGTAGCACATATTTCAAAATTGCTAATAGGGTAGATATTAAATATTCTCAACACAACAAAACAGTAAGTACTATGTTGAACCATATGATAATTATCTTGAAAGTAGATACAATGATCACTTGTCAATTAAAAATGTAAAAGATGAACCTTCCATAGAACAGCTGTGTGGGAGCAGGTTTGTGGTGAGAGTAGTACAACAATTGGGAATTAATTACTTCTGTGAAGAAAACAACAACCAAGTGGATATAGGAAACTATGGAGAAAGGGCAAAGAGAGTACAGTCAATCTGCTATAATGTTTGTTTAGCAACATGAATTTGTTCCAATATTATGGAAATTATCAGGAAACAATTTGAATGTAATATAAATATTGAATTCTACTGTTTGCAATTTTGTTCCTGAGAAGCATTGGCTAAACACAGAAAACAGCAACTAGCTGAAATAAGCCAAGTAGGAACATATCAAATGCACACATGCATCTCCCCCAAGTATTTAACACCAATTGACCTCAGTTCCCTGGGGGTGGTGTAATTTACCATCCTCATCTGTGTTACAACTTTCTGCTGACCTTAGATAGTTTGTTCACCACTTCGAAATAAACAAAAGTCTTTAATTATTTTGACACTCACTTTTTCAAAGAAAGTTCAGGTCCTTTTCAAGGTAAAAAGCCATATCTATCTTAATACTTATATGATTCTTAATCACTTAATAGGTGTAAAACTGTCTACCATTTTTATTGGTACACTATACTTATACATAATAGTGGAATCCATTCTGTCATATTCATACATGCACACAACATAATTTGATCAACCCCATTCCCCAATGCCTCCCTTTGACTTATCTCTTCCCTTCCTCAACCCACTTACTCTAATTTACTCATCTCCTTTCCATTTTTTCTCTTTTTATGTGTTAAAAGGTTTATGTTTCGTGCTATAAACCCCATTTCTTCCATTAGCCATGTATGAGAGTTTAAAATTTTTAAATCTATGAATAAAATAGCATAAAATTATCACATACAGTATGATAGTTTGAAATCATATGTGGAATACATGAGTTTATAGAAATAGCAAATAGGATGTTTGTTGCCATAACCATAATGGGGTGGGGGGTAATTTTGCATAGCTCATGAATTTTAGTAATGAAAATTTTTAGGAATTGACTATAGCAGAAAAGAGGAAGAACAGAAAGTATCATAAGAATAGTTGGAAAGATGCAATGCAGAGAAATGGAAAGCAGACAAATAGCTGGAAATGCTAAATCCAATAACTTAATGCAATGAGAAAGCACAGAGGAACAGCTAGGAAAATCTAAATTAAAAGGGCAGAGAAAGATTAAACAGACTTACTTGCATTTTTTTTCAATTACCCAGAAGAATATCTCTACTCCTCTAGAGCTGGAAGTTATATAAAATCTTAAACTTGCCTAGTTACTTGTAGACTGTGTACAGAAGTTGATGATATTTGAAATTATAACAAACCCTGCAAAACCATACCTCAGGTATTATGATTTTGGCAGCTGGGTCTAGCCTTATTCCCAAACCCAGTTTTCAGTTGCTGCATGACCCTTCTCAATGTACAGGAAGTAGTATATTGCAAGGGTACATGGTTCCTCTCTTTTTAGGTCCATACCCAGCTCTGATCCTTTAGCAAGCAACATTCCCAGCAAGGAGGCAGATGAAGCCTGTGGACTGCAGTATGGAAACCCTGTTCCTCCACATTTGCAATATCACCTGCCCCTTTTATTAAAGTTCAGTACCCGTATTAGAACCATTCCAATGAGTAGTATCTTCAAATCTTGGTTTGTAGATCCAACTTATAGCTTAAGAGAAAAATTAGTAATCAACAGGGAGTCCCCTATGAACAACATTTTAATGCTGTACTAAATAAATTGAAAAAAAACAGGAGATCTCTGTTTTATTATTTTTATCATTATTTAATATATAATGGGTCAGTAATTCAAAAAAATAAGAAAGAATAAACTACTTTTATTTGCAATAACATGTACGAACCTGAAAAATAAACTGAGAGAAAATGAAGCAAGACACAGAAGAGCACACACTATGTGACTCCAGTATATGAAATTCTAGAATAAACAATTCTAATCTTTCCTGGCAAGAGCCTGGAACTGGGGTATGGGAGGTGGAAGTGACTGTAAAAGGGCACAAGAACACTTTTAATGGTGATGGAAATGTTCTCTGTCTTGACTGAAGTGGCATTTATGTATATGTGTGTGTGTATGTGTGTGTGTGTGTGTGTGTGTATCAAAATTCATGGGATTGAGTACTTTAATTGTATGTAAATTATACATTAATACATTCTTTTTAAAAAATAAAAAAATCACAAAAAACTGTTATAAAAGTTATTTTTTATAATTAAAAAATTACAGTTAGAATTGTAGAGTCCTTTAGAACTTTGGAAAAACTGAGACTTATGGAATTACATATAAAGTTGATGTGAATTAAACTGCAGAGCTTTGAGTCCCAACTCAGTTCATCTACCCTTTACTATATTGCCTGTAATCAGAATAAATAAACAGGTTAAAACCATACATGCTGTATAGTAGACATAAGTACCAAGAATTCATATACACATACCAAACATTCATATCTATCTACAATGAGTACATATACATATACATGTATATGATGTGTGTTTATATATGACAATATTTATTTCATGAAACGGAATGATTTCAGTTTTCTAATTAGAAAAAAAAATTGTTATTGCAATTTTGTGCACCTGTGGTACATTAAAATCTTGTATAATATTGTATATATATTTAATAGGTTTAAGGTGAGAGGAATTTAACTAAATATAAACAGTAATCAGGCAACTAAAATAAAACACTTCTCAAACCTTAACCTCTTTAATTCCTTCAAAGAGCAGAGGTATGCTGCATGATCTTCATGGTATTTTGAAATTTGGGACAATTCAGGGAAATATTTTTGATTTCTCAATTTGTTTCTTAAGCTGGGAAAGCACTACATTCCCATCCCTAAACAATGTGTGTTTGGGTCAGCTTTTTCGCCACTGTGACTAAAAGACCTGACCAGAATAATATTAGAGGAGGAAAAGTGTATTTGGAGGCTCACTGTTTCAGAGGTCTCAAACCATAGACAGTAGGCTCCATTCCTTGGAGCTCATGGTGAGACTGAACATCATGGTGGAAGAGTGTAGTACACAGAGGCAACTCACATGGGATCAGAGAGCAGAGGGACTCTACTTGCCAGATATCAAAGATATATATCCTAAAGGCAAGCCTCAAAGACCCACCTTCAGCCACACCCTACCAGCCTTTAGCTCCCACCCATCTAATCCTGTCATAGGATTAATACACTGATTGGATTAAGGCTCTCAGAGCCTGGTCATATCTCCTCTAAAGCTTCCTGCATTGTCTCACACAAGAGGTTTTGGGGGACACCATATCCAAACAACAACATTTTACCCTTGCCCCCAAAAGCTCATGACTATCTCACATTGCAAAATACATTTAGTAAATTTCCAAGAGTCTCCATAGTCTCAACAGTTCAAGTATTTCCCAAAAGTTCAAGTCCAAAGTCTTCTCTCAGACTCAGGGCATGCTTGCATCATGAGTTCCTGTAAAATTCAAAAGCGATTTACAAGTATCCAATACATAAAAGTACACAGTAAACATTCCCATTCACAAAAATAGCAGCACTGAAAGAAGGGATAGGACCAAAGCAAGATTGAAATCCAGCTGGGCAAACAAGTCCTACAGCTCCATGTCCAGCATCTGGGGCAGATGGCGGGCATGATGACATTCTGTTCAATAGGCTTGTGTAGCTCCATCCTTGTGGCCTTATTCGTTGCACCCCAACTGGTCTTTCTGTTGGCTAGTCTCTGCTTGATTCCTGCAGCTTTCCTAGGACAATGTCCATGTTACTGGCATTTCTTAAGCTCAGGGGTCTCCACTGCAGCTTGGGTTTCCTCCTGACATCTCCATACTTTGCCCTCTTAGGGGCTGCCCCCAGGGACACCAACCCTGCTGAACTTTGCCTGGCTTTCTTTTGAAATGTTGGTGGAATCTTTCATGATCCCCTAACTCCAGCATCCTGCATTCCTGCAGAAGCAGCATCACATGGTTGACTTTGAGGTCTCCTTCCATTTTGAGTAATACAAAAGCCCCCTGGGACCCTGGCTGCAGCAGCCTCTGAGTGTCTGGGTGACTGAGCATGTTGAAAAAACTTCCTAATCCTCCTTGTGCAAGGATTCCCCACTAGTCTTTTCTCTAGAGGAATTTCACTTTTACTTCCTTGAGGCTGAGATGGGTGTGGTCTTGCCAGCTCCTGAGATGCCCTGAAGCCATATTTCTTATTGTCTCTGAGCAGAATCTTTAGCTTTATCTTTACTGGCAGTAATGTCTTTAACAACTGCAATTTCCTTAGTCCCAGTTTTCTCTCACCTTTCAAGTCCAGGTTTTTCAAATCTTTCTGTTCTGCTTTCTGCTATTGAATATTACAATAAACTTGGCTAAAAGCTCCCAGCAATATCCCTGTCACCACCCGAATGCTATGCTGTCTAGAAATTTCTTCCACCAGATTAAGAAGTCCTTTGCTTTTAAAATCAGCATTACAGAAAGTCCCAGGACAGGGGAAAAAATGCAGACAAATTCTCAGCCAGAACATAATAGAAATAGCCTCTAGTCTAATTACCATTAGTGTCCTCCTTTTCCTCTGAACCTCTTGAGCTCTGTCCTCACTGTCCACAGTCCTATTGGCATTCTGGTCTTCTGAGCTCCCACCAGAATCAGACATTAAGTTCCACTTACAACAATCTATAACATTTCCAGCTTGCACTGTTACACATCTCAGAATTGCTCTTACCCATTCCAAAAAGCTCCAAATGCTTGTGAACCACATGGTGAGTTTAGTCACAGCAATGGCTCTACTCCTGGTACCAATTTCTGTTTTAGTCAGCTTTTTTTTTTTTTTTTTTTTTTTTTTTGGCCCTGTGACTAAAAAATCAGACCAGAACAACAGTAGAGGAGGAAAAGTTTATTTAGGGGTTCATGAGTTCTCAATTCATAGACAGCAGTCTCCATTCCTTGGGGCTTGAGGTGAGGCAAGATTTCATGGTGGATGAGTGTGGTGGAGGGAAGCAGCTCACATGAAGATCAGAAGCAGTGACAGAGTTTTACTGGCCAGATATCCAATATATATATATATATATATATATATATATACCCCAAAGGCATGCTCCCAATGACCCACCTCCAGCCACACCCCACCTGCCTTCAGTTTCTATTCACTCTCATCATAGAATTAATTCACTTCATTAAGACTCTCATAACTCCATCATTTCTCCTCTAATCCTTTTTTTTCATGTATCACACATGAGCTTCTTGGGGACAACTCACATCCAAACCATAAAAATGTGTGATCTTTCATCTATTCAAATAACTTAAAACATATTTTCCAGAGAACTTATTGTATGTTTTCATAATTTCAGGATAGAAATGTCATTAAAATTGTGATTCTTATTTTAGAAAAATATTTTTTTGCTTTTGCTTCAAATTATTGCTATCTTGACACACCTTTGAAATAAATTATTGTTCTTTTACTGATATGATAAATAACTGAATTAAAAAGCTAAGTACTTATTTTAAACAGCTTTATTGAGATACAACTCACCAACAATAAAATCCACCCTTTAGAAGTATAAAAGTCAGAAGAGTTTAGCATACTCTCAGAATTATGCAATAATCAACATAATATTTTCATCACCCCAAGGAGAAACCTCCTACCCATTAGCAATCACTTACAACTGCACCCCAAGCCCTAGGCAACTATGAAACTGCTTTCTTTCTCTATAGATTTACCCATCTGTGGGAAGCAAAGTTGGAGGGGTCATTAAAGGTGACTAATAGTGTCTTTCTAGAGCTGTCTTCCAATGTTACCTTATCAGAAAGGCCTTTCGCCCTACCATATTAAGTATTCATGTGTTCATTGTGACCTATCAATGCATATATTCCTACAATTTGTTCCCAAATATATTTTACCTTTTTCCTCCCAACACAATTGGTGATAATGCCATCTTTCCAATTGCTCAGGCACAAAACCTAGTCATTCACAAATCCTTTCTTTTTATCATCGTCTATTCAATATATTGTTAGTTTTTTTTTCACAGTATATCTGAATCTGATTCTCAGGACCTCTATTCCTGCCACCTTTGTCTGGGCCATCTACTTGGACTTACTGTAAGCCTCCTGACAGGTCCTTTGCTTCTAACCCTGTCTAATGTTAATTCTTAAAGAAGCTCCAGATTGCCCCAAGGTGATTCTATTGTAGTGAAATCAAGTCCTTACTCAGAACTCTGCAATGGTTTTTCATTCTACTCTGTGAAAAAGCAAAATTCTTAAAAGTAACAATGATCACTACCACCATTCCCTTGAGTCACCTATTCATTTTCCTTCCCCAATGCCTTTATCACTAAGATCTCTTTCCTGTTATTCTTTCATTTGCTCTCATTTTGGCCACATTGGTAACCACACTCACTGTTCATCATACAAGTCAATCTCTCTTCTATATAAGGTCTTCACTTTAGTTCTTTCTTCTTACTGGATGTTCTTTAGTAATCCTCATAGTGAATGTCCAAATTGTTTGAATGAGGCCAGTTCTGACCTCCTAGGACCTGTCCCCCACCTTTGATCCTTGTATTTCTTACTGTCTTTTTTTTTTCAAAATGATTTACCATATTCTAACATACAAATTATTTATATATATACAAATATATGTATATGAATGTATACATAAAATATCACATATCAGGAATTTATTTTTATTAGAGCTGAGGATTTTTAGGCCTTAGCTAAAGCTTAAACTTATTATGGTGCATCTCAAACACATTTTATTCTGTGTTTTATTAATTTTGATTAATGTATGACCTATGACCACAGTGGCTGGCATGAAATTTACCAACCCTATATAGTAATAACTTAGTTGAACTTCTGTTTATAATGCCTAATTTTAATCAATGCTGTATCCTGTGAGGGTGTGGTTTAGCAAGGCATGATGAAGTACATGTAATAGTGTACTTGATGCTATCTCCTTTTGATCTGTTTGATATAAAGGGCTTCCTTACTGAGGATACTTGCATGTGTAATTCTACACATTGGGATTATTGTTTTCTCACAGTTAAGTGTTTTGGGATGTATTGTGTTAGAACTGTTTAAGGTATATATATGTAAGTCTGTATTTGTTGGGTTTTAGGTGAGCAGGCTTTTTATAAAGGATGTTAATTTATGTATTATGTTTATATTAGAATAGGCATTAGTGTTTGAGAGGTTTTAGTTTACATCTAAATATTTCAGGAAGTTTTAATGATAGGCAAGTAGAAGGTATATTAATTGAGATATAATATTGTTGGTGTAGTTTATTTTATGGGTCAGATAATAGGCTTAAATAATGTATATATACAATTTAGGTTTATTTAGTTATAATAAATTTATTTTAGGCAGCATTTGATTTGAGTGATTTGTAGATACTGAGATAAGAGTTAATGAAATTTCTATTATGAAATAGAAAGTATCTTTGTTAAATTTGTATATATATATATATATATATATATATATACACATATATATGCATATAAAACAGAAGGTGTTAAATTACTTCTAACCTCCTCCATCTTGCCAAATCAGAAGCTCTAGGAAGGAAAGGACCTCTCTCTATATATTCCTTCCTTGATGTATTACAAGTGCTTAGGAGTCATATGATGGTTTCTCTTGTGACTAGAACAGCAGGTTATATAGGCACTTAAAATGTATTCGTTGAATGAGTGAAAAATGAAAGTTTCTATGAATAAATGAGATGAATTTTAGGAAAAATATAAGCATCCAAAATGAAATTAAATATAGAAACACATACTTAGCTATTCTCACATAAAATTTATGAAAAAGGCAAATATAAAAGAAAAGATAATACCCCCACTTGTTTTAAAAACCCTATGTGGGTAAAATATCTTCATAAAAATATTGGGTAAATTTTAGAAAACTATTATTCCAAATTCACATTAAAATAAATAATATGGTAGAAATAGATAGTCTATATTTAAGATCAAATAGAGGGAGGCTAGGCTTGTGATTCAGTTGGTAGAGTGCTTGCCTAGCATGTGTGAGGCACTAGGTTCAATTCTCAATACCACATATAAGTAAATCAACAACTAAAAAAATTAAAAAAAAAAAGATCAAATAGAGGGAATAAAAGCCCCATAAATAAAACAATGTAACAACATACTGGCTTCTCATGAGATAAGACTGGGAATTTAAATATGTTCTTTTCACATTTTATCAGGTAAACAATAAAAATATGAAATGCCTTTTTTTGTATTTGATAATCCTTTACAAAACAATCTTTTCTTTAAAATGTTTTCATCTCACTTCCAGCTTTAGCGTGTACCATATCTTTGAAAAACAGTGGTATAGTGAAATTAGTTAAGTGACCATTTTCATTTTGAATTTTATGTTGCTTTAGTTTTTATTGCTTGTTTTAAACATACGTTAGTGGCTGCACACTACTCTTTTACTTTGCCAAAGGATAAGAGTGTATTAAGCATTGATGAATAATTTTCAAATTTCAAATGCTGAACATGCAGAACATGAATATGCAGAGAATTTAAATTACCAAATTAATATAACTTAATACTTAATTTCTTCTCTGGAATAGTCTTCTTTTTAAAAAAATATATTTTCTTACTTACTTTCTTTCTTTCTCTTTCTTTCTTTCTTTCTCTTCTCTCTTTCTTTCCCTTCCTTTCTTTCTTTATTCCTTTCTTCCTTTCTCTCTATATATGTGGTGCTGAGAATCAAACTCACTGCCTCACACATGCTAGGCAAGCTTTCTACCACTGAGCTACAACCCCAGCTCTAGAACAAGGACTTCTTGACAAGGTATTCCAGAAGACTTAGGAGTTACATTAATTCTATGTTTTAGAGTTAGATGAATACTACCTATGCAGAAATAATATTTAGTTAACTTTAATTTTGGATAGCTGATTTTATTTGATAGCTGATAATTTACTCTTTTTTATAAACATATTTCTAACTTGATTTGTATGTTTTTAACATCTCCTTTTCCAAGTTTTTCTCATCTAAACCATAAGCCCTTGATTCTGTCTTATTGATCATTATTCTCTTATGTTTTACTTTTCCTGGTTTATTGATCTTTCCAGAGAAAATAGCAATAGATGGGACCAGAATAGAAGTTTAGAATTTATTTTAATATGCATTAAATTAATATATTAAAGGCACATATACCTAAAATATATCAGTGCTTAATGAATAAACACTAAACAGTTCCATTCTATTTTTAAAAAACTACAATATTTTATAGTTCAAGAGAAAAAATGAATTATCTGATCAAAGAAGTTGAATTAAGATTTGCAATGATTAACATAAGCAATCTAGAACTGATAGTTATTTGCTGGACTGGGGAAAAATCTATAGATTTGAGGAAAGACTTTTAAAACTATTTTATTCTGTGGAAAAAGAAAGGATATTCTAAAGAAATGTTGAATTAAAAAATAAATAACAAAAATTCAGATGGGAAACATATTCATAAGTATAAAAATATTAAGAAAAATAATAAAAATTTAGAATCATAAAGTTAGTATAAGTCAGCAATGTATTAGATAAAATAAAAGTATATAATAACTGAATGACTGAATCCATCAGTGATTTCCCAGACTGAGAATAAAGTCTAAGAGGAAACATTATGAATAACAACTTGACTAGGCTTGGAACTAAGGAGAGACTTTAAAAGACTAACCAGTGGGATACCCTAGCAATTTTTTCTGCTTTTTCTTACAGATCATTGTGCTCTTTATAATATTTTACTCTCAAATTCAGATTTTCAGATTTGTCTTCAAGTCCTCAAGGAAGATCATATATTCCATCAGAACAATGCAAATAATACAAATAGCTAACATTTATTGATTATCTACCCAAGAACAGAGAGCTGGCTAATAGTCTGTTTCTAAGGCAGTGTTCATTCATAACAATTACCACACTGTGATAATCCTTATTAAGTTCTGACAATGCCCTAGGCAGTATTACAAGTGCATGATGTATCCTTGGTTGTTAAATCCCATTAATAACCTGTTGGATACAGTAAAGGAAATCAGAGCAAAGAATATAAATGTTTTACTTGAGGTAAGACTAATTGAAAATCATGAGATTAAGATCTGAACCTAAGCATTCTGATTCTAGTATCATGCTCCCAGAAGTCTTTTCTACTCTATTTTCTGCTTTGGTTTTTTTTTTTCTTTTTATATTTCTCTTCTGTTCATTCATTGTGTCATTTATCCATTAATTTAATCATCCATCAAAATTTTACAATCTAAGCCTGTGTTGTGGTCCATGCCTGTAATCCCAGCATTGAGGAAGCTGAAACAGAAGGATGGAGAATTTAAAGCCAGCCTCAGCAATAGCAAGGTGCTAAACAATTCATGGAGACCCTGTCTCTAAATAAAATATAAAATAGGACTGGGGATGTGGCTCAGTGGTGGAGTGTCCCTGAATTCAATTCCTGGTATAAAAAAACAAACAAACAAAAACAAACATAACAATTTTACAATCTGGTTAGCTACTAGAATATGCCAGATATTAAGTTGGGTATTCGAAATGTGAAGACTCCTGTCTGCAAGTAACATAATATGGGAGGAAAAAATAAATCAACAAAGCCAAGCAAACAAGCTATTTCTAGGAATCAGAAAGCATTTAAACACTAGGAAAGTCCAGGGATTCAGGGTCATGACCTTAGGATACTTTAGGTCTGCTGGACTGTTTTTATTTGTCTTCATTATGCTTTTTTTTATACTCAAATATCAGAACTGACTAATCAAATCTGGTCCTGCAAATAACCACATTTTGTCTTTGATTCAAGATTTTCCATCACAGAATTCTCAATTGTTTTAAGTTCTGCATTGATTCCTTCAGTCTCTTATATATCATATAGATCACCTAATCATACTTCCTGCAAACCTAGGGCCTGGGTGATACTAAGAGAGGGGAGGAGGAGATTATTTGGCATAATTATCAGGAAACTTCAAGGCAATGGGAAAAAAAAAGAATGTTCCCATTTCAATTATGAAGTTTATAGTTACTCTCTGATAGACTAAAGCCATTGACTAGATCACAGGTAGATCTGAGAGTTCACAAGGAAAACATACCAAGAAAGAGGTAGAGGTTATAAACTGGGACCTGCGCCTGACATTCCAGTTTGGGGTGGTCCCAGCCTGTTGTGTGGTGGGATCTAGAAGACCTTTTTGGCTAATCATCCAATGGAGTTTGGAAATGTTAAGTTTGAACTTGAACTTTAGAGTGTATAACTTGGAGGATGGGAATATTATTCCTGAAGAATACTGTGGCAGGAGTTGTCCTGACTGCTGCTGGAACTTTAGAACCAGGCCATAGACTGGCATGAGATGGTTTCATTTGGCCTGTATGTCAATGAGTGAGTTATTGCATTGGTGCATGGACAGCATTTAATTTGGAAGGAACACCTGCTTTCAAGAGCAGCACTTTGAGGATGTAAGATTTAAGAAAATGATTGCTCACTTGGCTTCTTAATCAGATTTCCCAGTTCTCTTTTTGTGAATTATTTAGAAGAAGGACTGGATTCTTTGACCTGTTTAAGTTTTCAATATTTTTGGATAAGTGGCCCCATCTCAGGATGAGTGGCCCCAATAGAGTACTACCAGTTTATAGTTCATTCGGATTAGTTGGGCTCTTGTACTTTAGCTAGTCTCAAGAAAGTTCAACCTATCTGTATTCTAATCAGGTCATAAAAATTATATATGTAAAGTATTAGTCATAGATATAATAATAAATATGAATCATGCACTGAAGAGTTTTATCATTTTTCTACTTTAAATTTTTTTTTCTTTTGGAGAAATTTACATACATATGGTGAAAATGTAAAAATTAAATTTCTTATCTTTAGAAAAAGAAAAATAGTTTACTACCAGAATATCTGTCAATGAAATCAGCTACTTTTCAGAGATGTGTGAATCTTATTCTGAAAATAACTTAACAAACTTGCAGTGGAAGAGAAATTCTACATCTCATAAAACTTGTCTACCAGCTACTATGATAAGCAATACAATTCATGATAAAACTCGAGTAACATCATCATTAAAGTCTACATTGTTTAAAGCTTTATTAAGCTTGATTATATGAAGCTGGCTTTGTAAAGTCAACATGCCATTCTGATCCATTCAACTCAACATTGCTTTAAAATATTATCCAATGTAAAAGAAATAAAGAAGTGAAAACAGGCAAAAAAAAATAGAAAGGAGAATAAAACCATTTTTTAATTTTCCTAACTATTAGAAAAGCAAAAAGCCCAGCAACCTCTTAGAACTAATAGGTAAGAATGTTTGGTGAATGCCATGTCAAGTTTTAAAAATCTGTAGCATATTTATATGCCAATATTAATTTATTAGGAAAATAGCAGAAAAAGATAATAGCAACTATAACAACAAACTATAATGCCAAGTAATAAATCTAAAAATCTGAAAGACCCCAAAAGGAAGATCTAATCACTTTTATTGAAAAATATAAAGCATGACATAAATGGAGCCATAAGCTTTATGCCTGAATATTAAAACAGTATGTCACAGAGGTGATTTTTCTCTACGAATTACTCCCCTAATTTAAGGAATTCCAATCAAAATATCAACAGGGTTTAAAAATAAAATTTGAAAAGCTCTAAGAATTACAATTAAGCTCTAAGAATCATGATTTATAAAGTTTTGCTAGTTGAAACAATGCAATATACCATTTATCCATTAAATGCATTTATTAAGTGCTTATCATGTTTCAGGAACTATTCTGAAGACCCGAGCCACATCAGGAATAAAACAAATATATTAACTCTTACTGAGCTTATTGTTAAACTCTGTGGAAGATAGTAAATTACAGATACTATAAATAAATCATAAACTAATTTTTTTTAGAGTGCGTTATGACATTTAACAAAAACTTAAATCAAAGTGAGAACGTTAGCCATGCAGATATCTGGAAGAAGGCACAAGCACATCCAAAGTCAACAGGATGTCAGTGTGGCTGAGTGGAGCTGGTGATGAAGTCAGAAAACACAGAACACCAGAGCATGTACAGCTTTGTGGAAGTGTGAAGCATGTGTTGAGTTTTTGAACAGCTGATTGACATGTTCAGATGTATGTCTTAAAACATCACTCTGATTCACACCATGTTGACAATAGATCTCAGAGGAGCCATGAGAGATGCAGAGGGACCTGATAAGAGGGATTACAATAATGGAGGTGACAGATGATAGAGGTTCAGATTATAGAAGTTAGAGGAAAATGGTCAGATTCTGAATATATTCTGAAAGTAAAGCAAGTAGAATTTCTTTATATTTTGATGTGGGCTGTGAGAGATAGTTAGAATATTTGGAAAGGTAAAGTTTCCAAAACCTGAAATGAAGGAGATGGAGCAGGTTTTGGGGGGATATAAACAAGTTTTTGACACTTTAAATATGCAGTGTCTTTTAGATGTACAAGTAGAGTATGTTCAACATGTGGGGCAGTAGACTTCTGGAGTCTAACTGGTTATTGGGTAAAGATTCATAATCGTTTATCAGATGAATTGTATTTAATTGTGTGAAACTGAATGAAATTTCTGAGACAGTGTAAATAGAGAAGATGAAGAGGATTGAGGCCTGGGACACTCCAACATTAAGAAGTCAGGGAAGAAGAGGAGACAGACAAAGCTACTGGTAGGTAAGATAAAAAAACAGTGTAGTTTCCTAGAATGCAAGTAAATAAGGTGTATCAGGGAGGAAAGAGTGATCAGCCATGTCAAATGCTGTGGAGACATCAGCTACAACATACATCTGAACATGTCAATCAGCTGTTCAAAAACCCAACACATGCTTCACATTTACACGAAGCTGTACACGCTCTGGTGTTCTGTTTTTTCTGACTTCATCACTAGCTCCACCCCAACCACGCTAACATTCTCTTGACTTTGGACATGCTCATGCCTTCTTCCAGATATCTGCATAGCTAACATCATCACTTTCATTAAGTTTTTGTTTAAACGTCATAACATAATCTAAAAAAAATTAATATATAATTTATTTATAATGTCTGTTATTTTAATGTGTTCCATACAGTTAAACAATAAGCTCCATAAGAGTTCATATATTTGTTTTATTCCTGACGAGGCTCAGGTTGACAACTGACTATTTAGTGATGACTATAACTGGCCATTTAGTTTCTATGAAGTGGTAGGGCAAAGACCATGTCAGAATTACTTTACAAAAGAATGGAAAGAAAGCCACTGGAGACAGTGGGTAGACAAGCTTTTTTGACAGAGCATTGCTGCAAAGATAACAGAAAACACAACAAATGCTGGTAGGGGACATGGGACTAAGTAAGACCTTTTTATAAAAATCAAGTCAGAAGAATTTTGTAAATTATATTGGATAGGTAAAGAGGAAAATTTGACGACAAAGGAAAGAAATGTAAGAATTGCTGGAAAAACACATTTGGACAAATGGTAGCACAAGATATCCAAGTAGTATAGCAAATTTTTCTTTGTCCAACATTCACTTTTGAAAATAACTTTAAATCTCATCATCAAATAAGCACTTTTAGCCTCTTAGACACAGGAACAAGTTTAAGACTTTGTTTTAAGCAAATACTCTTCTATTTTGAAATCCATGAAATCAACAAGTTTATATGCTGTCTTTTTAAACCCATAGGTAAATTTTAATAACTATGCACTTATTCATCTCAGATCTCTCTGTTCACAGTTATATAATTTTAAGCCAGTTATGTTTGCTCTATAAGCATTATAAGAATCAAATATAATAACATATATAAAAGTACTTTTAGAAAGCTATAGGAGTCTTTATTAAAGTCATTTATCTTGTTCTTATTTGCTTTTGCTCCTTTGTTAATGAAGTTTCCAGACAGGTTGGAAGAATAATTTGCCAGTCTTCAAAGGGCCGGAGCCAGGCAGGGATACCCTGCAGAATCTTTATTCTGCCATGAGCTGCTATCCTGCAAAGTAAGGCCATCTCTGGCAATTCTGCATACTAAGTTCTCCTCTTGAAGCTTAACAACATTAAAAATTAAATTACATAAGGATGAGTCACAGGATGGCCTAAGCTTGGCTCTTCTTGATGTTTTTGTGAAGCCATCATAAGGCCTCCAGGGCTAATTCAGTCTATGTATCTAGGACTGTACCTTCTCTTTCCAAGATGACAAATTCATAAACCCATTCTCCTGTTGGTTTCATTGTTGAAATTTTAATTGAAGAATCAAAGAGAAATATACGTTTTTGTGTGTTTGTGTGTTATTAGGAATTAAAATTAAATATAAGGGATCTGTGAACAGAAAAGTAGTGCTACCCAGATGTAAAAAAATCCAGATGGTAACTACCTCTATAAGAGAGAAACAATAATGCATAAAATGAGCTACAGCTGACAAGGCTCAGTTTTGGTGGCAGTAACTGACATGAAGTAAGGAATATATATAATAATGGCTAACATACATATAAAATATGAAAAAGTTTCATTATAGAAGTTGAGAGTAGAAAGGTAGTTGATACAGACTGGGATCAGAAGGAGAGAGGGGAGAGGAGAGATTGGTCAATTAGCACAATGTTTATAGTTAGAGGGAATAAGTTCTGGTGTTTCATTGCACAGTAAGGTGATTGTAGTAAGCAAAGTATGATATATCTCAGTATAGGGACACGAGAATTTTGAATGTCGTCACTATTAAAAATGGTAAATGTTTAAGGTGTTAGGTATGCTAATCATCCTGGTTTGAGCATTACACGATGTATATATGTATTGAAACATCACACTGTACCCCTAAACATATGTGATTGATTGTCATTTGACAATCAAACATTTCTTAAAAAGAGAAGATTCAGCTTGGTTCACTCGGAGTATTTAAGTTCAAAGTAGGAATGATAAAGTCAAGTGGCCTGAAAAGTGAGAAGAGGCCAGACAGCTTGGGAAGCCCTCATGCAACATTCCAAGCCTATATTACATGCATAATTTAGTCACTGGAACATCAACAGCCTTCTCCACCATTAGTTTTGTGAAGAACCAAAATAGTCCCTCAGTAACTAATATATAAGAACTACAAAAAAATGCACTACATATACCCAAGTGTAATGATTTTATGAAAGTTCTGTTTCAGTTTTACATATATACATAAACACAAATGTATACATACATATTGACACATTGAATAAATGAGTCATGCATGGTAAAGAACTGAAATTAAATTGTATTTCTTATGGTGGGTAGCAGACAGGTGAGTCCCTAGTGATCTTAAAGCTGAGGGCAAAAGAACAAAGAGGTTCACATGGGTTAATCTAAATATCTAACAATTATAAGTCAAACTAACAATCAATCAAATATAAATATATTCTATTATCTTTCTTGACAACACACATTTGACTGTTAGACCAGATTTTAATAAATACTTCTCAACTATGAAATTCCACACAAAACTTTGTCACCCAAATATGGCTCCTGCACTGTAACCTTCTGCTACTCTCTTCCTAGCCTCAGTTCCTTCCAGAGTACTCATAAATTTTGCCCCTCTATAGGGTCAATGCTTCAGCCAGTGCTTTCAAATCTTCTGTAACTCCAGCAATTGGAACTGCTTGGAACACTTTAGATCTAGCAGGTGATGCACTGGGAAGCATGCAGACCACTGAAGTGGCTCTTTGGAAGAAGCCCACAAGGACCTTGGAGGTAATCTAAGATCTGTTTGATCAGGGATTCTGGGCTTCCAGGTACCTGGCACACAGTGAGGAAGGGGTAGAGGGTAGTTCATAGTTGTGAAGTTTCCCTTGGTCCCATGCACTCCTCATTCTGTACAGAAGGACACAGATGGCCAGAACAAGGCTCACTAAATCATGGCTGTAAGTCATGGGCTCCTCTTGTCCAGGTTTAAGAGCCACACTCACAATGGTCAAGTATTTTAAATGTCACTTCCTTAGAGGGTCTATTCAGAGTAAAAACTACTTAGAAGTTGTGAGGGAAAGTAATAAAATAATTTATTTATTAAGATATATTCTTTAACAGAATAAAACAATCAACTCTAGAAATCAAAAGAATATGTATAATTATGAAAGAATACATTTCCTGAAGTGAAGGAGTGTGAGAGTATGATATCATCTGGAGGTGAGATAATTTGTTCCAGACAAGCCATTTCCTCTCTGTTTCCTTATCTGAAAAATTAAGGGAAAACATTTACCTACAGATATGCAAAAACAAAAGATAAATATACAAAAATGTAGAGCTAATGATTTTTTAAAGAAATAATATATAATTAATATATAATTCCTTGCCTAAAATACTTCCATGTCTTTCCATTGTGCACTGAATAAAATTGGACTCCTTACCAGAAGTGACAAGAATTTAAATGATCTGGTATTTTCTAACTGTTGTTAGAAAATACCAGATGTTCTCTACCTTGACTACTAGATTCCAGTCACCCTGACATTCTTCTTTCCCAGAGAACAACAAAGTACATTTCCAGCCTTAGTTCACCTTCATCAGTGTTTTCTTTGCTTCAAAAACTCTTGAAGCTGGGGCTGAGGCTGTAGCTCAGAGGTAGAGCGCTTGGCTAGCTCATGCTAGGTGCTGGGTTTCATCCTCAGCACCACATAAAAATAAAATAAAAATAAATTTAAAAAAAAAACTCCTGAAGCTTTTTCATATGGCTGATTCCTTATGCTTTTATTTTAACCTCTAATATCTTGTAATATTTCTTCTAAACTCTATTATCGTTTTTGATATCACATTTCTCATATTTTGTAATAACCCTTCAGGCATCTTTATGTGTCAAGGTAGATTCTTACCAAATTTATTACAGGTGCTATGTCTTCTGAATCTCTACCATTGTCTAATATTCTATTAATCCATATCACTTAGCAAATATTTGCAGCTGTGGTATAAAATTGGAAGTACAGAATTGTGAGGGTGAGCATTATTATCTCTTTTACAAGAGCAGTATGTTTATTTTGAAAATTTTCAAATTAACTCCCTCCAGAAAACAACAGAAAAAAGATTATTGAGCCCAGTTCTAAACAAGGTAAAATTCCGTGCTTTGAAAATTTTCATTATTTTATTACTATTTATATTCTTCTAAAACAAAGAAGTTTAAGGTCATGCAAAAATCATTTAAACTTCTGCAGTTTCAGTTAAGCTTATTATTTTTTTGTTTTTGTTTTAAAAGTATTAATAATGATAGGTCTTTTCATGAGTAATAAGAGCTATTTCAGAGGGTGTTTTTATGAGACTATTTTTGTCAACTATTTTGTCAACAGAGTTCTCAAGCCACTGATAAAAAACAATCTCTTGTTGGCTAACAACTTACCCTGACTATGTAATTTAAGTAATTTTATTGCCTCAAAAAAGGGTAATCCTTGTGACTAAGATTGGTCACATTCTGAAAGTTCCATAAATCTAACAATAGTTTTGCATTTCCCTCCTGAACACCAGCTTTGCAATTTGCACATTAACACTAGAGTTATCCTATACTGATAAGCTTTATTATATAGATACTCACCTAAATAATAACCTATTTTCCTCTGTTTAACTGCACCTTTAAAATGTTCTCAATAAAATATTAGGTGATAACCTTTAAATTATAATGTCAGGTTAAGAAATGTGATATAAAATGAATCATCCTGAGAAATTAATCACAGGAATAATATGAATTGAAATGTAGTTATCTTTAAAGTTAAAGTAAATATTTCACAGTATTTTGTGTATAATTTTAGATTAAACTGAGGGATATGAGCATGGTATTAATAAGAGTATACCATTATTTCCAAACACCTGGAAATCATACTGCAATCAGAGAACATAGAAAAATGAGTATCAATCATCACAATGTTTAAAAACCTTAGTTATACCCACACAAAGAATGAGTGTGTGAGCAGTGGTCCAGAACTTCTCTTCTTTGTTGGTTGAAATGCCTTCATCAAGAATTGGAATGCAAAAATATTACAGACAAATGGTTTAGGTCACCAATGACTCAGCATCTTTCATGTGTACAGTTGTATCTTTGAAGTCCAAAAGAGATGAAAACAAAGTATACAGAAATGTTGGTCCTGGTTCTGTAAACAGAACTATAAAACTAATCTGATAGAAATAATCTTGCATTCTGTAATGTTTGGATACATTAGGGGCTGTACCTTGAAAAACAGCATAGCCATGTGTAACTGCAAGATGATGATATGTTCTGAGTCATGCATCATGAGAAAATATTTTCAACACTATAGAGTGTACTCACACCCCAGTAGATGATATAGCTTACTGCACCCATGTATGGCATGTAGCATCCTATATTCTATCTTTTGTAGGCTGCAACACAACAACATCTGAAAAATTTAAATGAGATTTCCTTTCTCCCTATCTGTAGAAGTCTTACAAGAATGCTTAGGGATCAAGTAGTTTATTAGTGGATAGACAAGATCTCAAGTTCTTTACACTTGAGAAAGATTCTTTTTCAATTATGAACTGGAGTTTCACAAAGTGTTTTAGAAAACAATATGTTGTAAATGTCTATGAGAAAAGCTAGAACCTGAAGCCCATATCATATCCAAAACAATGGGATTCTCTAATTATCTGAGGAGAGCAACAACAGTCAATTATTGATGACATAATTTAAGCAAAACAGCAATGGAAATGCTCATGATGGTTTTCCTAAATTTTGTTCTAAGTGCAAATGTTTTGTCTGTCTTGCCAATATGTTGACTGAACTAATATTAGTTTATGTAACTGAAGAAAAGAAAGATACTTTTTTTTTCTAACCTCAGACATAGCTTATAAAATCTGACTCTACAGCTGCAGTTAATATTTAACACTTAGCTTGGACTTCTATAAAACTCATGGATAAAGGCCGAAAGAGTGAAGTCTTCAATGAGAATCTGTTTATATCTCAGCCACCATAATTGAAGCCCATCTGTGGAAATTAGTCTAGTTTACTCAGTTTCCCTTGTACTTGTACTTGAAAGAGGAAACACAAGAAGCTCTTCCATTTGTTTCAAAAGCACAAATGAGGAAATGTACAATTTAGTTTTTGATAAGAAACCAAATGCCACTTGCTTTGTTTTCCAGTCACTTTTTTCTTAATCTCTAGGTTTTAGAATCTCTCGATGGTCACAGTTATACCAATTTAGCTACCTGACTCATGTGGTCTTAATGATTAAGGGAACTTGACAGCCAGAGTAATAGCTTGTCACAGGCAAATACTTTTTGGAGAGTCTTGTGAGTTCCAAACATCTGATATGCAAATTTATGAGGAATTTCATCTAATTCCAGACCTACCAGTGATTTACCTCCTTCTTCTTACATTGGAAACAAATTTAGCACAGAAAAGGTCTTTTGCTAGTAGCCTTGTTTTGTTCTTCCAGAACAAAACAAGAAAAATACCAAGTCAAATAAGAGGTTACCAAAAAGTTTTTGCAGTGATAAACAATAGATTATTCACCAATTATACATAATAGCACTTAAAATACTTGATAATTCAACCACTGCTATTGCATTTTAAATAGTTCTGAATATATATAATATATATATATTATATATATAATTTTCATATATATGTGTGTGTGTGTATAAATACACACACACACACACACACACTTTAGACTGTATACTTTATAGCAGTGTACCACAGTGCATGTCTATAATCCAGGCTATCTGAGAAGCTGAGGCAAGAAGATTGCAAGTTCAAGGCTAGTCTGAGAAACTTAGCAGGACCCTGCCTCAAAATAAAGAAGAAAAAGCACTGGAGATATAGCTCTGTGGTACAGTGCCCCTGATTCAATCCCATTATTGCAAAACATAAAAATAAAATAAAATAATTGTATATTTTATATATTTATTATATATAAATTCAATTGTATACTTGAATTATTTTGAAAAGAATCAAATTAAGAGTAAGTAAAGAAAAATTTAAATATGTATATTCATAAGTACAGACAATACTTACACATATGTATTATTTTTAAAATAATCAAACTAATAATAAGTGAGGTGAGAAATCCCCATAAACCTTTGAACAAAAAAAAATCAAAATTAAAGAATGTTCTTGACATGGTTTTTATACCCCAAATCCCTGTCAAATTATATATAGCGAGTAAAAATTATCATGGAGGAGTATGTCTCATGTGTCAGACCTTTTCATGGACTTTCTGGCCGGGTTCCATCCCCTCAAGATGCTCTGACTCTGTGGATCCCTCACTTGATGCCATTTTTCTTTGTATATGAACATTTTGCTCCCGCAAGGCAACAATCTGCAAAATAAAAACATTATTCCTTTAAAACTTAAACAGACTAAAAAAAATTGAATTGTTTGTGGTTAATAACTAATGGATACTAATAAATGGTCAAAAACTAAACATTAAGTTTTACTCATATTATTTCAAAAATATTTTAAAAATTTAGACCAATGTTTTAAAGAATGAGAATTCATAAAACCTCTCCTAAGAAAAGGTTAAAGCTTTGTGAAATTTATGTAAGAAACACTCTCTAATCAAAAAATTTACCTAGTTGGAAGCGTATCTAAAGGAAGATGTTGATCTGACCCATGTGTAGTTGATTCTGAAATTACTTTTGAAATCAATTTGTGAGGTGTCATAAAAAGTCTTATTGTCTTTACTTTCAAAGTACGTAAGAAACATAAATGAAAAGATTGAAGGTTGAAGTTTAATTATGGTTATAATTGTTTACCCTGCAGTGGTAGCACATTTGCAATTTAAAAACAAGCAAATACAGAAGCTGGATTTAAATAATTTTGTAACACTATCATGAGCTTTTAGAATTAAATTTGTCTCAACTATATTTTAGTGTCCATTAACTTAGCATTTCTCATCTAAGTTTTCTTATTCTGCAAAATATTTCAGAAGCAATTAATTTTTGCAATTTCCAGCTCAATTTTATAGACATGATTATTTCAACTAAGAAATAGGTTCTCAAGTAGTTGTAGTATACAGGAGATTAGCAATATACACAGTGAAGTACAGTATTCTGACCCTTTTAAGACTGTATTTTAAAATAGATTTTTATGTAGACACATAATTTAAAAATATTTTTCTTTATGTTAATGTCATAATTTATTTTACAACAAATGTTATTATTTTATCAACTCAAAAAATAGTATTTGATCTAGGATAGATCAATTTGTGGTATTTAAAATACAATAAATGATATTGATATAATCCACAATAGGTATCAAAACATATAAAATTGATATAATATTTGAAATGATGAGACCAAGGTATCACACACATAAATAATTACTAAATAATGTTAAGGACATCAAGAGGTTGGGTATTTGTGGTGTTGCTGTCAGTCAATACTTTAGTATGTGAATCTGCCAAAATGTGCCTCTGAGGTCAAGTGAACTTATACATGACTCCTGGCATCTGAACACATGGCCTGTCATTTCATCAGGGCAGATCATCACATAATCAAGAATATCTATGTGAATGTTCTCTCTCTTGTATCACTGCAATCACTAAATAATTGGTTCCTTCACTCTCATTCTTGCAAATCTACAACCTGTTATCCACAAAGCCACCAAATGCATCCTTATCTGGAAGTTAAGTTGTACTACCTTTCAGCTTCCTAAAAATTTAAAATGTTTTCCCAACTTATTTAGCTTATATTTAAACTAATTACAAGTTCTATCCTATCCTATATGATCCCTTTGATTTGGGAACACTAGCTTCTTTTTATTCCTGAAACATACCTGGAACTATCTTCCCTGGAACTGAGGAACTCCTTTGTCTTTTTACCTGAGCCATTTTTTCTGTCAGAGCTGACAATATCCAAGTGTTCAAAACTCAGCTGAAATGACTCCCGTCAGAGACAATGCTCCTCGTCAGATAACACTTCTCACAATGCATTCCTATTCATTTTATATGAGTCTGTAGCATTTATTAAAATGAAATATTTTATTCCTTTATTTATTTCACTTTGCTTGTTTATACAGCTTGCAGAAGTCCTAATAATATCACATGGGTAACTCATTTTCAAAGGTATAATTTACTGAAAATAAAATTTTCATATGAAACAGCCACCTTATTATATGCAGGCTATTCAATAAAATATGTTGACTGAATTAATGAATGGCAATAAAAATAATGAATGTAAATCTGATTAATTCATTGAGTAACAACAGAAAAAGATGTTGAGTGCATGAGAAACTTCAGACATTCCTTTTATATTGGGTAACATGGAAATGGGTTACATCAAAGGAAAAACAAGAGAAATGAAAAAGCTTCTGATAAAAGCATTTCATGTGACTTTAACATATTGCCTGTTGTACAAAATATGTTACTGTTGATACAGTGAAATGTTTTGATGAATTTTTTAAAAATGTAACTATTATGTGCCAACATTCTACAAGATAACATCCATGGCTTAATAGATATGTTAAGACAAAAGTATCAGTACATTAAAAAATTCTATGCATTTTCTTCTAGTATTTAATCTACTTAGAAATGAAGCAAGACCATTTTATAAAACATTCATACATGAAATTTAACTTGCAGTTAACTGATGAATTTCCATTTGTCTAATATGGAAATTAGATAAATTCTAACTAATTTGATAAATTCTAACTATGTTCTAGATCCTAAAAGGAAAACAGAAAAGGCAAGCCATCTATAAAATTTTGCTGAATTATTGAAAAGATGAATTAATACCCCTATTTAAAAAACATGAAAACACTAAATTCATTGAGAAAATACCATGCACAAGCATGATTATATCACTGTTAAAAAATTATAAACTTAATTAAATTTTTCCCAAGTGTGTGTGTGTGTGTGTGTGTGTGTATCAGTTAATTCCAAGAAAGACATAGTTTTCAGACACTAACATGCAAACTTTTTAAAATAAGTCAAGTTAAAAAAAAGAATCTTTTCAAACAAGAGAACAAGGTACTCAATTCTATGTTCTCTATCACTCTAATATGATTCTATCCTGCTCCGTTTTCTCCAATAACAAATTATTCTGAGTAGTTATGAAAGCAAAGCTTCAGCATTTAATTGTTACTAGCATTTAATTTTTACTCTGGGGGAAGTGAGGGATTCTCTCCTAGTAATTTAACTTTGGGGGTTGAGCCATATCTTCAACATGTTCTAAGAGTGAGATGGTCACCCGTCACCCCCAAATCACTGGTGTTAGTGGTAGTACAGGCCTCTTGAGAAAATTCTTCCAGGAGAAGTGGACACAGGAGAAGGCTGAAAAGTCAACTGGGAACCGCAAACAGAATAAAAAGTGGATAATGGTCTCAACACAGCTCTCACTGATGGGGAAAGCTATCGGAGGGAGGGCCCATGCAACCTGACTAGAATACTGAAGTAGGTCTGCATCCTTACTGCTAAACAACATGGTCTCCTTCAATAGGATGACATGCAAGTGAGAGGAACCACTTCTACAGAAGCCCCATTACACATTTTTTCCATAATTATCAAAAAGCACTCAAAATCCACTATGTACAAGCACTAAACTACCTTTATCTGAGAAAGAGGTACTATTTATATTTTTAAAGATGATTAAACTAACATAAAGTTAGATAAATGAAGAGAATTGCTACAGTTTGAATGTGTGTATCATCTCAAATATGTTGACACTCAAGATGCAATGTGATAGTATTAAGAAGTGAGGACTTCAGGAGGAGATTAAGTCATGAGAACTCTGACTTCCTAAATAGGATTAATATCCTTTATAAAATGGGTTGAGGGAAATAGCTAGACTCATTTGCCTTTTCTATCCCTTTTTACTATGTGAGGACATAACTTTCAAGGTTCCATCTTGAAAATAGACTGGACCATCACCAGATACTGAACTTGCTATACCTTTACTCTTGGGCTTCCTGAAATCCAGTATTGTGAGAAGCGAGTTTCTACAGTTTATACATTACCCAGTCTCAGACATTTTGTTATATCAGCACAAATGGACTGACAAGAACTAAGTAGGAATGAAATAAAAGTTAACTCCATAGATTTGAACTTTCTGCATTATAACAGTGACTCACAAGGTTCTGCATTTGCATTTATGTTGTATTAAGTCAAGGGAAGCTAATAAGAACTGGAGAAGAACTGGAGAAGAAAACCCATACAACCTGACTAGAATACTGAAGTAGGTCTGCATCCTCACTATCCTTTTCAAAAACAGATATCTTCTCACCCTGGAACTCTTTGTAATCAAAGATTGGACCCTTCCCTAGATAGATTTACATATAAGCAAAGTTTTGTGTGCATTTTTTGGGGTGTGAATACACTCCTGGCTTATGGAACTCTGTTCAAGAGAAAACTTCTAAAATTACTTTAACTGATGAGCCAGCATTAGTCAAGTGTCTTTAATCCAACATCCCTTCACATTTTTGCTTAGTAACAATAGCTTATATATTGGAGAAATTTCCTTTCCTATTTTAATCTCAGCAAGATTTTCAATCAAGGAGTCAATGGCTCATGAAAAATAGGTGGGCACATGATCCAAGCTAGGACAAGTGGAGTTCTTCAAATGCTTCTGGATGAATTAGGATTGGGGAAAGGGGATTCTCCCTATCTAGTACGGAAGATTAGCTGATAGAATATGACTGAGATGCTGTTTACATCAGTTACTATATATGGATAAAATAGGTGTAAAAGAGATGGATCCCTGAATAATTATTTTGGCTCCTATTCTAGCCATTCTTAATTCCCCTCTACCTATGGCATTAATAATATGAAACCAGAATACCTATAGTATACCAATATTAATTTATAATGTCTTTTCTTTCACTTGCAATAAACAGTGTCCTTGCAAATGCATTAGAGAACATTTAAAGCAACAAATAATATGAAATATGTAAATGGAGATGTAAATGCAGAATATCTTAAGAATTCACCTGGAGATAATAGCAGAAAGCAGAAGACATTTTGGGTGGATAGAAGAGCACAGGATTATTGTATTCCTAGTACTTTGTATTCATAGTATTCTAGGTTACCAAGGGAAAACAAATCTATATATGTATATAGATATCTGAGAGATGATGGAGGACTGATGGACTAGCAAAGCTAAAGTGTTCAAACTTAAACTCGGTATCTCTGTGCTTCTTTCTTTCTGGCTTTTTGCTTTGTCCTGATCCTTATTTGTCTTTTTTTGGCTTATCAAGCTTCTGACACCTGACCCATTACTTCTGGGCAGTCCAAAAATCCGTGTATTTGCGAGATAGTTTTCCAAGTTTCCTTCTTGTCATTGTCTCTATCAGGTTGTTTTTGGCTGTTATCAATTTCTAACTCCATATAATAGACTACAGGTGGTCTTGGTGACTAGTCTTTCCATCTGGAAAATTTCTGAACCCTCATTTATTTTTCTCCTAGATTATATTTGTGACACTTCTAGCTCTTATGCCAGAATCTCCTATCTCTTTGCCTTTGAATTATTGTTTTCTTTGACATCTGGATAGATCAGTTCCTTTCTCACACAGCTGTTGAACACTGATGACTTACTAGGCATTAGAGAAACAATGAGAAGAAAAGGGAAGAAATTCTTGTCCTAATGGAAATTTCATTCTTGTTGTAGAAGAAAAAAAATATAAACAAAAATAAGTAGATTACATTTTAAAGGATAATAATTAAAACAAGGGAAAGACACTGGGAAATATAATTTAATTAGGAATGAAGTGATTTCTGAGTATGGATTTGAAAACAGAAGGGAGCAACCAATGAGGATACCAGGAAGAGGAAATTTCCAGGCAGAGGGTTCAAAACATGTAAATTACAGTTGAAAATAAATGTTTAAAATCCATTAAAAAAGTTTCAATGAGTTCCTCAAATGATGTAAAATGATCTCCCTAAAATAGCTGAGGTATTGGTGAAAGTTGATACCTTGGAAACTATATGATCTCTCTCTCTCTCTCTCTCTCTCTCTCTCTCTCTCTCTCTCTCTCTCTCTCTCTCTCTCTCTGTACAGGGGATTGAACCCAGAGGTGTATTACCATTAAGATATATCTCCAATCCTTATTTATTTATTTTTTATTTTGTGATAGGGTCTCACTAAGTTGCTGAGGGTATCACTAATTTTTTGAGGCTGGCCTCAAATTTGTGACCCTCCTGCCTCACGCCTCCTGAATCATTGGGTTACAGGCCCATACCAGCACAACCAACTTTTATATCTCAAATTTTAGAATTTCTCAAAGATTTAAGATGTATGGATTAATTTATCTAATGAATTTGATTACTGTTCTGGGCTCAGACACTGTTGGGGAAAATGTAGAGAAGGTGCTTCTCTCATGAAAATCACATTCTACTAAAAGAAGAAAATAGTAAGACTATAATGAAATAATAATAATTTATCAAGTTCTTAAAATATGCTAGAAGAAGCAGGCATACATTGTATAAATTTGCTTATTTAAATAAACTTTTCATCTATATTATCCTTTTAAATCTAAGTTTAAGATATTTTGAAAACAAACCCTGAGATAAATAATTGAGTACAAGTATTTTATTTGGGAAATCATTCCAGGAAGCATGAAGCATGATGTTTCTTAAATATTCTTGAAAAGCCAAGGATAAGTATTGGCCCTTTTAGTTTTGCTGGTTGTGTGATCCTGTCCAAGTTACTTAACCTACAACTCATTCACTATTTCTATAAGGTAGAGCTGGGTAAAAAGACCTACCTTACAGTGCATTTGTGCTGTGAAGTACTTAGTCAAATACAATGTGCATTAAATATATCTTCATACTCATTCTCCATGCTCTAATGTACTGAAAGGCTTTCATTCAGTCAGTCACACATTTACCACTTTGGCTATGAGTTTTTATGCACACTTGGGTTGCCCTTTCGCCTTGTTGAACACTTATTCATTTTAGGTCTTTAGAATGGATTCTAGGACCACACCCTCTCAGAGAAGTAAGAATTTAATTCTTTATGAATTCTTCATGACATAAAATTATAACTATACCCCAATTGTATGTTAGTATTTTCACTACCCATTTTGATACTGAGTGTTTTGAGATCAGGAATACCTATTATTTGCCCATTCTTAGGCCACAAGCTGACAAATAGAAGGTATTCTAGATATATTTATGAATTGTCAAATGGTTGCAGACTTCATGAGTAAAAAAGATCTATGGGGAGTTGGAAAACTTGGATGGAAACTGTGCAGAATTTGTACATGGAGAAAATTAGTTATCCATATAGGAAGCTAAATGAATATGAAAGCTTTCCAAATGCCCATCAGGTTAATTAGATGTGGATACTGCTTCAACTAGCTATTGAAGAACTCACTGGAGAATTAAAAAGTACTGATAGAGCCTTGTAGGCTATTCATAGCTATACTGTGAGGAGACCGAGTAGAAGACAAACTATGGAGGCAGAAAGCAACTATAGAGAGGAGTGGCAGAATTTAATAGAAGGGAAGTTCAATGAAAGTCATCAAGAGATTATGTAAATGTAAAGTAAGAGGCAATTTCATGTCGTCTCAAAGTATTGTCAAGATACTTTCAAGTGTATTGCAGCTTAACAGGGCTCAGATGCATCAAAATACATTATGTTTATGTGATTTAGACTCAAATGGATTTGCATTAGATAGAAAAATGGAATTCCAAGAGTATCTAAGAAGCAAATTCTTCTAATAGCATTCTTAAAGTGGGACAAGAAAAGCAGTGCAAACTAATTTACTTTTCATTTTTCTTTTTTTATTATTCAGAATCTAATGTATAGGACATTTTCTGTGAAGTTTGATAAAGAAGGAAGATAAGAATTATGAGTTTAGAAGCTAAATTCCTAATTAAGAGCTACTGGCTATAATGATAGCTGTCACATGTTGGAAATCTATCCCCTGTGTGGTGTGAGGTGATTTATATGCAGCATCTTATTTACTATTTCCAATAATGTTGTATTTTGAGTATTTTTATTTTTATTTTACATATGAGGAAATTATCATAGAGTAGATAAATAATGTACTTGAGGTCATATATTAAAAGGTACAACGAAGAAAATTTTCTAATTTAAATAGAATTCTTTTAAATCTTATGCTTTTTAACCATTATGCTATAATGCCTTTTGATAATTAATGAAATGATTCACTGAATACACCACACAAGTATTTATCTAGGTCAGGACTACAGATATGTGGTCTGAGAGCTTGGGAATTTACCTACCCTACCTTGGCAAACAATTTGAAGCTATCTTCAAAAACTGTTAGAAGATGTTCTCAATTATTTCTAGTAATAAAAATATTACTGTCTACATTACTTATTATTATTTTTCTTGTAATTTTTGTGTGGCATAGGTATTTCAACTTATCTGGAAACTTTCCAAACCACTTTTGAAAATAAATCACATCCACAAAAACTCCCAAGTGCTAATTGGACAGGGACCCTCATTCTCATATTTTAAAATTCATATTTGCCTTCACCTATTTTACAACAATTTCCAAGCAGTATCCACATCTAATTAACAAAGATTCTTTTCATCTATTTTTACACCAGATTCAATTAACAATTCCAAGAGTGAGACTTACAGAAATCTCACCACACCAACATATAATTTGCTTCTACATAGATATTCTAATTCTAGCTGAATTCCATGCTTAGTTTACATTCAGATTGCAATACTCAAAAACAAACTAAAAAAAGAAACTAGCAGAATAGTAGAGCTTTACAATTCACACTGAAGCTAACTCTCCAACCACAATGGCCCAGATTTGTGTTGTTATGTGTTATTTAGGAAACAATAAATATTGGGACACTTATTCAGACGAATTAAGGATGCTGAACCAGTAGTTATTTCACTTTCTAGTTCTGCTTTTGTAAATAAGATTTATAGACATCATATTAAAGCCCATGTGCAAAGCAACTTCGTGTATCTGAGCAGTTTGCTCAGACTGCATATAACACTTATTTTAAGTGTTTTTCAGAAAACAAGGACAGACTGAAAAATTCTGAAATGGCATTGTTCTAGTAAATGACTAAATTCCTTTGGGATAAAAATTAGAGGTTTGACTAGTGAAAATTTGTCTTCTGTCAGTTAAAACTAAAAAGACAGAGAATTACAGATAATTAATCAATGATTTAATAAATGGATCCATTGATCCTAATTATTGATCAGATAGTTTGGAGGTGGAGAAAACAAGCCTCATTGTATGGTTGTTTGGTCAAGAATTATTCATTGAATGAATGAGAACATTCTATAGTCCTTTATTTTCAACTTCCTTACCCTCTAGTTTTGGTTGACCAGTCTTCCCAAGTCTTATACACATGAATTGCCTAAGTGGTAAAATTTAAAAGTATGTTATTAAAAGGTTTTGGATGACTCTCTGATGGATATGCAGTACATGGAAAATACATGAATTTTGTTTTTGTCAAATTTTTATTGGAACTGGTTTTGCTTATATAAAACCACAAGGATAATTTGACCATGGAATTCAAGATTTTTTAATAATGAAAAAAAATTAAATATTAAATATCTTAAAAAAAAAAGAACTAAAATGCATATCTGTAAAATTCTGTGGTTTTAATAGTAATAAAATTTCAAACTATGGTTCGGTTAAATTTGTTTATTTAAGTGCATGCCCATGAGATCCACTTTCAACAATAGTAATTTCAATAATAGCTGAATTTTTAACATAATTATTGATAAATGTTTCAAATGAAAATTGTGGCTCTCTACCATACTGTCTCCATTGTGTTCATCTTTCTAATCACTAATTCAGTCATTATTAAATCATATTTTCTGATACTCACTCATTATTTTCACTTATTTCCACCATTGAAATAGTTTCCTAATATTTAAAATGAGAATAAAATCAAACATTGGCATTTTCATTAGAGGCAACCAAAAGGCTACAGATGATACAAAACAATTTGAGTTGGCCAGAAGAATTACTGGACGTCACTAAGGTCCAGGACAGCCACCATAGTGAGTCAGTTGCTAAGAGTGGTTTAAGATAGAAAAATAATAATATAAATTGAGAACACTGTTAATGTAAGAAGTTCAAAAATTAATTTAGAGAAAGAAAAATAAAGTCCTAAATAGTTTTCTAAAAGTGGCATTAGTAGGAAAACACAGGCTTGGCAATTTATATTCATCACTGAAAGAAAGCTAGCCTCCATTCAAAATATAAATAAGTAAGTGAAGAAGTATGGAGGGATGGGCAGTGTTTATTAAGGTGAACAAATTTTACTGAGAAGGAAAACACCAGGGTAAAACAACTGCGTTAATTCAGTGCTGAGTGCTGAGAATGTTGGCACTAACACAGGTGAAAGTTTTAAATTTTATGAAGAAATATGCTACAATCTCTATCACCCTAGAGGATGACATTGTTGGTAGCTCCCCACTGTCCTGGAGAAGGCAGCAGAATCCTACTGAAAAAGTGAACTTGATGTCTCACAACAGAAAGAGCCAACAGAGCTTATTAAAGCGGTGGATTATTATAAAGTACTTCTTTGTACAAAATGGTATCTTCCTTTAGCCACACTCCCCACCATCATTTCTGTTTCTCTTCATACTCTCTAAAAATCAAAATACAAAGTATGCTGATTTGGCTTGGTCTTCAGCTGAAGGCAGAAAGGACAACTGATTACAATAATTAACTCTCCTCCCACCTCAATAAAAAAGAAAAGCAACAATGGGGAGACCAAATGGTGCTGAGAAGAGTCAAAAGCAAATGAAATAATCCAGTGAGTCCATTTGTGATTAATTCACACAGCAGGACGTATGTTCTGTGAATACAAGTCCCTTTTCTCAAAAGTCTCATTAAGTGTTCATTTTTTTTAATGAAATGTCTTAATACATGAGGAAAATTTCCCATTTTATTTATTTTATGTATGCTTGGCAATATTGGAATATTTTGAGCAAATACTGGTTATTAAATTTAAAATGTAAATCTACAGAATTCTAATCATATATTTATCTTTTGTTTATTCAAGTGTGAACCATTGGCTGTCAGGAATTTTTGGATGTTTTAGAATAAGCATTCTGTTTAATAGCCCAAACACTGTATAGTTCCATCAACTCAAAAAATTTGAGTCTTTAAAATGTCACATTAAAGTCAATCTGTCTGACGATGGACTTATTGATTTTCATATTCCCCTTTCAGCATCATGAGATTTGATCTTCTCAGCCAGGCATGCTTAAAACTATAAGTACATACTTGACTCTCTTTTCTTTTTGTTTTGTTTTGTTTTTCCCAGTCAGGGAGGAAGTGACAAAATTATAGGCTGTGTCCTGGAACTATTCTTTTTAGCTCTCTATTGTGGAAAGGGAAAGAGTCTTAAGGGAAAGAAAAGCATTTCAAAATGCTTGAAAAGTACTTAAGAAAATGTAGAAGGCAGAAACAATATCCATTAGTCATCCTTGCATATAAAATAGCCAGCCAGGGAAATAAAAAGGATTTATCCATTTAGTTCCTTCCTTGGAAATAACAAAGGAAGCATACTAAACCCATTATTCTAAACAATTCTCATTAAAGTAATCCATTTTCTTGGGTTCTAATGGTAATTATTATGTGCTGTATTCATCTGTATTCATTGAAATTTCATTTTTATGTCACTTTTAAGTGGGTTCATATTACAAAATGTCAGTAGGGAAAGGGGCACAACTTACATGCTCTTTATACACTTATTTTTATGAATAAAGAAAAGGAAGTTTACGATGAATGATAAACCTCTTCCTTTCCCCAGCATATTGCCACCTATTCAGTCCTACTGTGAGCAGAACACTCTGCCTGTCTAGCTTTCAGTCTAATCATCTTTGAAAGAGGTTAGACAATGTCATGTCTACAAAGATAAAAATGACATTATAAACATCATTAACACCAATCATTTTTACTGAAAGATTCTTTGGGCCAAGCAGAGTTTTAAGTTCTTTACATGTAATTACTCATTTAAACCTCTTATGAGATAATTTCTATTATTATCAGAGAAAAAGGATAAGGAAATTGTCCATAGTGAAGAGTATACAATGGCAGAATCATTTAGAGAGAAACTTAATTGCCCTAGGTGGGGATTAAACCCCCCGCCCCTCCCGTTGGAGTATGTTTGCTTCTTTCTTTATTAATTTTCACTTTTTTATTTTTTGCTCAAGCAAGAATACATTTTATAGCATCAAATTAAATTTATATAGAGAGTGAGTAGTTAGACTTGCCACTTTCTCTGAGCCTGCCCAAATTAATTTCTAACTACTTCTAACTAAATGCTTTAATAGAATATTTGATAATTTTTTGCTCCTTCTCATTTCTATTATTTTAGGTTTGCAAGCTATAAATGGTTTTACATTTTTTTGAATGGTCCAAAAAACTGAAAGGCGGGTTGGGGCTGTAGATTAATGGAAGAGTGTGTGCGAGCCCAGCATGTGTGAGGCCCTGGGTTTGATCCTCAGTACCACACAAAAATAAATTAAATAGAATAAAGGTGTGATGAAAAAAAATTCTTTTAAAAAACTGAAAGGAATATAATATTATCTGATAAATTATAAAGAATTTGACTTTTAGTGTTCACAAATAATTTTTTATTAGGATGTAGCCAAACTCATTTGTTTATATATTGCCTATGATTGCTTTTACTCCACAGTGGAGCTATAGCCTAAAATGTTTACCAGTGAGTTCTTTACAGAAATAAATTTGCCTGGTCTAGTAGCTCTTATCCATTTTTTTTAAAGCAAAAAAACCCCAACAAATTATAAAAGCTTGTCAATCATATGGAAACACACACACACACACACACAAAAAAAAAAAAAAAAACAACTCTGAATGGCTTAAGCAAAATTTAGCAAAAAGAACAAAACAAGAGTAATCATTATACCTGACCTCAAAACATACTATAAAACTATAGTAACCAATAATCATGGTACTGACATAAACCCCAAAAAATATCAATAGAAGAGAATAGGTAATCCAAAAAATGAATTCACACATCTATAGACAACTGATTTGAGACAAATCTAAAAATAAACATTGGAGAAAGCTCAATATTTTCAATAAATGGCACTAGGGAAACTGGTAATCCATATAATGAAGAATGAACTAGACCCCTATCTCTCACCATATGTAGAGTAATTAAGTCAAACTAAATCAAAGACCTAAATTTTAGATCTGAAACTACTAAACCTCTAAAAGAAAACCTAGGGTAAAGACTTCAAGACATTGGTATAGATAGCATTTTTGATTTTTGTTTTTTAAATGATCTCCAAAACATATGCAACAAAAGCAAAAATAGACAAATAGAATTAATATATACTCAGGCACATTGGTGAATGCCTGTAATCCCAGTGGCTTGGGAGGCTGAGAAAGGATAAAGAGTTCAAAGCCAGCCTGAGCAACTTAGCAAGGCACTAAGTAACTCAGTGAGAGCCTGTCTCTAAATAAAATACAAAATAGGGCTGGGGATGTGACTCAGTGGTTGAATGTCCCTGAGTTCAATTCCTGGTACAAAAAAAAAAAAAAGAGAGAGAGAGAGAGAGAGAAAAGAAAAAGAAAAGACAAATAGAATTATAACACTCTAAGAAGCTTTTTTAACACAAAGTGGGGAAAAACTTAAGAGACATTGATAGAATGAGAGAAAATGTCTATGAACTTTACATCGGACAAGGGGTAAATATCAATAACATATTGAGAATTTAAACAACTAGCAAAAAAAAAAAATACCCATACCCAAATAATACAATTAAAAATGGACCAAAGATCTGAATATACATTTATCAAAAGAAGACATACAAATGGTCAATAGATATATGTAAAGTTACTAAATACCACTAATTATTGGGAAATGCACATTAAAATCACAATGAAATAGCACCTCTCTCCATTTAGAATGGCTGTTATCAAAAGACAAAGAATAACTAATGATATGGAGAAAGAGGAACTCTTATGCACTATTGGTGGGAATATAAATTAGTACAACCATTATGGAAAACAGTATGGAATTTTCTCAAAAACAAACAAAAAAAAACTACCATATGATCCAGCAAATTACACTACTGCTTAAATACCCAAGGGAAATAAAGTGAATAGTCAAAAAGACACCTGCCCTGGAGCTGGGGTTGTGGCTCAGTGTAGAGTGCTCACTTAACACATGTGAGGACCTGGGTTTGATCCAAAGCACCACATATAAATAAATAAATTAAAGGTATTGTAAACACACATACACACAAAGACACCTGTCCTTTCAAGTTTATAGCTTCATTACTCATAATTGTCCCATATGGCGCCAACTTAAATTCCATCAATATATTAACACATATAGAAAATATGGTATACATAGATGATAGGATACTATTCAGCCATAAAAAGCATAAAATTTTGTCACCTGCCATAACATGGGTGGGCCTGGAAAGCATTCATTTAGTGATATATGCTGTATATTGAAAGATGAACGAGAAATGTTCTCACTCATAAAAATCTAAAAAACTTGATCTCAAAGAAGTTGAGAATAGAACAGTGCTTACCAGAGACAAGAAAGTCGAATGGGGTGGGAGGAAAAAGAAAAGAACGTAAATAGGTACAGTGCCATAGTTGGATAGGAGAAATACATGCTGGTGTTCTGTGGCATACCAGGGTGGATGTAATTGATAATAATGCATCATATATCTCAAAGTAGTTAGAATAAAGGTTTAGAATGTACTCAGCATAAAGAAATGATGAAAGTGTAACATGCTGGATATGCTATTATCCTCAGTTGATCATTACCCAACGTATGCATGAATCAAAACATCACAATATCTCATAAATATCTATAAATACTATGTATCAATCAATAAAATAAAATATTTTGTTTATCTTTTCAAGAAACCAACTCTCATAGTTCCTTTATGTTATTCTTTTCATCTCTATTTCATTTTATTCTGCTTGGATTTTGATTGCTTCTTTCCTTCTACTGACTTTGAGTTCGGGTTTTACTTTTATAAGAATGTGAGATGCATCATTGGGATGTTTATTAGAGATTTTTCTATATTTTTTATGTAGGCAATCATTGTATAAAACTCCCTCTTAGTACCACTTTTGTTGTCTACCACAGATCTTGGTATGTTGTATTTCCATTTTTATTTGAATCAAGAAGTCTTCTAATATCCCTTCTGGCTTCTTTAATGACTTACTGTTCATTCAAAAGTTTGTTGTTCAGTTTTCATTTGTTTGTATAATTTCTACAATTTATCTTGCTCTTGGTTTCTAGTTTCTTCGTATTGTGATCAGAGAAGACGTAGGATATTTAAATATTTTTTCTGAATTTTTAAATACCTGTTTTGTGGCTGAAAGTGTTACATAAGCTGATAAAAAGAATGTGTATTCTGCTTCTGCTGGATGGAATGTTCTGTATAATACAAATTTAATCTATAGCCAGAGTTAACCCTGATGATTCTTTGTTGATTTTTGTTTGGGTGATCAACTTCTTGGTAAAAGTGGAATATGAAAGTGCCCCACTATCATGGTATTAGGGCCTATCATTCCCTTTTGGTCTGGTATTGTTTGTTTTATAAAATTGTGGCTTTGACATTCAGTGCACATAGATTTATAATTGCAGTACTGTCTTGATGAATTGAATATTTTATAGTGACTTTTGTCTTTACTTACTGTTTTTGTCTTATAGTATATTTTGTCCAATACAAGTATTACTAGTCCTGCTTGCTTTGGGGTTCCATTTGCCTGAAATATTAATTTACATCCTCATACCTTCAGTCTGTGTGTACAATGTAGGCAGCATATTTTGGGGGTATTATCTTTTAATCCATTTAGTAATTAATTCTTTTAATTAGATAGTTAGGACTATTAGCATTCATAGTTATTATTGAAATGTACTGAATTTTTTCTGTCATTTTATTGAAGTTGTCTTGAACATTCTTTGTTCATTTCTTCCTCTCCTATTCATCTTTGTGGTTTGTTGGTTTACTGATAAATGATATTTGTTTTTTTTCCTATTTCTCACTTGTGTATCTAGTTTTCTAGTGGGATTTGGATTTATTCTTTCATGTGTTTGGTGGTAATTAGCTTTCTTTCACTTAAGGGTGTAGGATTCCCATAAGCATCTTTTGTGAGGCGGGTAGTGTTCATGAATTCCCTTAATCTATTATTTTCAAAAAATATCTCTATTTCTCTTCCAAATTTTGAAAGCTAGCCTTGCTGCATATAGGAATCTTAATTGTTAGTTATATTTTCAGGAGCTGAAATATATAATTCCATGTCCTAATAGTCTTTATAGACTTTATAGACTATTTCTTAACAAACTTTATGGACTATTTCTAACATAGAAATCTTATGTTAGTCCAATGGGTTTATCACAAATATGACTTATTATTTCACTATTTTAATTTTAATACTCTTTCATTTGTTCTTTTGATGGCTTGATTTTAATATTTTGTGTAGAGGTTCTTTTCTATTCATGTTTATTTGGTGTTAGAAGAGGCTCCTGTAACTGTATGCCTACGTCACTCCCAAGCTGTGCGAAATTTTCTGCTATTATTTCATTGAATAGGTTTTCTATCTCCTTAAACTTTATTTCTTCTCCATTGGGTATGCCAGTTATGCAGACATTTGATCTTTCAATTGTGCCCCAAAGATCTTGAATGCTGTCTTTATTCTTTCTTATTTTTTTTCTTTATATCTGTCTGGATGTAATATTGCAAAGGACCTGTCAGGTATTCTTTCCTAGTCTGTTGTTAAGGCTTCAACTGAACTCTTAAATCTAACTTTTAGAATTTTTCATTTCTAAGATTTATTTGGTTCTTTTTCAAAGTCTCTTTTTGCTGAATTTCTCATTTGTATTTCTTCAGTGTTTTTTTAAAATTTCATTTAAATATTATCTGAGTTACCTTGGATTTTATTGAGTTTTTAAAAAATAACTCTTTTGGATTATTGTATGGACGTTTCATCTACTCAATATCATTGGAATCTGTCACTAGAGACTTAAGAACTTTTGGAAGTGTCATGTTATTTTTTCATGTTTCTTGAGGTTTTGTGTTGAAATCTGTGCATCTGTTGGAATGGATGTCTTTTCTGCTTTTATGTGATGACCTTAGCAACTGGATTTTTCCTGATGTGTCTTGGGGTATTGGTTTGGTGTGCAAAGTTGAGTTTATTTCTAGATGTAAAAATGTGTTATTATTTCCCTGCATTTTCCTTGTGTTAAGTGGGTTTGAGCACAGTGTTCATATATCTTAATGATTATGCTAAAATTAAATAATTAAAAAACCACATTGTCTAAAAAAATAAAAATATTATCAACTTTTGACTTTCTGGTTTAAGCAATTGATGATAGTTCTTGAATTGATTATTGTACTAAGAGTAGCAAAATGGTGGCTTTCTAATTCCATCTTTCCTGCAATATTGACTATCTTTAATTTTTTTGTAGAGAAGAATTTTCCTACACTTACTCGCATACTGCTTAACTAGACATTGTACAAGGGAAGCTTAATTCTTTCCATCAAGTTGTAATATTTAGAATAGAAAGTTGATGACTTAGCAAATACCAATGTTAAATGTGTTGGAGAGGAAGAGGCTGATAAACACAAGGAGGGAAGTTTTTTTTCTCTCTCTCTTTTTCTCTCATTAGTTCTATTGTGAATTTGTCATTCTATATCAATATATATATATATATATATATATATATATATATATATATATACTTCATTAATTTCAAAAACATAGTGTTTAACCTGTCTTGTTTATCATGAACAGTAAGTGACTATACTAAAATTTCTAGTGCACTATAAATGTACTGCAATTTTTATCTTTAAAAACTCTTTTCTTTTTCTCTGTCTCTATTTTTCTTTCTATCCTGACTTAATAAAACTTCCACAACATGTGTTCTGATTCTACTACGGTTTTTTACTTTCCTCTTTATTTCCCAATGCAGTGCTTTCTGAATGAAAAATTGTATGCTGGCTTTAACAATATGTTATTAACTAACAAAAGAGAGATTATTGACAGTAACTAAGTATTAAAAATATTTAATCAAGAATGAAAGATTAAAAAGATTTGTAACTATGTAGTTAAAGGATTTGACCTTGTCCAAAATGAAGTTAAGTCTTGGTACAGTACTTAAGAAGCAACAAGTATCAAACCTGATAGAAGTATCTTTGTTTAAGTAGAAGGCTGTCCATGATGAGTCTTAAGTAAGGGAAAATGGGATGGTCATACTTGATAGCCTTAAGTTGGGGCAGCTTATGCAATAAAGAACAATAATACAATTTGGGGTCTTTTGTTTCTCAAACTAGAGACTGAGACAAACAACATGGGTAATAAATAAATTAATCATATTATATAATGATACAACAATAAAGTTCTGGACACCAAAGTTTGAATGAGGTTTCCTAGTTTGTAATACTCTGTCAACCATGGATTCTATAATAACACATCCTTAGTATAATGGAAACTATGTTTGGAACACTGCTAGACTCTGACCTTTGTTTTTCTTCCCTTGGCTGATTTTAATCCATATCTTCTACCTAATAAACCATCTCTGTGAGTATAATTTTCAATGAGTACTATATATCTTTCTAGTGAATTATTGAAACTACAATTGGATCTTGGAATGACCTACACTTGCACTGATATCAGAAGTGGGGGGGGGTCTTGTGGAGTACTATGTTTTTGGACTTTATACTTTAAATAAGCTCTGGTCGTGGCATAGGATAAATACAGTCTCTGATATAGTATTATTTGACTTAATAATATATTGTTTTTATGATGGTGGGGAAATGCTACATATTCAATTAAAATCACACTTAAAAATTTGGATTCTGATCTTTTCTCAGGCTAAGAATATGTTGTATGAGATTCTGTCAAAATGATGAATAGGGGCAGGGAGTAGCAACTCTCAGATGGCCACATGATAATAATGGTAAACAACTAATACTCCATAGTATAAAAGTATTTTTGATTTATGAAATTTCTAACTTTTATTGGAAATTGAGGAGCATCTGAAGTAGCTAATCAAATTGTGAGATATTTTTCTACCAAATTTTTAAAAATAAAGTCATTAGTAGTTAAATTATTAACTAAAAATGAAAGCAGTTAATACACCTCTTTTTTTCATCTACTTCCTTTTAAACTCTAACAGTTCAACTATTTATAATTTCTGAATTTTTCAGTATTTCAGAACCACTGTACTTTTCCACCAAATAAAAAAATGGAAACAAGGAATTCTGCATGAATCCTCTAATCGTATTTTGTATAACTTGGGATCTCATGTTTTCTAATATAAAACACAGGGGCCATTACAACAATATTATTTATTTCAGGATCTAGGTCAGAGGTCTAATTACTGTAGTCTGCACAAAGGGAGAAGATTTGGATGAAAATTATACAATCTAGTATTCTAATTTTCCCAAACAAATGCAAATATATGGCTGCTTTAATGAATTTTTCTATGAAGTTAAACATTTAATTTTATTCCAATTCTTGGCACTTTTTAGAAGTAGGCTAATTGAACTAATTGGTTTAATTCATGCCTTATTAATTTAGTTAAGACCAGTTTTATCTCTCTTTCAATATAATGAAGTTATGAGCCTTGAAATAATCCATGGAAACATAATAGGAAGATGTCATAATAATTTCACATAATGGGAGATGAACTGTTGATTTAGAAACATACACAATTTTTTATATTTAAAGAAATTTTGTGATTAAGAGAAAGGCCAGAAAGCACAGTGTCTACTGTTAAACACTCATTTGCAGAGTCAGACCTCTTGAAGTTGATTCCTGTTTTGAAATGATACCACTCAGAACAATTCACTTAGCTTCTGTCTCAGGTTCTTAATTTTCAAAATGCTAATAATAATTTTTCTTTTCTTCTACGTTAAGTATGATGGTTATCCAAAAAATATATGTGTTTAGGGAAGTGTATAGTGCTTAGCATCATCCCAAGTAATCACCCTCCAAAATTGTGATTGACATTCTTTTTAAGAAACACATAAATAGTGAATTGAAAGACCATTGCAATGTAGTGCTATGGTATCATCCTACAAACAAAAAAGTTATTTTAAAATCTAATAATAGGAGATTTAGTCCTAAGTAGAATGTAAAATACTGTTGTTTTGTTCACTGTAAAGTTTAAACTATCAACAGAAATGTGTTTTTAATCTGATCAAATAATAATTAATGCTGGCCTTCTGAGAACAATTGTTTTAAAAATAAATTTAGTATATCAAGTTTCACAAAGTTTTTCCATGTATATTATCTCATTCATTATGTCATAACTCTGAATCATAGGCAGGCCCCGAATTTATTATAATTCCATTTCTCAGATTAAAAAATTGAGGGGTAGATAAGTTATATAAATTGCTAGGTGTTATGGAAATAGTAAATAATTGATCTTGGACTAAAAATTGAACTTTCTGACTTTAGATTTCATTCAAATAGTTTAAAAGATCAGTAATTTACTCAAAAAATTAGCTTTAAAATTAGTAAGAAAACTCTCACACAGAGAGGAGTAAAATGGGTCAATGATGTCTATGATTAAAGTATTAATGTTAAATATGATCTTGCTGCTAATAGAAAAAAAGTTCAAAATCTCATGCAAAGATAAAACAACCACATCCACTACTACAAGGACAACAAATTCTATACTGTCATCAAAGAAAATATTCTAACCAAAACAGGAAAGAGTGTCTGAAAAGATTTGTACATAGACTTTCAATGTCCCATACACAACAGGCAGCAATTTTAACCTATTTTAGACAATTGCTTCATACAAATCTTAGAAATAGCCCAAACAGTGGAAGTGGCAACAGCAATTTTCTTAGCTCTGTTTTCTTTGTTGTGTTTTAACATATGTTGTCATAAGACTCTTTGATTCCATTTTATTTGGAAAAGAGTCTTTGTATTGAAGCATATAATTATCAACAGCAAAGAGACATTTTCTATTGATGCTAATAACTTGGGTAATTTACATTTTCTACAGTTATCTTTATAATAAGAAATCGTATGCCTTTTTGAATAAATACTGGTTTGACAAGGCTGAAACTTTTGGGTTTACCAACAAAAGAAAAAAAGAACATCGTTAAATCATCATTTAAATCTACTGTGAAATATAACCAATCAACAACTCTATACTTTTATAACTCAAAATTCCAACAGGAAGAATCCGTTCCCAATAATTTTTCAGCAGGCTGAAAACCTAGTCTCAGAGTGTTTTACATTGTCTTCAAGGGATGAAAGTTGAGCTGCAAGGATATCATTGCCGAATGCAACACTGCTTGTCATTAAACAAATACTCTTTCCTGGTAAGTTTAGCCATGGTGATTCACTTTGATTGTTAATAAAACAAAACACCTTTATTTTACTTTTTTAGAATATTAATTCAAAGTTGGCAGGAACTTACCAATATGATTATTACTGATGAAAACAAGCTAATCAGATGAATGAGGTTTATGTGCTTTGCATAAACATGTGGGAAGCTGGAAAGCTATTATAAGGTTAATCATTTTTACAAAGCAATGGTAGACATGCAAAATTAAGTCTGTTTTTACCTCACTGAAGTGAGAGAGAGAATTATAAGAACCAAAACTGAATTGTTTGCAAAGGGGTCTACCAAAAGAAATGATTTTCATTTTTAGAATTTTGAAAAAAACTTAATAACTTTTGCAGTGGTCTCTTTTTTGTTCATCTGAAGCTTTTCTGTATGGACATGGCCATTTTAATTGAAAGTGAAAATTAATAGTCATTTCACTAATTCTGCACATCAATGGCCTTAGACTTTCAAATGAATATTGATATTTGCTCCCGTTATGTAAATTCCTTAATAAGTACAATCTCTAATTTTCCAATTGTTTTTCTGATCATTTTCAGCTTTTTAAGTTTCTTGAAAACTAAATATAGCTGAATTGTACATGGATTTCAGAAGTTTCCTAAGTTTTTACCCTTGTAAAGTTTTAGGGAAACATATTATTTCTGAATTTTTTTCTGAGTGATCAAAGTCATAACAGAAAAGGTTACTTTCATGCTTATATCTCCTCCTTTTGAATTGGTATTACTAAAATAACTTTATAGATTTAAATAAGGACATATGACATATACATGTTGTTTCAGTTGGTAAGGTTTGTAATAAATTGACTTTTATCTATTTTGCTGTGGTAACCTTATGAGAACTCCCTGAGTCTACCATGACACACTAAAATTTTTTTGCTTAGTCTTATTGACTCAATGTCATGTTCAACATGATCTTGTTCTTAGTCTCTTTAAGCTCTTAAACAGGTAGTTTCTACCTCCCTTAGTAGCTGTTTCCTTGGGAAAAAAAAAATCTTTCTGATAAAATCCCTCTGTCTTCCTTTCTCTCCAAATCAAAATCTATTCATCACTACACTATCAGTGGTTTCCCTTCATTCATTTTGCAAAGGAAATATTTCTATTACTTGTGATTGATCATGCTTACCCTCCACTGTTTGTCTACCAATAATCCATTCTCCTTTGTTCTTCCTTTCTTTCCATTGACTATAAACATTTTCATTTCTCTACCATTCTAAGAAGGCTATCTCTCAATACTGCTCCAACTCATTCAACTTTCACCCTCCCATCCTTCTCAAAATAATATTACTTATCATCTTGTCTCACTTCCTAAACTTCTAATTGACTCATAAATTCTGTTCATCACAGTTACTATCCTTTCTTTATAGTTTATTGAAATAATCGTTGTAAACATTTCCAGTGACCTTCTTATTGTAAGTCTAATCAATCCATATAGGACAAAATCCTTCATGCTTTCATTAAACACTTGACACAGCTGACCACCTCCGACCTAAACATTTAAATCTCTCTCTCTCTCTCTCTCTCTCTCTCTCTCTCTCTCTTATTCTAACTTTCATGGGGTATCCCTCTCTCTCTCTCTCTCTTATTCTAACTTTCATGGGGTATCCCTCCCTCCCTCTCTCTCTCTCTCTCTCTCTCTCTCTCTCTCTCTCTCTCTCTCTCTCTCCCCCCCCCACCCTGCCCTTCTGTTCAGTGACTTGATTTCTGGATTCTCATATCTCTCTCTCTCTGTGCTTCTTTTCAGCCTCTTATTATTTTTTTTTTTTAGGGTAGCTTCCATCTATGCTTAGATTTGTTCACTTTTTCCACTTTTCCTTCATTCCCATGCATTAAATGTACTGGTTCTTTATCCAATTTAAACATTGTTGCAATGATAACATGAAATAATATATGGATGCGATGGCCATGATCCATATGTCCCTAAAGCCCCAGAAGTAAATCCAGTTCTTCTACCCCTCTCACTGTCCCACATTCTGCTGCATGTTAATTGTATTTCATTTTTATGCAATTTCTTTCGTTTTTCCTTAGAAAACAAACTTCAGGGATAGGCTGATTGTAGATAAGGTAAAATTAAATGTTAATTTCCTTAAGATAATTCTACGTGAAAGTTGCTCAATGCAGTGATTAGACTAAGCATACATAGAGTAAAAGCAATGGAAAAAAAAAAAGGATAGTTCAGGCTACAACTAAACATGCCAGTTCTTTTTATATACAATGCAATCATGTGGAAAAAGCTTTTAAAATAAACACGTCAGTGTATTCACTGCAAATTAGTCTGTCAATTAAATTTTTATAGGAGCTTCTGAATAATCCATTTTGTCTGACTTAATTAAATTATTAAAGAAGTATATGGGCTTCAACTAAAGGAGAACAGATTGTTAGGGTATTATCTATTCCTCTCTTTGCACGGGCATTTTAGCGCACTTTTTGTCGTTTTTCCAATTTTAGGCAATAACAAAGATGCTTTGCAAGAAATAAAGAATTTATAGTATTTATTGTATCTAAATAATTTGGATTCACTTTTTTAGAATGATAAACTAGAAAATGTCTCCATTGATAACCCAATCTATCTATGTGGGGGCATTCACATCATAAATGTACAGCAAATTTTCATTACATATATATTTTTATTTATAATATTTTGACTCCTACTTTTTTATCTGTCATTCTTAAAAGAACATACAAAATGCTGTATAGTTTGTTAATTTCTGTTATTGCGTCTTGATTGTTTTGAGAAATCATAATGATTCTTTTAAATCTAAACTTTAATTACAATATCTTGACCATCATATGCTTTTTTTTCTTTAATCTTTAACTTTTCAAAATACCCCTTTTCTGTTAAAATTGAAAATCAGATGGTCCCTTTTCTCCACAGAAACTTCTGTTGGCTTATTACTAATTGGTCATTATGTAAAATTGTGGATGTGTAACCGACGTGATTCTGCAATCTGCATTTGGGGTAAAATTGGGAGTTCATAACCCACTTCAATCTAATGTATGAAATATGATATGTCAAGAGCTTTGTAATGTTGTGAACAACCAATAAAAAAAATTTTAAAAAAAGTAAAAAAAAAAAAAAAGAAACTTCTGTTGGCTCACTACTATCTACAAGATAAAGTCTAAGCTCCAGTCCGCCCCAGCTCAAATCTTCCTGTCTCTACAACCTCAATCCCATCTCAGCCCACTTCCCTTCTCTTACACTAAGTCCATCCCATAAGTTCTTTTCTGCTACTGCTTAAATTCTGGGTAAAATCCTTGATTTCATTAGGAAGACTTTTGTAACACCATCTATATCTTTCTCATTTCCAGACATACAACAGATCACTTCCTTTTGTAGTTCTACTAAATTTTGTACCTACTTCCATTTTCAGGTTAGTCATATTTTGTTATAGTTGTGTTTATTGCAGTAAAATGTACATATCATAAAATTTACTAGACACCTTTAAGCTTGCCATTCAAAGGCATTAAGTACATGCACATTGATATACAACTATTGCCATCATCCAAATTGGAATATAATACACATTAGACACTAACTCTCCTTTACAATTAAAACACGTCTATTTCCCATACGACACTAGAGAGCAGAACTAATTCTTTGTTTTATTTTTACCCAGTGCTTAATGCAATATCTGACAAACAAAAGATGTCTAATAAATGTGAACTGAAGTGTTGTAATCAAAATAGCACATCAGATCATGGTGCTAGCTAACCATATCAGATCATACCGACTTCCCTGCTCTACTTCACCTCAACCCTTATTTTAACCAAAAAAAAAAAAAAACAGAGAAACAAGAAACAAACAAACAAGAAACAATGACATACTTTCAAGGGATTTCACATTACCAAAAGAAAATAAAGCAAATAAAAACAAAACAAAAAACAAAAAAACAAGAACAACAACCAAAAAAATATAGATAGAAGGTTAGATAAATATTTCTAGCACTTTCTATTTTCACAAAGTATGAAATCCAAAATTTTAGCATGGCATTCAGAGTTCTTTCAACCTTTTAGCCTCCTCTTTCACTGCTTTACACCCCTGACTCTTATCAACACATCATCTTCTATTTTTGAAAAGGGGAGTTTCCGGTTTTCCTAATCATTCTGTCTTCTCAGCTGACAGCTTTCTCAGTTCTGAAGATGTCATAGTCTTCCTTCTAGGGAATGTTTACACAAATTAGTGTTCTTACCCTTTGCCTCATAATAAATGCTCTCCTCCTCTCCTTTGCACTTTGTACCTATATTTTGAATGTGTTTTTATTATATCTTAGTTATGTGGTTTTATGTCTGGTTCTTTTAATACAGGGTAAGTTAAAGAAAATATGTAAAATATATAATAATAAAGATTTATTTTATTTTTCCACTGTCTTTTTAGAAACTCCCCAAATTCTCTGAACATTGTAGGTGCTCAATCACACACGGAAAGAAAAAAATAAAATACCTTGTCCATTTTGTACAAATGATCAACATATTAATTGAGCATGTCTGAGTTTATTCCAACTATCCACTTAGGAGATAGCTATGGAACAAATGAATATATTGGTCAAAATGAACTATACACAGGGCAGTTTGACAAATATACTTTGATTACAAGGCTCAAATCACTGTACTGAATGAAATAAATATAAATGAAAAAGATGTAGTCCATTTTTTAGGAAACCAATGACCTAGGTTTAGTCAAGAATAAAATTAACTGTAATAATTTGTTAAAGACCCATATTATGTGTTTAAGTAATAAAATTTAACAAGTTCAACTATGGAGCAAAACTAGTTGATGAGGAACCATAAAAGACTGCATTAAATGCCAATGTCTAAATGTAAGCTTGTTCCCAACAAAGGAAAAAAACAAGAATGTTAAGAAGAGAGACCCTATAGAATGGTACAAAATCTTTTCCACCTGCATCTTATTTAAAGCATTAATCTCCAGGATGTATAAAGAACTAAAAAATTAAAACCAAGAAAATAAATAACCCAATCAATAAATGGGCAAAGGAACTGAACAGGCATTTCACAGAAGAAATATGACTGGTCAACAAATATATAAAAAAAAGGCTCAACATCTCTTGCAGTTAGAGAAATGCAAATTAAAACTACACTGAGATTTCATCTAATTCTAGTCAGAATGTCAATTATCAAGAATACAAGTAACAATAAATGTTGATGAGGATATTGGGAGAAAGGTACACTCATACATTGTTGGTGGGACTGAAAATTGGTATTACCACTTTGGAAAGCAGTATGGAGATCCCTCAGAAAACTTGGAATGGAACCACCACTTGACCTACTCCTTGGTATTTACCCCAAAATTTAAAATCAGCATACTATAATGACGCAGCCACATCAATGTTTATAGCAACTCACTTCGCAAAGCTAAACTGTAGAATCAGCTTAGGTGTCCTTCAAAAGATGAATGGATAAAGAAAATATGGTATATATACACAATGGAATATTACTTAGCCATAAAGAAGAATGGAATTATAGCATTTACTGGTAAATATATGAAACTGGAGACTACCATGCTAAGAGAAATACGTGAATCCTCAAAAACCAAAGGCCAAATGTTCTCTCTGATGTATGGATGCTAACTCACAACAAGAGGGTGGGGGCAGTAGGGAAGAATAGAAGTACTTTAGATTAGACAAAGGGAAATGAAGGGATGGGAGGTGGGATGGGAATAGGAAGGAGAGTAGCTGCATTAGCCATTACTTTCCTATGTTCATATACAAATACATGACCACTGTAATTCCTCATCATGTACAACCAGAAGAATGAGAAATTGTATTCCATGTATGTATAATATATCAAAATGCATTCTACTGTTATGTATAACTAAAAAGAACAAATACAGAAAAATATTTTAAAAAATAAAAATTAGAAAATGACCTTACAAGAGGAAGTATGATTTTGACTAATGGATTGGTGTTGTGGAGACATTCCAGGGGACAGATTTACATGGGTGACATTTTGAGCCTGGAAAATTGACTGCATTCAAAACCAATGCATGGTCTCATTTAATAAGACCTTAGAAGGACTGTCAAGACAGGAAGAGTAATGAGAGTTAAAACTGCATTTGTAGGTTAGGGTCATTGGAGAGATTTTTGATGGCATATTACAAGTATATGGAATATGTCCTATCATTAACATACATTAATATCACATATATCACTGTTATTAATAGAGAGTATATTGCATGTAACTCTATTTTATAGGTCAGAATTATTATGCTTTGGATGTGAGGTAGCCCCTAAAATCTCATGTGAGACAATGCAAGAAGGTTTAGAGAAGAAATAATTGTGTTATGAGAACTTTAACTATGAGTGAATTAATCTACTGATGGGATTAAGTCAGTAGTAACTGAAGGTGGTTAGGGTGTGGTTGGAGGAGTTGGGCATTGAGGGCATGGCTTTGGGGTATATATTTTGTATCTGGTGAATGGAGTCTCTCTCTCTGTGCTACTGATCATCTTGTGAACTGCTTCCCTCCACCACACTCTTCTGCCATGAGATTCTGCCTTACCTTGAGCCCTGAGAAATAGAGCCGGCTGTCTATGGATTGAGAACTATGAAAGTGCAATCCCCCAAATAAAATTTTCCTCCTCTAAAATTGTTCTTTGTCAGGTCTTTTAGTCACAGCTGTGAAAAAGCTGACTAAAACAAGAATATATTACAAAAAACTAATTGAGGTTCAAGTTTGACCTTTCAGAATTATATAGTAGAAAGGGATAGTAGACAAGGACAAAAACCTACTGCAAGAGCCCAGGTGAGAATTAAAAGAGATCTGAACAATCACAGTCTTAATACATATGGGAAAAGATGAGAGTATATGGATGTGAGGAACAATGGAACAACTCCTTTGTATGTATAGATTAGAAGTGCCTCATATTACCAGATCATGAAATAGAACAGAACAGTAGAACATTAAGAGAAATAACTCCTTTTGTTTCATCTGTTAAGTAATTATACCTCCTAACTGCCAGAATTATTGTGCTAACATATACATATATAGCAGAAAGCCTAGAGATTTAGTCAGTAAACATTATTATTAAATGTTCAATAAAATTACCTAGTAATAATGTTATTAATGAAAATAACTGACTTTAAAATGTCTTTGTTATTTTATTTTTTAAGAATAATGAAAAGTCATAAAGTAAAATCCAAACACTACAGAAATATAATGGTATAAATACTTTCAAACAGCAAAGACAATAGTAAAAGTTTGGTACTTATAGAAAAAACATTTTTCTCTTCCTACAGAATAGAAATATACACTACTATTATTTCTGTTTGTAAAACAAAACTGGGATCATTCTAAACAACTTTATCCTTTTTATGTATAAGAATATTTTGGAGCTCTTCCCAGAACAACACAGAAATATTTCTTGTTCTGTTTAATAAGGCTACTTACTTTATTACATTAGTGTAACCATATAGAATCTACGGAAACATCGGGAAAACTAGGTGGAGGTTCAGGCCCAATTAAAGCAGATGATAACTTTGTGTAAATTAGAAAACATGTTCCCATAGGTGTTTACAATTTCTTTGGTGCATGTACTGATTAGCCAACTCTGAGCTGAATTTTGATCCCTGCCTTTGTTTCCTGTTGGACACTTGTGACAGAGAATAATATATGGAACCTGTCAAGTGGTCTTTGAAATCTCTTCTGGAACTTAGATGGCAGCATGAATCTCAAGCTGTAGAGTTTGGTTTCTTTTCAACAGAAATCATAGTTGAGGCCTTGGATGGGTAAGAATAAATGAGAAAGATAGAAGCTCTTGAAGGAGAAGATTATATATAAAAAAAAATTATTGAAGAGCGATAATTCCAAATCCATCTGTGAGAATGGAACAAGGGATCCAGAGACAGCAAAAAAATAATGCATAAACAATAAAATAATCTCTATTCAAGTCACATGATAAACTCTAGTCTGTCAGCTTTTCAGGCTACATATTCACATGTATGTATGAATATATCAAGGTATCACTCACAATCTGAGCCTCTGCTCTCTGTTTTCTGTTTTCTAAATTTGGGAACTGAATTCATTCAGAAAACTGTTTGGATAAATTCCCTGCTGTCTGAACTGTCACTCACCACCAGAAACTGAAGAAGCAGACAGATTCTGACAACATAAGGTACTCACTCTCCAAACTTACTTACTATATGAGCTCAAGACACAAGTGAATTTTAAGACGCACTTGTATATACATTTAAATTTCATTTTAAAATCTGGAGCATCGAGTAAAATTTCCTCCAGCCCATTGTTTATTCAGCCATATGCAGGAATTTAGTGGTTAATTATTGTATCTACATTACATATTTTTGTTGGGCTCTTAATAATGTGCTCTTGAACAGATTTAATTTTATTGCCATGAAAAATGTTTTCTTAAATATTTTCAATTGCTTCTTTTAACAAGAAAACTTCACCAAGTTTACCCTTTCTAAAGCTGATAATAGTGTGATTTTTCCTAAACTTATTTTGTCAAGTTTCTAAATTTATCTTGTTTTCAGTATATTAAGTTTTACTTATAGAGATTTATTGTACTACTTGCTATTAGTACAAGAATGAAGGACTCAATTTTTAGTGTCACAATGTTTTAGCATTTCATTTTAAAATATTAATTTTACTATAAAGTAAAAGTTGACTTTTTTACTTTCTTAAAAAATACTAATTATTTCTAAGAATGTTTTCATTAGAAAATATTTTTTGCTGGGTCTGTGACTTCTTAACTAGGGTTTCTGTTTAAGACACATGGATATTATAAACAACAATGAAAAGAAAACATAGTTAAATTAATAATAAGTACAACAAATGTTTTTCTCTTACTTTTATAAATTGTTTAAAATAAAAAGTATTCAAAAAGGTTTCAGTAGATATAAAAAGAATGTTAATTAAAATTTGTTTTATCTATGTATAAGCAATCAAACATGGTACTGCCTATAAGAGACTAAGAAAATAATTTAGGGCTAAAACTAAATTACAGAAACAGTTAAAGTCTCTCTTATACCTTTGTTCTCAATTGTTCTCCCATTTTAGGTATAATTGAATTAACTATTCCATTGATATTTTTGGAGCAAAATTTTAAAGCCTCACTTGAACATATGGGATATTTTTATTTCTTTAGCTAAGTGGTCTCACTACACTTTTGTTCATAATAAATACAAATTCCATCATTGCCATATTCAGTGATACTTTAATATTAGTAGTCATCAAAACTTTTGTTTACCATTATCAATCAAATATTTCGAGGGATGCACTCAATATTAGTGTACATATTTATCGTACATGAAGATCAATTAACATTGATAAAATACAAAATGAATATATATGTAACACTGTCTACTTTAAACCCCCAGAGTATGTATACTCTCATTTGTAGATAATTTATCTGTTTCATATCATAAAAGGACTGAGTACCTCATCTTGTTACCCAGTATCTCAGAGGTTGTTCTCTTCTATAATGACTAAGAGGTACCTTATTTCTTCTTCTTCTACTTCTTCTTCTTCGTTTTTTTTTTTTTTTTTTTTTTTGGTCCTATCCCAAACCATTCTGTCTGCTAAGCTGAATCTGTTCACCAAAACTTTTTTTTTCTCTTTTACAAACTATTATATCACAATTTATACTTTTAACATGAAATCCTTTAATTTTCCTGGAGCTTATTCTTCCTAGAATTAAAATTCATAATTTTTCAAAGTTTAAATTATTATTCCTGGGGTAAACGTAAGCATATATAAACTTGTCTAGTTGACCTGGTTTATAGTAAATAATGTGGGATTTTGTACTGGACATGATTTTTTGTGTTGTTTGAAATGTATATTTGTGTACACCATGTGTATGTAAATGTTATCTTGTTAGGAATATCTTTTTATAAGACTTATCATTGCTGATGCTAACTTCTTATACCCTTAATTACTAAAAGCAGAAATATTTGATGAATAATTTTAGTTATGTCTACTACTAGAAAAACCAATATTACCTTACTAGAATTTACTTATGGGGGCAAAAGTAGCCTTATAAGTAAGTGTTAAAGAGATGAGTTTATTTTAGTTGCTGAAAATATTTGTTTCATGGGGTATGTGTTGTATGTGTGTGTTATGCAAGCTCATTTATGCATAACATAAAATTAAAAAAAGCAAAACCTTCTAAAATGAAAGCAATCCTTTAAATCTTGAAGAGATAATTTAAAATGTTTTCTTAACAGTTTGGAATTATAGCAAAATATGTGGATCAATAAAGCCACTAGACATGGGTACATGGTTTTTGAAGATATGAATAGGCAGGAACTGAGGGAGAAATAAGTGTGTGTATGTGGGTGTGTGTATCTAAAGAGTTAACTTCATTTATAATATTTTCTAAATTTAACAGATATTTGACATATTTTCGAATATGGGGGCCATATTTTGCTTCTTGAAAGGACTGGTATTCTGAATGTAGTTTTCCTAAGTCTCTATCTTACTACTCTTGATAATTATCCTTTGGTCTTCTAGTGACAGAGCTAAATAACCAGAAATCAGAAAGCAAAATTTTGGAAACTAGTTTGAAAAGGCCTTGTTCAATGGCATATGCAGAATGTCATTTATTTATTTTTTGTGACAGTTTTAATAAAAGTGACGTGAAACACAAGGGACATAATGTTAGCGATATTGCACCTCAAAAGAGGAGAAAGTGCAGTATGTTACCTCCTGATTAGCAGCAGCTAGTTCTTCTTCCAGTGCAGAGACTCTTTCTAAAGAAACCCTCAGTCGCTCCCTTACCTAGAAGAAAAATCAAAATATGTGCAGTAATGTACATCCCATGCATATTAAACTGTGCTGAACCCATCATTAACATCATCAGAGACAATTTGGCAAATAATAAAGTATTTATAGCCCTAAGTGCCCAGAATAATAAGCTTGGCAGGAATACTATGAATACATTGTCACCTCGTAGAATCCCTGTATCAAGGGAGTTTCTTGTAAGCAAATCCTTTTGATGGTTCACTGATAGAACTTCCGATGGGTTGGAGATTGACTGGTCTTGTTCTCAATTCTGATTCATAGTAAAGTATATTATGAATTCATCTGAAAAATAGTCACTGATTAAGCATAAAAAATAGGCAAATTTTTTCTGTTTCTTTAAGTAAATTTTCATTTGATGTTTATATTGTAACATTAAAAATGATTTGTCTAAAAGCAAAGTGTTCTAAGAACCTGAAACATGTTTATTGCTCCTATGTTTTGTATTAGTTTGAAGTCTATATAATTTTTGAGGGATTACAAAGTGCTTTAAAATTCCCAACTATCTTCCAGATTTCAAAGGCTGAACCATATATTTTGTAGAACCAAAAACTGCATCTTTCAGTTTGAAAGTAATTATGATTAACAAATATTTCACACATAAATGAAACTCCAAGAAGTTTCTTTGACTCTGGCTTTTCTCTAACTTCTAAAATTGTTTTATTGGTTGCATGTTTAAACATATAGATGTTCTCTACATTGTATTTATCACAAGTAAAATATTTAGAGAAAAACTGCTGAATCAAAATGAATGACTACAGTGGTTAGTTTTCCTTCAAAAACATCAAATTTACAATATTAAGATGCAGTTGATCATGAATTTTAATTACTTAGGAATTAAAATTTTTCCATGTGCATTTACAGTCTTTATGTAGTGAATATTTATTTTAATATTATAATCATATTCCTTTATACTTTAATTTTGATAATGTATGAATTAAATGGTATTTTTATTGTTTTAATAATATTTAACTGGAAATATAGCTAAGTATATAAAATATATAAAAACCAGATACAAACAAATTTTAAAGTTGGAGTTGTAATATTATTTTTCAGTTAAAAATCAAAGGCCAGTAATGTCCTATTAACCTAGAATCTATAATTAGGAATAAAAATTCTCAATCAGACATTTTAATACTGAATTATGATTACATGTACTTTCAGGTGATTGGGGGCACTCGACTCCTTAAATACATCTTAATTAAGCAAGAAAAATATCTGAGTGGGGTTTTAACATTAATTATATTTTTTATGCTCCAATTATTTGAAAAGTAATAATACATGCATAAATGAACATTTAATATCAAAAACAGTTTCATGGGATCTTTCTAGCTGTGCCAGCTTAAATGCTAGCTTTCTGTGTTATAGCCAAATATCCAGTTGCTTATGAAAATGCATAGAATTAACACTGATTAATAAGTAAACAATAAATGCTTGGAAATTTTTGATAATTTAATTTGGAGAATTTTTTTTAAATGACAAATTTTGGGAGAGATAAAATAGAAGCAATTATCATAAAGCCATGAAAATGAGAAGGATAACCACTATGTGCAATGCAGATATCATAGAAATATTAATAGACATGCCTGATATTTAATGGAGATGATTATGAAGTTTTATATCTACTTCCTAAAATATCAACTAAATAAGGGTGTTCTAAGATGGTCTAGGAATTCTGGCTGATGAGAACAGCAATGCAAAGTCACTAAATACATGATAATGCTCTCTGTATGCAACACTGATCAGCTCATACATGGAGTGCTGTAAGGGTTAAGGTGCCAACTTTGGAAGACAGAGATGCACTGGAATGTTTCCAACAGAGTCAATCAAGCCACATAAAGAATAACTGAATCCAGGCTGTATTGTAGGTGAAAACAGCTTCCTGACTTTTGCTAAACTGATAATCTTAGAAACTATTCTAATCTGTATTCTATTTACCACAAGTGGAGCATTTTATAGTCTTATTTTATTGAAACTTGAGGGAATAAAAATTATTGAGCTTATCCAACAATATGAAAATGGAATATCATCCCTCAATAAATTTAGAGATGTTTTTATAAACTATATGACCCAGAAAGTAATTAATCTAAACTGTCTTCCTAAGCAAATAAAAAATGATCTATGTATATATATTGAATTAATAATATGAATTTAAAAATTGAAACTGTAAATATCAATAAAGTATGATATAAATACTTTACTCACATTTATATGAGGATGAATTATTCTCTGTACTTTTAATTTCTGGACAAGACTCAGGCAAATGAAACACGTTAGTTTCATCTTGATCTTACCTCTGCTAAACTTGGGAAGGAGAAAGTGGAGGGATCCAAAGAACTAATCTTTCCAGGGCACAAATAATTTTAACATTTTACTTTATCTCCATGGCTTGAACTGAATTGATAGGAAAAAATAGTCTCTCTGACAAGACTTTTAGCTTCTACTCTACTCTGAGCATGGCACTAACAGAACACTGTAGTTTTGTTTGTTTTCAAATAGTTTTTTTTTTCTTGTGAAGCTATCTAGACATGATTGACATAATATAAAATTATAGTTTAAACATTTTTCTAAATGTAAGGACACAGTTGATAAAGCCCTATTTTAACTTTTTCGGACTTTTTAAAATGATTGAACCACTTCAATTAATCTAACGTCTGTATACTCTTTCCCCTAAGATAAAATGATTGGTTATTTGTTGAACTATTGTAGTAGTAACTCTCAACTCCATATTATTTATTTACCTATAGAATTTTTCATTTTTCTTTTCATCTGTTATATTGACTTTCTTCAAAATAGTATGAAAAATACTCAGGAAAGCATTTTTTCCAAAAGCTGTTTCAAGGTCATAGAAATTTTACCCCTGAAGATTAATATAAAACAAGTCCCTGAACATGACAAATGTGTTTCAGGATGAAGAGAGATCTTGATGGAAGAAACACAAATTCCAAATTGAAATTATGGTATGGCATAATGGGTGTCATTTGGGGGATTATCAATCCTATAACACAGCATTTTTGTGAGGAAATCTCCTTATACTACAAGTCAAATTATTTTGACTTGTGATATTAGATCCTGGAAGTATAATAGGAAGGCATGTGTAATTACTATGTTTTGACCATGTATGTCTAATACATCTGGTATTTAATAGTCAATGGTTTCTGAGTAACACAGGGATATTTCTGAAAAACACAGGGATATTTCTCATTTCCTCCAATACTGGTAAACTTAATAGAGGATGATGTCAAGATTACTGCTGATCTCAGTTGATTGTGAAAATTCTACCCTACAACTCAGTGGTTGTATTAATAAGTAAACATCAATAATGAAGACTGCCAATCAGGGTCACTGTCCATAGTTATACTCAATCTTATATAGTTTATTTGGTTATTTGTATTCTAAACTTTCTGTGATAAAGTTGGTAGTTTCTTATCCCCAACACAGGTTAATTATATATTTTATGGCTTTTATCTGTGTTTTAGCATAATAACCACAATGCTTAGATTAGAATATTGAAATTGCTTCTTTATGTCTGTAGCTTTGTCCCTCCCCATCTCCACAAAAATCTGTGAGCTACTCTTAGTTGGGGAAACTGTCTACAAAGGGACTTAAGCACACATTAATTCCTCCATGACTAAATTAAATGCTATTTAAACACAAACATCTGGATCAATAGTGATGGCAATGTCTATTTAGTTTGAAAGTTTTAGCAAACGCTGAAATTTACTCATATTAATACTAATGTTTATTTTTTGAGGACTTTTCATAAGCTATGCACTGGCTAAAAGCTAGATCATATCCAAGCTTTGTGGTAACTCGAAGATAGTTACTGATGTTACTCTCATTCCAAAGAAGAAGAAAAATGATGCTCAAAGAATTGGATCACCTGTCCATGTTAATCCACTCCAGATCTCAGGCTCATAACCTTCTTTTTTTGGGCTATTGAACATTCCATTAATTGATAATCTATTCAGTTGCCCCTAAACTCACCAGTGACCAGTGTGCTTCTGTTTCAGTTTATAATAGTATTATAACTCTTAGAGCCATATTAAAGAATTCTTCATTTAATTATGCTAAACTATTTTCTTCTTTAATGAACTCACATCATCAGGGTATTTGTCTCAAATACTGTTTATTTCTTTCAGTTCTAGCAAATATCTTTCTTTATAAAAGCATCCCTCAAGTGATGTCAGAGTGCTCTTAGGGAACATCCCAAATCACACCTTTTCTAGTACCTTGGTCTGTCCCTTAAAACGTTAAGCCGGGTGTAGTGGTACATGCCTGTAATCCCAGTGGTTTGGGAGGCTAAGGCAGGAAGAACCCAAGTTCAAGATCAGCCTCAGCAACTTAGTGAGGTGTTAAGGACTTAGCAAGACCCTGTCTCAAAATAAACCATAAAAAAGGGCTGAGGATGTAGCTCAGTGGTTAAGCACCCCTGGTTTGAATCCCTGGTACCAGAGAGAGAGAGAAGAATGAAACTGTTAAATTTTCTCAGAATCAATCCATGTTCTTCTTAGAGCTATAAGAAGAGTTATATCGTGTGTTATATATATAATATACATACGATGTGTTATATATATATATATATATATATATATATATATATATAGTGTGTTAATATATAGAGTTATATTGTGTGTTGGCCATGCTGTCTACTGTAACTTTCTCTACTTATAAACAAAGAACAAAACAAAACAATAACAAAAACCTCATTCTTTAGTTCTCAAATAAAAAGTCACTTCCTCTTGAAACATTCTCTACTTTCTTGTCTGTGAAGTACAATTTGTCACTGCCTTTTTGTGATTTTATATTATATTGTGCACATCTATTTTTGGTATTGCTTGTTATTGATATGAATATTGATATGAGTCTCCAGTCCTAGGAACTATTCATTCATGAGAAGAATGCCTTTTTTATCTTTATGTGCCAAATAACTGCTAAGGAGTCTGGCACAAAGTAAATATTAAGTCTTACAAATTTTTAACAATGCCTTTTTGTGATAAAAGAGGGAATATAATAGGAAACTAAACATTAAACATATTAAATGATTATTTGATAGTATGTTTAACATAGATCTTTATATAATATCCATTCATGTTTTATTCAAAGTTATTAAAAAATCAGTTTCTTCTCATGGCTAAAATGAAAGATGAGATACGATTTCTTCTTAATTATCTAGAAGACAGAATTATAGTTATCCTTATGCACATACTCCACATAATTCCCTTCTCCAAGAACATCTGAAAGAGTGATGATAAAAATATATAGGTATATAAATATTAAATAGAACAAAAATGTCTGCATGCTCAAAAATTAGATATAACTGGGCAATAATCCCTAGTTTGAATTTTAATCCTCAGAACTTGTCATATATTTTATAATAAAGTGCCCCAATTCCCACTGTACTAAATCCCAAAGGCTTATTAATTTTTAAAGTTCATTCTTTGAAATTTCACAAAATTGAAATCATAAACCTTACTAATCTCCAAAGGATATTATCATCATATTGGCTTATATATGCCAGTAGAATTTATTTGAGTAACAACTAAGAGAAGCTTAGAGCTACTTTTAAAAAGACCTAAAAGCAAGTTTTTCTTCTAATACCTTATGCTGTTACATGCAGAGACTCTTAAAAATGTATATTTGAAACTAAGATATTAGAGACCTAACAAAATGGAATGCTTCTAATATGAATGTCTAAAAGTTAAAGTATACCCAATTTTCACTACGAAATAGGTGTAATTTTCGGGTAGTGGTCTCTTATTTTGGCATCTATAGACATGCATTTCAGAGAGAGAAAGAGAGTGGGTTTGGAAAAGAGAGAGAAAGAGAGGCTGAATGTCATTACACAGTATTAAATTTCAAATGGCCATCTGGACTAGGGCCATAATGTACCATAATAGAGGTATAATTTGAATAAGCCACAGATTCAGTGGTATAAAGAAAGAACATGGTCATGAATATTACAAAGATATACACAATAACACATTTCCATTTTTAAAAATTTTTTTCCATGTAACTCAGATGAGTTCCTCTGAACTGACTGGCTGGAGGAGTCACATGAGTCATTGGGTAAAGACAAAGACCTTCATGCTAATAACAAAAGCATGGGTCAGCTTGAAATCTTTTGTCCATACTATACCTTTTCATCCAAGGCCTTGTGGTGCTCAAATAAAGATTTCAGTGCCTTGAGAACCTCAACTTCGCTGGACACTCCCGAGGGTGACTGAGCTTGCCGTTTTACCACAGTCATTCTTAATGACCTTTCATGCCGTGACACAAGGCACTCCAAATGCTCCAGTAGCAGCTATGGGATTGAACAGAAAATGAGATCGTCTTTTGGATACAATTAATCTGTACTCATAACTAATTTCTTCTTTCAACTATTACAGGCCTACGTAGTACACAGTGATAACCTCAGATAGTACAAGGGGTAAAAGCCTAGTAACACAATGCTGTCTAAACCAGGGTTTATAAAATATGTGAAAGCCAAGTTACATTTCAATCATTTTACAAGTTGCTGAATCTAAAAATATAATGCAAATGTCTAGCAGATTTAATAATTTCAGTATGGGTTCCATAGAAATAGAACACTTGATAAAATATGCATGAGCTAATGATAATGATTAAAGAACATTTATTCCTTGGATAAATGTAGGATGCATGATAATGTTTTAAAAGAACAGTATCCCAAATCAAAATGTATTTCATTTACATTTGACCATTTAAATTTTTTTGAGTTGAAGAAAATGAGTTCAGTCATTAGGATGATGGTTTAAATTATGGCGATAATTACATAATTTTATTCACAATCAATTTTTATATTACATTATATGAAATATATGCAACCAACTATATTTTAGTAACTGAGGTGCCCAGTAGTCATTTGGTAAAAGGAAGCTATGGACATGACCCTGTCTGTGTTGGAATCCACATCCATAGCAGCCTGCCAGGCCATGACAAATGTGAGGGGAGAATGCGGTAAACCCTTTCCAGATTGTTCCAGGCTCTGTGTTCTGTGTGTGCCAGAAAAGGATTGTTTTTAAATGTGAATGGGTGTTGCACATTTGTTTGCGTTTTAAAAGGGAGTTCTGCTGCTAAAAGCAAAGATGCATGAGGAAAAAAAAAACAGAAGTTATTGGTTCTTATCAGTTATTACAGTTCTATCAGTGAAGAGCCACAAGCACCTGGTAGCATTTGTGGGAGAGATCTCTGAAAGAAGAGTTAAAAGTGTATGCTACAATAGTGTCTCTACAAAATAAGAAAAAAAGTGAAAATTGGACAAACAAAAAGGGAAATGCAGATATAGGATGTAAGGAAGGAAAGAAAGTAATTATCTTTTTCTCAGACATTAACATCAATGAAATATTTTGGTTTTGACAATACCACTTTCTATTCAATGTTACATATTACTAACCCATTTCTTGATGCTTAATAAGTTAAATTATCTGCTTTCATTGTCCCTAATTATGGTTGGAAAGTGTTGGAAATTTTTGCCTGTTACTGACATAAAGAAATACAAATGTCTGAGATCTTAAACATAGATCAGTCATATTTAAGGGTCTAAATAATAGTATAGATTAACCAGCTCTAATTCAAAATTCCTGTAGACTCTCATCTGGTAGTAAATATACATATTCCAAAACTGAAAAACTCTAAAATCTGAAAAACTTCTTGATCTAAGCATAGCAACAAGGGATACTCAACATGTATTAGTTTATCTGTAGGAAGATAGCATAATCTTTAAGATAATACTCTCTAGGAAAATAACCACAAGGAGATATAATAATGAAGCTACACAGAACATCTACTAGTGATCCCAAATCCTTTTGGTAATCCTCTTTACAACATTTGACAAGTTCCTTACATTGCAACATCTACTTTTCCAACAGAGTACCAAAAATTCCCTACAATTTTCAGCCTTTTGTGCCATGCAGTTTTTACTAATAACACATCCTTGCAAAATGTGTCTTATGACGGAATATACTAGGTGAAGACATCTAGTTTGCTCAATGGAAGTGGCAAAGGAATTATGGTTTTTTAACTGAAAAGGAGACCTAAGCCCCTTACCAGTTTGCAGTGAACTTCTGGAATTTGGTACTGAAAGCTCAGACTACAGACTTTTGTTTTATTTGTTTGGTTTGGTTGTGTTTTTGCTAAGTATTCTAACCATCCATTAAATAATAACTGTCTGCTTAGAATAACTAGAGTGAATTCTGTTACCTACAACTAAGAACATGTTGCCTCTCCAGTCATCAGGTTCCACCAGCTGATACTCATTTTTTTTGTAATAATATCTGTCAAGTCCTGAGCCAATTCTCATTATTCCTTAAATGTGTTAGCTCTCTTTACATTGCCGTTGTTCCCAGTGTTATTCTAGGTATAATTCTTGATAATATTTATCATTCATTTAGATGATTCTTCCAACATATTGTCTTCTAAATTTCTAGACTTCATGCACTTTAATGGTCTCAATTTCTACCTTATATCACTCACACCCAGAGTTCCATTATAAATCCTGCTGTTATCAGTAAGTGCAATTCTGTGATTTCTGCTTCCATAATCTAACCCACAGTTCACTACATTTTAGCTCACCCATGTAAGTGCTCAAACTCTAAAAATACTTTCACTCTCAACCCTTTTATCATAGGAATTTGTTATTGCCTCTGACCACACTCACACCCTCACCACCTCTTTACTTAGCCTAAAATGAACAGTTCCATCTTTAATCTAACCACTCACCACTGCCTCCACAGCTCCCATGTTGGCCTAAGACCCATTGTTTTCCAGTGAATTATTGTAATAGTAGCTTCTTAACTGGTTCCCCCGCTTTTATCTAACAGGTTATTCTCAAAACACTGTTTTAAGTTAAAATATAAGTTAGGTCATTTATACCTCTGCTCCAATTCTCAGCATTTTCTCATTAGGCTAAAGTAAAATCCAGAGTCCTCACACATCCCAAGGAATGTAAATTGTCTGCTTTCATCCATTCTTCATGATTCTTCCAGTGTAGTTGCACTGGTTTCCTTGCAGTATTTTCTTTGCTTGTTGAGTTTTGTTTGTGATATCCATGTATCTGCATTAGGCCCCCCTGTATTTGGCTTCTCTTCCTAAAATATTTGCTTTCAGAGACCATTTTACTCCATGATCCCTTCCATATCTTTACTCAAATGTCATTTTGGGGCAAGGCCTTCTCCGATGACTTCTTCTGCAGCTTTCCTTTTCATTTTTGTACCTGTCCCTATGTAATGTACTATTCATCTCATGCTGATCTTGTTTACTGTTTAAATCCCCCAAGTTAATATAAGGCCCCTAATGAAGTTTTTCTGTATTTTGTTCAATTCTCTAAGCACAGTGTATAGAAATGCTTACACGTGCTTACTGAGTAAATCAATATACCCTAGAAAATCAAGTGTTTGCATATTTACAGGACACAAATCTTTAGAGAAATGGGAATCTGGGATATGTGGCTTGGATAGATGCAACAGAATGGTTAGATTAGGTTAATATCAGAAGAAGGAATGATGTTTTCCATAATATATGGAGGAGAAATAGTTAAATGATCACCTGTACCCTCTTGCTGTAGGGTGCTTGTGAAAGTCAGGTTTTTGGTGGACTGAGTCATGGCTGTACTAAACTATCTTAAAGAGCATGGAGAATATGAAGACAATGAGGTAACGAGAATGCTTTGAACTATACTGTAGAATTTGAAGAAAGAAAATGACAAGATAAAGTTTTTAAATTCTAGAGCAAGGCTCAGTCAGAGAATCCAAGAGTTGTTATGCTGCTTGTAGTAGCTTCTTATCGAGGTCCAAGACATAACAGAAAGAAAATACAGAGCTTGATCCAAGAAAGATCACTGAATTACAATATATGATGAATGCATAGATTTATCGGGTGTCTTATTTAAAATCTTATCAGAACTCTAAACCCTCCCATATACACGTATGAAAGGAGAGATATTTGGAAGATTCACATTTGCTTGAGTTACTCATATATTGGATCCCAGTGATTCTCTGCTCTGATGAGGCTGATCCTTTTTGTCTTCTTGACTATACAATGACTTCACTTAAAGCAGGTACCTTACAAAAGAAGTTTTGGGTCCTTCTCTTCCACCTCAAAATCCCTCCTTGCCTGAAAACTTTCAACTAGAATATGTCGGAGTATATAACACAATCTAGCCTAAGAAGAGAAAGCTTTCCAGTCAAAAGAATTGTGTGAATTTGCTAATTTGTATTCTCAGAAGTCTGGCAATGTATGCAGAAATTGATGCTAATAGTGTTGAACAGGAAGAGAAGAGCAGAAATGTATCTGGCTTTTTGCCTCCGTTGCTAGCTCTAGGTGGCAGCCTGGCATATGTACTACTGCATCTTCAGCAGTACCCATGGCTGCCATCCATGCCGCATGGGCTCTTTCTTTGCTCATCTGCACCACTCCCTGGCTACACACACCACTGTCATAGCCACCATCATGGAGAAGCTAGCCAAGGCCAATAAAAATCAAGGTGACCCAAGAAAATGGCTTCTCCTCTGAAGAAGATACAGAAAGAGCAAAGATGAAGAAATGTCAAAAGATGACGACGGCCGTGAAGAGGCTATGAGTCCTCAGAGTAAGGGCAAGGAGGCATAACTCAGACAAAAAGGTGGCAGTTTCTACAACAAAAACTGGTTGCTATTGCCATATTTGCTAAGAAAGCAGTTTTCACCTCAGGAAAAAAAGGCAGCCGCTGCATGAGCCAGAAAGACAGTTATCCCAGCTAAAGCAGTTGGAACACCTGGCAAGAGGCAGCCACATTAGGTCAAGTATTGGCAGCAATTGCTGGAAAGATGGGAGCTGACACCTCAGCCAAGTGGGGAAAGAATGGCAAGAATGTCAAGAAGGAAGACAGTGAGGAGGAGGGTAATGGCAACCGCGAGGAAGAAAATCATCATAGAGCGTGGATGAGGGTAGGTTTGGCCAGCTGTGATGAAAGCAGTAGCTGCTGCCCTTCCTCAGGGGACAAAGGCAATGAGCAGGACATCCAAGAAGATGAAGGAGATGGCCACAATGGGAGGAAGAGGATGCTGAAGAAGGAACTATGGAGACCAGAGCAGCCAAATGAAAGAAGCTCCTACAAAAGCTATTCCTGTGAAAGGTAAAAGCATGGAGGAAGATGAGGAGGGAGAGGAAGGAGAGGAGGAGACGCAAGATGGGTAGGAGGAGGGAAAGAGGAGAAAGAAAAGTATAAAGAGGAGGAAAAAGAACTTGTCAAAGAAGCATCTGTAAAATGAAAAAAGGAAATGATCAAGCAGCAATTGGATCCCAGAGCCAAGAAACAGAATGTAGAAGCCACAGAACCAGCTCCATTTTCCAGTCTCTTTGTGGGAAACTTGAATTCTAACACATCTTCTGAATTGAAAACGTCTATCAGTGATCTTTTGCTAAAATGGCTCTTCCTGTTGTGCGTGTCAGAACTGGTGTGAGTAGGAATGTTGGCTGGGTGAATTTTGAAACTGCTGAAGGTCTGGAAAAAAGCCTTGGAACGCACTGGTTGAAAAAATCTTTGGCAATAAAATTAAACTAAAGAAACAAAAAGGAAAAACAGTAGGAAAGAGATGTGAGAATGCTTTTGACAAAAAATCTCCCTTACAGCCAAGCAGGTTGAATTAAGGGAGGTGTTTGAAGATGCGGTGGAGATCAGATTAGTCAGCAAGAATGGAAAGAGTAAAGGAATTGCTTATGTTGAAGGTTAAGACAGAGGCCGACACAGAGAAAACCTTTGAGGTAAAGCAGGGAGCAGAGATTGACAGTCAATCCATTTCCTTGTACTATACTGGAGAAAAAGTCAAAGTCAAGACTACAGAGGCAGGAAGAATAGCACTTGGAGTGGCAAATCAAAAATGCTGTTTTTAAGCAACCTCTCCAACAGTGGAAGCAGAGGAAACTCTTCAGGAAGTATTTAACATGCCAACTTTTATCAAAATGCCCTAGAACCAAAATGGCAAATCTAAAGGGTATGTATTTACAAAATTTGCTTCATTTGAAGGTACTAAAGAAGATTTAAGTTACTTTCATACAAGATTTAAGTTACTTTCATACAAGGTCACACAACAATCAGGCTGGAGTTGTTGCAAGGATCCTGGGGAACAGCAAATGCGGGAAGCTATCCTCCAAAACTAGTTTGTCAAAGGTCTATCTGAGGATACCACCAAGGAGACATTAAAGGGACCATTTGACAGTTCTGTTCATTCAAGAATAGTCACCAACTAGGAAGTTGGATCCTCTAAAGGATTTTGTTCTGTAGACTTCAATCATGAGAAGATGCCAAAGCTGCTGAGGAGGCCATGGAAGATGGTGAAATTGAGGGAAAGGACGCCATCTTGGACTGGGCCAACCCCAAGAGGGAAGGTGGTTTTCAGGGTTCACATAAGGAGCTCTGGAAGCTGAGCTGGTAGCAGAGGATGATGAGACAGATTTGGTTGCAGAGGCCAGGGAGACTTTGGGGGGCAGGGATACTTCTGAGGAGGCAAGAGAAAGAAGAAGAGGATAAAGAGGAGACCATAAACCACAAGTAAAGAAGAAGCCTCCATAGTTTTCTCCAGTCCCACTTTTTTTCCCTCTTCCATCGGAAGGAAAGGACTCTGGTATTTTCCCTCTGCCTACAGAAGGCAGAACCTTCTGAGGACATTTCAGGACAGTATTCAGATTTAAGGTCTACTTGGAAATCCAAATAAATAGCATTTCTAGGGTGATCTCCCTGTTGGTTTTGACTAGATAGTCATGTGAATTTTTTGAGATGAGTGATAGAGCTATTTCTTATATGTAAATTACGAATTTATGTTGTTTCATTTCACATATAAAACCATGTAGTTTTCCTACAGAAGTTTTTTTTTCCCTTTTTTTTTTTTGCATTGGGTGTTTTAAAGAAAGCAGAATGCTTTGTCATGACTTTTGCTTCAATGATATTAGGACAAATTACAATTTCTAAACTCTGGTATTAGAAAATAAAAGGTTGTTCTGTTAAATAAATCAAATAATCTGGATTTAACCTGAATGGCAGGCATCATGGAGAGGTTGTAACTGTTTGCTCTACTGGTTGTGTAAACTCAGTAATGGCCTAGAATAAGTGAATAAATACTAGAAATTCTTTGGGAATAAGGTAGAGGAAGGAAACTGATGATCTATGGAGCTAATCATTGGTGAGTATAGCTTACCCCCTACGTCGTTCCTTTGAGATGACAAAAGCATCATTTTCTTTTCTCAGCCATTGTGAAATATATTGTAGGAAGAGAATGCAGAACCCATTAAATACCAGTAATACTATTACAGCAGCTACTGAGGTATTAGCACTATCTGTCATGATTTGTAAAAATTATCCTAGAGTTTTTGACTCTTTGCATTAAGAAGTGGGGGCTAGTCCCCCTGATTGAATCTGGGTGGATCTTTGACTGTTTTGACAAATAGTATGGAATGTTACATTTTTGTCATTTTGTGACTTCTGAGCCTAGACCTTAAAAGGCCAGGAAGCTTCCACATGAATTGAAATTCAATGAAAACAGGACTTCACATATCAGTCATGTAGCTGGACACAGTAACTAGGATTATGGATCTTCTTGTTTTTTTCTTAAAGAAAAAGTTGATATCTTATTTTTTTTTTTTTAGTCTAAGAAGATAGTTCTATTATTGGGTAAATAATGACTATTTAAATTTTAAATAAGGAAAAAGGAAATTACAAAAATAGATTATAGTAGATATTTTTCCACTTGTGGCTGATCAAAATGTTTTGAACCTATCCTTTATATTTGATAGTTCCCCATATTCTGATTCCCACCTTCCGCCTCCAGAATCTCAGAAATAATTCTGCCTATGTTTACCACAAGGTGGCAGGCATGAGTCAGTCAACTATGAAACACCTCCATTGGCTAGGTCTGAGATGGGACCAGAGGGGGAAACATGCTGGTCAGTAGGATCCATTTTGCTGATGTGTCTGAAACTAAGGGTATAAGGAAAACTTATAAGGCTAAGAAATATAGAAAATGCTTGGAAGCTTACTTTAGAGATTACTTATATGTCTTAATTAATGTCTTTTTAAAGATTAAAACAGCTGAGCTATATTCTGTTTTGTGCAATTAGGAGCTTTCCACTACAAAACAATGAAAAAAATAAATACATTATTATTAATATAAACATATTTCATAATGGCTGAACAATTTAAATTATTCTGAATAGTCCTCTATACTTAGTAAAATATTCTCCATAAAACATGCCTAATACTTTTGAGTCAAATTAATGGTAAACATAAATTAGCTGGACTGAAAATTGTAGTCTCAAATGGGTATTATCTGTCATACATCTACAGTCTCTAAGGTTACAAATGAAGGTATATATGTTCTTTTGCTTTTTTGAGCAGCACAAGGGTGGTTGGAAAAAATAAGTACTTTATAAAAGGAAGCAAAAAGGGAGATGGGAAGAATGTGGTTGATTCATTTTCTCAGAGAGATTGCTATGTTGTGAAAGCACCTGCTATGTTTAATATAAGAAATTTGGGGAAAACATTAATCTTGACATTAAGAAACCAAAATTTCATCTAATGGCCTCAAAGGTCTGTGTTTGAAGCGAACCTGACTAATGTGTACAATGGTGAAACTGAATTTATAAAATTCAAACTAATTTGCTAAGGATGTTCAGGGCAATGCCTGATTAACTTGTTTGGCATGTATCTTACCCCTGACAAAATATACTCCATGGTTAAAAAAATGGCAGACCACAATTGAAACTCCTGTTGATTTCAGGACTACCAGTGGTTATTTGCTTTATGGGTTCTGCATTTGTCTTATTAAAAAACACAATAATCATAGATAGAGGAATTCAGCACCAACAGGTCCACCCAAATGGGAAGACGATGGTGGAAATCATGACCCAAGAAATGAAGACAAATGACTTGAAAGAAATGGTCAGTAAATTGTTTCTATACAACACTGGCCAAAACATGGAAAAGTCTTGCCAACCCAGTTGTTTTCTTCATAAGGTCCTTTTTAGGGAAGTAAACATGTTTAAGTAGCCCAAGTTTGAACTCATGGAACTTCTGGTATTTCTGGAAAACTACTGGGTATGATCCAAGTGATAAAGTTGAGCAAGTTGATAAAATTTAGATTTTTAATATTGGAAAATAAAAATTAAGTTTTGAAAAATGAAGGTGAATAAACTTAAAACATAAGAGGAGGAACTTGTCTAAGATATCACTAACAATGTAATAAATGTACACCTTCACTGAGAGCTACGGTTTTAGTTTAATTTTTAAAAACTATTGCAGAATGTGCTGATGACACTTTCTTTGGTACTCTGAAGACTGAAAGGACTCTGTAAATGACAATCAATCCTATGTCAGAATTCCTTTTAAACCTGTAGTCTACCTATGTATATACAGCCTCCCCCTATAGAAACACAGCACCATCAGAAATTTTTTGGACTAAGTTCTTCCAGAAAAACAAAATATCCTAGGTAATTTATATCCATTAGTTTAACTATGATCCAACTATGATCCTATAAAAATTTCTAAAACTATAAACTTCATTAGATCTAAATTCAACATAAACTTGTATGTAATTATTTTCAAGTAAAAATAACATTCTAGTAGAAATATACCTGACTAGTTTGGCTACTATGTTATACACAGGTACACTCCTGTAGTAACTATATCCTCTTTCAACTGCTAGGAGCTTTCTTGTTTGATTGGGTTGGAATTTCTTCACTTTAAGGAAATATGTTAGATAACTATTAACTTTTGTAGGCAAAGGTTTGTCAAGAATAGGACACTTTTAGAAAACCTTCCATGATAAACAAAAGTTAAAAGAATTTGCAACTAGAAAGCTTGTACTGCAGAACATTCTCAACAACATATTCCATGAAGATGAAATGAAAAGAAAAGTGAAAACTAGCAAAGGAAGGAACTACACTAAAGGAATAGTCTATCAAAGTCTCCTTTTAATTTAAATTAAAAATTAGAAATAAACCCAAATGACCAGATATACAAATCATATTTCAATAATAACCTTGAATGTTAATGACCTAACCTCATCATTCAAAAGACACAGACTGGCAGATTGGATTAAAAAGCAAGACCCAACAATATGCTTTCTCCAAGAGACTCATCTCATAGGCAAAGACATCCACAGAGTGAAGGTGAGAGGACTGGAAAAAACATATCATCCGCATGCATTGGAAAAACAAGCAGAGGATTCTATCTTCATATCAAATAAAGTGGACTTTAAGCCAAAGTTAATCAGAAGGGGAAAAGAAGGACATTTCATACTGCTTATGGGAATTATTATACATCAAGAAGACATAACAATTGTAAATCTTTATGCCCCCAAAGAATGGAGCATCTACGTACATCAAACAAACCCTTTTCAATTTCAAGGATCAAATATGCCACAGCACAACAATACTGGGTAACTTTAAGATGGCTCTGTAGCTACTGGATAGATCCTTCAAACGAAAACTAAATGAAGAAGCTCTAGAAGTAAAAAGTACAATTGATAATCTAAACTTAACAGGCATATATAGAATATTTCATCCATCAATGACTGAATACACTTTCTTCTCAGCAGCACAGATCCTTCTCTGATACAGACCATGTTATATAAGCTATCACACAGGTTGGCATACAATTATGATATTACTTTAATATATTTTTAGCATCTGTAGGATTATTTTGATAGCTCCCTTTCCAATGATATTAATTTTTGTATTCTTGATTTTCTCTTGATTAGATTTGTTTATTTTTAATCAATTTTTAGCTGTATTATTTCTTCTGTATTTCATATACTTTTGTTCCTACTCTTTTTTTCTTCCAATAAATAATTTGAGAATAATTTGGTTGCTATTCTAGCTTCTTTCTGATACATGTACTTTAAGTTATAAAAGTTCATCTGAGTACTGTTTCATCCCATAGATTCTGATATTTTAAGATTTTATTATGACTTAGTTCAAAGCGCTTTTTATTTACTCTTCTTGTGCTTTCTTTCTTGATCTCTGAGATATTTATAAGTGTGCCATTTAATTTTGAAATAGTTGACATGTGGGGATGGGGTTTTATATATCTTTAGGTAATTGATTTGTAATGTAATAAAACATGCAGGAAACACAGTCTGCATGGATTCAAGTTTTTTAAAAAATTAATGGAAATGCTTTTTATATTGATTGTATTGGTTACATACATGTCAGAACTGATCAAATTGCATATTTTACATATGTGCATTTTATTTTACTGCAATTTTACCTCAATAAAGCTATGGATAAAAGAAGAACAGGACATTTTTCTTTAATAATAGCAAGCGACGGAATCTATCTGAACATTAAGATAAATCCTTCTACTCAAAGCAAAAGTAAGGGCATGATAAGGAACATTTCCAATGCAATTAAGTCTTTCTCTTTTAGTTTATGACCCATGAGATTAAATTACCATCTGTTATTTTTAAATGACATTAAGATTGGCTCTCAAAATCATAGCTTATTTTATTTCCAAAGTCATATAATGGTTACATTCTAAAATGTTATCAATAATAGAAACTTTATTATGAATTCTTGGGAGTGTCTCCTGTAAGCCATGTGGTCCTTGGCATATAAGGACCACTTTAGTTTAGTACTTTAGTTTCCCCATGAGTTAGGTGGGGATAATGAGATTGCTGGAAGGATAGAGTTAGTTAAATGTATAGAGCATTTAGAAAAAAGAATGAGCACTTAATAATACTAGTGACTATATTTCCATTATGGTTACTTTATATATTAAATACATGTCATTCATTCTCCACTGGAATTTCTATTTTGAAAGAAGATACACTTCATTCAACTGTCCTTAAAAGGGAGGGCACTTTCTGATCTATTGATTTGGATGACACTCAAAATCAATACAATTGTCCCTATTTACTCAGGAATCCCCTCTGTGGAATTTCTGTGTTATTCATCTCAATTCATGAGCATACGCTAACTCCTCTATCTGAAGTGAGCCATAAGTTTGTCAGAACTCAGGAAACTAGAACACTGAATCTACTTTTAAACTGCTTATTTACAGTAAGGAAAACACAGCACATAGAGGGAGAAACAACTATATGAATATATTTAAAAAGAAGAAATAAAACTTAGTAATACATGATAGGGATTTTGAGAAAAGGGGAAAGATACACCTGATGTTTTGTCCTGTGTGTTCTTCCTTTTTGTGGAGGTGGAGGAGGGTCAGAGGTGGTTATGCAACCTAAGGAGTTGTTATATAATCAGTGCTTTGCACAGGCAAGGTTTCATAAATCTCTTTCCTTCACATAATTAAAATCAAGAATCCTTCACATCATTGCTATAAGGAAGGTAGAAAACATTTTTTAGACTTATTCATATTTTCAATGTAACTATTATTCATGCCTAAAATCAATTACTTTAATTTCTGTTGTCCTAAAAGAACTATATTTTTCTTCCTCTGACTCCTGACTGGACATTTTAAGGCTAGCTCAGCTTGCTGCATTTGTCACCCAGGGCTCCTTCCATGGGCTACCAACAAAGACACAGGCTTCAGAGGATTTAACATGATGAAAATGGTGTATGCAAAAACCAAAACTCTAAATTCTCTGAAATTAGTCACAATTAAGAAGAAATGTCACCCTTCACACTATAGCAGTGTCTTGGGCAATTTTTCCTGTAAGCTGTAGTAAATCTTTGAGTTCCTCCATGAATTTAGCTTGAGTGATCATGGCTAGAGGTGCAGGTTCTGGATGGAGATTGCCTTACCTTTCAAATCCTTTCTCTGCTCTTTACTAACTATGTGACTCCTGGGAACTTATCTGACCTTTTCTGAGTTCACTTGCTTTATCTGTAAAAGGGAGAAATTATAACATCTCCTTAGGGGTATAGAAAGGAGTAAAGGAAGGGAGAAAGAAAGGATATATCAAGGAGAAATGCAAAGAAAGTTAATAAAATTATCTGTTGCATTTTATATGTGTGGATTTCTTGGAAATTTATCTGAAGGTATACATTTCCATCCATTCTCAATTTCCTGCTCCTACTCTTTAGATTCAGTTGTACTGTATTACATCCAAATAAAAACATAAAATAATGAAATGGAGCAAAATAAACATCATGGCTAAAACAAACTAAATTTGTATGGAAATACAGTGCTAAGATAAAAGTCAAAGGTGGGAAAATATAGAGAGGGAAATAGAAACAAGAAAAAAATCATCTGATACCTGAGAATATCATCTAAACTTCCCTTGTAATGCCCTATTTCAGACAATCCATGTTACTGGCTCATCAAAGTCTCAGTGAAAACTAATTCATATGTACATTGTACATGTGTGAATTCTCTTTACCATATAATAAAGCCCTGGTAAATAAAGACATAAATTGAGTTTGACCATATAACCATTAATCATGCAATTCTATCTCTCATTAGAGGCACAGGCTCACAGTTTGTAGATCTCTATTTTTATATTAGTCTCTCTAAGATCAAGCATAAAATGAATAGGCCATTAACTGTGCTTTATTTTTCTCAGAATTAATCTATTAAAGATATGAAACTTAAAATATTTTCACCTGCTTAAGATTTTAAATTGAAAAATTTATATTCACACAAAAAGTGGTTTCTCCTCTCTTTTAGTAGAGAAACCGCGTACATGTATGAGTAATGCAGCAATTTGTGTATTTCATGAAATTTAGTGACTCTTATGAACTAGAAAATATAGCATCTTTGATCAAATTCTGAACTTTAATGTTATACAACATGTCATAACATTGATGACACATGGGTTTCAAAAGTAGAATGTAGCCACTTCTATGAAATCAGATTTCATGAAATCAAAATGCATATCAGAACTAGAACCCTCCTTCGAGATCTCAGATACAGAGGGTAGACCTCTTTTAATTGCCAGAGGTCTATTCTAATGGCTTTCATTTTTAACACGTTTTCTTTTTAAATAAATAATTTGCTGGAATGAAGTGAGGATCAAATCCAGGCCACTCTGTCATATCAACCCATCATTTAAACTTTGATTCCTCTCCCAAACCTCTCTTCCTTTGCCCATTTCCAGCCTCTGGGCTATTACTCTGCTCTCAATCTTTTGAAAGTTTGAAACCCAGTATTGAAATGCATCCCTTCTTTTAAAAGTTCAATAAAGTAAAGACCAGAAGGAATAAGAATATTTTCTAAGGCAACATAGTGATTTAGTAGCCAAGACTATAATTTAGATTTCCTGTCTTTTTATTTTGAGTTTTGTAGGACAACCTCTTCCTTTTATAAAGTAACTGACTGTAAGTAGGTATCTGCTAAAGTATTCCTGAAGTTTTTAAATGATTTTTATATAAATCCTGCATATATGACATTGAACTATATATGGAATTAATTCCAAGAAGAAGCTGTTTTATTCTTACTCTTGTGTTATTTCTTTCAGCTTTAAGTTCAGAGATCTCTTCCTCTTTTTCTAGAAGTTGCTCTCGACAGGCATTCAATTCTTTTGTCAGTGCAGCAAATTCCTGGAAGGGAAATAAAAAAAAAATATTTGAAAGGGTATTCAAGTTATCAAAAGATAAAGAGAAAAACTTAAGCAGAAAGAGAAAAATGTAAAATAAAAGCTTTGAGTGAAAAGTATGCAGAAAATTGATTCGGTTGATATAGATTGCTATTATGAAAGTATATTGATTTTTTTGTTCAACTGGTACTAATCCATGATACTTATTATGTGCATTTTATTATAATATACTGCTTATATGGATGTATAAAGTGTATTTCAAAAGTATCACATACATCATATTAATATAACTTAGCATTAATATAATATTTATTGCTAGAATGACTTAAGCTTGGCTAATTTTTTGAGTAGCCATCCAAACCTTGCACTTTGGTTCCCAGATAGCAATATTCAGGGTATAGTAGATCATCAAACTAACAACACAGACCCCTGATGAATGTGCTAAAAATTAAGAATTTTGTTTGGTAACAGGGTGAGGAAAGAGGAAATCTACCTGTCTTACAAAATAATAAATGTATCAAAGATTTGATAAGATTGTCTTGTGAATCTTTGTATTACTGTCTTTCTAAATGGCAATCTCTGCATGTTTAGTAAGCTTGACTAGTTCATGTTATACCACCAGCATCTAGGACACAGTGGAAACTCAATTAAGGTCATTTTTCAATAAGTGAAAATGGTTTATATTGTAATAAAAGATTGAAGAAGTCTGGAGTAATCCTATCTTCATGGGCTTACTAAAGAAATCTCTTGTCTTCTTTCCCAAAATGCAAGAACAAAACATATGATTAGGAATTCACTATTTGCTGGTGAATTTAAACATTGAAAAGACTGCTTAGAAATACCAGAAAACCTAATTCAACCATTCTGCCACTCTAAATTATAAAAATATTACATAATTTTTTTAAAAAATGGCAAACACATCCTTATTATGATTAAGCCCTTTAGAGTGATTCTCAGTAGTAAAACTGATGCTTGGCAAATATTTAAATATTTGGGGAAACTTAGGTCCAAGCTGAAATGGCATTTTCAGAAGATAAAAAAGAAAAAAAAATATGGGGGAGACAGTCTTGGTTAACCTCCATAATTTGCCTCCATAAAGGCAATTTTAGTAAAAAGTAAATGAATATGATGATTATGCTAAGCTGGGAAAGGTTTGGGGTTTACATTCTTGTTTTCTTCAAACCACTTATTTTCCTCTGTTTCTTTGAATGGCATCAACCCAGTGGGTACTTCAAAGAACTAAGGGTAGACTCCAGGGCTTAGAATTCAGATGAAAGAGTTTGTTGTTACATTCTGACCAGCCTTACAGATGAATGTTTTCTCCTGTGATTGCTCCCTGCATAAATGTTGTTGATAACCCTGAGCATATTATTTAAGTGGAGAAAGGAAATGAGCAACAAGTAGAAAACAGGAAATCCTTCTCTAAAAAATGAAACTTTCTTTATACATTACATAATCGGGTTGGAGAAAAGAAGTGACATATAAAGTTTCTCTACTGTATGTTGTTAACATATAGGCATTTAAGCATAATCCTATAGTCAAACAACATAATATTCACTAAGGTACAATGTAAATCGAATCTGTATATTTAAGACCATACCAGTAAATAAATAAACAAACATATACCAATATATTTTTCTAGGGGTTAGCTTATTGTCTACAGAACAACAATAACAACAAAGAACAAATAAATATTTCAGAATTTTCTTATGAGATCTCCAGTGAAATTATGAATGATTTCTGTTTTTCACCTTTCCCTTATATGTTCCCATTATCAAAACTTTGAAAAAAGAAGAAATAGGCTTTTTTTTTGCTTACAGAATAAGAGAAAAATAAATTCATAAGTGCATGGAAATGATCATGCAGCTGAAAAAGAGGACAGAAATTAATCAAAAGCAAGTGTTATGATAGTAGAGAATTTGACATTTTTTTCTCATCATGTCAGATTCTAAGAAGGTCTTTTAATGCCTAGATAGATAGGTAGATAGATAGAGCTTTCATTTCTTAATTTCCTAGCAGATTTCAGGGACTACTTTTACATTCATTACCTTATCTTGCTCTACAGATTCCTAGTAAGGGAGTCTCTTTCCCATGAGACTAATGGTGGAGAAAGATGAATTACTAAAATGTGCATCCAAGTTCACAATGATATAAAGCCATACAGAGTGAGTTATCTCTGAGCATAATTTTCCATATTGCAAGTTCACTGTTTCTCTACTGTATCACTTTGAACCTAGTTGTTCATTGGGTTTACATGACTCATATTTGGAGTGCATTTAGCAGTCTCCATTTTATAGTCTGAAGTATTAAATAATCATTACCACAATTATATTTCATGATCTCCCTTGATTACTCCACTGAGAGTGTGGGGAGCTAGGAGACCCAACGCAGGGCAACCAGTGTTAGAAAAGCATGTATTACACATCTGGAGCTATTATAGATGCAGATATCAGATATGCAGACATAGTGGAATTAACCATTGAATATTTTTATAGATTTCTTTTGAAATTTTTCTTTTCCATGCCTGCTTCTCCATTTTTACTATCAGCATGAAGTAGTATCATCTTGTTAAAAAAAATACTAACACCAATATATATATATATATATATATATATATATATATATATAATTAACATTGAGTCATTACAATATACCAGGAATTCTACTAAGAATTTGTATCTTGTTAATTTATTATATTATTAATCCTAATAACATTTTCTTACAAACTCTAAAATCTCACTGCGGTGTAGATAAGGCATTTGCCCAGTAACGTAGTCAATGCTGGAGCTGAGCTTTGAACTCAATTTTTCCTTTATTGGATAATTAAAATCAGGTATGGTCTCCCTCATGATCTCAGGGTTTTCCCTTCTAAATTGTTCTTCCTTCATTCTTTGTAAAAGTTATCTTGCTCAAGTTCACAAAACATTCAGAGTTTCCTACTATTAAACACATCAAGTTAAACAGACTTTAATTTTTAAAATTCAAACTATCCAAAACAAGTTCTTTAAAAATTAACTATTACAGAATAATAACAACCACCTTAATTTTAAACAGGTGGCATTTTGTTGTATTATCCTCTGTGCTAAATATTTAACATGTATTACTTCAGTTTTTATTTTTATTTTTTCAGATGAAGATATCAAAGATTAGTAGGGATGAATAACTTGTTTAAGATCCAAAGCTAAAAATGACCCACCCTGATCCTAAACTTCTTTTACTTCTGCAACACTGCCTCCAACTGGCTGGAAATGGAAAATCTCTTAGAAAATGTATCCTTGCCCTAACCTTCCATTCATACAACAGGTATTGGGATTTGTCACACATCATACCCTAAGCTAGGTGCTGAAGGTATAAAGATAAATTAGAGATAGTTGCTTCACTTGACTTCAATGGGCTTTCAGAACTCAATTTAATACCCTTCATGGGTTACCTTTCTAAACAAGAACTCCACACCCACCACCAAAATGCCACACAAAGGTTAATACTGTTCAACTATTAATACTATTACCAATGCCTCTTTAAAGCCCTTTATTAGAAAGTCCATTTTTTTGCAATGGATTTCACTTCCCTGTGTTCTCTCTTTCTATTTTATCATATATTTTTTTTCTGTTCCTCTCACATACTAGCCTAATTCATTTTTTTAAAGCAAGAACCCGTATTTGTTAATGCTTTATCATATCTCACTGCATTGGGTTTACAATAATGGAGTTACATGTTTATTTAATCTAAGTAAACAATATGACCCTTTAAGGCAAAGTGATTTTATTTATAACTCTTAGCAAATTTCCTAGAACATTGAATACAAATTCAGTAAATTCTTATTGTGACAACAGATGTATGGCTTGCTTTCCCTAAACTCTTCAAATTTAGTGTCAAATAATCTAGAAGGTGATATTAATTAGTCTTCTTACTCTTATGAAGTGAGAAGACTATAATTTGCTTAATATAGAACAGTTATGATGGCTTTTTTACTCTGTAGCTATTGCTATGTCCTCATCTGAAATACATTCTACTATATTCTACACAGCAATGGTATTATTCTTTCCCATGTTTTATTACATTTTTGTAAAGTGATACAATGTCTACCTGAAAAGTGCCAAATTCAACAAGTATTCAGAAAATCCTTTTTGATCCTGATAATTTCTACAAATAGGAATGCAATATGTCACCAATCTAGGAATAGTCCAGCTTTAGTACTGATACTCATTATCATAAAACCATAATGTTTAGATATAAATATTAGTGCTGATTGTAAACATAATAGAATGAATTAGAATATGCATATTTGAAAGATAAATGAGTAGAAAGCAACAATGAAAAAATTCTATTCATAGTGCTTTGGGTCTATTCCTCCCTATAGTTTGTGCATTCAGATTTACCATTTGTTCATTGGATATATAACATTGATCTTCTTGATTTGGAAAGTGAAAATACATCTTTAACCAATATGTTATTTTCTTAGCGTAGTGTTTCTCAAACTATGTTCTTAGAACAGTATTTTAACAAGACTCGCAGCAAGCAGCATTCATAACCAAATAACTTTGAGAAATGATATATGTTTTACATTTGTTCTTACAAATTTACAGACAGGCATGAGAGAACAGAAAAAATAGGCTACATATTTTATACATATTTTGTATAAAAATGGAAATATTTCAACAATACAATTTGAGCAAAAAAAATGCATAAAATAACCCCCATAAAACACAGACTATTATCAATGAGGAATGGATGTTATAAGAAATGTCATTCATATTTCACCATGGCTAAATTTAAAGAAACTCATAGGAAAAGCTGAGTTTGCTTTGAATAACAGAATCAGGAGGAGTCAAATCAAACACCAGCCAAAAACCTTTCCAACAACTTTTCAGACCAGTCATTTTGTTCCCCAACCATAGTTTGCCAAATTCTTACTTGTCCCAAGGAACAAAATTACTTTCTCTACTCTGTACTTTTTTTCCTTGGAATTTTAAAGAGTAGTTAGGATCTAGAACACACAGTGCCATAAAATACCCTCAGACCCAAGGGAGTGGTACTCTGTTTTTTCTTAGCATGCACTTGTGCAGCACACACACATGCCTGGGGGCACTCCCTGTGTTCTAAGTGTTGGGACACTGAAAATAAAAAGTTAAGGTCACTGCTCTCAAAATGCCCATACACATCTGGTATTTGTTACTTGAATTTCTTTTTTCTTGGAATAGATCTTTTTTCAACAGATGAAATTTTTCTCAATACCAATTCAACTCATGATAAAAGAGTATAAAAAGAGGAAAAGAAAATAACCATTTTTCCAGTTAGTATTTTAAAAAAGCTGAAAGTGTCATTTCTTAAACATCAACTCAGTTGTTTAATTTCTGTACACTCTTACTTTTTTTTTTTTTTTTTTTGGTGGCAGGGTTGGAGCAGGTACCAGGGATTGAATTCAGGGGCACTCAACCACTGAGCCATATCCCCAGTCCCACTGAGCCATATCCCCAGTCCTATTTTGTGTTTTATTTAGAGACAAGGTCTCACTGAGTTGCTTAGTGTCTCTTACTGCTGAGGCTGGCTTTGAACTCATGATCCTTCTGTTTATGCCTTCCAAGAGGCTGAGATTACAGGCGTGTGCCTGCACCCAGCTTCCTACTTTTAATTTACAAGTCTCTTACATTGTATAAAATCTAAAGTTCTTCCTGTTCAGCAAGTTCAGTAAATTATCAGTGTTACTTTCTTCAGTAAGTTATCAGCCTTACCTTCTTTTCTCTGTGTTCTCCAGTCTTGCTTTTAGACTACTGTTTTTTGAGCACTTTTTTGAAGTTGGGATCATTGTTTTGAACTTTACATGTCATACCATTTATTCTTCATTTCAGCTTTATTATTCCAAGAATGGAGGTGAGAGAACATGGGTAAAAGAGATCGGATTAAGTAACTCCAGCAAGGCCCTTTCTGCGACATTGGCAGTATCTGTTTTGGCACCAGCATCCCCCAAGGCTTTCAGATCTCAGAGCAAGGAAACCTGTCTTTGTATCTTAACAGTGGCCTCACTGGTGTTGGCTTCTGAGCTAAGGATGACTTTGTGTAATCCATAGTCTGAGTGTCTGAACTGCTAATATCTCAAAGGATAGCCTGTAGGTCAACAGGTTGTCTCAAAGACAAAGAAACTTCTTTTGCTTCGATCCCTGCATATGTTTTTATCCACAAGGAAAATACATTGGCAAAGAAGAGATTCACTCAGTATCTGCCCTTACTTACATTCTATAAGAGTAGGCTGGAGCCAGGCTCCGTGGTGCACACCTGTAATTCTGCAGCTTAGGAGACTGAGGGAGGAGGATCACCAGTTCAAAGCCAGCCTCAGCAAAAGCGAGACACTAAGCAACTCAGTGAGATCCTGTCTCTAAATAAAATACGAATAGGGCTGGGGATGTGGTTCAGTGGTTGAGTGCCCCTGAAGTCAATCACCCATGCCAAAAAGAAAAGAAAAAAAAAAGTAGCCTTGACAGGACAAGAAAGAGTGTTCACAATCAGAGCTTCCCGTGGCCAGCCTTCCTCTGCTTTTGGACTCTTGCCTCTTCGCACCTGGCTAGTCATCATGGCCCGTCAGCTTTGCCAACAGGTGCAGAGCATTCTATTTTCATCCATGCTCATCTTTCAATGCTCATCATTTTCTAATATTTAATATTGAACCTACAAAGACTAAAAGAGAATGCTAACTTCCCTGACTCACTTCATATGGTGTATTTTCTTAAGTCTGATTTGGGAAAAAAAAGGCTATATTTTCTCATTTGTTTCATGTTCGAAAGGCCTTGACTTACTAGATGAGTCCTCACCTCAGGAAAGCAGATCAGCAGAAGCTGCGCAAGAAGGAAACTTAACCTTTCAATGGCAAGTCAGTGACACCAGCAGTCCCCAGAGAAATCTCTGGCAATACAGTCACCGCGATGACAATTTTAACCCTCTTTACCTTTCCATTAAACGTACATTTTCTAATTTTGTGGGTCACTTAATTAATGAACCCAGAGTGGCCTTATTTCTGCAGCCATATATCTGAATAAGTACTGGCTAAAGAATCCTGAGTACAAACTAGTCTGAAAAAAAAAAAAAATAGTGAGTTGGAATTCAGCTTCACGAAACACTGCCAACACCCTCACCAGCCACAAAGCAGTATCTTTTAGGTTTATTCTCCAACCATTTGTGCAAATCAAAAATAGCTCTCAGGAGAGCATATGGCATGGAAGCAGGCTGAGTTGACATCTAGCATTTAAATTAGACAAATTAACTACTTCAAAATGCTTTTTATAATGACTTCCTTGGGCTATGCCCCTCATGTACTATATTTTGGTGTTTCCTCTTTTGAAAATTGAAAGTTTTTCCAGCAATTCTATTTGTAAGAATCAATGAAAAGAATTGGCTTTTAAATCTATATTTCTTTGAATATAGCTGCACATAAATTTACATGTATAAAGGTAGACATTTCACCAGCAGTTTGGGAGGCTGAGATGAGGCAGGAGGATTGTGAGTTCAAAGCCAGCCTCAGCAATGTCAAGGTGCTAATAAACTCAGTGAGACCCTGTCTCTAAATAAAATACAAGGGCTGGGGATGTGGCTCAAGCGGTAGCGCGCTCGCCTGGTATGCGTGCGACCCGGGTTCGATCCTCAGCACCACATACCAACAAAGATGTTGTGTCCGCCGAGAACTGAAAAATAAATATTAAAAAAAATCTCTCTCTCTCTCTCTCTCTCTCTCTCTCTCTCTCTCTCTCTCTCTCTCTCCTCTCTCACTCTCTCTTTAAAAAAAAATAAAATAAATAAATAAAATACAAAATAGGGCTGGGTATGTGGCTCAGTGGTTGAATGCCTCTAAATTCAATCCTCAGTACCAAAAAAAAAAAAAAAAAAAAAGAAAGAAAAAGAAAAAAAAAGTAGGTAGACATTTATTTTTTCAAATCACAGAATATATATTCTGGAACAGATTAATTATATAAGCATTATATTAATGGAATGAAAACAAAGCAATAAAAAAGATTTAATATTCTATTTTCCTTAAATTTTAGACCTATACATATCCATGAATTACCCATTATAAATTCACAAGTCTTTAGAAATTTAGTTCAGAAATTGTTCAGTATGAAAACAAAATTGGTTTTATTTCATAGAAATGAATACTCCATTATTATACTATTTCTTACATATAAAAACGTTTTTTTCATTGTTATGCAACCGAGTATGGTGTTAATGACCTCTGTTTTTATAATTGCCTTCTAGACTCACATAAGCCCAGGGAAAACTGTCATCCAAAATTACTATGTGAAGCAGCCATGTCTCATGGTCAGCCCTGGGCAAGACAGCTTGAAGGTAGACTCACTTGTACAGCTAATACAACTTGACAAGCACAACTGGACTCAGAATTTTCACAGAACTTGTCCAGTAAGGCTGCCCAAGTTGCAATGAAAGTGAGATCTAAACTCCATACAAATTATATTTTATGCCCCCTTGATTTTTAATTTATATATACTCTAATTAGAAAACGTTTTGTCTTTTCCCTAAAACTGCATAACGGATTATATCACTGTAACTCAGTGACCTGGTGAATGCAAGTCTGTTTAAACTCTAACAACGCCACAAACCCCACTTTTTATGGTTGATGTGTACATAGTGTCGATGGCAACTTCTGTTTTCAAAATATTCTGATTAAGGTAAGTAGAATCTTGCAAAAAGTGAATTTTGTTGAAATCAAACACTGGTGCTGTCAGGCAGCCTCCTACTGTCTAACCATCTAACTGTGTTCCTGCCATCCATCGTTTACTGCCCTCCTACTGAAATGTGCTGTCTTCTATTTTACCCACACTCTCTGCTTTGTGAACTCCAATCTGTCAATATGTGTACAGAGTTGCTCTGGGAATCTGTTGCTCCTTAACAGTAGCCCTCTAGACATGATTCCGCTGGGTGATGAATCCTAGAGGGCACGCAGTGTCACTATAGATTGGTTGGAAACATATTTAGAGGCATAGTAAGGATTTTTGATACCCCCACATCAGCTACCCTGCCCGTGCTCTGTCTTTTGGGGGACCAAGGCACTTTTGCCTTCATGAGCTAGTTTTTTTTATGAAAATATTATATATTAGATTTTTTTCTTTTAATTTTAAAAGAAGTTTTAACATTTACTTTGGACTCCCAAAATATTGTGATCCCCTAGGCAGTGCAATGACTGTGACTAATAGGTAAATTGACTTTATACTCTGCTCCCACTCATGGAGGTCATGATGTGGAATGATCGAAACAGTACACATTTCAGGGTGAAACAGAACCAGGTTCATATTTTGGCCAATACTAGTGAACTTTTTAGGCCTCAGTTATATAGCTGGGTAATACAAGTCAAAGTTCTTTCTTATTGGATTAGTGTGAGTGAAAATGAAATTACTACTACAAACATGACTAGTATTGGTTCTGGTGTCCAGGAAATGATATATACTCAGTTATTTAGAATTCATACGTACTTATTACACATACAATTTTGTTTTCTTCTAGGGCCCAGTTTTCCACATTAGGAAAATCTAATATTTCACAAGATGCTTCAGGTTATAGAATATCTCATGTATGGACTGGGATTGTGGCTTAGCGATAGAGTGCTCGCCTAGCATGTGCAAGGACCTGGGTTCGATCCTCAGCACCACATAAAAATAAATAAATAAAACAAAGGTATTCTGTGCAACCACAACTAAAATAAATAAATAAGTATTTAAAAAAAGAATATCTCATGTGCTTGTTTTGTTTGTTTTTAATTTAATGGTTACTGAAATATACTCGAGAGTTACATAACTGAGGTCCATTTACATAAGTCTCATTTTAACTCATTTTCCTTTTTTTTTTTTCTGAAGGCCCTAATATTGATAGAGACAGCCGGATTATATTCAAGAGTAAAAATAAAGAGAGAGAGTTCCTCTGTACTATTACTGGAATAGCCAATAGAAATGATGGATATTAATGTGATACAATAAAAATATTCAGCATATTTTCATAAGAGAGAAAATGTCTGATTTACCCTTTAGTTCCTTTGTACTCAGTAAATTCTTGCTGATAAAAGAATTAGGTTATTACCACGTAAAACAACTCAAACAACACCTATAATATCAATGTATATAGGAATAGTAATGATGAAGAAATTCTCTGGATGTCATAAAACTGTTGTTAAAAGCAAACCCCATTGGTCAAGTGTATCTGACTTCATGCCCTATTGTTCTCTCCACACCTCTCTGCTAGAACCTATTACAACTTTCCCCAGAGTTCACACAATCCTCAAATGTTGTCTCATGTCTGAAATAAAACGACAACGCAAAACATATTTCTGTTTTCAGTGAACCTATATTGGTTGCTCTGAGATGCTGTAGGACCCAGCTGTCTATGAGTCTAGCCAAGGAACATGAGGTTACAGCCTGGATTCTTTTATAAATTCCTTAACCCAGGAAGTAGGATGTGAAATGAAGACCTTCCTTGGGCTCTGGCTATAAATTTGAGTAGCTTCCTTATTCCCATATCCTCTTCCTCTGCAAATTATTATAAGAGCAAGAAAGAGTCCAACATAATGGCTTAGAACTAAGACTGTAAGGAAACTCCAAGTTTCCTTTCCTTTTGACCTGCTCCACCTCCCCCTTCACTTTTCCCCAAATAGATCAAATATATGAGATAAGACAGAGGAAGATTATCAAAGAGAAATTATAGATGAACCAAGCCTTCTAGTTCTGTAGTCAAATTAATGATCTTGTCCTTGTTCTTGACTCATCTTTGTGGAAGGAAAGGAAAAAAATCTTTTATCCCTAGCAAGGTCTAAAAGATTTTTTTTTTGCTCATTAGATGCTTGAATCATTTGGAAATTTATTATAACTCAACATTTTAAGCCCATTAGCAAAATCACCTGGGCCAGTAAGCATTGTAGCTAAAGCATGTCAGGGATGAATCATTGCCAACCAAAAACCCAGTTGGCAGGAAAAGCCAATTTTCAACAGCTCTGACAGTGTAAAGCAGGAGGCATGTTTGACAAGATGCTGCATATTAATTTAAAAGGCTTTAGCATCTGGTTAGGTAATACCTGCTGTGGCAAGCACTCCCAGGCACACAAAAGAGGATTCAAGCTGAATATTTAAATCTCCCCCAAAAAAGCTCTAACTCTAAACAAAACAAAACAATAAAATCATGTCTCTCTAACAATCAATAGAGATATAATTATATAACCCAAAATATTTGGGTTAGGACATTGTTGACTATTCACTGAGCTAAAGTGTTGTAGTGGGTACCATAGAAATTGTAAAGCATATTGTCCTGCCTTGGAGAATTTTATTGTGTGCAGCATTTAGCAGAGGAACATGGCTCAGAGAATAACACTTTGCACCCTAATGTCTTACACTAATATATAGCTAAAATAGAATTTGTCAGAGAGATAGGCGGGGTGATGGCATCAAGTAACACAGGAGAACAAAACACAGGACAGTAGTGTGTCTAAGCACTCTTCCAAAAGGGTGTCCTGGCTCAAGGATTGTCTGGGAATGGAGTGGAGAAAAATGTATGCATATCCCGAGATTGTTATGACCCACTAATGTGTCCTGGTGCCATTCAATATTCAAATAATGTAACATGTTCTGATTCCATGGATGTCAAGCAGTATTGTTAGAACAAATGAATTTTCTGTATCTTTTAAAAGGGACTTATCCTTGTCAGCCCATTTTTGGATACAAGTCTGCCTTGACAATTAATTCTGTTTCTCACACTAAGTTACAAAATTGACATTTTGATCATTCTTTTATTGATTCCACAAAATATTATTGGATGCCTACTATGTGGAAAAACTTGTAATTACTTTCAGAAATTATAATGCATGCAAGGGTGAAATAGTCTTGGTGAGTAAAGGTAACTGAACAGCAATTACAGCACACTGGGATAAGTACTGTGATGAGACTTCCTCTAAGGTGCTCAGCATTCGCAGGCACCAGTCAACTGAGCCTTGTATTGGGCCTGTGTATGGAGGGAACATAAAGATGAAATATGGACCATGACAAAGCATTAGCAGGGTAAAATATCCATTAAATGCAAATTCTTACAGATGAAGGGACCAGAACAAACAGCTTCCTGAGGTCTAAAACAACTCAAGCATAAAACTGCAAAACTATTAGAAAAACGACAACAACCACCAAAAAACAAAACAAGTGATAAAAAACTATAGTAACATGATCTTGGATTCAGCAAGATCATAATATCTTGGTTTTTTTTTTTTTTTTTTTTTTTTTTTTTTTTTAGACATGATGCCAATAGCTGAAGCAACACAAGAAATATAGATAGGCTGCTCATCATCTGCTATGGGTTGAGTTGTGTCCCCTACTCTCCAAATCATATGACAAAGCCCCGACCTTCAACATGATGGTGTATTTGGAGATGGAGATTTTAGAAGATCATTAAGCATCAGGGAAGTCATGAGGTGGGCCCTTGCGATGATATTAGTTTTCTTATAAGAAGAGACACCGTAGTTCTCTGCCATGTGAGGACACAGTGACAACGCAGCCTCGTACAGCACCTGCAAGCCAGGAAAAGTTTCACCAGAACCCTGCAATGGGGGGCATCCTGATCTCAGGCTTCCTGCCTTTAGAACTGTAAGGAAATAAGTCTTTGTTTTCAAGCATCCTGTTATGAAAACTCAAACTAATTCACCACCAAAATTTAAAACTTACACTTCAAATGAAGCCATCAAGAAAATGAAAGACCACTCTTAGGATAAGGAAATTTTTATGATTTATGTATTTCTAAAGATACACAAATAAACAATAAGCACATGAAAAAAATGGTCTATACCATTAAGGATTAGAGAAATACAAAGAAAAATCACAGCGAGATACCACTTCATCCTCACTGGGCTGGTTAAAATGAACGATTAACAGTAAGTGTTGGCAAGGACGTGAAGACTCTTATACCAACAGTGAGAACATGAAATGGTGAGGCTGCTTTGAAAAACAGCCTGGCAGTTTCTCAAACGGTAAAACAGAATTATCATATGATCCAGTAATTCTACTTCTAGGTATATACCCAAGAAAATTGAAAACATATGTCCACATAAAAACTTGTCCATGAATACTCATAGCTACATTATGCATTATAGTTAAAAAAGGAGAATAATCCAAATGTTCAAAATTGAAGAATGAATTTTAAAAATTTAAAAAATGTGGCATGTCATCTTTTTTTTGTAAATTGCTCTTTGTAATAAAAATATTGAAAATGTGATATACCCATTAAATGCACTTTAGGTATACAATATCTAATAATTAACTAAAGGGCACTATGTTATATAACATATTTTTGGGATGTACCATCTTGTATAGTTATAATTTCATACCTATTGGACAAAATTCCCTATGCATATCTTTACCCCATTCTATTGCTTACTTCTATTCCCTTGACTATTTTAGATGCCAGATAGAAGAAAAGCTGTGCAATATTTGCTCTTCTTAACTGACTGATTTCACTTAGCATAATGTCTTTCAGGTCAATCAGTATTGTCTCAATGGTAGGATTTCCTTCTCTTTTTAAGGATAAATAATATTCCCTTGAATGTATACTTCACATTTTTTTTTATCCATTAATCTGTCTATGGACATTAGGTGGTTTCTGTATCTGCATAAAATGAATAAGGCTAAACTGAACATGAGAGTACATATATTTCAAAATCCTGATTTCAATTCTGGATACATAACCAGATGAGGGATTGCTGAATCATATGATAGCTCTATTTTTAATTTTCTTGGAACCTTTCATACTGTTTTCTGTGGTGGCTGTACCATTTTATATTCCCACCAACAGTAGCTACAAGTGTTTCCTTTTCTTGACAACTTTGTCAACATTTGCTCTCTATTACTTTTTGATAAGAGCCATACTAACAAGTGAGAGGTGACATAAGGAAATGTTTGGAGACTTTTGATATGTTTATCACTTAGCTTTTGGTGATGGTAACATGAATGTCTACATACAGTCAAATTCACCAAAATATATATATTAATTATGTGCAGTTCATTATTTGCCAATTATAACTCAGTAAAGCTGAAAATATTTTCAATTAATATGGAATATTAGCAATAAAAAGAAACTACTGATGCATATTATATCATAATGAAACTGAAAATATTATGCTAAGCTAAAGAAATGTCACAGAGAACAATTAATATGTTTTCATTAATATTAAATGTCTGTTATAGATAAATGTACAGAAACAGAAGGTATAATTAGATGTTGCCTAGTGCTATGAGGAAAGAGGATGCTGGATGAGGTGATAATTAATGAATGCCAGATATTTTAATGGAGTAATGAAAATTTATCAATAAAACTGTTTTCTAAAAAAAAAAACAGTTCAGTATGGATGCACTAGAGTATGACCCATGCTAATTAATTATTTTGGTCTCTGGTGTGGAGCTTTGGGATGCATGGAAAGGAATTAAGCAGGTGAGTGACATTGTTAACTTTATCCTGTTTCTTATGAATTTAGAAACCATTCAGACACTGAAATCATAAAATTTCTTGAATTCTCAGGCTAAGGGTCAGACACTGAACCTTGCTAAATTTTTCAGGGTAATATTATCCTGTCATACTCTCTTTCAAAACCAGTCAGTCTGCTTGTGGACATCTAATTTTTTCAACTTCAATTACATTCTTATTTTGACGCCCTCTCCCTCAGTAATCTATGTTACAAACAAATAATGCTTTACATAAGAAATATGCCCTTATCCCTCTGGTCCTTTTCCTTACTCCTGGGAAACTTCCCTGATATGTGTCTTGCTGGTCAGTAGAAGCAGACAGAGTCTCAGAAGGCTTGCTTTTTTTGGGAGGCAGATACAATTTCACAAAGAAAATACATGGAAAATTCTGAATATTTCTAATTTTTCCTAAGAAGTATGCAAAATGACTCAAGCAAAGTTAGGGACAACTCTTGACTTCCCTATTTACTCATTTATGAAACAAGTCCAATAAATACTCAATTGCTACCCATACACATACATAAACTTGAATGTAGAGAGCAAAATATATATTTAGTTATGCAATAATTTTATATTTTTTATACTGTCTTCCTACACATGTGTGTTGACACTACCCTCCCTTGTCTGAGAAAAGAAATAATCATGATGCTTTTTCCATGAGGCAATCTCATGATATCCAGAACTTAAGAACAAACCATTTCAAAAGCCAAACTGGGACCAAAGAAATAGCCTATCAGTCATCTTGCTTAGAAAATTTGTTTTTAGATCTTCTTCAAAAAATAAAGTATAGCTGATAATCCAGAAAAGACTATAACTGAAAATTCTAACTGCCAAATCACGGCTTGTTTATGTGAATAAATTAAATGAAATTGATTGAGTGCTCTCCACAGTATGCAAAGAAATGGACACTGGAAATTCATTTTATTTGACTGATGATCCACCATACTCTTTACTCATTTTTTTATTTACTTAAGCTACAGTTCCTTGGAGAATGAAAAACAGTTATGAGTCAAAGTATATTTTCAGATGTTCTTCCCTCCCACTTTTTATATTTTGGTATTAAAAGACGTTTTTGATGATATGCTTCAAGAGAAAGAACATATTCCATGAGTAAGAAAGTTAATCAGAAAAAATTAAGATGGTTATGATTTCAAGGGAAGAAAATATTTTAACACTTTCTTCTAATTGGGATTTTAAATTTTCTTTTAAATAACTCTAAGTTTTAACATTAATACTAATAGCCAGTGTTATTTTGTTAGGACTGAATTGTTCTAAAATATAATTATTGTCTTTAATTTAATTGTGTTTTTAAAAACCCAGTTATCAACACTTTGCAAATAGACAAAAATCAAATTAGTATTTGAAAATCTTTGCTTTCAATGTATTAGTGGAGGTTTGCCTTTTAATTAAGTAAGTTTGCTAATTTTGCCCTATTGTTTTCCATAGAAAATTCTCAGAATTACTGAGGTGGTAAAGTAAATGGTAGATACATAGAGAATGATGATTGGTTGAATAATCCTGATAGCAGTTGAAATTATGAAATATTTAGAATAGAGTAATACATAAAATATGAAATAGGCTTTTTAAATGAATGAAATTGTTTTAGGTGAGCTATATCTTATTGAAATTATTCATTGCACTCTTGATTTAATTTTTGTTAACAATCATACTGAGTCTTCAGTTCTCACTAAAAGACTAAAAGCTTTTATTTTACTATAATTTAAAAATCTTTGTATCTAGATGGCAAACTCTGTACCAACTGGAACTTACTTGCCTCTGTTCCATTACCAGCTCCTCCCACAAGATCTGCCATGAAGACTATCTTTGTCAAATCCGGATGTTATTCTGTTCATGTTTAGTAATTAAAGTTTAATTCAGATTAGCAAGCATTATTACTTAAGAATGAACAGAATTAAAATCTTATTTCTGATAAAGCCATTTAGGAATGAATTTGAAGCAAGGCATACCTATTTTATTCTTTTAAAGTGTTATTCTATAAATATTTTACACTTAAACTTTATGCTGTGTATTATAATTTTGTTTAACATTTTGAAAATGCAGTTTTCCATTTATTGTTTTTTATGATTCTAGCACAAGACAACTTAATTTTCATGATATAAAACATGGGATTGCAAGTTCATATTTCATTTTCTTAATCTGTGAGAATTCTGTAAAATGCAATTAAAGACTTCCTTTCTATTTTTATTTCATTTTTTTTCCTGTTAGGAACTATGAATCAAGGACTACCCTAAATAGCTAATAACAATTTAAGCCCTAATCTTTCTTAAAGGCAGCATCGTGGTGAGAGTATTTCCTTCTTCATCATACTTAAGCTTATATCATTGTATTTCTTGTTGTGTTTTTGCTCTTGGTAGATTTTTTTCCAAAAATGCCCTGCCTCAGTGTGAAGCATATCAGTGTTTTAAATTTATGCAGATGTTTTAGTTCTATTCCCTTCCCTCCTACATTGAAGGCCTTTCCCTCCCCTGTGTCCAGCATACCCTATGACATGAAATCCCCATGTTTCTAGTTTCTGAGATTAGCAAATATCTTCAGGTTGCTCCAACTTTCAGAATGCACTGTTTTGTTGTTGTTGTTGTTTAACTGTTTTCTTTTTGTGAGAATATTGTTATGCATTTAAAACAATCTATATTGCAATTATCTAGATTTATGTAGTGAGATCTTTTAAACTTTTATATTTTCCAAACTGGCAAAAGTCGAACTTGAAAATGATGAAATATTTATGAATGTTGAATTCCTATAGAGAATTAACATGAAATATTTTTCAAACCATTGGGGAATTATCACTGGGAATTGGGTATTTGTTTTTCCTCTGACAATTTTCCTGTTGGTGAGACATCAAGTTCAAAGTAATATAAAATATTAGTGAGTTTATAAAGAAAAACATAGGAAATCTAAGTTTATATCACAGATACATGAGCGGTATATAAAATAATTCAGTTGACTAAAAAGAATTACATTTCAGCAGTGAAAGCGCTTTCTGTTAAGAAATTTGGTCTGAAGAAAAAAAAAAAAAAACATAGGACTAGGAAATGAGGAGGAAATAAGAGCTACTTTCAATTACCTGAAAGTTTTTCTAGAAACCTGAAAAACTTGATTCATAGTCAGACAGAAAATATGTTTGCAAAACAATAACTTTATTTAATCCATAGCCCTTTTTATTTAGCTATCATTTGCAAGTGGTTATCATGTGTCAAAATATGTGATAAGAAGACAAAGATGAATAAAGTGAGTTCTTGGTTCTGAAGCCCTGATTAGAGTTTAAGGAAGAGATAGGCCTATTTCAGAAATACTGTGATAAATATACTACATCGTGATAAAAATTGAAATGTATTCTGCAACAGTGGAAACAGAATATCCCTGTGTTGTATTTTATCTAGGTTTATATAGTGCTTCACCCTCAGAGGCAGGGCAATCTGGAAGAAATATACCAAGAGCTAAAGGACATCTGTGTATCTTAAAATTTATATAGATGCCTCATACAGCATGGCTGATAGAATTGTAGAACTTTGAAAAACAGTGTGGCATCTCTTCAAAATGTAAAATACAGAGTGACCATGTAGTCCAGCAATTCTCTTCGTTATATACTCAAGAGAAATAAAAATACGTTCATAAAAACAAAACTCCTATAGGGGGAATGTTCATAGCAGCATTATTCATAATAGCCAATAAATGGAAAACAACTCAGATGTCAATCAATTGATGATTCATGGATAAGTAAAACTAGTACATCCATACAATAGAATATGATCTGTTAATAAGAAGAAATGAAATTTTGATATGTATTACTATATGGATGAATCTTTTAAAAAGCTAAGTCAAAGAAGCAAGTCACAAAAGATCACATGTTGTGTGATTCCAAGTACATGAAATGTCTAGAATGGACAAACCCAGACCGAAAGAAACCAAATTAGTGGTTGCAAAGGACTAGAAGATGGAGGTTTGCACATTATTTGGGAGAAAGAAATGATGAAAATATTCTAAAATTAGATAATGAAGGTTGCACAATTCTATGAACATACTAAAAAATGCTGCAGTTTACATTTGAAATAAAGGTAATTTTATGTTGTATAAATTGTCTTCATACAATTTATCAAAATCTATAAAAGAAAAACTACATAAAATATTTAAAATGGAAATGGAAGTCTAATATTTTCAATTTCATAGAATATATATTTAAGTTCAATTAAATTCCTGTTGAACTCTTGGGAACTTATGCCATTATAAATGTAATCATTTCAAATCATTTTATAGAATAACCTCTTCCATCATTCCCCCATTTTTTGGTTTGGTGAACGTACAAAAGTAAAAATTACTTCTTGCCTGTATGCAGAAATTTGATGTCTCCCTGGGGGTGGAAATCACTTATAAAGTGCCCTGCTGTTTCATTCATGGTGCTATATTCTTAAAGGACACTGAAAAAAATGTGGTATTGTCTGGGTGAAGGTCATTTCCTTAGTAATAACCACAATATTCTAGTAATTTTAGAGCTTCATTTTACTGCCCTACAAAAAAAATATGAAAACCCTAAAATGTCACCAAAGTAAAAGACAAAAGCGCTTGAGATAAATATAATAGACAAATTTTTAAAAAATCAGCCCACACTGTTTTAAGCCCAGTACTATGTAGATGTTTTAGACTTAGATGTCCTTTAACAAGAGTGATGCTTATTTTTTCTAATGAGCCCAATTACTTTTAAGTATATAGAGAGTTATATAGCTAAAGGTGTATTTCAAAAAGCAGTGAGGTAAATAATTTCAAAAAATAAAAAGTGCTTGTTTTCAAGTGCCGACTCCAAAGTGAGACTTCCATAAATGAGGATTCAATGTTATCTAGTCAATAAATGTACTTTTACTTTAAAAAGTTACTTGATTATATTTTAAATCATCTCCTATATATCATTCTTTTCTATAATGTATGTTTTTATTTTGGTTATAATTTAGTTTTGTTGATTTTTGTTCCATGACATACATTATATGTAGTTCTTTCTAAATATTACACATTCAATATTTTTTTAAAAAATAAAATTTCTATATTTATCTTTTATAGTGTGAATCTTGATTGTCCCCCCAAACCCCATGTGATGTAGTCTCAGTCCTTAGCCCATGGTGCTGTGGATTATGGCAGAGCTTTTAAAAGGTGGGGCCTAGTGAAAGTTAGGTCTCTGGTGGCTTACCCTTAAAGGGGATGTTGGCACTGAGGCCTTTTCCTTTTACTCACTTTCATTTTCTAGCCTCCATACTTCTCCTATGTCCTGCCTTGCCCCAGGCCCAGAAACCACAAGAACAATCCGAATCTCTGAAACTCTAAGCCAAAATAAAACTTTCCTCCTTATAAGTTGATGATCATAGGTTTTTTTGGTCACAGGGACAGAAAGCTAATATTACCTTAAGCTGATCCTACTAATATTTCTTCCAATATTTTTCCTCCAGTGCTAAGACATGAGAAAGAACCTCTGCTAAATAATTCAGATACTCAGTACTTACCTGAAATTTATCACCTCACTTGTGAAAGAAAAATATTTATTTTTAAAGCCTTGGTCTCTATTAATTTCATGGCTTGGTCTAAATGACTATGTGTGAGAAAAAGAATGAATCATAAGACAGACCAAAAGGGAATTAAAAAAAAAAAAGAGAAAGAAAAACAGATATTTCAAATTTTGTGCCAAAAATGTTTAACACAAATTACAAAATATTAAAGTAACTTAAAACACAAGGTGAAGGATGGGGAAGAGTAGGAAAACAATGGGTTCTGGACTGCTACCATTTTCCAGCAACAAGGGGCTTTGAACTTTCACAACTGTTGCCCCTGACTGCTCAGTTGACATGTTCTGCTATGATTCAAGACTAACTGAATCCTATAAAACTCAGACCCCTATTGTAACCTGTCACCATTTTCTCTCTTGAAAATGTGCCCCTCTGCTGCTCAAGGGATCATCTTAGATCCCTTGAGGACTGTCCCCATTTCATTTACTTTTGCTTTCACAAAGCAATATGAGACCATAAAATGTGAATTTTTATATGTCATTATTAATGTCAAAATATGAAAGCCTGATGCAAAAAAAAAAATTGACACCTTTAAGGAACACTAGATGTATAATAAAGAAGCTACAGTTGAAAAGTTTTTGGACTAAATGACTTGGTAATTTCAGTAAAAATAAACTACCTATCTGCAATCTTACTTACAAAATCATAATATATGATTTCTTGCACATTTCAGGGCTTTCTGAAAGAATATTCCTATTGGGTTAGAAATTAGTTTTTAAATGCAGTACAACTCATAGAATCAATAATAATATATAATTTTCATTGCATTTCAAGCACTATTCTAGGCATTTTATTTGCATTAACTTCTGAATATTCACAGTTAATATATACTATTGCATTCTGATTATCTCATTTTATAAATGGAGTAAAGGATGCACAGAGAATATGTTTATAACTTTCCCAATGGCTAAATATGTATTAATGTTTTTTTATAAGGCAGAGTTAATACTTGAATCTAATCATCTAGTTCTAAAATTTCAGTTAAGCACTAACACTGTACTTCCCATCTCACAATTATATCATGAACATTGTCACATAAGATAATATACAAAGCAAAGAACTTTCAGAATGTAAACTCATAGAAATGATAAGTAATGACAGTGTTCCTAGAAATGATATTACCTATGTATTTTTCAGGTTAAAATTGCCTTATGAAAATACTCTATTTGCTGAAAATGTATGAATATTTTTTTAAACTGCAGATTCCTTTTGGTAGTTCTTTTTCAATAAATTCATACAAATATTTTTAAACTTGAATGCTGAGTTTTTAAATTAACCTTTGATTTCACTCTCTATGGAGTAGGTATGACATTCTTACTCTACATAACTCATGCTAGTGATGGTAGGAAATTAGTGATACAAATTTAACTCAGAAGAGTAGTACTCAATTCACTCTTGGATGAGAGTAATCATTATACTCATGATACATAACATTTACTAAGTCCACATTGGTAAATTACTTTTACAAAATTGTCAATTCTAATTTGTCAAGGAGAAATATCATGCATTAATTAGTCCCTTTGCCTATCAAATGGATATCTTTTATAAAACCTGGTGTGATCTCTGTCTTTAGGGAAGAAAAATATGTGGATCACCTTAGCTTAGTGTATTTAGCTTTGGAGTACCTGGAACCTGAACCACTACTGGGATGATTTAGAATGTCCATGCGGTGAGACTCTCATTGGTCTACTTACATAGGAAGAAAGGTAACCTTTCTGAAGGCGAAGTAGCAAAATGGCTGAAATCTGCAGCATTGGAAGCAATTGCTTACATCTGAATCTTAGTTCCTTCTTTTAATAGTGGGATTGTTATTGGGAAATTTACTTCATGTTTTTGTATCTCACCTTATTCATCTGTAAATTATTCACGTAAATTACTTAGGCAAGTATCAGTACTTGCTAATGTTAACCATTTATTATTATTACTATTATTGTAGGAATAAAGTCAAAGCTCATATTATTAAGAACACAAAGATCTTGTCATAGGTGATTCTAGGGGTCACCTGGATGCCAAACCCCTCCAATCCATAGGTACTAATATTGTTACATTAGCATTAAATCCATGGTTGGTATCTCCCAAGTTGTCAGGTCCATTTTCAAGGTTTTAACAAAATCAATTTCTGTTATGGCAAGAAGAAACAGTGGTTTGGGGGTCCAATGCCATAATAATAACAGTTATCGAATGACCCACTTGGTTATTGAAGAAGCTATATAGATCTGAACTAAAAGAATAATTGATTTGCAGCCATAGGAGGCAAATTGTCAAAAAATATATAATAATCATGTAATTTGAAATGTCTGTGATGGCAACGAGTCCCATAATCTAATTTTATGATTAATATTTGCATTTCCATTTAATTTCATATTCAGTATCACATTTATCACTGATTTTAAAAACATGTAACATAGTAACTTAGTGAATCCATTAGTCATTTCTGAGAATTCCTTTATTTAAGCTAGAGAAAGCAAAGTTCTCTTATAGAATATTAGTATGCAGAACAAATCAGGAAGTTCTGATGGTTCATCTTTCATTGATTTTTTTCCATTATTTTATTATTCCACATTTTTATATTTGCATTTAAAGAACAGAATCAGACAAATGTGAAACATTTATCATATAAGGAGCATGACCATAATGAAGCTGGAATTGATGAAAAGAATAGATATATAGAATTGAGTATAGCACAATGGTTTTATGATGGTAAAGGTCAGCCACATAAATAAGTTCCTGTTCTATTTTGATGAATTAGACAATCTAGGGCACCAACATCTAACTTTTCATGGTCAGATATATTGTTTACCATATTGTCAGTATATTTTTAATTTCATAATACTGAGATTTTTAAAAAGCAATTAATGGAAGTAATAGGCATTATTAATTACTTAGTGCATAAGAAGTCTTTAAAAATTGCTTCTCTAGTTGCATAGTATTTAAAATTTAATGACACACACACGCACACACACACACACACACACCATGTATATGTAGAGAAAGATAAAAATTATCAATGGATGCAATTTCACTATATACCTTTAATTTTAAAAGTATTTGGAAGTAGCAGGAAGGTTCAAGATACTTTCCCCATGATCAATGACATTATTTTTAGCTTTCTGCTTATTTGGATAATTATTAGTTTTGATTTTGGACTGGCAGGAAAAGTATAGTATAGAAGGCAACATTTTTCTTCTTTTCTCTTAAATAGTTACTTTATTTCATTACCACACTATCCTGAAAAAATAGAATATCCTGCTCCAAACTTATCTTTGATAAAAATTTTCATTTAAAATAATTCAAGTACTTTTGAGTACTTCCTAAATATACTTCTGTGTGAAATAAAATTTCTATCAAGTACAATCCAATTTAAAAGTCCTTGCAGTATGTAAACTCAGTATGAACAGAAAAAATACTGTATTTATAAGTTGAAATTGTTTATGAATCATTAACAATTCAAAACATTTATAAGTGGCTGTTGACAAGAATGTCCTCCTAACTCTTGTTATATGGCCATCTTCTGATGTTTTGTTCATATTTCAAGATCCATTTTTATTTTACCATTTATAAATAAGTGTTATATGTTATATCACTTGTTCTCACTTATTATAATCTTTCTTTCTTATGCATATCCAACTTCCCCGATATAACATCATGTCCATTATAAAATTTAGTATTTATCTTATCAAAAATAAACATTTTTGATTTGAGCAGTGTTGGGCACATGGTGGATGTTTAATAAATTCATGTTGAATTAAACTAATTAAGTAAATTATAAATACACAACGGAAACTTACTATGTCTGCTAAACCATAAATAGGTCCCCTCATGGAATTTTAGGGGCTACAAGGTCAACCTTTGGAAGGTTCCAAATTAGTTTTTTATTAAATATTTCCTGGGCAGAATGCTTTGTAGAATATTTCCAGAAATACAATCCACTAAAAAAATTTCCAATCTGAACATTAGAAACGTAGCATAAGCCAAAACCTCCCTGGATCATTGGGCTCACAGGACTGTCAAATAGAGAGAAATGCATCTATGCTATGAGCTCCATTGTGTTCCATTGTCATCTCGATCACTATCATTTTGCCATCACTAACATTTTTAAATGAGGGACATATTTATTTTAAATTGGATACTTATGCTTAAGGAAAATGCAAAAGTTAGAGCACTAAGGCAATCGAGATTTGCTGAGGTTTGTATATTTAGGTCCTCAAGACATTTTGGGTGTCTGATTCACATTCAGCAGGTACAAGTAAATGCTGTTAAACCACTTTGAGAAGCAGCAAAAGTGTAACAGTGGTCCATTTTATGCTCTTCTGCCACTGGGACTTATTTTTTAAAAGGACATGTTTCTTTCTCTTTTGTCTCCCTCCTTCTCCCAATTGTTCCCCTTCCTCAATCTCAAGGGAAACAGAATTACCTGTCTTCCCCATCCTAGGCAGAGTTATCTGTCCTTGAGCACACACCTGCCACAGGAACCAAGTAATTTCAGACTTGGGAATGGCACCAGAAGATCTCAGAAATGACTGTCTCCCAAATTATCAAGTGGATTACAACTCTGAGGACTCCTGGAGTGTAGCCTTTGAATCACCTCATTAAACCCGCCCTGTTCCCTCAATGGGAAGGATCACAGCCTCTGGGACAAGAATCTCCTGTGCCTCTCCTTTGCCAACAAACCAATAAAAGCTCTTTTTCCTTCTTCTCAAAACCTTGTTCTTGTGATTGGATTGGCATCTCACACAAAGACGGAGCTTTTAGTAACAAAAACAACAACTGAAATTTTTTCATGCTTCTAAGATTTCTGAATATTCAGATTCTTCTCTTAAGGAGACCCTCTCTACCTTTTTCTCAGTCTTGTCTTTCTATTTGGTTTTTATTTTATAGTGCTGTTCTCCATACAGATTTTCACTGATGTATGTCCCATAGATTCTCCTCATGCTTAACATTCTCTGTTGACTTCCTTTTCTTTGAAACTCTACTAAGTATCTTTCAATTGAAGCAACTGCTTAATTTGTTAACTGAAGGCATTATCAGCCATTATCTCTTCAAGGCCTCCTACTTGATTTCTGGCCTTATTTCTGCCATTTCCCACTTGAGCCTATGCTGCTTTTCCTTGCTCCTCTAGGAAAACAGACTCTCCCAGAAGTACTTAGCCTTGGTTTTCTTTCAGCCTGGAATGCTCTCTCCTCTTCAATGTCATCTTCTTAGAGGGCTTCTCTTTTCATCTACTCTAAAGTAGTTTCTGCACCCTTTTGCAGTTACTATTTCTCTACATCCTCTCATGCTTTAGGAAAATTTTCTTCTGATGTTTTTTTCTCGATTCAGCATTACTTCTTTGTTTCATCCTAACTATTAAAATAATTGCTGATCTGGGTTTCCTACCTTCAATCTTATACTTGATTCATTTTATATCTAGAATATCACTCATCTCGAAGTCTTATTTGGCCATTTGATTTTCTTATTCCCTCATAAACATTTCATAAATCTCCCAAGCACAGAGGATAAAGTAAAAAAGGTTTTGTTCTTGTGATGCACTGAATGTGTCCCTCCCAGGATTTATGTGTTGAAACTATACCCCCCTCCCAATTTTGTGAGATTTAGAGGTTTGGCCTTTGGGAAGTCCATAGGGTTAGATTGGGCTATGAGGGTGAGGCCCTCATGGTGGAATTAATGCCCTAATAAAAAGGGGAGACAAAGGATCTCCCTCACTCTCTGCCTTGTGAAGAAACAACAGACTGCAAACTGTTACCAGACACAGGGTCTGCCAATGCCTTGATCTTTGACTTCCCAGTCTCTGAACCTAGGAGGTACACTGGAAAGATGGGAGCAAGAGGATGAGACATGTAGAAGAGAAATATTGAAATGAATTCACAAATTGTGAGACATGTTGCTATAAGGGAAATGAGAGAAATTCAGTTGGGGGTAATTCGAGGTAGAGATGGCATCAGAATGGTTCTGTTTTTTAAAATATATACATATTATTAACACCGTGAAAACAATGGCATTGTAAACATGGATGGAAAAGACACAATTGAAATGAGGGATATTAATCAAGAAGAGATGGGGGAGAATTTCTGAAACTCTGTCTTTGAGTAGCTGAGAAGGAAGCAAAGAAAGGAGTTGACCTTGGCCAATAGCTAGGCCAGTTCTTCCATGGTCATAAGTGAAAACATAGACAGAACCTAGAGAAGTAAGATGTAGGTAGGTGGGGAGATGTGACTTGAAGCTTTTGGGTTCTCAAAAAAAAAAAAGCAGAGTCAACAACTGAGAATCAAAATGGAAAAGGTGGGTGTTGGAAATCTGACAAAAAGTGAAACTGAAAAGTGTTGTTTAGCTGTCTGTTCTAAAAAGGTGTTTCCTCAATTATCCCCTAAAAGAAATTGAAGGGATATATCTCCTCATACATCTTTAAATCAATATCTAAAACTTGTTATACAATTTAACTGAACACAAAGTATGCAATTTTTGATCTATTATGAATTTTGCATGCTAAAATGAAACAACACTCTTTTAAATACATCAAGTTGAATTGTAACATCTTTACAATTTTATACTTACCATTATTCACTAAAAGCAAAAATATAAATTCCTTCAGATAGAGAATTTGCATTTTTTCCACCTAAATTTATTTCCATTTTACTTCTTATACCACGGAATACATTTTTAAACTTAAAGTCACTTATTGGTCACTGAACATATTTCTCTGCAATAAATATATATATAAGTAATTTGATTTTAAAGTGGGTAATATCGTGAGTTCCACTTAAAAAATTTATCTGATTTCTCAAAAAATTATTATTGAAATTGATAAAAATAGTATATTTATTAAAAACTTTGATGTTTAATTATAAAACAGTAAATTTTATTGGCAATGCATAATATAATGAAGAAGATAAATAAAAATGTTGCAACTTGCTTAAAGAATACTTCACATATGACCATGCTGTGTTTTGCTTTACAGTTTGGAGATCCGGTAGTCTTTTTAGCAGAGAAATTTACCATGCAATAATTTGGGATGAATGAAAGTTATGCATCTCAACCATACTCCCTCTCTCTCTCTTTTCCTCCCATCCTCCCTCCACCCTTTTCTACCTTTCTTCCCATACTCCCTCATCATTCTTTTTCTTCCCTTCCTTTCCTCCTTTCTTCCTTTCCTTCCTCTCTTTCTTTTTCTTTTTCTATACAGAAAGACATGTACTTTTAAATTAAATAGGAGAAAGGGAACCAGCTTTATTCTCCAGTAAGTAAATCAGTTTTAGAAAAAGGAGTTCATGGGAGTTTTAAATTATTCAAAAGCAATGTATGATCTTTGATTGAATTAGGGACTGAATTTAAAAAAAAAAAAGTTTTACCTTTTCCAAAATTTTGGGAAAGAACTTGTGAAAATTTAATATGGAATAAATGTTATATAACACTTTTATCATGTGAATTTCTTGAGTATGCTAATAATAATATAGAATGCTAGAAGAAATTCTTCACAGATATAAGACACAGGTTATAGTTAGTTTTCAGGGTAGTGCATCAATGTTATCTGCAACTTACTTTCAAATGCTAAAGAAAAATATGTCAAAGGAAGAAATAGATGAAATAAATGTGGCAAAACAATCACAGGATTGTTTTTGTGAGTGAAGGAAATTGATAACATAAAGACTTTATACTTTATCAGCTTTAATACATGCCCATGATCAGAATCCTATGTTTCTAGCCTCCAATCCTCTGGGACAAACTGGGACAATTCAAGAGAAATTCTGAGTACATGAATGCTATGGGAAATTGGTGGTGCTATGTTTGCATGAGTAAGAGCAGAGGATATTTTAATGTGATGAAAAGGGGGCTTGCTTTGAAGAATAAACCTACATAGGGGGAACACAGCAGACTTAGTAGGCTTTATGATGGCTTTAGCCCTACTGAAGCTTCATCTTCCTGGAGAAGGTGGTTACATCTTCATAAAGTCAACTCTCAGTAATAAAAATATTGGTTGTAATTAAAATTTAAAAATCATAAAGGTAAAAATATATGTCTGAACCCTTGCTTCACTCCTCATGCATTTGAGCTATTTGGCAACAGTTTCACTTCCCTAAAGACAACCAAATGCCTTATTCACCCAGGACAGTTGTGGCTACAGAAATAATCCTCTTATGAATTGTTATTTGTGATAAATAAAAATGAGAACAGAAGCGAGTGCACCAAGATCACGTTTTCAGGTCATTGCGTGATTATTTTTGGCTCAACAATATTGAAAATTTTGGATTAAAAAAATGAGATGTGTTTGAATTCCTAAATAAGACTAGTGACTGCATTTCTTTTTTTTTTAAAGCTATGCATACATTAATCTTCTTTGTATTAATTTTCTCTTTATTAGGACCTGGGTTTCCTTATGTACTCTTGGCATATGATTTATGTAAAAGAATAAGCATGAAAGGTAAAAAGAATTTCCTTTAATTTCCTGTGTTATGTCTGCATCTGAAATTTCCATACCACATAGGGCTTTCTTGATGCTCTGTAAAACAAACTAAAGTTCTAGTTCTAAAGAGTTTCCATCACCTTCCATGGGTAGTGTTCAGTTTCCTTTTACATAGATTTTTCCCCCAGTTTCCATTACATTGTTTTGAAAAACAAAAAGATAAAGAAAAGGGCACACTATCCCAACTTAAGATAAAAACAAAAACCCTATGGCTGCTGTTCTGACAAATTTAGAGTTGGAATGGCTCAAGAGAGCTGGCTGTGGTATGTGTCAACAGAGTGTTTTTCTTAAATTTAGTTTGAAATAATTTTAGATTTATGAAAGAGTTGCAAAGATAGTACAGAGAGTTTTATATACATTTCATCCAGTTTCACCCACTGTTAGCATCTTACATAATCGCAGGACATGTATCAAAGAAAATCACAATGGTGAAAAATCTCTTAACTAAAGTACAAACTACCTTCAGATTTCTAAGTTCTAATATTCTTATTCTGTCCCAGGATCCAATCAAAGATACCACATTGTATTTCATCATGTCTTCTTTGATTCATCTAATCTAAGAAAATTTCTCACTCTTTATTTCTATTTATAAAGATCTTGACATCTCCCAAGAGTACTGGTCCCATATTTTGCAGACTGTCTCTCAATTTGCTTTTTTTTTTTTCTGGTATTTTCTTAGGATTACATTTGACATTATAAATTTTGTGGAAGAATACCACAGAGATGTGGCCTTTGTGTTGCCTCCTCTTGGGGAGAACTCTTGTAGAGATTTAAAAATGTATGTTTCCTTTTGGGCAAGCACGGCCAAGCAATGCACTGTGTATCACAGGAGGGATGAAAACCAATTTTGTTATGATAGCCTGTCTCTGTTGGCATTTTTGGCCTGCTGGCTTTAGGCTATTAGTATAAACTAGCATGTAGGGTGCTACAAGAGTGTCAGTATTTCTGTCGTAGTAATCTTTGCGGACTCTGACTCCCCTGCAGGTAACTCTGTGAGTATTTTCTATCAGGACCTGCCTCTGCACTGTGCTCCTGTTAGACCTCTTTCGAAGGGTGCACTATTCCACATCTGCTTCCCATCTTCCATCATCAACTGCTATAAAAACTACAGTGGGTTCCCAACTTTTTTTTTTTCATTTTGTTAAGAAAATTGCTGTTATTTTCAAAAAGGGCTATAAACTCTCATTCTCTTTTTCTCTTTTAATGTATATCATAGCAGAGAAGCATAGTCAAAAGCAATGTCTTAAGGGAGCTGACACTCTTCCCTAAATGAACTCTTACCTTGGATGTTCAGCTAACAATAATTTTGTTGTTGAGGACAAGGAAAAGGAAAAGAAGAGAAGTCACCATTTACGATGGAATAGGATAGCTTTGTACTTTCCACCAGATCCCATTTAAATCTGTGAAGCCTGTAAGGTAAGTATCATTTTCTCTTTTTCATGGATGGAGAAAGTGAAGTTCAATGTGACCGAAAAAAAAAAAAAATCATCTTCCAGTTAGTAAGGGGGAAAACCAAAGGTCATAGTCTTTTTTCCTCTTTTCCTTCCTTGGAACTGTAATTCACATACATTCTTTAAGTCTGAACGTAAAAGATAGACATCTTATTATCACCAAACCTAATCCTGATTGTGATACCATCCCTCTGGAGGATAGATGTTCCAATAATTGTCCTGAGATTATTTGTGATGGTTGATTCTGTACCTTCTGAAAGGCAGAAAACAATGTGAACAATACCATCCATAGCACATGAGAATTCTATAAAGTTCTTGGTCTATGCTATTCAACTGAACAATATTGAATAGATTGGACCTGTTAGGGGCTGAGAAGGTTTTTGTCTCCCTCAAAGAGCTTTGTGCTGCACCTTTAATGCCAGTCCTATTCCAATTTGAATGAGAAGCCATAGATCACAGAATCCTAAAGTATAAGCAAAAAATAGGTTTTCCTCTGCTTTTGATAACTCCCTGAGGTACACTAAACAATGACTAAGTATCCCTTGTAGAAATGTGGCAAAATGAAAAACTGAACACAAAGATTCTTAACTTTAACAATATTTGTCCACAAAGGTTTTGAATTGACAAAACAAATTTTTTATGCATAAGGATTTAGAGTTTCCTATTAAAAATGAAAGTTCAGCTGATGAGGTAACTCTGATAGATGCATGAGCAGCTTCGCTCCTCCTAGAAACTTCTTTTTCTTTTCTTTTTTTTAATGTAATAATTTAATTTTGGGACTCTGATGATTCTCTATGCTTAAGCACCTGTTTGATTTTAAATCTAAAATACTATACTTTTAACTATCTGCATTGCTATTTCCCTTCCTGTCCAGGAACCCTTCAGCCAAAGGACATGATCTTCCTGCATTGACTAATTTAGCCAACTCAATTATGACTAGTCCTTCAAAGTAGGGAACCACGTATTGTGTCATTAGTGCCACACACACATATTCCACATCTTTTTTCCTCTGGGCACATAACCAACATGCATTTCTCTTCCTCTTTTGAGTGCAGCCATATTGAAATCCTGATGCTTCCTTTTGGTAGTTAATGAAACACAGACAAGTAATTCATGTCCCTGAATCTAAGTTTTCTCCACTGTCAAGAAAAACATACTTCAGAGTGTTGTTGTAAGGGTTAAGTAAGTATATAAGGCACTTAGACAAGATACTTTTAGGAATTTTGAATATTATATTCCTTTCCTCATGATTGCAAACAAAATCAACCTTTACCTTCTTTCTACACACATGGCACATTTCTAACAGGCAGCTTTAGTGAACACGTATTTACATTGTGTACACTAAACACAGTCATCTGTATAACAGATGATCCTTGCAAATTGCTTTTTCCTACCACAGTGAGAAAAAGGCTATAAAGGTTTGCATTTCCAGTTTTAGCACAGTTCAAGGACATAGTATAATGCAGTAAATGCATATTAAACGGTAGACAATGAATGAATGATCATGAACTACACGTGGAAATTTGTTCTTTTTGTTCAAAAGACAGATTATTTGCTCCCTCGTCTATGATATCTTTCTTGTTTACCCTAGGTGCCTTCAGTATTTTCTTATTTTTAATTGCATTGAGCCTTCTATGTATATACAAGTCATCCATTTATAATCTCTATCATTTATCTCTATTTTATAAAATAAAGAGATTATTAAAAAGATAATATTGTGAGATTTAGAGTACACTATCCAAAACTCTTAAACTAAGACAGCAAAAACAGTAACAGAGCATCGGTTACAATTAACTGAGGCACTACTTGACTATCTACTAAGCAGAATATATATAATTATTTCATTTAGTCTTCCAAGAGTCCTATGAAATGGATATTGCAATTGCCACTTAAGCACAAGAAAACTGAGGATTACAAAGGTTAAGTGGTTTCCTCAATTTTACAAAGCTAGCACAAATCAGAACTAGAATTCTAGTTTCTCTGGACCACACCCTGATCTCATTTACACTGCAATATGTATGCTGTCTATCCTGTGGGTACCTGACCACAATATCCCCAGTCTCCATGAATAGAAAGGACACCAGGAGCATAAATTTTGTTGAAATAAATAACTTCCATGATTTTTTTTATAAATTTTAGTTTACATGTATCTTTTATCTAAAATACTAGCCCCGTCAGTTTGGAGAACTTCTGGAACAAAGAGCATACATTCCATGCACAATACCTGTGAGTGCATAACATCTATCATTTTAACAAGTTAACACTGTGCTGCATTGGTACATAATAGAAATAGAAGTCATATTTTGAAAAACTATAACAAATTATTTCTAAAAAATACAAATTACTGCCATCAAATTTTGCTTCACTTTGATACCGTAGCATGTTAAAAAGCATTTATCTCAGAGACACAGAGTTTTGATATGAAAAAGGCATTCATTCATTTGTGCTAATTTATGTTTCCCTCTCCATCTGCTATGTGAAACTTGTCTTTGAACCACAAGTCTTCTGAATTTGATCTGTTAATTTGACCCTGATTTCTTAACTGCAGCTTCTGTTTGTATATAGACTTGACTCTTCTGCTTCTGAACTCTACTCCTCATAATCAGATTAATTCAGATAAAGCTGCCTCAGAGAAGAGGTCAAAATCATTGCCAATAATAGCAGTTGCCCTACTTCAAGCTGTTCTCAACATAGCAGCCAGAGATCCCGTCCACACCAAAAGCAGATTAGCCCAGCTGCTGCCCCTTTGGCTCACAATACTCCCTGGCTCTAGTGGCTTATGACCTCACTGACAGTAAAAGCCAAAGAGACGTTACTGTCTGCAATGTTATACCCTGTTTGCACTCCCCTCTTTTGGTTCCATCACTCATTTTTGTCCTAGTCCATTCTCCTGTAGTTGCTTTATTCTCTGCTCATGCCAAGAGTATTTCTGCCTCTGCTTTTGTACCTGCTCTTTCCTTGCTTTTCCCCATAGTGGCTCTCTAGTCTCAGTCAAGTCTTTACTCAAATGCTCCCTCACATAGAGGCATTCTCTGACCTCTTTATTTCAGTGTCCAACCCGCCTCTTGGTTTATTTTTAACTATCAGGACATTTCTCACTAACATATTGTATATTAGCTTAAACTGTTTTGTTTATTTTGTATTTTCCTTAAACACCATACAAACTCCTCAATATAGGCAAATTTCTCTATCTTGAACATTGCTGTATTTCTAGAAGACAGAAATTACCTGTCACTGGCACCTAGTAGGTGCTCAAAACACATTTATCCAATGATTAAATACATAAATGAATACAGATACATTATTATCAACTCTTATAAATATTTGATTCATGAATAATTATTAATAAATAATGCTCATAAGCTTAAAATGCTAAAATTGTTCAGCCATATTTTACTATGTTTTAGTATTTTGGTTAGAAATTTATCTTTAATATTTTGATTTTTTAAATGAAGAAATTTAAAGTATGCTAAATGTCATGTTCTTTTCAAGGTGTCTGCTAGCTTTAGAGTATATGTAGTATCACCAATGCTGCTGTTGCAAATTTGCTACTAAGACAGATTAAAGAACAAAAGATTAAAGACTAAAATCCAAGAACGCATAGAGCTAGACACCCTAGTGTGGTTTTGAAGAGAAATATACCTGAGCCCTGGAATGGAGCCTAGATATATTAGTATGTTAGTCCATTGTTATAAATAAAATACATGACAAGAACAACTCAGAGGAGGAAAGTTTATTTGGGGCTCAAAATGTCAGAGGTTTTAGTCCATGGTTGACCGACCCCATTACTCCAGGCCTAAGTTGAGGTCAAACATCATGGTACAAGTGTTAGGTAGGAGTTCAAGGATGCCACATTAGTGGAGGCTGGGTATAAGAAAGATGCTGCTATAGGCCAAGAGAGGAAGATAAATCATGTCCCTGTTCATGATAAATCCCATTACCATGACAACTACCATGCTGAGGAATTGTCACCATGACAACTACCAGCATAGGTTCTGTATTTAAAATGCCAATGGGGGTAACATGGGCAATACTCTAATTAGGTTTTCTAAAATAACCAGTGGGAGAAAACTGGACAATATTCTAATTAGGTATCCTAAGGTAACCAATGGGAGTAAAAGGGGTAAGATTTTCAATTTGGTCCCTATAGGAAAGAGAACACCTCGTAGCTTAGCGTATAAGATACTAACTTTCAGACAATGGGGCCTTGAGCCTCTCTTTTACACTCCACTCTACCTTACAGAGTGCTACTCTCACCTCCACTTTCAATAAATCTGTACATTCCCTTTTACTTGTGTGTAGCTTGCTCAATATTTTGTTCAGGATAGCAAGGCCTTGAACTCACCTGGACACCCTCATGATAAGGTCTCAGTCCATGGAACAAGGGTGTGGCAAAGGAAAGCTGTTCAGCTTATGGTAGCCAGAAAACAGAGAGAGAAAAAGGGGCCATAGACAGAGTCCTCAGTGACCTTCATCCTCCAGCCATGTCCCACCTGCTTAAAGTTACCATCTAATGGTCCATTTCAAATTACAAATTATTAATCCATTGTTATGGTTTAGCTATTAGGTTTTCCTTAAAAGCTCACGTGTAAGATAATGCAAGACAAGTTTAGAGGTGCAAAGATTGGGTTATTTGAGTTTTAACCTAATCAGTGCATCAATCCCTAATAGGAATTAACTGGGTGATAGGGTAAGGTTGGAGGAACTGGGTCCCTTGGGGCATGACTTTAGGGTTTACATCTTGTCCTTGTTGAGTGAAGTTCACCCCCTCTCTTTCTGCTTCCTGGTGCTATGTTTTGAGCTGCTTTCCTCTGCCATGTTCTTCCTTTCTGATGTCCTGCGTCACTCAGACCCTGAGGAATATACTAGGTCATCTATGGATTGAGACTTATAAAACCATGATTGCCCAAATAAACTTTTCCTTCTCTAAAGTTGTTCTTGTCAGGTCTTTTGGTCACAGCAACAAAAAAGGTGACTAAAACATCCACCAAATTGATTAATTCACTGATATTGATAAATTATCACTGATAAATTCATTAATTCACCTCTGAATATTGCTACATTGCTTAACACATGAACTCTTTGGGGGACATTTTTAGATACAAACCAAAGGGAAATTACATAATAAGAACAAATTCTCTCAGGAAAAAAAAAAGTATATACATTTTTGTAACACTTCCTTATTTTCCAGTGGAATAACATATTTTCGTGGAAATCATGACTTAACCTGATATATAATGTTAAGAAAATAGATTAAATGAACTTCTCTCATTATTTGAAGATTACATTATAGCCAATGCAAGCATTCCTCCATGGCTAATTTCAATATTGACCCAGAAAGAACCAAGTAACTGTAATTATCTGCCCCACAATTACTTTACAAGAAAATTTACCAGCAGTAGCTGCTTACATAAAAAGGATATGGAACTACTAAGTTGCTATTTTAGGGTAAGTAAGCTTTTTCTATAAAATAATGACAATAGCAATTGATAATACATTAGGAAAGAAAATATAATACATTAGGAAAGAAATAAGTTCATGGGGTTTATAGTTTAGTTGAAAAAAAATTATCAGAAAAGTAGAAAATATTAATCAAATGTTAATGTACATCAGTGCTATATTCATGCTAATAAAGCATCAATGACCATTTCTTTCATTTTATCCTCACAAGGAATATGAAATCAAGTTAATCTAAATTTGTTTTGCATTATTTATCTAAATGACATCTAAGACTAGTAAAATTGCCACTATCTAAATAACCTAACACAACTCGCACTGCTCTACTTCTCCCTGTTCTTGTAGTGTCTCATCTAGAGGAGAGTGTAGGCTTCATCAAAAGCTCTTTGTGTGGAAAATTGTGAGAAGATAAAGAGGGAGATTTCACTTCAAGACCAGGCAAGAAGTGTTTTAACCCCTTGAAACCCTGTGTGTAGAGCCTCATCTCTAAACATTCTCACTTCCCATTACCAAGAATTCTGATTAATCCTTTTCTCTTTCTCTCTCTCTCCCACTACTATAGCTCTGGTCCAGACCAATTCTTCTAAGGAAAACTATGCTATTATAGACTTCTAACAATTTTCCTGCATTTTAGAATCTTGACCATCTAAATATTCCTTTATAGTTTTAAGAAACAACTCTGGAACCAATATCTGCTCATCATACTGTGACAAAAAAGGGAAAAAATAATGAGACAAATTCCCATTGTCTACATGAACAAGACCAAGTGGTTGGTTGAGTATGATACACATTCATCTGTAAACCTGACTTTGGCCAAATTCTCCAGTGCCTCAGTTGGCCCTAACTAGATACATGAGATACTCATTTTTCTCTTTTGTTAATAAAAATAATAAATGAATACATATACAAAAAGATGGAAAAGGGTTAGGTATTTATGGAATTTTTAGAGCCTTATAGATAAAATATGAATTGAAATTATCATCTTTACACAGCACTTTCCTGGGTCTCTGATGACTGGGTAGATTGTTGATTTTTCCTTCCTTATTCATGTTACATTTTTAGTTGACCTGAAATCCTAAATACTCATGCAAATGCCTGTTCATAAACAACAACAAAAAAGTGTTTTATGCAGAATCTGCAATGTATGAAAAACTGGGACAGACTACTAAGTAATGCATAGTCCCCAAACTCATTAAAAACAAAATTTTGAGGGTTGTTGAAGCTTGTGAAAAATACACAGAGAAAGCAGTTAGAGCAAAATAACATATTCAAAGTTAAGATGATTAAAGTATTGCAGCTTGGAGGGAGGTTATTATTTGTTGTGAGAAACTTTTATGTGCAGTTCATAAAAGTAATTTAATTATAAACAAATTATTTAAAAGTTAGGTATTTTCCAAGTATTTAAAACTCTTTATCAAGGTAGTAACCCCCCTCTCTCATAAATTCTTGAAATTTCATCAGTGGACTATGGAAATAAAAAGAGAGAAAGATTCAAAACACCTCAAAAGAAGAGGCTGACCTGACCATTAAGAGGGTAATAGTGGAGAAACTGCTATGTAAAAAAGGGAAATTTGGGCAAAAATGGGAATCTACCATTCTGTTTCCTTCAACCACGTGCTTTCTCCACAATGGTTTTTAGTTGGTGTCTACTGAACTTTGGCTCCGTATGCTAGTGGTTCTGATCTATACCCAGCTCTACAGTGTTGTCCTGAGGTTGGTACTCATTTTCTGGCAATTGGCAACAGGTTTGCCCATAACATTTGGAGAGCTCACAACAGGAGTACAAATGGAAGTTCAATGTTGTCTCTCTAATCTCCCCCAACTCCACCACTAACTTTGTTCCATACGATGAGCGGCCTCAGATACATGTGCACAAGTACACAGCTTGGCCCACATGTAGAAGTCCCTCCATAAACAGCCTTCTTTGGATATGTGGTCTCAGGTATGTTTATGTTCAAAGTGAAGTCTGTACACCAAGGAGCTGGCCCATTCAGGCCTCAGAAGCAGTATTAGATCATTGATTGATTTAGGGATGGATTTTTTTTTCTGGTTACTGGTACACACAGATCCTCTAGAGGCAGTATGGGAGGCCTAATAGAACAAATCTGAAATCAAGTTAAACTAAATTTGTTTTTCAACCTATTCTTGACTTCTGGAATATCTGTTCTGGTGGGCAGAAATTAAATCAAAGGAGGACCAGGGCTGAGCTCACTAAGCACAGAGTCCAGGACATGGCGCCTTGGGGTTCTCAGGTTTGCAGTATAGAGTAAGGGCAGAGTACCAAAAGCCACTCTGCATGTATTATCATCATAGAAGTATTTCCAAGCTTGGGGGAAGGAAGAAGGTAGAGGAAGTCAGACATCCTCTGCAGCTTTATATCAGGCTTATAAAATAATCTGTGCACTCACTTTTCAATAAAGACAGTATATACACTGTTACAACTTTTATTCTTTCCTTATGCATAACTTTGTTTTAGGAAACTTTATTTTTCCTTGTCTTCCTGAAAATTTTCTAAATTTTCTTTAAAACCCCAGGTGAAATGCCTACTCTGAATTGAACTTTCTTCAGTCCACTATCAGCCAAACTAACACATTCACACTTGGCATATCATTCTTAGTATTGTCACATAGCATTACATTTAGTGACGTGTAGTTTATTAGAAAATAACTTCACCAAGCACATGATATATACTATAGATGCAACTTTTATCTGATGGATTGAATTAAGCTTCTGTCATTTACATTGGGGTATTCATTCCTTATGTTTATCTCTGTCTTGAAATTAATTTTTATCAAGGTCTTTTGTGAAAAATGTCACAGTATATTGTAGTATATTCTTACTTGAGGTTTTTAAGTTCCTATAAAGTAATTGTTGATATCCAATACTCCATCCAAATTCTGCAGACACTATCGTGACCCCAAAACTTGAAATCACTATTTACTCCTCGCTTTCATTTCATTCCATTTATTAGGAGACTCGGTTGACTCTACTTTTCAAAATATATCAATAGATCCACCTCTCACCTCCTTTCCATCCAGCACCCTATCTTTCATCTGGATTATTGCAGTAAACCTGTAACTGATGTCTGCTTCTACTCTCAGCGTAGTAGCTAGAGAGAATCTCTTAAAACATAAAATCATATGTCACTTTTATGTTCAGATCCCCAAATCTAATCAGCTTTGAATGGAGGACAATCTAGGATACATGTCCAGCCTCACACCAATTATAGAAGGTCTAGGGCCTAGCAAAGAGAACATCTGGCATTGAATTTGAAATGCTAGTATATGACAAGTGTTTCTACGTTCCTGTGTTAGGAACTTTAAAAAACAAAATAATTCCAAAGAGCATCTACAATTTCATCTGATGTAAATAAGTCCTATGCCCTCAAATATGGATTTTAGTAGTCACATCATACTAAACTTGATGGCATAGAATTAGCTTAATATTCATCTGTGATGTTTCTCCATCTCTAAAGTTTCATAATAAAAATCTATGTCTCTTTTGTATTTTCTGCAAGGATCAAATGAGAAAATGGTTTATGGCAGGACTCTTTAAAACTTAAAGAATTACAAGTGATAAAAAAAATATGCATATCTTATAGACCTTTCAAAGAATAGAGACAAGACCACATCACTGGGAACCGAGCCAAAGCAGAGCCTTCTGTCCATTAATTCTTGGTAAAATGTTTAGATCATACAAAGTTGTGTTGTGCTCTCATTACTGATTTCAGGGTAACTATTACAGAAGAATTAGAACATGGTGAGGAAAAAAAAAAGGTTTTGCACTCAAATCTTTCTTGGAACAAGGAAAGCTCTTCATATTCTGTTACTGATCAGTTCTTCTTGCATCCTCCTCTTTTCTACCTTTCTGTCTGAGTCTAAGAATATACATGAGGGTCAAGTATCAAATACAGCCCAAATGAATGAACATCCTTTTTTTTTTTTTTTTCAAGGAGCTTAAGGCCCTGGCCTTTGATGCCCACCCCTTCACCCATATCCTTTTGCTTTAGGAAATACCTTTTGCCTTGCTTTCTGAACCAGCTCACTTCATCTAATCAGCATTTCAATTTAGCTCTTAATTCCTGATGTTCTCTGTGGACTTGACGTTGTGTAAATAAATATCTTGTTCCCAAGACTCAGTTTCATCTCTATCTGTCTCAAGCTCAAACCTATTGATCACCTCTCCTTACTCCTACAATTAAGATTTAGGCTTGAAGACATAGGCTAGATCAGAGTTCTGGGAACTTAGACCATAAAAAAATGAAAATTCAGCACCATATTAAAAATATTATCACTTTTCTCCTAATTACAAAGACTCAACATCATTTCTGTGAGATCTTTATCTAATTTTCTTAATCAAAAGTGAAATCCAAGTTCAGACCACTATATCCTATGTGTTAGATGTTAATGAAGATGGGAATTTAGAAGAGGAGAAATACGTATGCCATGGATAAAAGCAACCCAACCACCCCAGTAACTCAATTGCTTATGACTTATATCTTAGTTTCTTTATTTGGCAGATTCTAAAAGTGATCTTCATTCACATTTCAAATGCCAATTGTAGTATAAAATCTTCAAAAATTTGAATATTTTTTAAATCACTCTTCTATATATTTCCTTAATAATAGATAAAAAGTAAACAATAAGGCAGATGCATAGAAATGTGTTGTGTGTGTATATATATGTTATGATAGCGTGTGTGTATAGGCTTCAATCACACTTCCCCCAAACTACATACTTCTCAAGAGCTCAAGATAATTGTAAACTTATCAAATTTGTCTACATACCAGTTTTTCCAATTATCACATATAAATTTGAACTTACTTTTTACATTTGATTTGAGACCTGTGTAACTTTTAATCTTGCAGCACAACAGCAAAATCATTGACAATTGAATTTTTAAACAAATATATATATAATATTATATGTATGATATTATATCTAACATTTATTATTCACTTATTAAATGTCAGACTGATCAAAATTACTTACGTATTTTACTTATTTAATTCCATAGAAAACACCAAGAGGTAAATTTCATATGATTATACCAATTTTAGCAAAAAAAACCCAAACAAACAAAAAATGAGGTATAGTTTGTCATTAATATATGTGGCAGAACCAGAATTTAAACACAAAAGATAACTCTAGAGTCCCCACTCAACTATATTTTGTTAATCTTATAATATACTAATCCTGTATAGTCATCATAAAAGAAAAAAAACATTAAAAGAAATTGCTATTTTAAACAAAGCATTCATGACTAGAAAGAATAAAAAAGAAGGCCAAGTCTGAAAATGTCCACCCACACAAAACTCAAGTTCAGCCAGGGAAGCTGATGTGCCTATTAAAATACTCTAATTAGCTGTCTTATTTTTCCTTATTATTTATCTTCATGTCTTCCTTAATATTAAAATGACAGTAGAAGAGATGTGCTGTTGTTATATCCATAGCAATAATTTACTAAGTAAAGGAAAAACCATGTTCACTAAGATTTTAATTGCAAGATATATGGAAAGATTTTTTTGAAGTTATTTGATGTACACAATTAAAAATTCTTACAATTTTTTGAGCAGAACAATAAAAGTCAAAAACTCCCTGGAATTCAAAGAGGATTCTGAAAAAGTGCTGAGCAAAACTTGAGATCATTTTTTTGACTCTCTCTGAACACTTTTTAACAATATATAAAGATAAACCGTTTGCATTTGAAAAAACATTTTTTAAAAAGTGAAATTTCATCACTGCTGTTAGGCATTTTGCTGGTGCAAGCTCTAATTGGTAATTCTAGTTAAAGTTATATTTTAACCAAGCAATCCATTCTCTAGGAAAAAATGAAAAGAAAATAATCATAAATGAAAATTAAAAAGAACAAATAAAAAAAGAAATGGACAAAAAGAGCAAGATACAGATATAATACACATAATTGAATTTATTAAAATACAATTTGTAATCATGCAAGTTTGGATAATGTAGAAAAATATTACTGAATAATAGAAAATTGTAGAAAGTATTGTACCAGATTGTATATACCATTTGATTTAAAATACACTCAAAGCTGCATCAAGCTCTTTCGTACTATAGGATCTGTAAAGGCAAACACTGTTGTTCACTTACATATTTCTAGCTCCAAGTTCAAAATTGAGAACATATTCAATGATCAATGTTAAAAGGAAAGTTAACAATTGAATAAATACATGTACTGGGATGACTGATAAAAAAAAAATCCTTTAAGAACTCAACAGTTTCAAGTACTAAACCTATTGTTCGACTGGGTAGAACAAAATTCTGTTGGTAGCAGTCTATGTTCAAAAGTAGAGTCATTTGTTTTTCATCATAATTTGAACTTCATGAGTTGATTATTCCTGGAATTTTACATTCAATATTTTCCAATCACCCACTTTGGACAACTACTGTAAGCATATAGCACTAAATAAATTAGAGGGTTTTTTTACAATAGATAGAATACCTCAGACCTTATTGAGATGCACTTGGTGATTTTTTTTCTCCCTGCTTCTAATTCTTTTTTCTGCAATGTCCATCAATGTCAACATGTTAGGCAACAATGTGTCTACTACTTAGTAGATGCTGCTTTATTATCCCTCATTTAAAATCACTTAATGGCTCCTCAAGGTCTTCATGACAAAATCAAATCACCTCAAACTCTCATAAAAGACACTTGATGGATTGACCCCTCTACCTCTCCCACCCCTTCTCTCACTGCTCTTTCCTATATACCCTCAGCCAAAATAATTTCTTAAATTCTCTGAATGCTTTTTCCTTAGATGCAACTTCTGATCTTCCTTTAAAATTCACCCAAATCATCACCTTCTCTAGGAAACTTTGTCTTTTCCCTTTTGTTTGGGTCTGAGTTCCTTCCTTCAATCATGCTTTGTTGGCTTTTGATGTCAAAGCAGCTTTCCTTGACCAATTCTCTGAAAGATACACCTGCCCAAGGTTAAGTTCTGTGTTATATTCATCTTTTTTCGGGTGCCCTGAGAAGGCTTGGACCAAAGTAGAGGCTCAGTACATAACTATGGAACAAATAACTTGCCTATTATTTGCATCATGTTTTCAGGTAAACTAATGTAGATAAAGAGGTGGAGCTTTTGAACTCATTTTATTGATGTACTCTGTTGGATTAGTTAGAAATTTCAGTACTCAGGTTAGAAACCAAGAAGGCTTAAAGTGTAAAAGAAAATTTTTTAATTATTTAGGGCAGGCTTGCCAAAGAGGCCAATGAAGCATAAAAGCACATTTAACATGGACCTAGCTTTCCCAGGCACCTTGCAAATTAGAAATGCACCACTTTGTGCTCATTGGCAGCTCACAGACACACCTCTCTTTCTAACATAGCACTCTACTGTTATGAACTTGGATCACCTGCTTTTCTCTTCATAATTAGCATATGGTGTGATCTTGTGTCTGAGAAAAGCATTTATCATAGTCTAAATACTGCTAGGACTCCTTTCCAACTTTCTATAATCATTTAGCCACTAATGGGAAGACCTCTAATGCTTTTGTTCCCCTGAAATTAGAAAATGCATTTGATAGCATATGCAACCTTACTTTTAGTTTCTTCAAAGTTGAAACTAGGAATAAAAATAGACTGCAAGAAAGAAAATGTCAATGACCTGGTTTGCTTTTCGTCTGGATGTGCGAATGGTGTTTTGGATACTTGGGTAGAATAAATAGATCCATTGTATAGTTATTGACATGATAGTGTTTACTAGTGAAAAAATAAGGGCCTAAACTCAAAACAATTATAATCTAGAAAGAAAAATTTTAAAACATGACTATACTATATTTTAAAAAATTAAGTGAATTCATTAATTTTATGAAATTAATCAAAGGGCAAAAATAGTTTTCCGAATTTGATAAAAGGCTGATAAGCATGAGAGCAACAAATATTCTGTTATTAAAGATATGTCTCCTTATTTATAAATGGAATCTAGAATTTCTTGAGAGCATCACAAATGTCACATATTAGATCATAGATGTCACAAATATAATTTGAAAGGCAATGTGGGCAGAGAAGGTCTACATTCCTCTCAGAATGCTTTTTGGAAAGCAACTTGATAACATTTATTTAAATTTTAAATAGTTACTCTTTGACTTATTAATTTGCCCCTAAGAATTTATGTTAACTCATACTTCTAAAATTAACTTAAAGTATATAAATACAGATCTATTACATAAATTTTTTGTGTCACAAAAAAACCTCAGCTGTAACCTAATGCCCATTGATCTTTGTATAAAAGTATAATTATAAGACATTCATGCACTAGAATATTATGCTGTCATAAAAATAAATAGGTATATTACATTTGTTAGTTTTCACTGAATTTCTCTTTATAATTTTAGCTTACACACCTACCGTTACTGTCATTTAAAGCACCTTCCTTTTATTCTAGGAGAAAACTAATTTAAGTGATATGCAATATTCAGAATAAAGCCCATAACCTTTATATCTTATAAGAATGCAGTTCCCATTCTTGACTGTAAAACAATGACAAACACCTGTAACTTTACTTTTGGGGTATTTTGAATGACTCCTTTTAGAAGTCATTTCTAAGTGAAGATTTTCATATAAAATTAGGATATTTTAGAGGTATATTTCCCCTTATAATTTATTCACATGTAAGTAAACTTATTAAGACTGCAATTTTAGTACCATGATAAACTGAATATCTATTTAATCTTAAAGTAAATACACAAAAAAATCTTGCATGGTTTATCCTTATTCCTCTATTTGATCCATTCTGTTTTCCTTGATAACATATTGGTAGAAATCAATCATTTCTTATTAGATTACACTTTGCCATTTAAGTTGCTAGTTATTCTTTCATTATACACAGTGACTTGTAAATTCTTAATAATGTTCTTCCTATCCGTGTTTTGGCATTCCCTCTGTTTTTTTTCCTTATATTACTTTTAATCTTTAGGATCATATATATGAAAGCAAAAAAAATATTCAGTGAGAAAGTATAACATGTTTCTGATATTGGCATTGCCATGAATTTATACATTTATTTGCTTTTAATATTTTTACATCAAAAGGAACCTATATAAAAGGAAGCTATATAAAATCCTCCTAATTAAAAATGACCTGCCAATTAAAATAAGCTTTGATTGTAACGGATAGTATGTGGCTCTTGAAAAATAATATATAATACTAACTCAAGAGCAGTGCAATCTATAGTAAGTTTATTTCCCTCTTTCCTACCAGCTAGTTGTACAGAATTGTTGGCAAAGAGTAAATCCAAGGAATTTTAAATGCAGGATGAAAATCATTTTGTTGCTCAGAAATCTTAAATATTAACCAACATGGATATAAACATACTCTGATGAATGCAAATAATACATAAATCCAAATGTATATTATGTGTATTGAAAAATATGCTGTTTACATAATTAAATTAATGAAAATGTAAATGTCAAACACTTCTAAATATTTTGCCATAGTTATTTCAGCATCATCATCCATTCTTCTTATTTCTGACTTATGTTTGGATTTTTCTGTTCTTTACCATCTATCAGTACTCTGAGAATCAGTCCAGGTCATAGAGAATGATCTCTTGTTTCTCTCATCAGCTCAGATGCTTATTCTAACTCCTTAGTGCATGCCACCTGGATATTTTTAACTCATCCAGACTCCTTGTCCTCAAAACTTATACTCCCCATATCTTTTCTCTTTGAATGTTGTTCTATATACACATGCATGTTTTTACAGTTGACTTTTTCCAATTAGAAATCTGGGAGTCATGCTTAACTCCTTTTTCTCATTACTGCATCTGATAGAGAAAACTTACAAATTCTTTTTTTTTTAAGAGAGAGAGAATTTTAATATTTATGTTTTAGTATTTGGCGGACACAACATCTTTGTTGGTATGTGGTGCTGATGATCGAACCCGGGCCGCACGCATGCCAGAGGAGCGCGCTACCGCTGAAGCCACATCCCCAGCCCCAAAACTTACAAATTCTGCTCCAAATATATATATCTGGGAGATCTCATTACTTCTCTTCTTTCCTACAATCCATATAATCTCTTAGCAAGTCTCTTACTCTAGGTACTTAGAAAGACCTTAAATTTCCAACATGCCAAATATTTTGCTCCTAAAAATAAAAATTGTCCCTAGAATATTATATTTGCTATGAGTGTTGTGAAAATTGAGAAAACCATGCTTTCTAGATTTGTAATTATTGTGTACATTTTTTTTAATTTTGGGAAACAAAGGAGTAGAAAAATGTATTGAATTTGTTTTCAGATTAGTTTTAGAATTTCAGAGCACAAATAATTTTTCTGCTTGGCCAACTTATGTAACTATCAAGAGAGACTTTGTATTTATTTGTAAAAGAAGGATAATATTTCCTGAGAGATTTATGATTGAGATTAAATTGTATATAATATATAATTTTCTTTGTTCCATTTGTCAACTTTACTGTTCATGTCCCTTTCAGATACCAGGCATTTATGATATAATTTGATGCATAAAATATAATTTGGTTTTGTTGGTTTTATGGGTTGAACTGTGTACTCCCCAGTTGAATCCTAAACCCCAGTGACTATACATGTGAATTAATTTGAAAACAGGGTCTATGTGGATAATTTAATTGATATTTGGTTGGGTCCTAACCTAATATGATTATGTCTTTATAAGTGGGGAATTTGAACAGAGATACACAAGGAAAGACATACAGAGGAAAGGCAATATGAAGGGAAATTGCTATTGATAAACCAAGAAATCCATGAGGCACCCAGAAGGTAGGGGAGAAGAATGAACCAGGTTCTTCTTCATGGCTCTCAGAAGGAATCAGCTCTGCCAGGATATTGATTTCAAACTTGGTGCATCCAGTACTCCAAGCATCCATCCAGTGAGACAATAAATTTCAGTTCTAGCCATGCATTTTGGGAGTGCTTTGTTACAGCAATCTCAGAAAGCTAGTATAGTTGTTTTGTTGTATTTTATATAAATGTATCCATTCTTATATTAACTGTTCATAGGCTTAATTAAGGAAAGATATGAACCTGAAATATTTTGATAACTTATTAAAGTACCAGAGAAAGCTAAATAATTAATAAAAGATATTAATGATGCCAGAAGTGAAATCCTATCAAACCCAGAGGAAAACATGCTAATGAATTCTTCTCATATTCACAGGGCCAAAGGGAAGGCTTCATGATCAAAAGAGAAGCGACATGAAATAGTTTATGCATCATTTTTTTCTTAACCCCATGTTCAAAAGGTATCATCTGGAATTCTATGTAGCTTTTCTAATTGTTCTGCATTGTTCAGAATCTTAGTTGAGAGACAAGAATCCACTTAACCTAGTGCATGCTCTGTCACAGCATATTAAATGGCATATCGAATCACCAGGAAGACTGAAAAACTGTAGATTAAGCACTTAGGAACCAATTCTAAATCTGCACCACAGGACAAGGAGCCAGGAGAATTGCTGTGTCTTACCTAATTAGGAGTCATCAACCTGCCCCAGTTCTCCATGACCCTGGCCATGATGAGGAAAACCCGAGAGCACTGGCAGCTCCAGAACCACAGCATGCCTGTGACAGCCTGCAGAGTGGAATCTGTGCCACAAGCCCTGTCTCTCAACACCCCAGATGGCTGATGAGATGTTGAGACCTTGGGTTGTGATACCACAGAAGCTCCACACACCCCTGATGCATTGTTTGCCAAGTACAGCAGAAGCTACAGAAAGGGAGCTCTCTAAGAAGGCATGGCATTGACTGAACCTAAGTAGCACTGAGACCCCTGGATGCAAAAAATCCTCCTGACAATGTACTTTCAGCCTTCCACATCCTGCCACTTATGAAGATTGTTAAAAGGAGGGTGGGATGGTGTTGAACACTAACCTACCACGTGCTCCAGATAGCTTAATAATGTTGGTTTGTTATGACAGTATCTTAGGTTCTAGTTTAGGAGTCCTTACTCTTCATTTCCAGATTATCAGTCTTCCTGCTTCTTGAAAACCTTTCATTTGGGATCCTTTACTCTCAGACTACACTGCCGGTTACCTTTCCTTTTATAGATGCCTATAAATTTACTTCTTTGAAGATTTTAACACCTGGATCAATACCACTTTAACTTTTCCAGTTAAAATTCTGGATGATTTTTGACTTCTCTTTTGAAGTGATTTGATCCTCAAACATATCTCAGCCATCTACTTTCAAGGTTGTATCTATATTCTGCAGATAATAACTACATCTTAATTCTCAAAATTTCAATTCTAAACATATCATTCTCTAAAACCTCCATATTTATAACTGCTTCCTCAAATAGACAAATTGCAGCAGTTCCCCAAATTTAGAAGGATTCACATCCACACAAACCATATTTACATTCTCATGTCCTTAAATTCCCTAGCTATCCTTCCTAGATGTCATGGCCCATTCTGATGATCATTCATATGCATATTTCTTCACCTAAGAATCTCCTCTTCTTTAGCGTTTCCTAAACCACTTTTCCTATCTTACAATTTACCATTATCTATCTATCTATCTATCGATGGATCTATCTATTATCTAATTACCTTTTTTCCTAATACAGTGTCTGACTATAGTTTCATGGGATTAGCCTCTTTTGTTCATAGCAATTGCCTCAGAATGTGGAATAATGCCTGTGTACAGTAAGAGCTCAATAAATATTTGTTGAGTAAATTAATAATCTATTATCTTTTAATTTTTTTAGTTTAGCTAAATATCACCTATCATATAAAAGTTGCTAAAATAATTTATTGAATAATCAGTCTCATGGAACAGGTAATCCTAAGATAAAGCCAACCCTTAGCACTTTATTTGGTTAAAGGTCAATGGAAGAGTCAACTTTATAAAATCGAATATATATAAGAAATACAATAATTCTACTTTTTTGTTATATACCATGCATATTCTCTATTAACTTTTCCTCATAAAACTGCCCACATTTTAATGAAAATTGCCTCAATTAAAGTAACAATAAAATTTTAAAGGATTAAAAATATCTGAGATAACTAATTGAATAAAATCTTGAATTGGTCAATTACAATAACTATAGGTTATATTAATGTTGTACTGAGATTCCAATTATCTTCAAATTCATTCTACTCTCTTCAATCTGTCTTTAAGGAAAAAAATTTAATAGCTTGAAAATATTTAAAGATTCATTTAATGATGCCATTATGCAGTCATAATGTAGTCCCCAAATTATTAATTACATCAGCTAAATCAACCATGACAATCTATTAATAGGAAGTGAAGAAGAAAATTAAATTAGTAAAAACTATTTAAGTGATTAGCTAATTATAGAGAGACCCACATTACATGAGCATGCACTAGGAGATTCTCATAAGCCTGAAACCTGGATTGTTTACAGTGACTTTGCTCTCATTGTTACAATAAACGTCTAGACATCTGTGATAGATCAAATGCCATGAAACTGCATACTTAAAAGAAGTATTTCAAGTCCTTATGCAACTAACATACTGCTGAAACATGAACAATCTCTGACTGTAGAAACATTTCACACAAAATGCTATCTAGAGATTATCATAATGAGATTGGTGATGGATTATTTTTACAATGGAATTTTCTGAGTATGTGTTTCTCACTCCACAGGGTATATAATAAACAGAGCAAAATACAATTGCTTTTTCCTGTCCTTTTCTCTCTTTCTTTTTTTTCCCTTTCTTAAATAATTATTGGTCACCTACTACGTGCCAGGTATTTTGACAGATTTGTCAGGATAAGAAATAATGAGACAGATAAGGTGAGTGAGATCCAAAGAATCAGAAGTGGTCAGTCAAGAGTAGCTGAATAGAGGGGTCCAGACATGGCTACTAGCTATTCCAGAACATTAACATGTATCTCCTGTGGTGGGAAAAACATGGTATGTTTAAAAGCCAGTATATAATTGATGATAGTAAGTGTGTCAAGGCAAGATAGACAGTAGGCAGAAAGAGGTCATACCACACTGTGCTTGGTAGCCCAGAGAGGAGGTTGGATATCTTGCAAGTGCAATAGGAAGACCATATTCTGTTTTCTGTGGGGTAGCTGAGACGATGGACAGTCATACAATCTAAGTATTGTAAAATATGTTAGAAATTTCTTTCTTTCTGTTCATACGTTGCCCTTCTTTGTATACAATGCAAGACAATCACATAAATCTAAAAATCATGGTACTGTTTTTAAAAAGGGAGATGCTAAATATTCACAGAAATACTAGACAATCCACAAAGATTAGAGGAATAGAACTTAATGTGCTCCTAAAACTTGAGGAATTTAAGGAGTCAGATGAAATAAAGTGTGGTCTAATGATCACTAACAAAAGATCAAAATTAGTTTGAATCTACTGAATACCCAAGATTAAGCTCCTGGTAAATATGGCTTAATATAGCACCTGCGGTGAGTGGCAATTTGACACAAAATTTTCATCTATTTCAGTGGTTGGGGTTTATGCTGATCTTTAGTAAATTCTAATTATTTTTTCATTTTACATATATTCTTTATATATTCATTTTATATGTAAAATGAATAAAGAATAGGCATTTTAAAATAATAAATGTATATTATTACTATCATGTTAATTGCAGCACAAATTTGAAGACTAAAAATGTATCCAAATGGAAAGATTTTGAAATGTTACTAGGTCATTGTTAAAATTATTGCATATTTTGATGCAAAATCAGTTTTCTTATAAAGAAATTAAATTGCATCCAGACTGCTCAATTCTGAATTATAGAGTTTACACTATGTATGGTTATGTACAGAAAGTACCAAGGATTCATTTTGCAGCTATTCTTTTTCTTTCTTTTCTTTTCTTTTCTTTTTTTTTTTTTTTCAGAGGGAAGAGAATGTTGGTACCTACGAGCAGTTCACTCAGCCATAGCAGGACTGGGAGGGAGTTCAGACCTGATCCATTCCGCATGTGTAGTGAGTAGGCCTAGAAGGGAATTTTCAGTGACACTTCATCCTTCTGGTGATATGCAGGGACCTTCTTCTGAGACCTCAAAACACATCTGCTGGGAGACAACCACTCTCCACAAATGCTCCTGCCTTATTCATTTTGCAGCTATTCTTATTCTAGTCAAATAAAACCAAAGTATATACTTATCTAGGGGAATTAACAAAGTTGAATAAAAATATTTAAAATAGTCTTTTTACATATATTTATTTCATGGTTTTTGAAAATATAAAATCTATAGATTTGAAAAAAGAAAACAATATAAAAATGGAAAATTGGATTGGAAATATTCATTATTTGACATTTTGTTAAAACCAGCTATTTAATTGCTTCAGAGTAATTTTTTCTGGGCTATTTTTCTCTTGATTCTGCAGCCTATATCTTACCAAGGAATGAATAAGCATCCTTATGTATATAGAAATTCCTGCTTTCTTTAGAAATATATTCAGACTATGAATTATATATTGTATGCATATAAGGAAAATTGGATCTAGCTATGTATCTTATATGTTCAGAAAGATATATCAAAAATATTAAATCTCTCTGAAGATTAGCTCTCTGAAACATTGTTTTTCACCATTTGACCCAGCTATCCCACTCCTTGGTTTATACCCAAAGGACTTAAAATCAGCATATTATAGTGATGCAACCATGTCAATGTTTATAGCAGCTCAATTCACAATAACTAAACTGTGGAACCAAGGTAGGTGCTCTTTAATAGAGGAATAGATAAAGAAAATGAGATATTTGTGTGTATGTATATATATATATATATATATATATATATATGGAATATTACCCAGTCTTAAAGAAGAATTAAATTATGATATTTGCTGGTAAATGGATGGAGCTGAGGAATATCATGCTAAGCAAAATAAGCCACTCCCAAAAAACCAAAGGCTGAATGTGTTTTCTCTGATATGTAGATGCTAATTCACAATAAGGGGTGGGCATTAGGGAAGAATATAGTTATTTTAGATTAGGTAGAGGGGAGTAAAAGGAGGGGAGGAGATATGAGGATAGGAGGATAGTAGAATGAAACAGATATTATTACATCCATGCATATATAACTGCATGGATGATGTGATTCTACAACATGTACAATCAAAAAAAAGAGAAGTTACACCCCATTTATGTAATATCAAAGTGCATAAATGCATTCTACTATTATGTATAACTATCTAAAGCAAATAAAAAATTTTAAAAATGAATTAAATATAAAAACTTGAATTAATCATTATTATATCTCTTTAAGTGTATGATAATTATAGGAGTCTTTCCTTCCTTCTTTCCTTCCTTCTATTTCTTTCACTACTGATTGAACCCAAGGACTCACAAATGCCTGCCAAGTGCTCTACTACAAGTCTACATTCCCTGCCCCTGCTCCACTGCTTCTGTTTTAAACAGGGCCTCACTAAATTGCCTAGGCTGGCCTCAAACTTGCAATCTTCCTTTCTCAGTCTCCTGAATAACTTGGAGTTGCAGGTGTGCACCACTGTGCCTGGGAAGCATGTAGTAGTATTTCTGAGTGAGAAATCATATACTCTTTCTGCCTCCAGGCCCCACTAGTTCAATACTAAAATCCATCCTACATATCATTGCAAGATTTATCTTCATAAAAGTTACAATGCTAATAGTAGGGTTCTCAGAGTCATTTCACTCAATTTTAATGTCATTGTTCCCTTCCATCCAGTTATTTTCCTCTGAAGCCTCTTTCCATGATAAATAACTATATTAATTACTTTGATTCATCACAGAATGCTTTTCTACCTGCTTGCTTTGATGAAACTGAGATTATTCGAATGTACCACTTATCAGTGGCCCTCACACATGGAGATAGTATTCTGGATTGCTCAAGGTAACTGTGGCTTCTATACCAGAGGGGTCCTTATGTCTCAATGGGGATTTTTCTTATCAGTGGGCTGGAGCACGCTGCTCCACACCCTTGCTTTAGGACTCAGGTGGTTCTTTCATCTTTATCTCTCTTGCTTCAAATGGCTGAGAGGATCAATACTCATCTGTCAGAGATTACATGAGATTTTTCAGTCCAGACCAGAAATTGGTATGTGTTATGTTTGCCAATATTTCATTGATCACACATCTGTCATATGGTGACTTCTAAAAGAAAGTGAGGGTGGGACATAAACTATGGCCATGTACCCTGCAGAAAAATGAGTTTTGCTACATAACTAACCATTCACTCACAGTGCCCTGTCCTTCATGGACAAGAGGCATAAAAATGCGTTATCATTTTTCTGATTGATGAATAGTTCTATAGTGCATAGGAAACTTACAGGAACCATACATTCTTAGAACCAACTTCTATATCCTTAACCCATGAGGAGTTTTAGTCTGCATTTGTTGACCATTCCAAAAACCTATCTTCCAGCTTATATATTTCAGCATCAATGCTCTTTACCCTCTATCTGTTTTCCTGCCCACATCCATGGAGACATAGGCAATTTACTGTACACATTATTGACAATTGAACATTTGAATTATTTTTAACTCATTAAAACTGCATCTGTTTTTCTATTCTGCATACATTTTGATAATGCTGCTTATTTTCCAAGATTGAGAGTGATGTCTGTAATCTATGTTGCCAAAGAACCTGGATTTTACCTCTATAATGTGAAGGATGCTGAAAAAAATATTTCTCAGTAAATTAAGCATAATCTATCACTGGACTCTTTTATTCTGTACATCATGCTGAGCTCAAGTTAACCCACAAATAGCTGCTAAGTAACCATGGCATCTTTGTTCTGCTATCTGTACACCCAGTCCTATTGAAAAAAAATGTAACTAATTAGTTTTCCTCTAACTTCTAAAAATATGGAAAATGAGTAATTCCCAAAATAATATTAAACTTTGCCAGACTTTTTAGAATTTCAAATTATATCATTACCTAAATGTTCTCTCCCCATTATCTACCTAAAGAAAAAGTACATTTAGTTTTTATTACAACTCATTCTACCCATTGGGTCAAGCCTTCTGCTGCTCTCAGCAAGATGGTGGGGGTGTGGCTACCTTTCTCAAGTTTCAGAGGAAGGACTATAGATCTCAGAGTTCAGGTAGGAAACTGTGATGACTACAGGGTCACCACAGAGAACTTTGGCTGAGTCAGTGCCTAATGGAACCACAGGTATAGTGTCACCCCTGAATGGTGTAGCCATCAAAAATACAATTCCAGTATAGGATATCTATGTAGGGCTGAATTTAACAAAAATATAGAGGTAGAATTGTCAAGGAAAGTTGAGGAAATGAAATTTCCTTCCCATCATTGTCCAAAAAGCAGGATTTCTGTCCCCATGACGCTGGAGAGCAGATAATCTAACAAAAGAGAATTATTTTCATACCTTACAGTTTTCAACTTGCTAGGAACCTGTCATAATTTTTTTTTCTTTCCCATTTTTTCCCTTTTGGATTAGAAGTGTCTGCCTTTGCCTGTTCCGTCATTGTGTTTTGGAAGCACATAACCTGTTTGATTTCACGGGTTCATAGCTGGAAAACATTGAGCCTCAGAATGACTCATATCTTGAGTTTCACTCAGATCCTAGTTGAATGATATTTTGATGAGACTTTAGGCATTTCAGTTGATTCTGGAGTGAGTTAAATATTTTGAACTATTGAAATGAATAATTGTGTTTTGCTTTGAAAAAAGGATATGAATTTTGAAAGACCAAGGGTGGACTACAATGGTTTGAATGTTTGTAACCTTTTCAAATTTATATGTTGAAATCCTAACTCCAAGATGAGTGTATTAGGAAGTAAAGATTTTGGGGGGTGATTAGTTATTCAGAGTATGGCCTTCATGAATGATATTAGTGCCCTTGTAAAAGAGACCTGAGAAGGACTCTTCACTCCCCTGGATAGAGTCTGTGACTTGATTCTACCCATAAATTATGGTACAAAGATATTTTAAAATATATAATTAAATTCCCAAATCAGTTGATTTGAAGTCAATCAAGAGAAATAGGATTCCACCTTCCAGAATAGAATTAGCTAAATCATAAGCTTTCTGCTGAATATATCTATACATACTTCATATATTCTAGAGAGTGCATTTGTTTTAAACTAGGCTGATTCATAAGCAGGAAAAAATAAAAAAAATAACTTCTAGATAAAACATAACTTCTGAAATAAAAAAATTTCTTGACAATGAGAGGGAATCTGTATTTCATTCATATTTCTGAGCATGTACATGTTTTCAGCCGAAAGCAACAGTGCTTTGTAATTGTGACCACAAAATTTAATTTAAGTTCATCAATGTATACATAAGTAAATAAGTAAACAGAAAAATAACAACAGTAACAGAATCCATCTATGAAAAGTGTCAGAAGCATTTCCATAGCAACATCAGAATATTTATCACTATAATCAGCAGTAGGAAAAAATGTGCTAAAGTCAAACCTTGTTTTTCCCAGAATCATAGGACTGCAGTGCTCACCCACACAACAGAAGCAGCAGCATGAACAATGGAAAATTACATTTTATGTATAAAACATTCATTGAGCACTGTACAATTATACATAAATCACTAAGTATAAAAATATATTTCACGAAAACAGATATGAAAAGAGATAATTATAATATTTTCCAGTGTCAGTAAAATGTATCATATTCTAATTTGGGATTATTTTTCTAGGATTAAAACATTGTAGCTAGAGTCCCTATTTTAGAATAAGAAATGCAAGTCCAAACTAAATGTATCTTATTAATGGGACTGCTGTCTTCTCAGCACTAATGAGAATTCATCTGGATCTAAAAAAGATGCAGTCTATCAGAGTCAATGAGGAAGAAGAAAAGCTCAAACTGACAACTCAAATAGGGATTGTCATTAAGTGACCACATGAAACAAACAAGCAAGCAAAAAACTACTAAAATAAACAGTTTCTATTTTAAAGATTTAAGCTACAAAATGTAAAAATGAAATTTTCAAAGACTTATTTAGCCATTCAGAAAGATATCTGAGACTTTGCTAATATTTCATTTACCTTTCCAGTATCAAGTGATGAAATAGTATCTTATTTTCTTGAAAGTACATTTTCCTACTTTAAAACTAATATAATTTATCAATTCTTAAATTTTACATTGAATAATTGTAGCATCATGAGCAGTCTACTCAGAAAACAAAAGTGGATGGAAAGTGAAAGAAAAGTACAATCAGAGAAATATAACCCGATCTAGTATTCCCACAGAAAGATATAACCTTCCAGGGAGAATTTTAGCTTTATATTCATATTCATTCCAAATAGGTGGGAGATTGAGATATATATCAATATGTAAGAGGGAAAGAGGGGAAGGCAATGAATACAATGGCAAGCAAGATGATTTCCTGTCTGTTGGTCAATCTTTCTAAACATCTGTGACTCTAGTAGAGTGTTAGCCTACTATAGCTTCCTCGGTCAAATAAAATTAACTACTTTTTTTTCATGTTCAATATGCTAAAAATGATTTTTATACATTGAAATGGTTAGAAACAATAAAAAGAATAATATTTCATAACTTGTCAATGCACATCAAATTTGAATGTATGCAATTTTGAATCTCAGTGGCTCTAAATCCAGTTTCATTGGAGTACAGTCAGGGCCACCCATTTCTTCATGCAGTTTTGAAGAAAATGTGGTTGTTTTTGAGCCTCAAGAACAGAGCTGAGTGGTTGTTAACCCAGACTCTCTGAGTTCCCAAAGCCCAAATATTAATTATCTGGCTTTTTACAGAAAAATTTGCAAACTACTGTGGAGTTAAGCCAATTTGGGATGAGATATTCAGAATATAAGCAAATGCAACTTTAGTACCCAGAAGATTTTGTGAGTCAAGATACGAAGAAAAGTAAAAGGAAAGCAGAATTCTGTCTCATCAGAAGTTGAAAATAATTTAAATAGCTTATGAGCCTAAAAACCAAGTGATTAACAGCCTGGGTGAGGTTTATAGGCCTCTATGAATAACCCAGGAGTAGAGAACCAGTGGCCTGTGAGAGCTGGAAGCCCAATTTAAAAAATAAAAAAAAATTAGAGTTTGTGATTTTTAAAAAGGGCCCCAGTATGTCAACTGTAAAGGACAGAAAATTCACTCAGAATGTCAGCAGCTCTTCATCTGCTCAGCTGCAATCTCCGATTGATAAGCCAGCTCAGTCAGCTGAAAAGGGTACAATCTCCTTTGTGGTAAACACTAAGACAGTAAGCACTGAAGAAGTCAGGGAGAAGCGAAAACTGATAAAAGGAAAGACGAAAAAAGATTCACACCCCAGTAATATATGTGTTTAAGAAGAAATCTCTGCATATTTGGAGTATTATGTACTTGCAATGTTTTATACATTGTGCTTTTATTAGAGATAGAAGAGAGCACTGTGATTCTAATCTAGCATATATAAAATTGAGCAATTGGCTTAACATTGTGATTTTTAGTAAAAATCTTACCATACTTTTGTGCAGTACTGAAATATTTAATATATCAGATGAATATATGTTTAAGGATAAATTGGAGAATTTAGAATATCTGTTGAGTAGTTAGTTAAAATATGTCTGGGATTCATCTGGCATTATAGTCCAGATGAATATGATCATGTCAATGTCATTAAAAACCATGGGATAGTGGAAGAGGGAGATATAACTGTGAATAAATAAATAAATAAATAAATAAATAAATAAATAAATAAATAAAAGCAATGGAGTAGAAATATGAAGATAGCATAGAGCATACTATGAAATCATAGAAAAATGAAATAAACCCTATATCTGAAGATAAGAGGGGACTTTCTGGGTGAATTAAAGCTTGAGTGACATTTTGAGCACAAAAGAATTCCCTAGGATCTGAATGGATCACTTTTAGGTAAACTGCACATGAACAACAACAAAAAAAGAAACTAATGAGGAAGAGGATGAAAAATAATTAGCAACCAACAAGTGATGTGAATGATTAAGATACTGGCATGAAAGAATACAGTAAGATGCAAGATGGAAAGAAAGATAAGGTGTATATTCCTAAGAAATGTGTAGGAAATGTGATTGAGAAAAGATTTTCTCCTAAGGGAAATGTCAAATATCACTTAAGAATTTTCTATTAAGAGTATGTTTCTCAGGTATCTGGTTTTAGGCCAAATTCAGCTGACATTCCAACTTTGTGTCATAGCATTGGTGTATAATGGCAAGAAGGGGCACTTAACCTTCTGAGAAGAGCGGAGTTCAGTTTCATATCCAGTGTCACCTATACCATGGCAAAAGAAAAGGATGTAAAAAAGTACAATTCTAAATTTGATGAGTCTATGGCTATACCACACTGAACACACCTAGTCTTGTCTAATTTTGATGAGAAGTACATGGATTGAAACTTTACAAATTTTGTGGTTGATATGAATAGTATCACAGGATTTTAATACAATGTGAATTTTATAAAAATACTATTTCTCAAAGGATCTTTTAAGAAATTAGGGTCAATTAAACTTGTACAGTGTATTTTTAAATGACATATATGCTCAATATCCTTATCTATTCTTTAGGCCCAGGTTGATTTACAAAATGCACAACTGATAAAAACCTCAAAATTTAAGGCAAAGAAGTGCTGATAGATTTATGAATTGAAGACTTTCTATATTAATTTCCCACTGCTTAAAAAAACTTTTAAAATTTGTGAAGTTTTGAAGAAGAAATGAAATCGGTACAAAACTCCTCTGAATTAAAAATAGTTCCATAGTGACATATGAATGAATAATAAATTAGAACTTATCTAAGGGACAGCGAATATACTCTAATTACAATGGTTCTTGAATTTGTATTTCCTTAGGTCATTTTCCTGTCCTATTAACTGGACAGTTAATATTGTATTTATCTTTCAATCATCACTTCTTTGCTGGACTTTTCATCAAGTAAAAGAAGGAATACAATGAATGTCAATGTTCTGAAATATTACCAATACATTTTCCCTTCTCAGAAATCAAAATTCTTCCTTTTTATATTATATCCTCTTTTTGAAGATATGAGGGGACCCTGAGGACACATAATTCATTGCTAAACTTTGAGTTTCAGACTTAACTTGAAAGTTCATTACAAAGCAGATTTTCATAACACACAGAAAAAGCTTTTCTAGAAACATCCAAAGCAAACCAAAGCTGAGAAAACAGGCCGTGATGTCTGCAGAAAGAGCAGGTAAAGCAATGGGTACATGGGAACGCTTCCAGGAGCAGAGGAAGAAAACAAGAGGATGATTGAAAGGAAGGTAGAAGATGATATATATACAAGCATGCTCCTTGTTCAGTGTTGAAATCCTTGAGGAAAAGATGGAATAGATTGAAAGATTCAGATGGATTGGAGAAAAATTATACTTTTAAGGAAGTTTCCTGATTCCCCCAGGAGAGTACTGGCAAACCCCAAAGGCATCAGAAAACTTTCCCTTTTATTAGGTACTGTAGCCACCGTCACTCAAGAAAGTAATGGTAGAAGTTGTCTGGATGAGTACACAGGACAAAGCCCCAGGAGGTCTGTCACATTCCAGTGTACTTGAGGTTTTCAGGGCAAGAGCCACAAAAGAATGTACAGAAGTTCTGAGAGTGCTGCTGGGTTTCAAGAGGACTAGGTTCAAAATAAAGTGGTTGTAGAGCGTAGGATGTCCTGATTAATGGCTACAGCCAGGTCTATGTTCAGCAGCACTGCATGCCAGAACAATATTCAAAAGACCAGATGGGACCAGCCATAACTCAGTGGATACCAGGTCATGATACCCAAGGTCCTGAAATGTAAATTTTCCCTGTAGCAGTTGCCATGAGATCAGGTGAAGCACCTGAAATAAAGAATATCTAACTCAATACCATAAAAATATGTTTTCCTCTCCTTTCAGGTACAATCTTGACAAGGAAGGAAAGGAAAAGTTCATGCGTTTAGACAGATTTGCCCCTTTTCCTTCCTCTGAAAAATAAAAATAAAAACCATACTTTAGAACTAGAGAGTTTGTTTTAAAATAAAATACATCAAATATGTTCCATATGAGGAAAATAAGGTTCAGGAGGAAGAAGAGACCCACTGCAAAAAAAAAAAAAAAAAAAAAAAGAGGAAATTTATAGGACTTTTATTTTTTATATATTTAAAAATTATGTGAAAATCCAATTCTTTTATATAAATTGTAATTTGAAAATTTCTTCATTTATAACATCTTTGTTGTAGCTGAGAAAAAAGCTAGATTTTCTAAATTAAATCAAAATAAAATATAAGGTGACATCTCAGGGAAAAGCATTAGCAAAACTGTGCTTTTAGCCACTTCATTAAATCAAGCAGATCATAAGTGACTAGCAAAACCATATTTTCACCTTTGTTCTTCAAATTCATTTTCACACATCATCAAATCTGAGTCTTCAATGAAAATACAAGTATGATAAATATAGTCAGCATCTCAGTATGCAAAGGATACACTATGAAAATTAATTATAACAGCACTGGAAATTCACAATCACAAAATGTCGACAGCTACTATTTACTAACATCAGATTAACAGAATATTAACATGAAAGAAGATACAGGTATCATCTACCCTGCATGATAAACACAGTTATCCTCACTGGTTCAGCATAAATTACAAATGTTACACTACCATGTTCTTTGATACTTAATATTACAGATTGCCTATGCTTTTCAAGAACCTTAGACTTGTATTATTATCCTAAAAATACTTTAATTATATTTTCCAAATCACTCAACTGCCATACTAAAATGTATCAACAACTTTATTTTAGATACCAGCTTAAAAAAAAAAACTCATTTTCTCCGACAATTCCTTATCACAGAAAATTAAAAAATGAAAATGAACCCTCAATCTAAAGTTCTGAAATTTTAAATTTTATATGGAAAAAAATAAAATCATTTAAATTGTAGTAAGGGATTACCAAAAAGTATGAATGATAAATTGGCAACTTCAGATCACCCAATTAATAATAGATACATATATACATTCAATTAATAAGAAATTACCATATACATACATGCATACACACAGAGACTCATGTCCTGCATAACAATGCTTCAGGCAATGTCAGAATGCTTATATAATGGTGGTCCCATAAATATCTGTCACCTAGTGATGTTTTAACTGCCTTGGTGTGTGTGTGATTATACTCTATGATGTACGAATGATGATAGAATCATCTAATATCCATTTTTCATCATATGTTCCATCAATTTATAGACACATGACTACTGTGTGTGTGTATGCACTTGTATGTGTATTGAGTTTGGGGGGAGATATAAAAACTTTATTTTAGAAAATTTCCTCTGAGGAATTGTGAAGAGCGGGTAGATGAAGAAATATTTTTTTAGATCAACAGAGAGAGAAAGTGAGGCTGTCCTCCATATATGTCATGAACATGACTGTTAAACATTTTTAACAGCCAAAAGTTTTCTGCCGTTTTGTAACAAGTTTATGCCTTTACATCAGTAAATAATAATTCATGAAGCACACACTATTGGTAGAGCACAATAAAGCCCTGACTCCTGAATGGGAATCAGGAGAAAGAATTTCAAAAGGAATGAAAAATAAAGCATTTAAATATGCATGTATCTTATAGGAGAAATGAAAAATGTAAACTCAGTTTTAGTCTAACCACACAACAGACAATAAATCCTTGATGTGATAATAGGTTTTTGAAAGTCTCTGTTGAGACAATTCTCTAGTACATGAGTATTTAGATATTTGGCTGACTAATGCCATTATATTGTACCACCTCTTAGTTCCTCTCTCCCTGACTCATAAGAAAAAAGAGAAAGGAAGTGAACGAGGTCAGAGAAGGAGGAGAATAATAGAGTGGTATTACTGAAACTGGAGACATCCATATGTACTGTTCTTTCTCACTCCTGTGCCTCTGCCCCTGTGGAGCCTGGTTTGGTTTCTGTCTTGCCCTCTATGTCACTGTGCTCTGGACTATCTACTCAGCTGACCCAGAACCCTGAGCCACCTCCCTACTACTCCTGGTAAACTATGGTATCTTGAAAGGCTATTTCTTCCTTTGTCAATACACCTCTGCTAGAATGCAGACCACAAAACATTTTAAGAATCTTTTCTTCATGTTACACTGAGACTGAGTTCTTTGGTTTGACAGTCTTTCCAAGATCTGGCACTGTGCCTGGCCAGTGCTTCCATGAGAACAAGAGGTGAGCTTGAAGGAGAGGAGACTTGGCTGGTGGTAAGGAATCTCAAGGTGTGACATGTCTTATGCCATCTTTCCTAGATCTGCTCTTTCCCCACAATCTTGTAGGGTTAACAGTTTTATTTTAGCTGGGTGTGGTGGTGAACACCACCAGGAATCCCAGTGGCTCAGGAGGCTGATGCAGGACGATCAAGAGTTCAAAGTCAGCCTCAGAAAAATGAAAGTACTAAGCAACACAGTGAGACCCTAGCTCTAAATTAAATACAAAATGGGGCTGGGGATGTGGCTCAGTGTTTGAGTGCCCCTGAGTTCAATCCCCTATACATCCCACCCCAAAGTTTTATTTTGCTCAGCAAATTGTAAATGGGGCCATTTCTTAATTGTGGATTCACATCACTCATGCTTCAATCAGAGGATAAGCAGGAGTCTCACCGTCTGCATAGCAAGAAACGCAGTTCAGTGGTTAGGGGTACAAATCTTAGATTTTATTAGAGCAAGGGTTATCATCTCTGCTAACTGCTAGTGTTGTAAAATGATTCTATCCCAATGAGCCTTTTTCTTTACTTGTAAAGTAAGCATAACATTTATGTCAAAAGTTGGTTGTGAATATCAAAAAGATAAGGAATGATAAATGCATAACACAATCACTTGGACATTCACCATAAGCAGTGTTATTATCATGACCATAAGAAGATAGACATAGAGAATGATTTCAACTTTAATTTGAGCAGTCCCAGTAAAACTCTTTGAGATATTATTTAAATAAAACTTGAAAGGAGGTGAGTATGTAGATATGAAGAAACAACAAATGCAAAGGCCCTGTAGTATAAAGTATTGTCATTTCTTTATAACAGGATGAAGGCCATTGTGGGTGAACTAGGGAAAGGATAGTATGAGATGAGGTCAAAAAATGAATTGTATCCATAGGCAATTTAAAAATCTTGGCTTTCTCTTGGAGTGGGACATTGAGCCTTGGAGAAATTGTGTACAAAAATAACAAAAATTGATAGTTTTAGCAATATCTGGCTGTTGTGCTGGCAATGACAGAGAAACCAAGGTAGAAGTGGAGGTTGGGTTGTACAACTTGAAGACAATTATAATAATCCAGATGACAGGAGATTGCTCACACTAGGGTAGAGCAATATAGGTGGTGAGATGTGGCTAGATTTCTGGATTGCTTGTGTTGTGGGAAAGAGAGAAATCAAGGATGATCTCAAGATGTGCATTTTACTTCATCAGAAGAATTGAAAGGTCATCAATGAAGATAGGGAAATCTCTCAGGGGAGCCATTTAGAGGGGAAGGTCGAGAGTTCTATTTTGAGACATATCAAAGATGAGACCAGAAATACAAGGATAAGTGGGCATCTGGGTACATGTGTCTGAGGTCATGGGAGAAATCTTTTGGGGAGGAAATATCAATTGAGAGCCAGGGGGCCTGAAAATTATTGTTAAAGCCATGAGATTGAGTGACATCAAGTGAATAAAGGGTGGCTTTGGCATTAGGAAGTCTGGGGAAGAAAAGCCAGCAAAGGATATTGAGGAGAAGCTACCAGGGAGGTAGGAGAAAAATGTGATGTGGTTTCCACCATGGACATCAACATCTTCTCAAGGGAACTCCTTAGAAATGCAACCCTAGTTCCACTCATGTCCTAATGAATCAGGACCTAGAGGTGGAGCCCAGTAATTGGTGTTTTAATAGCACTTTCAGGTGATTCTTATACAATTCTGACAATTAAGACCTACTGATAGGGCTGGGGATGTGGCTCAAGCAGTAGCGTGCTCGCCTGGCATGCATGTGGCCTGGTTCAATCCTCAGCACCACATACAAACAAAGATGTTGTGTCCTCCAAAAACTAAAAAATAAATATTAAATTTCTCTCTCTCTTTTCTTCTCTCTCTCTCTTAAAAAAAAACTACTGATATATAAGGAAAGTTGGATTGGGGGTAAACAGTAGAACTTGCATCCATAATCTTAAATGTTAGTAAACTATCATTGCATCTCTATGAGTAAGAAGTCTGCTAGATACCTATTAAGTAGTTACTCAGGCTACATACTCCAAGCTGCTACCACACTTTCATCAAAGAATTTACATAATTTCCTGTTCCTTATTTTCCCATTTCCCATCTCTATTAGGCATGTTTGCTTAGAATAAGTTTTATTCCCCAAAGTTGATTTCACTGACTTTCATTCCTTTTCATTAATCTGATTAAAGGTACTCAAATTTAACTCAGGTTTTTAAGCATCCAGGAATGATTGGCATTCCAAACAAGGCGCTTGTTTATCCAAATTGATTCCAGCAATTTAGGGGGAGAAGTGAGAAAGAGAGAAAGGAAAAAAGAGACAGGGGGTGAGGGGGGAAAGAGAGAGAGAGAGAGAGAGAGAGAGAGAGGGAGAGAGAGAGAGAGAGAAACACCAGTAGGCACTTCTCATGTTATTTGACTATTTCAGTAGATTCTGCACTTCTCACCACTCCGGCCCCCGACCTCCTTCCTTCCTTACCAAAAATAAATAGGCCAAATAAAAAGATAGGTAACACAGGAATAAAAATATAAACCAGGAAATGAACACATGACAAACTTTTGAAGTCTTTAACATTTAGGAAAGCTAAAATTATTTATGATAGCATTCAGTAAATAAGAGAAAGTACTTTTCAAAAAAATCAGGTTGACAAATAATTTGAGTAAAGTGATTTATTTAACTTCTCAGAACTTCTGCATGCCTGACGATAGAAATGTGTACAGCTAGAAAGCCTTCCAAGCATGAGGACTGAGACTGATTGGTTTACCTTATGTGAAAATGTCTTTTCAAACTTACAAGTAAGCAAAGATTAAGTAGATAGCAAAATCGAAGAAAACATGTGTTTTTGATTAAAGAAAGGAATTTTAGAGATATGGAGTGTTGATCAATTATTTAAACAAATTTAGCTCCTAAACTAGGACTTTAAGATATTTTAAGGACAGATTTCATATGTGTATATTTTTTATGTGTTATTATTGACCAAAATAGGAAATATGCCAAACAAACATTCACGTACTCAGAATATTATCCATATTCAAATATTTTTACCTTAGAATTCAACGTTATTTGGAATCATGTGAATGAAAGTAAGAGAAAAGTATAGAGATAAAATGATGTGCACCGTGTACCTTTCCTTAAGACTTAAGAAATATGTTTGTATTGCCATATTTACACTTAGATCTGTTAGGACCTCAAACATATCAGAAAACCTTTCAAGCTTATACCCACCCATATCACTTTTCTTTTTCCTCAATGATGCCCCCACTCTCTTGAAGTTGAAGTGTATTATTCATATGCAGATTCAGGAACATTCTATGTTTAAAAATTTGCATGAATAACTTGTGTTTTTCACTTAACATTAAGCTTTTGAAATTTATCAGTGTTGATGCATGTTGCAAAATCGTCTTCTATTATGAGAACAGACCAGCTTATTTATATTCTTGCACAGAATGTTAGGCTGTTTCCACTCTCTTATTCTTCTATTACAAACCGTTCACTGGCAGGCATTTTCTCTTTTTAATGAGCACTATTCAAATGAATTCAGCTGTAGGAAATTGTCCATGGCACATTCAAACCTGACAATTCTGTGCATGAGCTCCTCCTCAACAGCTGTCCACACAAGTGCAAGACAATTTTATGTAAAATTAATATTTCTGTGAGAAGTTCCCATGAGAGGAGTTGTCTTGTAGGGTGGGAAACTGGATGCCAAAGGAAAGTCATAAGCTTCATGTAGGACAAAGAAGTGTAGGACAAAGCATATCAGTTTTGATAGCTTCCCACATGATATCTAGGATACTTACAATAACTTGGGAAAGCTTTATTTTCTTTTGTGGATAAAATTTTCATAAATTGTTCTCCTTTTTACACTTACCAGATAGAGTGTGTTTTTAAAGCAATCAGTAAGTAAAACTGCTAATATTTTATTGAATACTGAGTGTATTGTGATCAGACTGATGGAATTAAGATAACCCCGCTCAAGGAGTTGAGATGTTCCTGGCCATCTTATATGGATAGTTGTGAAACCACTATCTATATAAGATGTATTAAGTAAGTAGACAACTGATGGTGAAAACCAGGTTTCTAACTGTGGGAAGGTAATTAAGGACAAGCAAAGGTTGAAGACTAGAATGATCTATGTGTTACTGGGTTAGGGTTAAAGACATCCATGGCTTAAGACACATACAGATGTGTACTGTGGTGAGTTGATTCATGACCTTCAAAAAGATGTGTCTGTTCTAATGCTTGTAACCTAGAAATATTATCACATATGGTTAAAAAAAAAAAAACATGGTGGGGTAAGAATCCTGAGTGGAGCTTTTTCTGGTTTTCTTGGTGGGCCCTACCTATAATCATATAGATCTCTATTAGACAGAGGCAGAGGGAGTACTAGGACAAGAGGATGAGAAAATGTGACCACAGAAGCAGAGATTAAAATGATGTGGTCAGAAGCCAAAGGACACCTGGAGGTCTGGAGTAAGGATGAGGAAAAGATTGTATTCTTCCCTTGAGCCTAGTAAGGAACATGACTCTGTCAATACCTCAGTTTAGGACTTCGGGTTTCCAGACTGTGAGGGAATATATTTTAGTTGTTTTATACCATGGAGGTAATGGCAATTTGTTAGAGCAGACACAGGAGACTAACACCTAAAGCTCGCTATATAGATATTTATACATATAGGGATTGAAGTTCCAGTTGCCAGTATAACACACTTCATGTACCAAAGTTTCAGAAATCCTGTATATAAGTATCTAATGAATTAATTATGGCTGTGCGTATCTGAGCATATAGAAATATGTGAGATTTATGATGTATTGACTTCCTTTTATACTTTACATTTGGGCTAGAGTATTATGTTGACTTTCGAAAATCATAAATCAAGATGGATTTTGTTTTGTATGAACTAGTATTAGAAAGAAAAAGAGGATTGCATTGGAAAGCACTGGATTTAGTATGTCAGTACCTGTGAGTACCATTGAGTCTGGGAAGTGTGAGGACCACTGGTTTCCGGAGCTTCTACATCTCTGATTGTGTTCTTCTCTAGAGTAAAAAGAGTTAGCAAGCTGTGAAGTCTCAGTTCCTAACCATGTCCTAAGTCTGGCAGTGAGGAGTGTGGCAGATGCTGGGGGTGGGTTTGCTGGAAGAGAAAGGGAAATAATATTTTCCAGCACCTAGATTTTGGTGTTGGCAGGGAAATTATTTGTCCATGACAAACTGCATTTATCTTTTATGAAAAAATGTGCTCACATTATGGAATTATACTCATGTTAAGTAGAAACCTAAGTTATGTAAGTTTCATCTGTATCCCTATTTTATTACCAAAACATCACATTGATCAATTATTACCTCTAAGATTCACTAAAAGAAAATTCTATACTCTCACTTTAGGGTAATTGTTAACTTATTGACTGACTTTTAAATAGATTCGTGCTACATTTAATTGAAGAAGCAACAGAGAATTGGAGAGAAAAACATTAGAACTGGGAATTTGAACTCAATTTCATCTTGATTTGCTGTGAGATTCTTTAATTATCTATGAAAATTTCATGTGACTAATATTTTAATCAATACAAGAGAATAATAACTAACCTTTAAATTTACAACTACTACCTAGAAAAAATGGAAAAAACAAGTAAATGAACAAGAATTCTAACATTTTTCTAGCAAAGGGCTATTGTTACTTTAAAAATGCAAAAGAATATTTGAATATTTATATTTCTTTAAATGATGACAACATTAATTCATGACTCATGTAGCTGCAGTTAGAATTTACAAGGGTAGCATTAAACTGATATTCATTAAATACAGGCCATGTGCCAATCTTCTACCAAGTTTTATGTGTATTTTATCTCACTTGATTTTCCAAACAGTGGTATGATATCATTACTATTATATATTCTAATTTTTAAATCAAAACCTGGAAAAATAAAATACTTTTTCCAAAACCTATATAACTAAAATATAGCATTACAAGAGAGAGAAACTCAAACTGATTCCAAGACTATTTTCTGAACTTCTGAGTACATTCTCCATTCAACAGAAGAGACTAATATCAGCAACATGAATATGTTAGGGAAAGTTAGAGCATCTCAGAACAAAAAGATTTGCTTATTTTTGGGGGGGGGAATACAGCATAAGTAAGCTTTTTCCTATTTTATTTACTACTTCAAAACTGGACATTACGAAGTCTGTCTAAATTTCTGGATTTTCATAGATAAGATTCTGATTCTTTGGTTTGTCTAAAGCTGGAAAATAAATAAATGATGATATATTAATGCAATTCAATTGTTCCTCCTTAACTTAAAATTTTAATAATTTAATTTTAACAAAGTTGGCATGTAAAACTCTATGAACTATTTAAAATTTGACATATTTCCCAAATTCAGTGTAATGCCAGATGATGAAGAAATTCCCTTCCCCCAAAATGAGAGAAACAAAATAAATGTGTTGAATAAATGATAAATAGATTTTATTTATCCCTTTATAAAAAATGTTTGTTTTGTTCAAAATAGATACTATGGTTTTAGTCAAGTAAACTGCAGGTGCTTGTCATGAAGCTAATATAAATTTGAAAATTAAATATTTTTATATTTCAAAGTTTTAGTTGGTAAGTTTTATTAGCAAAAATATAAGGAAGCTTAATTTCCTGCAAGAGAAATAAACAGTAAAAATTGATGTCTTTGAGCTGTAGTTTGCCTCTACATAGTAGAAATCATATCTTCCCATCTTCCCAACCCAAATGTATCGAATTAGAAACACCTTCCTCTCTGGGAAAAGCATTGTGACATATATTTATTCTTTCTTTCATTTATATATAACTTTAGCTTTGCCTCTATCTTCTAGAGCCTCTGTCCTTTTTTGAAATTGAGTAAGAATTATAAGCTTTTTTGGAAAGATATAAGTCACTATCATTCTCCACTGGTAACACAGTGTGAATTGACTAGTGGAGAATTAATGCATACCCTAAGCAAAATTATTCTAAAAACATTTAATGTTGCACATTAGTTTCACTTAAGAAATTGCAGAACTTTTAGTTTTTATGAAAATATGACACAGATATCCACTGGGGCCTTCTTCCTTTTGAGAGAGAGAGAGTTAACTGAATCCTCACATCATGTCCTGTGGGAATCCTAAATGCATTGTCTTTGATTTATTTTTATTGATTTTATTTTTTTAAATACACAACAGCAGGATGTATTATAATTCTTATTACACATATAGAGCACAATTTTTCATATCTTTGTTTAAAGTATGTTCACACCAATTCATGTCTTTATACTTGTTTTTTTTGCATTATAATTCTTATTACACATATATACCACAATTTTTCATATTTGTTTGTATATAAAGTAGGTTGACACCCAATTTGTGTCTTCATACATGTACTTTGGATAATGATGTCCATTACATTCCACCATCCTTGCTAATCCCCTGCCTCCTCCCTTTCCCTCTCTCTCCTCTTCCCAATCTAGAATTCATCTATTCCTCCCATGCTCCCCCTCCCTACCCCATTATGAGTCAGCCTCCTTATATCAGAGAAAATATTCGGCATTTTTTTTTTTGGTTGGGGGGGGATTGGCTAACTTCACTTAGCATTGTCTTTGAATATAAAAGTTTTTATTCTCACAACAACCTGGTTGCTCCTATTTTCTTATCTTGTTGGATTGTCTTGTATTTATATTGCCTTTTTTCTTACATATTCCCAAAACATCAGTCACATGATCTGTGTTTGTGTTTTTAAGGGATAATAAATAATAGCAGAATTAATAATAACAATCTGAATAAGCCTATTCTTATTACTTCTGTCTAGCTAACCATTTTACTATTGGGGCCTCTGTTTTTCTCTTTCCACACACAGGTACTCCAATGAGCTTATTATGTAAAGCTAATTACTCATCTAGATCTCTCACAGCTTGCCTAAGCCGTCTTCAGATTATTTCATCTTATAAAAATCTAAGCTTATTAAGTTATATTCCAGAGTAGAGATGCTTTTCTTCCTGAAAAAAAAAATGTTTCATCCTGGTGCAAAGAAAAATTTAGTCTAAAAAAATGTATTTTTAACTTCAAGTAAACATAGACTAATTAGCAGTAAGTCCTGGAAATACAGAGTAAATGAACAAATCACTGTCCTTTCAAAATTCACAGACTTGCCAGGAAGATAGACAAGTGAAAAAGGAAATAGGGTGTGGAGAAATGCTACTACACAGCTGCCTGGGGTACTTAAGGGGCAGAGTAAATTCAGGGATTAGAGCGTTTGGGACTCCAGGAAGGAGTCACATGGAAAGAAATACCCCATCTAAGTCTGTTAAGAATGGAAAAAAATTTGCTAGGCACTTGGGAGGTCTAGGCATTCTAGGCACAGGGAGAGCATTAGTAAAAGAATGAAGGTAACTGATTTGGGAAAACAGTAAGGAGTTATCTCTGACAGGGTGTATTCAGAGTGATGTGATCCAATTAAACAGAAGGTGGGGGATTAAAGTGATAAATTTTAAATGTCTACATAAAGCAGACAGTTGAAGTAATAGCAGAGGATTTGTAGCAGGTTTTTGGTTAGGAATTTGGATTTGCTGGATTCTGAGGTTTCTGGCTGAGGTATCCTGCACAGCAGTATTTGAATATCAAATGGCGATTTTTAATTTGGCATTTGAGTTGTGCTGATAATGATGTGAATATTGGAGTTAGTTCTTTGGAACTAATACTTAGAAATAAAGTTAATGTCATTAACATATAAGAGAGTAAAAGCAAATGTAACAATAAAAATACCAAGAAAACACATGCAAGGGAGAACAGTTAACTATAAAGATTGAACCTCAGGAAAAATCAGCATTCCATGGTTAAGGAGAGAAAGAATTTGAGACAGGGAAATATTTCAGGAGAAACTTGGACAAATCAGGTGATCCAGCTGTCTTGATACACTAATGGAAGAGCTCAAGTAGGGGGTTATCAATAATGTTAAGTGAGATCAGATAAGAAACAGAATGAAAAATATTCATTGGATTTGGCAAGTCAAAGGAGATAAAATATAGTGAAAGGATTTCAGTGTCATAACTTTGATGAATAGAGATTACAGTGAGTGTGAAATGTTCATAGGATTAGAAATACATAGCCCAAATTTGATGGCTCAAATTATCAATCTCAGTTTTCAAAAATGTGTAAAAAAAAAATGTGATGTCGAATACATAAAGGCCAGACAAGCCTTAGTATATAGTAGATGTCCAATAAAAGTAAAATACCCTTCAACAGATAAATGGATAAAGAAAATGTGGTGTATATATACAAGGAAATATTACTCAGCCATAAAGAAGAATGAAATTATGGAATTTGCTGGTAAATGGATGGAACTGGAGATTATCATGCTAAGCAAAATAAGCCAATCCCAAAATGCCAAAGGCTAAATGTTCTCTCTGATATGTGCACAATAAGGAGGGTGGATAGAAGTTCATTGGATTAGACAAAGATGAATGAAAGGAGAGGGGATGGGAATAGAAAAGACAGTAAAATGAACTATACCCAACTTTCCTTTGTATATGAATACATGATCAGTGAAACTCCACATCATGTACAAACACAAGAATGGGATCCTAATTAGAATCAGTCATGCTCCATGCATGTATAATATGTCAAAATATACTCTACTGTCATGTATATCTAAAAAGAACAAATTAAAAAAAAACAGTAATCTGAACAAAAATAAAAGTTGCAGTGTAAATGGATGAAGGGATGGATAATGAATGAAAATCTGGTGTTATCCATATCCAAAATATAATAGCAACAATGATATGCCTTTTCTTGGATGATAGAGTACTAAATTTACTTAGCTTCATTATTTACAGTACTATGATATTAGAAGGAAGATGTCCTATGATAAGAAAATAATATGGTTTTGAAAGGTTATATTTTTATCCTACTTATTTATGTCCTATTAACTTTACAACTGAGAATAGTTCTGCAATTCTTATTTTACAATAAGCTTTTTAAATGTATAAATGTATATCTTTTCAAATAAGTGTTTTCATGTATCTTTTTGTCACATTCTTAATTACAGTCTTCATTTTATCACTCCCAAAACATTTCTCAAAAAAAGAAATATAAAAAACAAGATAAACTCTTATAACCTTAATTTTATGGATAATAATAACTGAATGATTTTAATTCCTCCCTCATTCAATATATGGTTATGCTTATGCCTATAAGAATATTCTGAACACAAAAATTCTAAGAAATTGTTTCAGTGCTTCAAATATCTATTTGTAATTATTATAATAATGTAAAATATTATATAATAAAATGGTTTTGAACTTTACAAACAACTGAAGTGGTAAAATTATTGAATAAGCTTAACTGGTACTTCAAAATTTTATTATTGAAGAATTAATAGAATTTTATGTATAAGTACAGGACTCCATAGAGAGAAGAGAACAAGTGAAGAAAACCTGATCAAGTAAATACTTCACATAATGCATTGAATCCCTTTTAAATGTAAACAACACTGTGCAAAAAATTAAGTCTTACTTTTTTATTGTTTTTTCCTGATGTGACTACTCATAGTTTTAAGGCTGACAGGCACTTACCTTGTGAACACATAGGTAATTGAGTTAAAAGTATTATAGCAAGAGCGAAGAATGACATGTTTTATTAAAAAACTTCACAAGAAAATGTTTTTACTTCCATTTGAAAAAAATGAAATTCTAATCAGTTTTATAATCTCTAAGGTATATATACTTTGTAAATACTATGCAATGAACAATGTATTTTAGTAAGGGGGCTTGATGTGCCAAACATAGTTCAATAGAAAATTCAAGAGACATAGAACCTTCCAATATCTAAGTTTTCAATCATGATGTTTATGTTATCCAGGCAAAATAAAGGTGAACCAATTGAAGTATTCTGAGCAAGAAAGCAATCCAGGATTTCTCCAATGCTTCCAGGGATATATTAGTAGTTTAAAGTGTAGCTAAAATATTTTCCAAAGATGGGCACAAAAAATAATCTAGTGCCTTCATGCTCTTCAAATTGTTACCTTGTCCTATTTGCATCAATGAATAGACGACATTCCATTTCTCTAATTCTTTCAATCCTGTGAATTCTTTGACCCATAGCAGAATTGATAGTCAGCAGCTGAGCATAGCTCTTAAATAATATAGCAACTTCCACTTCCTGCTTCATATAGCCCTGAGCCTAGACCTCATGTCAGAAGTTCAGGAACTGCTAACTTCAGCTAGAGAGAAAGGCTGCAGGGAGAACTGAGCTGGTAGAAATGGGAGTAGATACCAGCCTATTTGACACATTCCATGACCCATGCTCAAATTGCTTTCCTTCAGCAACTACAATGAGAGACTCCAAGTAAGAAGTGTACAGCCAAATCTCAGATCAGGAAAAAAGTGATAAATTGTTTTAAGCCTCTGTGTTTCAGAGTTTGTTGAGCAACAACAGATAATTGAGGTATAGAATGTGCACTTTCTTGGTGATGATGAGGTAGATGGTAAGAAACAGAATGGTATACCTAACTGGAAACCAAATGAAGAGTGGTTTTCATGGCATTGTAAGAAAATAAAATTTAATTGGTTGAAGTAATATTTGGTTCAAAATTGGTTTGAAACAATTTACCTGTCAGATATCACAACATAAGTCAGAAGAGTCTAACACTAGGGTTAGGAGACCAGGTAGAAGAGTTAATGCTTCAGTAAGTGAAGAACAAATGATGGGCCTGAACAAAAATGGCAGTAATGGGAAACCAGAACTAGTTAAAATAGGACTTAACTGGTTAAGTTAAGGGAGATATAATTTAGGGTATTTCAAATAATCAATAATGACAGAAACTCAAATTTTCTTAACAAAGTGGGATGTACTTTCAAAGGAGTGGGGTTTCTATTAGAACTCAAAAAATTGGGATGTGTCTAGTTCTTAAAGACAACTGAGGCCAGGAACCCAAATGTCACCAAAACTTTTTCCAGTTTCTATTTCTGCTCTTCCCTAAATCTTTAATTTTTTCTCCCTATGTAATGTGATCTTTCAATTTTTGATTATTGATGGAAGGAAACATAGCGTTGAAATTGGCCAAGATGGGCCGGGGTTGTAGCTCAGTGGTTGAGCGCTTGCCTCGCATGTGTGAGGCATTGGATTTGATCTGCAGCACCATATAAAATAAATAAATAAATAAAATAAAGATATTTAAAAAAATAAATTGGCCAAGATGTATATTTATTATTATAAGAGCTAGTACAAAGCCTGTTTTCTCTTTCCCAGCTCCAGAAACAAAATGTGTTCAAGAAATCTTCTGACCAGATATTTGAGAAAAAAAAAAATTGATTCCATAGTGCTCATGGCCTCAGAGTGACACAGGGCAGCTGTAGGTATGATGAATAGTCTCATAGCAATTAGAGAAATGCAAATCAAAACTAAGATTTCATCTCACTCCAGTCAGAATGGCAATTATCAAGAATACAAGCAATAATAAGCATTTTCGAGGATTTGGGGAAAAATGTACACCCATACATTGGGACTGCAAACTGGTGCAACTACTTTTCACGGCAGTATGGAGATTTTTCAGAAAACTTGGAATCATACCACCATTTGACCCAGATATCCATTTCCTCAGTCTATACCCAAAGGACTTAAAATCAGCATACTACAGTGACACAGCCACATCATTGTTTATAGTAGCTCAATACACAATAGCTAAACAATGGAACCAACCTAGATGCCCTTCAACAGATTAATGGATAAAGAAAATGTGGTATATATACATAATAGAATATTACTCAGCCAAAAGAAGAAAGAAATATGGCATTTGCCAGTAAATGGATGGAACTAGAGAATATCATGCTAAATGAATAAGCCAATCCCCAAAAACCAAAGGCTGAATATTTTGTCTGATACGTGGATGCTGATCTATAGTTGGGGAGCAGGGAGGGAAGAATGAAGGAACTTTGGATTGTGCAGAGGGGAGTGAGGAGACAGAAGGAGATATGGAGATGGGAAGGATGGTAGAATGAGACAGACATTATTACCCTATATACATGTATGTTTACACTACTGGTGTGACTCTGCACTAGACACAGAGGAGTGAGAAATTGCGCTCCATTTATGTACACGTGTCAACATGCATTCTATTATCATGTATAACTAATTAGAAGAAAAATTTTTAAAAAAGAATGAGTATGTTCAAAGGAAAGAGACATAATCCATGATCCTGAATCAAAGGAAAGTTTTTAGTTTTGGGATTTGTATAAGTGTTTTCTGAATCAAAAAGCTGTACATTTATTTTAGCACAAGATCTAAAGACTGCTCAGAGGGCTGAGGCTGTGTAGCTCAGTGGTAAAGTGTTTGCTTCGCATGTGTGAGGAACTGGGTTTGATCCTCAGCACCATATAAAAATAAATAGATACTGTGTGTTCATCTACAACTAAATAAATTTTTTAAAAATAAAAGATTGCTCAGAAATGTCAGGGTTTTTCTTGTTCACTACCATGTGAGTTTATTTCAAACTTTCAGTGATAGGGTGGGGTTAATATAATAATTATTGCTCTTCTCTTTCTTTAAAGTTAGCAGTTCATTGGGGAATGGGATATCAGAGTGTGGTTTATGGGAAAAAAATCTAAAAAGTGTATTAAATCTAGAGCAACATGTTCCAAAGTGTGGTCACATGAATTCTGGCAATGCTAAAATCTGCCCATGAGGGATTCACAATATAGATTAGAGGATTAAAGCCCTGAAAAATAGTTGTACATACAGACCTTTAAAACTAGGATTTTCTATGCAGTTGACAATTATTTAACTTTTTTTTTTCTCATTTTCCATTACTACATGTTGTGGGTAATGCATAGAGTATAATATTTAGATATCTATTTCTATGATTTAAATTGAAAAGTATTTGCTACTGTCCTAATTTAAAACATATAGCATGTAATATAGATTATTATAAGGTATACACTGCAAATAAAATCATTACCACACATACTATTACAAGTCAATATGTCTTATTTTAATATGATGAGAAATTAATGGGTAACATTGCCATTCATCATTTTCTGAGTTTCCCCAGTAGGCATTATACTTCATTAATCTGAAACTTTTTCTGTATATTTAAATATGGCTCTAATAAAACAAGTAGCAACCAAATTCAGCCAATCCTGAAGTTTCTTGCCCTTCAGGATAATTCATTGTTTGACAGTTGAGACTCCCTGGGTTCAACCCTAATTAATAAGAATTGGTTGCCATGAAACCAGAAAAAGGTTATATTTAAAAGAGGTCTCTGACTCTCAAACCTCTGGTCTGTGACAACCATAATATGTGGGAATTTCTGGACTGAATATTTCTAGAACACTTGCCAACTATTTCCTAATTGTTGAAATAATTCACCCTTTCTGGTTATCACTACTTATTCATCTTAATGAAAAGTTACTAATTATGCCAACTCTTTGATGTGCTTATAGTCAGATTATATTCATTATCTGAATGTATGGTGGTCATTTCACCAAAATTAACTGAATGAAGAAAGAAGAGTTTAAAACTATTAAATAAATAGTTTGAGCTATTAAACAAATGACACTTCCTATCATAATAATAGCTTGGGTTTATTGAGGTCCTAATATTTTAAACTATCTCCCTGACAAACTTGATTACTTTTGCTTTTCAGTTTCCCAACAGAATATTTCTTATGTTTTTCATGCATATCAAAAGATGTGGAATTCTGAACTGCTTTCCAAAACCTAACCATAAAAGGTATTGTTTGGACTTAAAAGTTCATCCTATATTTTAAGGTTATTTGCTGAGATTATATAGGTGGAAATTGGAGTTTGACATCAAAAGTATCTAGTAGGATGTAAGAAATAAAGTGAAAGCTTATCAATGACAATCGATAGGTTTAAGAGAAATTCCACAAACAGCATAAAACTTGGACTTCGCATTACTAAAATTCCTGATAGATCTAGCAGAAGTTAAAATGTACATCAGGTATGTTGCATACTTTATTTCTTGCATTTATTTGCATTTTACATTTGTTGTCAAGAATGTGGCAGACTATTTTCTGGTTTCAATAAAAGCTCATTTTAAATTTCAATATGTTTGTTTTCAATATAAATTAAGCTTGTAATTTTTGAAACTGATTAAAACATTTTAAAATATTTATATAAGTGACCCAAGTTCTTTTGAATATCCCTGCTCTTCTTTTCCTCAATGAGAATATCAGGAAAAAAAGAGGAATTAAAGAAGAAGTGGTTTATCAGGTCTCTTTGATTACAAAATTTACACAAAATTACACATGTACACATGTGTTCACACCTTAGTAAAATTTTCACAAATAGAGATTATCTAACCAATTCAATTTAAATACAAGCAAACACCCATGAAATCTTAGGTACTGTGATTGATAAACACCCATCCCATTCACATTTAGATTTGAATTGTTGGAAAAACTGACTCAATACAACACTAAGTTGTGACTACAGAGATTTCTACAAACTTATGGGATACTGCAATTTTAGAGAAAAGAAATATGATAATGTTGATCTATAAAATCCTATTCTATCACTTTACCAAGTAAAAGAAGTGATTACAACACAATTGAGTTCTAAACTGAATTAAATTTCTCTCCCTTATCTCTAGTATACATCACTTAAAGTAATTATTGTATTAATATTTCTCTGTCCAATGGATTGAACTCCATGAGTAAAAAGATCAGATCTGCTTTCCTTTTTATTATATCCCCAGATTATCATAGTTTCTACCACAGTACAGACTCTCCATATCTCTAAATCCTCTCCGGTACAGGCATACAACATTAAACTCATTTAGTTAAGTTTCCTGAATTTTTTTTTTATCAGATAGAAGAAGGAACTTTAAAACTGGTCAACCTTAATTGTTAGAGTTAATGGTTTCTTATTCAAAGGTATCACTGCAAAGTCTATCAACTGATCCGAAAAGGAGCATTATTTCAGCAATTTTCACCATTTATCATGAAAGCTTGTCTTTGCACTGGTGAATAGGTATAATAATTTCTTTTCTTTGTGATTTAAGCTAATTCATGAAAATATGCTAAGTATAGGCTATTACTCAGACTTAAATACTTTCAGAAATAACTGAGACTTTTCAAATTAAATGACATTTAGCTCTCTAAATGTTGCTTATTCTAAACGTTCTTACAAACTCTCTGACCATACCCTAGTTCTTTAATATCAACCGAGACTCAGGAAAGATACTTAAAGGAATGCCATGGCCTAGATTGTATGAATGCTTCTATGAAGTATTTATAAAAATAATTGTATTACACCTTGATGAGATTTTACTGATGTGCTATGTTTTGTAAGATTCAAATGAATTATTAGAAAAAAAGATCAACAATCTCTTTGAAGAACTAATGGATTTCTAGTTACAAGTGTTGTGCTTGGGAATTGGTGGCCCAGGGTATAATTTCAAAATTATAATAGTTTCCTGTAAGTTTCACCTATTTATTCCATGTATTATGGTTTGATGTTCAATGTACTTTCTTTTAATTCATCATAGATCAAACATTTCAGTGATACTCTTCAACAATAAAAACTTCAAATATTTTATGTGTATTTGTAAAATCACAATATAATGTATGTCTTATTTAAGTTTCTTATTATCCAACAGATGACATAAAATTTCTCTGCTTTTGTGCTTGAAAATCTGAAAGGTAGAAATATGGAATTGTGCCTTAGTCAAATTTCACAGTAGCCACTGCTAATGGCTTAACTTCCTTAAGGCAAATAATTTTTAAATTAATGTCCATAACTGAATTTTATTAAACTATGAGTATATAGAAGTATAATATCACAATACTTAATTTTTAAAAATAAAAAATGATTTTTTATTTGGGTGAAGAGACATTTACTTAGATATCTGATACACATATATTTATCTAGACTTCAATTTTCAAGAATATAATAAAAATATTGCACATTTTATAGATATTTATTTTAGTCAACTTTTTCACTGCTGTGACCAAAAGACCTGACAAGAGCAAATTTAGATGAGGAAAAATTTTATTTGTGTCTCATGGTTTCAGAGATCTCAGTCAATAGATAGATGGCCAACTCCATTGTTTCATGCCTGAGATGTGTTAGAACATTTGGCAGAAGAGTGTGGTAGAGGAAAGCAGGTCAGGACATGGTCACCAAGAAGCAGAGAGATTTCTTCTCTCACAAAAGACAAAATATATACCCCAAAGGCATGTCCCAATGACCATCTCCTCCACCCACACCCTACCTGCCTATAATTACCATCCTGTTAATTCCTATCAGAGAATTAATGTACTGATTAGGTCGAAACTTTCATAATCTAATCATTTCACCTCTAAACTTCTCGCATTGTCTTATCCTTAAGCTTTTGGGAGACACCTAATATCTAAATTATACCAATATTGTTGACGTATCATGAAAATAAAAAAAAAGATTTAATTCAAAATCCACACTGTATTCTTGAAAACATCAGAAAAGAATGTTATGTTTAAAGTGTGTGTATATATAAACATATATACACCCCTCCCACATATATATATATGCACACACCCACACACTACTCTCTCTATATATATATAGAGAGAGAGAGATAGATAGATAGATAGATAGATAGATTAGATATATAGATATATAGAGAGATATACACTGTAGAATGAAGAAAATGTTTTAGAAGTTGACTTGCTTTTTTAAACAAAAATAACAACAACAAAATGTATATTTTTGGTAAACTAAACACTTTTGAAATCAGGGCCATAGGGTGGTACAACTATGCAAGGTTTATTCTAGAAACAATCTTGAGTTGGAAACATACCATTATATTAGGAAGACTAATGTTTAAAAAGGTTTTGAACAATTATCTTGCTATTCTAAAGATATTCCATTTATAGTCATATCACCCTAAAATATGGAATTATGTCAGTCTTAATCAAATAAAACTTTCTGAGTTATCAGGTTATAGCTAATTTCTCAAAGGAAATATATATATAACTCTCTGTGCTCTGTATTAAATTTTATTTTATAGTGCCTAATTCTTCTGGAGACTAAACCGAAGTACATACTGTAGGCTCTCTCTTTACTTCACTGATTATTTCCTTTGCTGAGAAGAAGATTTTCAGTTTGAATTCATCCCATTTATTGATTCTTGATTTTATTTCTTGTGCTATAGGAGTCTTGTTAAGGAAGTTGGGGCCTAATCCTACATGATGGAGATTTGGGCCTACTTTTTCTTCTATTAGGCACAGGGTCTCTGGTCTAATCCCTAGGTCCTTGATCCAGTTTAAGTTTTGTGCATGGTGAGAGATAGGGGCTTAAATTCATTTTGCTGCATATGGATTTCCAGTTTTCCTAGCACCATTTGTTGAAGAGGCTATCTTTTCTCAAATGTATGTTTTTGGCACCTTTGTCTAGTATAAAATAACTGTATTTATATGGGTTTATCTCTGTGTCCTCTGTCCTGTATCATCGGCCTACAAGTCTATTTTGGTGCCAATGCCAAGCCATTTTTGTTACTATTGCTCTGTAGTATAATTTAAGTACTGGTATTGTGATGCCATCTGCTTCACTCTTCTTGCTAAGGATTGCTTTGTCCATTCTGGGTCTCTAATTTTTCCAGATGAATTTCATGATTGCTTTTTCTATTTCTATGAGGAATGTCATTAGATTTTGATTGGGATGGCATTAAATATATATACTGATTTTTATAGTATGGTAATATTTCGCAATATTAATTCTTCCTATCCAAGAACAAGGGAGATCTTTCCATCTTTTAAGATCTTCCTCAATTTCTTTCTTTAGCATTCTGTAGTTTTCATTGTAGAGGGCTTCTATAATGGGTGTGTGTGTGGGGGGGGGACATGGGAGGAATGGAGAAACTTTGGATAGGGCAAAGGAGAGGGAGCATGGAGGTAGGAAAGGTAGTAGAATGAGATGGACATCATTATCCTAAGTACATGTATAAAGACATGAATGGTGTGACTTCACATTGTGTATAACCAGAGAAATGAAGAATTGTTCTCTATATTGTAGTATGAATTGAAATACATTCTACTTCATGTATAACAAATTAGAATAAATAAATAATTAAAAAAATAGAAAAGAAATTGAAGTACATAGAGAATCATATTCATGGATCTGTAAAATTTCTCTATTATTTTCAAGTTGTGGAGATTGGGCCTTAAACTCTTACTTAGAACAAATGGAGGATTGAAGGGTAGTTACTATGTCTTTATCCTAAGGCAATTACATTTGCATATAAATTATAATCTGATATAGGATTATTAAGAATAGTTTGAAAAATCAGAGGAGTAAAATACAAATAAATTATTGATAATTGCATCACTCAGAGTATCTATAGTTCTACAGAGTCTATAGGCTGAACTTGGTGTATTGGAAAATTGGTGTAATGGAAACAGGGATCCATCCCACTGTGATCATAGGGGCTGCAGAACAATGAACAGCAAAGAAGTCTGGACAGCAGAAGATGATAACAGAAGCTCAAAAGATTTGTTTGGGAGAAATCCTAAGACATCTCTGGGTGCTAGTAAAATACTTGAAGATGTATGTGTTCCTGTGCTAATTGTTTGAGGTCTGCAATGGAAGTGTGGGAAGAGCTAGTACAGAATTGATTGTCACTTATACTCTGATTGGAGTGACCTGGGGAACCACACACTATCATACATTTATGAATGTATGTGTATTTCCATTATGAATCACATAATGGTGATAGTTTCGCTTCCAGAGGACTGTGTCATATATTATGAAGCCCAAAATATAGTACCTCCTGTACTAGAGAAAACATAAAACTTGTTTTCATGTTCTTGAGTTACAATGTAGGACTATTTGGCTAGCTTAATCTCGTTTCTTAAATTCATCTCAAAGTTAATAGTGCTGAAAATTAAGAAATCTTTGAACCTTTTGGAAATGACATACTTTGTGCAATAGTTGAAACAATTTTGCAACACATAGATGCCATCGTTCATTTTTCTGAAGGAGTTAACAATTGCTTCAGGGTATTCTCACTGACAAAAAAATATGGGTAACAATGGCTAACATTCCAAAAATAAGAACATTAAAGAGCCTTGTTTCTCTTTGTTAAACAGTGATGTATGTGTGTGGTAGCAGTGTGCACTCATGTGTGTTTGTGTGTATGTGTGCACGTGTGTACATATTTTAGGTGGTAGGGATACTAGTGACAAGAAAAAGTGATCCAAGATAGTAATTCCAAAGAGTTGTTGTGTGCTATGGTTCTTTCAAAGGAACCATGTTTCATTTTATTTTATTCCATTGGAAGAAAAGTGCCTTTTATTCCAAAACTGTATTGACACTTTCATCCTGCATAATCAAAATTATGACTTCAACCTAAGGGGATTCTCAAAACATAAAAATGTTTGTACAATGAGAGGACTCATTTTCTTAGATATCAGCCATTTTATACTTATGAATGAGCTCAACGGCTAGTATATCAAGAACTTGGTAAAAACATCTTAATATTTCAGTGGAGTGCTGCAAACCTCTTTAAATTTATACAGTAATGATGTTTATTAAATAATTCCACATGACATTCTTTTTTTTTTTTTACTCAATGCTTTTAGGATGACATTTAATTATTTTGCTGTATTCTGGCTCACTTCCCACCCCACTCAACCCCCAGAATGGTGTTGATATATATCTGCTCAAATAAATTAACATTCTATCAAAATAGATTCTTTTAGCTTGAGTAAAAAGTTCAAATGCTAATTCATAAGCTGACCCTGTGACCACCTTCATCAAAAATATAATAGATGTCATTCCACTTTGCACTAAATTGAAGATCTCTAAGCCTTATTTGTTGTTCTTATTTTTAAAATGACATTTATTGACCTATACTTGTGATTCTGAGTAATGCAGGTAACAGACTATATAATGCAAGAGATATAAATATGATACAGAGAGTGGAGGTAGTGGGGTAATAATGTTTAAAATATTATCAAAATTATGGGAGTCTGTTTTTTAAACAGCAATCCATGTATGTACGTGTGTGTGTATGTATGTGTAAGAAAGACAGATCAAAAGAGAAGAAGAGGTGATTGTGACTGAGATTGGATGCAATGTATATTCATACAATATTAGTTCCAAGTATTTACATGACTTTCCCATTTAATTTTTCTTGTAAAAATCTTAGCAAAGAGACATCTTCTTTCTTTCTTTCTTTCTTTCTTTTTTTTTTTTTTTTTTTTTTAGTAACTGGAAGATGCATCAGAGTGACTGACTTAAATAAAAACTGGATTAACTTACATAATAAATACTCAGTAAAAGCCCACTATGTGTCAGGCAGAGAACTGTTCTTTCTCACAGAAGACTTTAAACTTGTAGCTCTAAATACTTTAATTGAGCTAAAATGTGTGCAGAAATGTGCTTTTGCTATTTTTCAACATGACATAACTTTAGATTTATAAGTATGAAGCAGCAAAGAATAGAAGAAAGAGGTCATGTTTGGAATCATAGAGACCTAAGTCCAAACCTCAGCTCTAGTACAGGTGCCTCAAATTCTGGAAGGAGTTCTTGCTGAACACATGCTATTTGAATGCAATGGTTTTCTTAATTCACTAAGTTTAAAAATATAATAACATTAAAAATTGTTACTATTATTTACTTAAAACAACAGCATCTATTTCTATTGTGGCTCACATTCTGAGTCACATAGATACAGAATGGGCACTTGCACAAGATGGCAACGAACTAAGGGCATGAATAGGTTATACTTTATCTTCCACTTCTCCCACATGATAATGTAGCTAATTGAGTCTTATTAGTTGAGGATCCCATGTCAATTAGGATATAACAAATAATTAAAAGAATAGTTCATGGTGCTATGACATGATAGGCAGCTATAACAAAATAAGAATTTGACACAGTACATGCTTCAAAAAACTTGCAGTTTCTCAAGATAAAGCAAATAGAAATAATATACCTATGTAATAATGTAGGGATTGAGATGTGCATATGGTGATATTGGAATATGAAGAAAAATGCTTAACTAAACTTGTTGGTATGTTAGAATACTTCCCTGTCCAAAGGGCTTGTTCAGTCAGCATTCCACTCTCTGCCCTCTCTTTGAATTAACTAATGTTGACCACTAGTTCTTAATGGGATACCACTTGCTCAGAAATTTTCCCTGAACCTCATTTCTTTCTTTTTTTAAATTAATTTATTTGTTTTAATTAGGTAAATATGACAGCAGAAATGCATTTTAATTCATTGTACACAATTGCAGCAAAACTTTTTGTTTCAGTGGTTGTACACGATATAGCTTCACACCATATGAACAATCATGCATGTAACTAGGGTAATGACATTCATCTCATTCTACCATCTTTCCTACCCCCATGCACCTCCTCACCCTCCCTCCCCTTTGCCCAATCACAATTTCTCCATTTTTTCCTATGCCTCCCTACTCCCCATTATGGATCAGCATCCACTTATCAGAGAGAACATTCATCCTTTGTTTTTGGGGGGATTGGCTTATTTCACTTAGCATGATATCCCCCAACTCCATCCACTTACCTGCAAATACCGTAATTTTATTCTCTTTTAAATCTGAGTAATAACCCATCGTGTATATATACCACAGTTTCTCTATCCATTCATATTGAGGGGCATCTAGGTTGCTTTTACAGTTTAGCTATTGTGAATTGAGCTGCTGTGAACATTGATGTTACTATAGTATGATGATTTTGTGTCCTTTGGGTATAGATGGAGGAGTGAGATAACTGGGTCAAATGGTGGTTTCATTCCAAGTTTTCTAAGGAATCTCCATACTGCTTTTCTGATTGGTTGTACAAATTTGCAGACCCACCAGCAATGTATGAGTGTGCCTTTTCCACCACATCCTTGCCAACATTTATTGTTGTCTATTTTCTTGATAACTGCCATTCTTGCTGTGTTGGGGACTAGAAGGAAATTCTCCTTCAAAGATTAGCCTGACAGCCCCCTGGGAGACATCCTACCTGGGAGCCATCCTGCAGCTACCTATCTCCCTGGAACATCCTGCGGTTATCAGGATCATCAGACATCTTGCAGCTGGCAGTTTTACCACCCACATCCAGCAATTGCTGATTGGAGACCTTCCTCATCCCCAGCATATGAATACCCACCCACATCCAGCAATTGCTGATTGGAGGCCTTCCCCATCCCCAGCATATGAATACCCACCCACATCCAGCAATTGCTGATTAGAAAGCTTCCCCATCCCCAGCATATAAATACCCCTGTGTGAACAATAAAAGTTTGCAGCTTGATCAGAACTTTTGTCTTGCTGTCACCTTTTGTGTCTCTTGTCCCTTCATTCCTCCCCATCTAGGTTCGCTGCCCATGTTGATGTGTCCTGCCAGACGGGACATTACTGGCTTGAGATGAAATCACCTCACAAAATCAATGAGGTGAAGAGAGAGCCTACACTTGGGGAGCAATTTTTTGCTGCACACATACTATATAGAGCACAAATATGTAAAGAACTCAAATGTAAAGAACTCAAAAAATTTAACACCAAAAAAATAAACAACCCAGTCAATAAATGGGCTAAGGAGCTGAACAGACATTTCTTGGAAGAAGATATACATTTGATCAATAAATATATGAAAAAATGTTCAACATATCTAGTAATTAGACAAATGCAAATCAAAACTACTTTAAGTTTCATTCCTTTCTTTTATAGCTTTTACTAATTCTTTTATTTATATTTCTTTGATTGATGAATATTTGATTCTGTATTATCAAGAAACTTTAAGACACTATTTCTAGGGTTTCTCACTAAATAGTTAGCAGCTACTCAAGAAATTTTAGATTAATGAATGAAGAGGTAATATCTGAAGAAATGTGAAAGATTAAGCAGAGTTATCCTAGTGAAGATGGAAGAGATTCAGCAAAGACACAGAAATAAGACACAGGCTTTGGTGTATAAGGGAACTAGCTAAACAGTAAGTGCCAGGAAGAGGGTAGCAAGAAGAGATGCCACAAATGTCCTTAGGAGCCAGCCTTTAGGGTCTTTTAAACTACATTAGAAAGGGTGAATAGTCTTCTCTTACCAACATTAGGAGCCATTGGGATTTTAATTTGTGAGGTGTAAAAGCAACAGTTTTTCTTTGCCAATACAACAATCTTAGTGATTTCTAAAAGATGGATTTCAGACACACTAGATTGTATGCAGAAATAAAGGGAAAGGAAATTTGGAAAAGCGACATTAAAAAGCCATTTCAAATGTCAAAATCCAAAGATAAACTACTGGTAGTATTTTGGTGCAGATACTTGATAATTAGGAGATGGGCAATCTGAACATTCTAAGATTAGCAAAATTAACCAATACCCTGTGCCATGTAAATAGCCACAAAAATTGTACATTATATTAGAACATGAAATTCTCAGATGACTAATGATTCTATCAATGTATAATTAAACAAAAACTTTAGTAAAGCTTTGATAGGAGGCTCCTATCAAATGGTTTGAGGATGTTCACAGGAGAGATATGGCTTAGGGTATGTGGAGGCATGGCTGAAGATATTCTAGCAACTCTAATGTACACTAAATGTTGGACTTCACTTGATACATAAATTATATATATATTCTCCAGAGTGTTGCCTGAGGAAGTTTCTTAAATCATTTTTCTTAATTATAACATAGGGTTATGATGAAATTAGTAACAGATGCAATCGACCAACTTCTGTTTCCCACTTAAAAGCCACCAATTTCCCTGTGTTCTTTTTGAAATGCATTATGAAACATTATGAAATATCACTCATTTGGTGCATGGGCTGGTTAATGTCATATCAAAATTTATGTACTGGTTATTTATGTACTTCATCAATGGAGAGTGTGTTTATTGAGCAATGGAGCAATACTAATCATTTTTACAGATGGTATATAGTTTCACCTGGCATTAACTGTTTGAGGTGAATATTAGAAGATTACAAGTGGAAATCAAGGAAAGCACAGTATGGGGAGAACATTATGGGTGTATCACAAAGTTCAGATGCAGGTGAAAAACTGGGTCTCAGAAGTAAAGAAAAAATCTTCAGTGTCACCAGATTCACTTAAAAGTTGCACTCCTTGCTGTTAGGTTTCTTGATTATTTTCCCTTTTGTATCTCTACAGTTAAATGTTCTTTCTTTTTTCATGGTCCCTGGAAAAAAATGGACTTTATACAGGTCCCAGGTGTTATGTGCAATAATATATAGTTCTCTCTTTTATTGTTTCTTCTAAAATTCCCTAGGAAGATCTCACTGACAACCTTCAGTGAGGTGGTCAGCACTTGAATTATTTGATGGGAATTGGGGTAGGTAGTGTAGAGGGATATCTAAATGGATTTTGTTGAAAGGAAAAGATTGTATTTCACCACACCAAAAAAATCCAGATGCTTATTCTATTCTTTAACAACTGGAATATACCAATATTCAGACACTTGGATGCTTCTATTTGAGGTTTATAATCTGTGATAAATGATAAAAAGCATAAGGGAAGGGCCAATTCATTCCACCAAAGTGAAGACAGTAATATTGGGGGCATCCAGTGACAGCTTTTCATGTTTAGAGGATATCCCAGAAAGAATGGTAGGGATAACAATGCAGCATCTTCAAGGACTGTTGTGGAATGCTTTTGGCAGTGGGTTTGCCACTGGGCCAACAGTTGTTTTCTGAATTTGTTTCAAACCTTCCTATCAGTTCTTCTAAAAAAAGTTGTTTCCTGCTCAAATGTTGATGTCTGTTGTTTTTACTGCATAGCTTGTTATCTCTATGTACTTATGTATCTGGTGTGTCCATTTTAGAAAAACATACCAAAGGAATTCTCACTAGACTTTCTTTCAACTTTAACAAATACTCTGTTCACATTTTTTGCTAGTGAAATAAAACAGAGATATGATCAAAGAAAAAATAAGAAGCTAATATTGACAGGACTTTTTATTTTAAGGTTTTGTTATCTTATATAAAAAGGATAAGTCTGCCTGTTTTTCAGATGGATTTTTATGGCAGATTGTTGCTAAGCATTTTGGAAAAATAAATGTAACCTAGAGGACACAAAGAAAAAATTATAAAAATCCAATGAAATATTAAAAAGTTGAATAAATCTGAAACTGCTGTTATTAAAAAATGACATGCTAATTGCAAAGCTTTTTTAATCATAAAACTATAATTTAAGCAAAAATAATTAAGCCAACAAATAAAATGAAAATAATTCAGAGAATGTTAGTTCATTGTTTTTATTGCCAAGCAATAATTCACTTTTATTATGATAATTTCAAGGAAAATTCTATTGGGTAAAACACTAAAAAGTCATGTTTTTAGGAATAAGATTCACCGAGAAATATTTCAGGAGCATGTAGCTCTCTTGTTAGAGAGTTCATGTTGACCCTATAATAACCACTTTTTTCAGATAGTTCCATTAGGAAAATATAAATATATTCCTTTAGGATATTAGGTAAAGGGAGATATTCTCACAAGTCACTACCAATAGCAGTGGGAAATGAACCTTGTCTACACAGAGAAGTCATGACCATTATATTTAATCCTTTTTTTAAAATTTAGGAGTGAACCTCTTCATCTTACCTTTTTCTTCATACCTGCCTGTATGCATTCACTTTCCTTTTAAGTAATCCTTGCCAAAAACTCAGTCATCATTGCCTTTCCTTCTTTCTTTGATGGGAACAAACAAAAATGACTTCTAAAGATTTCTGTATGAATGATAAAAACATTCATTTTTATAGTATCAAAAACAATTATTTTGATTGGTATTATAATCTGATTAACATAGAAAGTAGAAAAAATCATTAATCTCCATTGAATACTCATTAAATTAACCATTCAAATGGCACTTCAAAGGCAGTATATTTAAAATTAGAAAACTTAGAGAGCTATAAACTTAATTTATTTCTTTTATGGCAGTAATACTAGGGATGGAACTCAAGGCTTTGCACATGGTAGGCTGGTACTTTATCATTGAACACCACTGAGTTCGGAATAATGCCTCAGAACTATAGACTTTAAAGTTAAGGGATCTAAGCTCATTTCTTTACTAACAAGGAAGTGATGCCCTTGCTCCAAATCACATTGATTTTCTTAGAAACAAAACTAATTTAGAATCCAGAATCCTCTCTTCTAAGTCATCTTTCCACAAATACGTAAGTGAATAAAGTAGTATTTTTATATAGTGCACATACTCAAAAATGAGCATGTACTCACTTTTGGAAGTATTTATAATAGCTTAAAGAAAAATATTTTAATGAGTAATACATGTGTTCCCTCTCATACATGTACTCCAATTTTAAAATGGTAGCCTAACTCCTCAACACAGTAGTAAACTCCGAGGAATCCTAAATGGATGTTATTTAATATAATTGAGACACTGTTGTCCTTGTATAAGAATGAAGAAATCCAATTCCTAGAAACAACTTTCCTATCATAAAAATTGTAAGTTATGTTCCCCCAAATTTACGGGTGTAGCAACACATGTTTCCTTTACCTGTCAACTATTCATCTCCCTTTGTAAAAACTGCTTGCCAAGGGCAGAGCAGAATTTGACGTCCTTAAACCTGCCACATACATGTTCACAGGGAAATCATATATCTCTAGGAAAGATTAGGATTTAAAGTCAACCCATAAGGCAGAAATCAATTTATTTAAAATCAATCTGAACAATTCCTCCAGGAATCACACTAGGGCCCAAATATTAGGTCCCAGTAATTCTACTTCAGGCAGTATTCCTTCTGAATTAGAACACATAGTCTACTGATTTTTTTTATAAGTAGTTTAAAAGTGGAAGTCAACTCATAATGTTAATACTTGGCAACAGGTAATGAGGGTATTTGAACTTGACTACCTACTATTTAATACCCAGGTTGAATGTTTGAGAGAACAAACCACATTTATCAGCTACATTTTCAATTTTTCAACCCTACATTACTCAGTTATCCCAGATTATTTCAAAATCCAGCAAAGCAAACATTAACTCTTTTCCCATTTCTTTTTTCTCCAATGAATATCCACCCATGTCTATCTTTTATTCTTAAATATGTGACTTTCTATTGGTGACATAATATATTAGTTCCAGAAGCAAAAATAACCTATCAAAGTATAAGATTGTTTTGACTAAGCTCAGTAAAAATAGGATAAAGGACATTACTTTTTAACTTCAGCACCACTTTAAATATTAATATAGAATTTCTCATGTGAGCTACACTGTTATGTTGGTGTGGAAAAAGAATTTGTAGTATATGTGAATATTTTTCTTCTATTACCCTGACTTTATGTATTTATTAAGTTAAATAGAAATTGTTTCCTTCTTTCTTCTCCAGTCTCAATTCCCACTTCAGTGCTCAGAGTATAAGCCTCAAATCCTAATAAAAATTTTCAAAAATGCATAGGCTCCATTTACTCCTCTGAAAAATTCATACTAAAAATTTCCTGTTTCACTTTTTGCTAACTTAAATTTAGAGAACAACTGTTGTGTTACCAAATCATGAAATGTGTTTGGGCGGGGTGATGGAAGTTGGTTTATGAGCAATAAGAACTGCTGCTATTTTTTGACAAGTGTGATATACATGACTTATTAAAAATCATCTATTGTATGCCTTTTATGCTATCTTGCTTTCAAAACCAGAAGCATTCTTTAATATTCATCAATTAAACATTTAAATTTGAGAAAAAATTTCAATTTCATTAAAAAAGGTTTATAACTATTAATGCAACTTATAGGTCTAATTTAATAGCAGTATAGTAACTATAATGTGGATTATAAAAATAATTCCTCATCTATCAAGAGTTATATATATATCCCATTATAAAAAGCTAGTTGGAAACCCACTGAAGACAAATTGCCTTGCTTGTTTATAGTCTTCTAAATTGTGACTGCTTTGCAAACTTAGATTCAAAAAAGTTCTTTTCTATGAATAAGTCTAAATTGCATCTCCTAGTAAATTTTTTCTTTTAGAATATTCCTTCCATTCAACATGGAGAATTAATATTTTTTGATATATTAACTGAGAATCTTTTTTTTTTTTTCTATTTCACTATGCTACGATGACACAGCTAGCTGTGACACTAGCATTTGCAAACCTAATTAGAGCTTGCAATCTGAGATTCTAGGATTGAAAATTCTTTGGGTAAAGAACCGTAGAACGTTTTTTCAAATTACTGTGGATTTGGAGCTTCATGTGATGAGTTACTGCTTTTAACATTTCTGAACTATTCTGAGCACTGAATTGGGAATTGGGACTAGAGAAGGCAAAAGGGAAAATCTCTATTAAAAGTTAGAAAATACATTAAGGCAGAATAGTAGAAGAAAAATCTTCATATATACTACCAATTTTTTTCTCCCCACCACCCTGTTTTACTTTGCTACAAGCAACAAAGCAGCAGCTCACATGAGGGAGTCTATTATATTGTTCATGGACTTGAAGCACAGTGTGGACTGAAATCCCAGCTCTCCACTTAACCAGCTGTGTGACCTTAAGCAAGTTACTCAATTGAAAGTAGGGTAATTACATTACTTACCACACTGGATTGCCATAAAGGTCAACTAACTAATATATGTGACTACACTGCTTAGAACAGAACACACAGTGATCACCACACACACACGTATTTGCAAAATAAAACAATTGCACTGCCTATATTTTGTAATCTTGTAAGATTTTATTCATTTAGAAATTTATTCGTTCTTTCAGTCCAACTGTTTTTCACATCTTTTCTAGGCCTCAAATAATTCTATTAAAGGTTTCAGGAAATGATATTTATTGATAAATTACAGGTGTTAAGAACTTAATAGCAGAAAAATCCATTGTGATCCATCCACATCTTTCACAGATCATAGTAGCATTCCAGATAAAATGTTATTTAATTCGTTATCTGAATAAAAGTAGTAAGTCCAATTATACATTATGCAATCTTGATATCTAGGATAGCTAAAGAAAGGAGCTGTTTTAGGATATCCTTCAGAGTATGTCAGACATGAAGTTCTATCTGATGGCCTCGGAGCACCGTATGACAGTCACACTGGTCTTGCTTTGTTGGGATCCATAAAACAATCTTTCACCCTACAGGTCTATATTTTTTTGTTCCTTCTGTCTAGAGCACTTCCTCCCTACTCCAGATACATAATCTGTTTACCTCTTATTTTAAATAGCAACCTCTCCCCTTTGTGCTTCCTTCTGGGTCCTTTGTTTCCTCCATATCAATCATCATCATATGACCTAATAAATATTTATATCCTTATTTATTATTTTCTTTTTCCAAGAGAGTGTAAGTTCCATTGTAACAGTCATGTTTTCTGTTTCTTCAGTGAAAGAACAGTGTTTACACATAGCACATCTCCAAATGTTTAATAAACAAAAGAATAAATGTAACTATATTAACTATTTATATGTGGGATATTTGCTTTCTTAAATTCAAACTAAATAGATCATGCAACAATCCAGAGTCATGCTTACTGAGAACTAAAAGTTTGGATGTAGTAATGAACCCTTCTGGTACTCAACTCTTGATTTCTAACTACCCTTCCCATCAAAAGAGACCAAGATTCTTTAAAGAACTGGTCAATTTCAGAAAGGAAGGTGATCCTGAGATATCATTTTGTTAAATTTGGTTTGGTGCCTGAAAATAAACACACAATTCAGAGACTAAGAGAGGCATGCCAAAAGACACAAAGGGGATTGGGCCAGTGGCTCAGTGGTGTTTGTCTAGCATGTGCAAGGCCCTGAGTTCGATCCTCAGCACCATATATAAATAAATAAATAAAGGTATATTAAAAAAAAAGACACAAGGGCAAGTTTAAAGGTCTGCTACTACTGACAAAAGTTGGGCTAACTTGAGCATTAAAATAAATGATGACAATTTATTTTAATGCAAAGAAGAGAGGAAAATGCATGTATTCATGGACAGGAGAGTGGGGAAAGGGGGGAGAGAGACTTTTGTTTTGCCACATTAGAAGTTTCTGTCACATAAGTTTTTTAACTGTTGATAGTTCAGAGTATTCTTATTTTAGGTGGAACTGTAGCTTATACACAGCAAAAGAAAGCCTTTTTTTTTTTACAGTAATCTTCAAGATTATAAATGTAAGGCATGATAAAATGCAATTACTCTTTTGCAACCTCCAGGGAAAAATAATTGAGTCAAGGATCATCAATAGATACCAAAAATAATTGAGGCATTGTTCTAACTATTTAGAATAAGAAGCCCAAAAGACAAAAATACAAATGCAATATGTACACATTGATTGGATCCTTGATCAAAAGGCAAAAAAAATAAAGTCATAAAATATATTTTTGGAACAATTGAAAAAGTTTAAATATAAACTATATATTAGATGATACTTGGAAAATAATTTAATTTTCTTAAATATGATGTGATTGTAGTTACAGAAGAGAATGTTTTTACTCTTAGTTTCCACTTAAGTAATATATAATCTGCCTTGAAATAGTCCAGGAAAAGGAAAAGATAACATAAACAAATAGTGCAAATTACTAATGATTGTTGAATCAAGGAGTGTTGATTTTGAGTCTTCATTAAACCATTCTTCTAAGTTTAAAGAATGTTTTCATGGTTTTCAAAACAGAATGCTAAATTAGCTGGGGTAAAACTTGAATAATCTGCTGTTAGCAAAATAATTAGCAATATAATATTTGCATAGGAGTTAGAAAATGGTGACTATAATTAATTAGCAATAATTGTGTTAAGCAATGTCTTATTTGAGGTTTCTAACTTTAGCACTATTGACATTTTAGATAATTCTTTATTGTGAGAGATAGCATCATAGATCATTTAGCAGTACACCTGGCTTCTGTCTACTAGATGTCAGAAGTATTTTCCCCTTAAAACAAAAATGGCTACAAACATCCAATGTTCCTGATTGGAGTAAAATCCTCTCTGATTAAAAAAACATTGCATTCTGTGTTTACATTTTTTTGGTTAATTGTCATTCTAAATTTCTGTTTTTCAGAGGTTTAGGGAATAAAAATTATTTCTATTAAAATCCAATTTTCCTCATATAAGACAAATAGAAATATATGTATCCTGATATTTCTGGATAAAAATGACTCAAAGGATCAATAATAAAATATTTTTTAATTAAAAAAATATCATTCTAATATTTTTTAAAATAAAATCTCATCTTTTTTCAACATTATTGTTGTTAATATGGATTAAATTAATTTTGTATTTTCTTGGTAGCTTAAGGTTTTCAGTGTCTAGTAAGAGGTATCAAATTTGTAATTTGGTATCTCTGTGGACACAGGAAAAAGATATGCTCATTTTGAGCAAGAAAAGTACTGCCCAAACTGCACAAATCTCCACTATTATTAATACATACGACAACTTAGAGGAATCTCAAAAAGTTTTAGGTTGAGCGAAAATAGATTATCTTAAGGGGTTGAATTCTGTATGATTCCCTTTATAAGATATTCTTGAAAAGATAAAATAGAATTGTAGAGTTGGAGAAAAGCTCAAATTTTCAGGGGACAGAGAATGAGATGACAAAGCAACACAAGAGGGATTGTGGGGGCGAGGGCTGAGGAACTGTTGTGTAACTAGATCATTATGGTGATTCCATGAATACACAAAGTGAAATTCACAGGACTATACACACACACACCACCACCCCAACCAACAACAAAAAAACACTTGTATGTTAACTTACAAAACAGAATAAAAGAAAATAAGGGTTATCTAAGAATGAGAATTATAACCATGTAAAAAAGGACAATGCCTAAAATTGTTTTCTAGAAAAGTTTGTTTTATGACAAATAACAAAGGTGATTTTTTGGCAAGTCTTATATGTGTAAGGGAAGATCAATAATAATTCATAATTAAAATCTAAAAATACTTATAAGAGTATAATTTGCACAGTTGCACAGTTAGGTAACTTATATAATTATATGACGTATATTTTTACAATTGTAAATACTTAAATTATGTATATAATTGCATACATAATGGGATCGAATATAGCTTGATTGGTATCATAAGATAATAATAAGTTGATTTAATTAGTTAACTAATTAAACTAACAACATGTTTAGTCAAATGACATGCCCTAAATGTCAAATACAACTATCTTCAGATTTTCAGATTGTATCATGGATTGGCAGGGAGAAGCAGTTCATGAGTTTTTGCTGTAAGTTCCCAATCTATGAGGCAAAGGCCACAAAACTCAGAGGAGAAGAAGCCACAAAAGCTGTAGCATGTCCTGTCCCATCTTTCCTTATCTATAGATTCTCCAAAGAGTGGGAACACAGCTGCCATTCATATTCTCAGCAGTGGTGAGAACACAATTCCTTTCTAATAACAACAGAGAAGTGTTTATTATCATTCTGGAATGATCTGTGCGTGTCTGTTTAAAGCGTGTTGACAGACACCCATTCTTCTGCTCATACTGCATTTAACATTAGCAAGAATCCATCTTTAAAGGGCAAATGGAAGAGCCATTACCTACGCTCCCAGCCTACATGCATTTCTAGGATCTTTCTAGGAAATTTGAATCACCACACCAGTGTCAGGGTTTGATCAGGTGATTGGGACAATGGTCTTAACTAACACAACCGTGAGATCTCCCTCTACCTCCCCAACTAAGAAGGGAAAACCCTTCTCCCTGTTCACAAATACAGAGAAAGAGCAGCAGTGTGTCACTCACTGATGCCAGAAATTTCAAAACTGTTAATTAAAATGTTCCTGTGCAACAGCAATTAATTATAATACTCTATATTAAAGCATTTTTGAAGTATTTATTGATGTCAAAGAAATTTTAAATGACCCTAAGGTCTTAGGCTGGTTAATATTTCTCACATGTAGACAGCTTAATGTCTTCACTGAAAGGAAACAACAAATCCAATCTATTAACTGTTAGAGCCTGGAAATATTCTCAGCAGGAAGTTATTTCAGTGACAATTGTGACACTGGCTTTTGCCCTCTTATTAGTTTTACTTAATATGCCATTTCAGTGATCACCATTTGGCTTGCAACTAGACAGATGGTACTCAATTGCACATTTAATGTTATATTTTCTAATACCTCAATATAAAAACAGTTGTCATTGGTCACATATCTATTTTCTGCAGACCCCCAGGAAAAATAACCTTCACGTTTCCTTTTTTAACATCTACTTTGTGCAGCCAAAAGGTTGCATGCCATGCCCAACCATCTGTTTATGTATTACTTGTTAATATAGTTTTGTTATAATCAGGGAATAAATGGGGGATTCTAGATAACATAAGGTTATACTTCATAGCAAAGATAATCAATTTTTAAAGAACTAGATAATACTTACGACTTAAACTCTATGAACCATTATTGAACCCCTTCTTGATGTTTCTAAAGACCTATCAGCGTTTTCAAATTACTAATATTAAAAAAAACGTTTACAAAAATCTCATTAAATAGAAAACGATCAGAATTAGAAAAGAAAATCCTTATTTCTATGCCATTGCATTTGTCTTCCCAGGAAAAAAGAACTGAATCATTCTGTTAAGTCTTAAAGAATGCACTAGATTGCACAATCCAGCTTCCTCTTTAGTAATAAAGTCCCCAGAATACTCTTTATGAATAAATGTGTTCAAATGTATTTCTACCTAAGTCACCAAGGTATCCGTATAAATGGTTTTTGTTTGTTTGTTTGTCTGTTTTCTTCTTGGAAAAATCTCCACTTCCCTGACTGAGTTTGCATTCAGTGAAACACATCTCCATTTACAGAAATGAAGTCCTAATTTAATAGATCCTATGATGCTTCATGCTGTTCTTACAGACATCAAATCTAATTTTTTGCTATGGTTTACCTTTGTGTTGCCAGAGGTTGTAGCTGAAAGTATTTTGATATTTCCCCCTTTCTTTCTTGTAACTGCATTAAAATTAATTTGAATGCTAAATAAATTGATGTTTCTCTTTGTTGTAAAAACTGGCAGAATACTGTAATGAAGCAAAATGATATATATATTCAAATTATGTAGGATATGGAAGAGCAATAATTTCTAAAAGATGTCCAATAATTTAAATATGCAGTATTCGTGAGGCTACTGATTTTTAAATCACCTAGGACTGTTAATGTAAATTATTAATGTAAACAGTTCATAAACGTGAAGATAAAAGTAATTCAGATATCTGGAAACTACAGAAGTGAATTTCATCATGTAACAAAACACACAGTATTTCTCATGCCCCTCCTCTCACCAAGTAGGTCACTTATAAGTAGACACTTATAAATTCATTACCACTGCTGACAGCCAAGCAGTGCATGAATAGGCCTGAGAAATAACTTTATCCAAAGTGTTTCAAGAGCAATTTATAGTCCCACTTAAGCTTATAAGTATTATAATATTTTCAGGCATATTGACCATGTGATCATCCCCTTATTGACCAGGTATTTATGAAACATTTGTTTTGTGATCAGTAACATGATAGTAAGAAATAAAAGTGAATAAACACATACATGGTCCCTTCTCTCTGGAGGTTTCCATTAATGTGTGTGTGTGTGTGTGTGTGTGTGTGTGTGTGTGTGTGTGATGAACACAGTTCAGTTGCATCTGAAATACATCATAAATTTAAGGGAACAGAAGCAAGAGGGAAATTTACTGCTCTCTCATGTGAAAGACTAGTGGACCGAGGTATTTTGTGTTTATGGGTGAAAGCTACAAATTGACCAATATCCATGCTGTTTTTTGGTTTCTGCAATTTTGAGCATGAGCATATGTTTCTACTTTATATTCAGGATGGCTGCTTGGGTTCCAGCAGTCAGTTTTGCATTCCAGCTAGCAAGAAGGAAAGTGTGTGTGAGTGTGGCAGGGGGTGGAGGGTGTTCCGCACCATTTAAAGTATTTCCTTTTACTTTAATGCAACTTTTCCCCTTAGGTTGGTAGGTGAACACTTAGTGACATAATTGTACCACGTTGTAAGGAAGACTGATTTAGCCTATGAAATATGCATAGTTGAGTGCTGAGAGTTCTTCAAAAAAGAAGGAAAGAATGGATACATCTGGAGGCAAGCAGAAGCATCTGCCATAACTCTTAAGAAAATGACTTTGGATCAGAGGTTGATGGGTGAGGAAGATAACCAGGCAGTGGGAGAAGAGTTAAAGAAGAACTGTCCAGGCAGAAGCACAGGCCTCATGGCTGCACCAGCCTCTTTGAGCTAAATGTGGAAGGCTTGTACCCAGTTGCCTGAAAGAGAAATTAACTTCCCTTTTGGTTAAAGCTTTTGTGGTTTTAATATACAGAATTAAACCTAATCTTACCCAATAGACTACCATTTGCTAACCCCTGGGATAAGGATTATTTCTTCCATTTTACTATTTTTCTTGAGTTTGGTACATGATTAATGTTTATGTTTTGTTTTATTTATTAATAATAAGTTTACTCTTGCCAGGAGTTTATGATAGCTTCAAATAGTACTACAGATACCCAAGTAAACACATTTCTCCTATCAAGACTATGTAAATGTCATTCAAATATATGCATATTTAAAAATCTGCTTTCATTACTTACTATTGCTGAAATAAACCAAAGATTTTGAAAATTCATAGATTGTTATGTCTTGTATTTTAGTAAATTTGCATATGTATCTAAATATAAGTCATTTAACTACTATAATTTCATTTAATAAAAATTCTCTAAAAATATTTGCTGACAATTTTTTTTTGGCATGTGGATTGGTACTTCATTCAAAAGAATTTAAAATATTATTTTTAGACCAGTCATTTGTTTCTCACAAACACAGACTTGGTAGAAATAGCTTCTATCTATCTATCTATCTATCTATCTATCTATCTATCTATCTCTATATATATACCAAGTATGTGTGTATATATATATACATACATACACACATATATATATTAGTTGTAGTTGGACACAATAACTTTATTTTATTTATTTATTTATTTATAGTGATTTTGAAGATTGAACCCAGAACCTCACTCTTGCTAGGCGAGCGCTCTACAGCTGAGCCACAACCCCAATCCCGGAAGAAATAGTTTTATACTAGAGGTGAAGACCCTAGAATATCACAAATACTTCAAATGTTGTTTTAAAAATTGGTTCTCAAGATAATAAAATGCATTACTGACCAGGCTATTCTGATCTGTATATTTACTTATTTATTATTAATTCAAATTCTTTCAATCCAAAATGGTATTTTTCCCCAGGAAGATAAACATTGATTAATTTTGTCTTTCATAAAAAATTAAATATTCCAAATGACCAACTTACTAAAATCAACATTCTTTTGCTGAAAAGAAATGGTTAAGTTATAGTAAAATGTTCCACTTTTTAAATGCTTACTGGATGTTGCTTCTTTTATTTTTCTTCCAAATTTTCTCTTTGGACTGTCTATCCCCTTCTATTCTACACATGGATTAGCAAGTAGACATGACCTTCAATAACATGAGGTTTTTTCCTACTAAGAAGCAGCCAATGGTAAATGCCAGAGAGCAAGCATATATCCACTTAACCACCATAAAATGAGATTAGATCAAATGAATGATCCATCAAAAAAACCCAAATATAAGATACATGCTAACAAGAAATTTATAACTGTATTGTGTAAATTTTTTAAAAAATCACTTTTTGGAAGAAAAGCCCAATAATTGGTTTAATGTGAGAGATATGCGCTAAAATAAGAGTTTTGTGAGAGGAAAGCATTGTGGTCAAGTGGGGGTCAAAAATAAATTGGATGACAAGAGAATAAGGTGATTTCTAGGAAGGCTATATTGTGGGTAATGAAATATATACGGAGAGAATAGGCTACTTAAATCTATTTAGAGATGACAAAGTTGTGTTTCAACCTGGTCAGGACTGTGGGTCAGCTCAGGACTGTGGGAATGGCTCAATTGGGTGATTTAGTGTTGGGGCCTCAGGAGTTGAGCCAGAGATCTGAAGGTTTGCCAGAGGTTGTACTTCTAAGGTGCTTCATTCACAAGTTGTTCCTGGCCATTGTCTGAGAGCCTTAATACCTCTGTATGGGCATTTCCTTAGGGTTGCTTGAGTGTGTCCATACAGCATGAAAGCTGGCTTGTGAGAATTCCAAGAAAGCAAGGTAGAAACTGCAATGTCTTCATGATATCATCTCAGAAGATCTCTTGTGCCCTATAATATTATTCATACAGAGTCAGCTCTAATTTAGTAAAAGAGGGGGCTATGCAAAGGCAGAAAGTTCATGTGGTGAGGATTACTGGGGGTTATCCTAGAATTTAGACATCAAATCAGGTATTGTTTTATGTAATATTTATTTTTTTATTATTATATTATCATTATCACCACAATGATCATGATGATGATGATCAGCATTGTTTATTATAAAAAGGCTAATATGAGGTTGATAGTTTATATCATTTCCTATCTTTATAATATGCTGTGAGATGGGTTTTATTCTTTTCCTTTTATTGTGAGAGTACTGAAGTTCAGAGAAAACAACATGCCCAAAGTCACACAATTAGTAAGTAGCAGGATAGATGTCAATCTGATTCCAAATATCATGCTCCTTCAACCAGACCATGATGCTTTTCAGAAAATATTGTCAGCTCAGGAGTGATCTAGCTAGATTATAAGTGCATATATGGTAGCATCTTAAATGGAGCACAAAGTACAGGAGATAGAGACGTTAATCAACACCATCCATTTAGGCACTTGAAAGAAGTTTTTGGTATAATAGGCAAATACATTTGAAAATAATGTTTACAGCATTAAAATAAGATTGCCAATATACTTGCTATTGAAATTAAATTCAAAATAATCTTGAGATAAGTTGTTTCTATTTAACCAATTATAAACAAATGCTCTCTTTGCGACTGTTTTAATATCACAATTTTCTTGTGCATTTCTTGTGATTTTAAACTTTTATAAACATGAAAGTGTTTATAGGCTTTAGTATTAAAATTTAGGTCTTATTTTTAAACTTAGCTGAAAACATAAAGATAGTGATCAAAAATACTAGGAGGGGTATTCTTGATATTTGAGAAGTATGTACTCCACAAGTAGCAACCACTTGATACATCTCTTCAATCAGCACTAGCTGTGTTCCTCCTAAGGTCCATTTGTTAAAGGGTTGGGTCCCAGCTCCTAGCCCTGTTGGGAGGTGGTGGAGCCTTTAAGAGGTGGGGCCTAGGAAGAGCTCCTAGATCAATGGGGTCATGTCTTTGAAGGGGAAACTGAGATGCAGTCCCCTACCTGTCTCTGCTCCTGGCCACCAAAGAACTCCCACCATGATGTACTTCTTTACCACCAGCCCCAAAGAAGTGGGGGCAATCAACTATAGACTGAAACCTCTAAAATTGTGAGTCAAAATAAAATTTCCCCATTTTAACTTTATTTTCTCAGGAATTTTGTCATAGAGTATTTCTGAGACAATACTTGTCATTTTAATCAACTGCTATATGAATTCAGAATTTAAAAAGGAACTAGTTACATTTATGATGGTATATAATCTAAAAGTTTTGTTTACTTTATAGTTTCTAGGTGATAGATAAATTATTAATTAATAGTAGATGAATATCATTCTTGATATGATAATATTTTAAGTTTGAATTTGGAAATTCCTTGACAAACTGATGCTCTAAATAAAATATAAGCTAAAGATCATCATTAATGAGGGCTTGTTCTCAATGTAGTTAGCTTATTTTGGTTTGAAAAAGTAGTGTGGAACATTCCCAAATCATAAATCATCTAGTTAAAGATTGGCTCATAATTACTGAAGGGCTGCATCACGGCAAATCAAAGCCCATCTTTCTGAGCATAATAATAATAACTGGAGAAAGACTTTGTAGATATTTAGCTTCTATCTACCAGTTATCTTTCATGTAGAAGGAAGCTTAAAGAGCTAAAAAATACTCCATCTCCTGTCCACTGTTTTCCAACCTGTGATTTTTCTGCATGATCATCACCTGTCAGTTTAAAAATGAAAATTCTGTGGTCCTTACATATCTTCTGAATCATGTCTGGAGGTGGCAGTTGGTAGCCAGCATTTCTGGATAATTACGTATTCTAAAGTTTAAAAATTCCTGTAACAACTCTTAAGACTTTTCTACTCTGATCAGGAGAGAAAGGGAAACTGCCACATAGGATATAAAATCTGAAAATTAAATTGTAATTTCCTAAATCTCAATATACTGTTAATAGGAAATATATTCTCAAAACAAAGTATTATATTCAAATATTTAAAACTTCAAAAATAAAATTAATTTAAAAAATAGTGCTGTTATATTTATCTATCTTGAGTTGTGCATGTTGAATCCAGTGGCTTCCTAAACATTCTCTACTTCACCTTCATGGCAATCTCATAGGGTTGGCATTACTGTCTACATTCCCATTTTAGAAGAGAAAAGTGAAATCAGAGAAATTGTCATCTGTCCAGAAGGTGCCCAGAGAATGATTAACAATGAAACATGTCTAACTTCAGATGCTATACTCTATCATTAAAGATTTATGAAGATGTAGTATTCAATTCTGATATCTTTAGGAAAAATGTGAGATATTGAAAGAAAATTAAAGCTAATTCAAATTGTATTGTAGTGTTTATATCAGGTTGAAATGGAATATCCATCCATGTTTTGTATAGAGTTTGAATGAAATGCATAGATAGATCCTGATTATCATTCAGTGAGTATTAAATTTAAATAAATATATTTATTTCAAATAAGAGTATTTAAAATTTTAAAATTCTTTAAAAGTACATTATTTATTTCAGCAGTAACTTCTCATGACCAAGTAAATAATGAAAACATCCACCATCAATACATAAACACACGTGACAATGAGCTCAATCACCTATCTTCTGTTGGATAACTCATATTTTGTAAACATGTGTCAAGTTCAGGCAATACATTCTCAATATAAAGTTCGATAGAAAATATATTTTGTGATCTTTGAGATACTCACATGCATTCATTACATATTTGGACATTTACTGATTAGCCACAATTTGTTTACTTTAACAAATGTGTTTTGGCTCAATCTATAGAAACTCAAAGAAAAATGAGGAAACAGATATGCATACTTCAGTGATATTTGTGGTAATTATTGTGGAAGAAGTCATCACAACATTTTATGATGTCTTAGTAAGAGTGAGAATGAACCTAATCTGGTGGAGTGTGGTGCATTCCTGAAAGACACATTGTAATGAACTTTAAAGAATAAGTATGATTGGGGGAAAAGAAGTAGGAAATGGAGAAAGACGGGTAAAGGAAGAAAGTTCTGGAAGCAATAAGGAATTTAGAGATGAAATGGACAATTTCCTTTGTTTTAAAGAAGTCTAAAATTTAGTTGAACACAATCTATAGTATATACCATTATAGGAAGAAGAAAGTGTTGAGACAGACATGGGGTGAGTCAAACAGAAGGCAACCAGAGGATTTACCTATTTGACTAAATGAGGTCCAGGTTGGGCCAACCAGCCTTCCTCTCCTTTGAATGTAAGTCTTAAGAGGAGGGGCATACATGGGCTTAACCCACCTGGCGATACTTGGTTTAACCCACTGTGAAAACCCAGCCTTTCAGAGTGTTCTAGTAAGAGATCCCAGAAGCTACTGATTCCTTCTAGTCTTCACCCTCTTCTCTCTGAAGACTTCTCTGCCCATTTGTTTTAAATTGCACACTATTCCTTTTCCACTTCCTATGCTCCATGTTTCTCATCAGCACTTCTGCCACCTAACACACTCTATATTAGCTCATATTTTATTTATCTATTTCATTCTATTGTAACACAATTCCCATGTTTTGCGTACTCATTGCATTTTATCCAGCACATAGAACACAACTTGGCACCTAGTAGACTGCAGGAGCCAATAAAATCCTGACTTATTTGGGGTACCTTCTGTGTTTCCTTATCAAATCCACTACAGGGTTCTCTTTCCTAGCCTACTCATGAGTTTCTATTGCTTGAAATTACTAACGTTCACTAAAGAGCATTTAAATACATAAAATCCTTTCAAACATATTTTCTCATCAGTTCCGAGCAATGTCTTTACTATTCTTATTACTCTGAAAATAAAGAAATGAATCTTAATGTAATTTAATAATTTTTACATATTCATATGTTTCATATTACAGATATGAGGATCAAATCTATGTCTCCAGATCCAACTTCATCTTGAAAACCCTCAATATGGAGATTTCATGGAGACTCCTTCTTCAATGATTGCCCACTGTGGTGTTTTATCCTGCCAGTACTCATGGGTTATTCTCTATATCCAGTTGAAAACTTTCCTGGTTTTATTCAGATTCATGTTTACTTCCATGTTTCTTACTAGACATTGTGAACACTTAGAGGGCATTCCGATCAAAAGAATCTTTCTTCTGAGTGAGAAAAAAATGCGTGGGTCTCTCTTACACATTCTTTTCCCTAGACTATCCAATGTACATGATTTTTTTCTATCCTCTCTTCTTAAGACCTATAGTTAATTTAATGAATTATGTTGGCAGCATTCTATATTAAGTGCCTATATTTTTGAGACTGTGTTATAATATCTGGATATAATTAGTAAGATCAGATTAATATAATATGAACAATATGGATGATTTTCTAGGCTATGATTTTATTAGACCTTTCTCCATAAAGGCACAAACTGCCCTACATTTTGATAATTTATAATAAATGACAAGTTCCCTTCTCATCATTAGCTGTGTTTGATATACTCAGATTTCCCTAAATATATCCTTTTTTACTGTCATTTAAACTTTACTACTAGATACAGGAAAAAAAATGAAAATTACCTAAGAGCTCCAAGTATATTTAACTTTAATTCAATTATAATTTTTTATGAGGTTAAATCTCTTCAAGTTTGTATTATCAATGAATACCTTTTAATCTTATATATACTTTTGGATGGATTTTATGTGCCAGGCATGATGGAATGTTCTGGGAAATCCTCGTGAAATAAAAGATACTTTCTTGAAGTTTGTCTATAATAGGGACAGCAGCATTAAGCAAAGTGTAATCTTTCCAGTGAGTTTCTCTGTTTTACTTTCCTTTTTGAAAAGTCAAATAAAATTTCAAACAAAAGTATTGTTTCCTATGTTCATTACCTAAAAACTAACTCGTATTCAGTCTCTTCAATACTAATTGCATTAGTACATTGAAATCCTTGCCTCCATTGATATTTTTGTAGTGTCTGCCAATATTTATTTCCATTCTAACTTCCATTTTGGAATAATAAGTGAAATCTATTAAGACTGCTACAAATCTGTGCTTTCAGTCCTGGATTGATTCTCATTCTGCTTGACCTCTATTTCCCCAATGTGGAGAGTATCCCCACGTTCCCACTCCTCTAAAGTGTGTAATGCATTTATCCCACACATTCTTGGTGAAATGATCAATTTGAGGTCATTTGATGTGGATTACTTTGTCTTCCTTCTTTGCATTTACTTTTTTTTCTTTCCTAAGAGGATGAGGCATTCCTTTTTCAAAGCTATTACTTAAGTTCTTTCTTTAACTTCACCTTTTTGGATATTTCCAGCTTTCTTGCTTTTTATAAGTAAACATGTTCAGGACAAAAAAATCCACATATTATTTTTATAATGCAAATAACCTAGCAAAGTGTTAAAAGAAATGCAGGGGGGTGTAGTTATTAAACAAAACAGTCATTTTTCTTTCTAAAATATCATGCTAGTCTGGGAACCTGCTATTTGCACAACTTCTTAGTTAAAGCAGAATTATTTTTTTCCTCATGATCATGACCAACCAAAGATTATATTGGATGAACATGTACATGACCTGACTTAGGCACAGGAAAGGACCTAACTAAAATATTGGGGTCTAGGGTCCATATAATGTTTGGGAATTGCAAGAAGATAAAGAAAACTAAAAATCTAGGGAAAGTCTGCTATGTAGAAAATTTGCCTAGGATGGTCTATTAGATCCATGTCCCTTGACCAGTCAGAAATTATGGAGTTATATATGTCTAAAAATTAATTTTCTATGTATATTTGTGTGGTGGTTATTTTGAAATTCCTTAATACTTATTTTCTAAAACATAGTGTTCCTCCTCGAAGTCTTTCCAAATTGATGAATTTGAAGTTATTGATTCTTTTAGCAAAATGCTACTACACTTGCATGGTTCTGTATTAAAATATTTATTTTAACCTGTTATGTGTTATAACTGTTCCCTTAAAATATCTAAAGCAAGCTCTTCATAAGTGCATCCTGGATGAAAGAAATGTATGTGTATATAAATATTTGAACTACATTATATTAACACATGTGATTCTTTAAAAATTTAATATTTTAACACTAAACACAATATTATTAAAATAAAACAGTATATGTATATAGTGATAAAGTATTAATCTTCAAAGAGTACATTTATAATATTTCAATGGAAGCTTATACCACTTTGTATTTTTTCCACTTCTTTGAAACACAAATCGAAATACACTTGTGGTTTCCTATAAACCTACTATAACTTCAAAGATACATCATTTTAGAAACAACAAATTAATGATGCGCTCAATATAATAAACAAAAATGCACAATGAAAGGGATCAGTGAATATATTATGTATGTAATGAGACATAATAGTTCAGAACTGTCACTTCTGCATTATATTTTGTAGACAAAAAGAAAAAAATACAAGGTTGTTTTCTATGAGTCTTTTGTTTTCTTTAACAACATAAACTCTAAAATACTTAAGATGCAAGAATTAGGTTATTCTCATTGCTTCCTAAAGTTATTGCCCAACTTTTCTACTTAACTCTAGCAATTTTATTTAGTAATTTAATTATATTACCAAATAAAATGTTATTTTAAAAATGCAAATAATAACATTGACTATGTGGACTCTCAGTAACACAAACTTATTTACTGTTTTTATATTCTATTTTTTAAATTTTGTAGATATTCTAAACTGTATTCTAAAATTAGTTAATTTCACAAACTGATAATTTTAAATTTCTATTTGTATGTGTTTAAAAACTAAGTTATAATGAAAATAAAATGGGAAAGGAATGAATTACAAAAATACAACTAAAATCTTTAAAAAATATAAATTTTTTATATATTTCTCAAAAATACACTTTGTATTAATGTTCTGAAATACAATATTTTATAGGCACAAAGGTATTTTACATAGAATTGCCCTTGAAAAGTTAATGCGATCGTTTTTAATAAGCTCCTTTAACTTATGTATGAAGCATTTAAAGTGGTTTTTATACTCAACATCAAAGTTTTCTAAATACAAGATAGGAAAAAGAAGATTGTTTATGAAATAAATTATGCTAATATTTATAAAGCATATTTATGAACAGGCTAATTTTGACTGAGTGCCATCTTTATTGAAAATAAATATTTTATACAAGATTACATAAATATTCTATTGAATGTTCTACTCATGATAACCTCATATCTTAAGTTCTGTTATTATTTTCCAATAGTTTAGGAAAGTGAAAACAGATAAACAATTTCACTTGTCAATAGCTACATTCTACTATATGGCAGAACCTAGTTTTGAACTACGTGTTTACTTCAAGAGAATACTCTTTATGAAATTTTATGCATTTTTTTCTTGATAATCTTTATTATTCATAAAAAATTTTGAAAACATAAAAGAAAAAAAAAACAATATAATAGGGTCACAGTGGGAAAGTTAACTGTAAACTAAAATAAAAATGGGGTGGAAGATTTAAAGACAAAGCTTTCTTGTATCTGTGTCTAAAGAACAAAATAATGTGCTAATGTGATTTTGTATAATTTTCCTTATGCGACTCTAAGATTTCTTGAGTACAGAAACCAAGTGTTTTACCTAACATTGTTAAATCTGTATAATAGGGACACTTAACAAGGTGTGCCAAATGATTGATGAATTAATAGAAGAGAACTAATTTTAGGCAGTCTCCAATTTACAGGTGAATTCATTAATTCATTCAAACAGCACAGACATCTTCGATGACAGACATTACACATCAATAAACAAACATGAATTGTGAAGTAAAATAAATTATATACCCTCTAGAAGTTCACAGTCTAGTTGTGAAGACACAGACCCAAAAAGTTAAATGTCTTATGATAAACAATGCAATACCATGCAGTAAGTATGCTATAAGAAGAGGAAGATTTAACTTAGTAACATTCAGGGATGATATTCCAGGAGGAAAAAGCTTCCAAAATGTATTTACAAGACAAAGCAAATACAAATTCAAGAGCATCTAACTTTGGTTAGCTTCAAGGGTAGTACTCAAGGATGTTTGAAAAGGAAAATAACTTCTAAAATGTGATGGGAAATTTAATCAAGCATATGTACTCAAAATGATAATAATTCTGGGTAAGTCAATGTGTTCAAGGTTTTCATTCCTTGACCCTACCCCAATCTCCTTATTCTTGCCAAGGTCATTTCTTCTACTACCATAGTTTTCCTACCCTGTAAGCAGATGTCTACCACATTTACACCTACAGATCCCTCTCCTGAGAGCCAAACCTGTTTCCAGCTGTCTACTCAATCTGTCAAAAAAAGAACTCAGCAAATGGTTTTCCAAACCTGCTCCTTTTCCATGTTCTTCTCATCCTTACTCACTAGGAACTTTGGAATTTATAATTTTATTGTGTCCTTTTTTGTCTCCTATATTCAGCAAATTCATAAATTCTTTTAACTTTCCCCTTGTGCTTAACTTCTCTTAGCTCCCATCTTTGCCGCCTCGTCTATGGTATATGGACCACAGCTCTGAGTTCTGCTGCTATTGTGGTGGTTGCTTGTTTACTGAGCTCTTTCTAATCATCTGGCATTGTGCTAAGTGAATTAAATGCTTCATCTCAAGGGCCTGGAGAGTTATTTTCCCAATTCCAATTTCCCTCCTTTCCAGGTATTACCTGAAACATGAAGCTATTTTAGCTAGGTATAAGTAAAATACAACTGTGAACTCTACCCTGGTAATCTTATAACCATTTGCTTCTATGAGGAAGTTATCCTAAGTCGGGATAGAATTAATACTCACATGATGCATAATAAGAAGTTCTTCTCTTCAATTTTTACTTTAATACAACCCCTATGTACTCATTATGTCGGTAGCCAGGCAATCTGCTTTTGTGTTAATGATTTAAAAATGAAAAGAAGGGCACAGTTCCTGTCCTCATGAAATACACAGCCTTGTAGACTTCCATTAAGCAAAAACTTATGCAAATAGAAGAGTTATGATTGATTATCTATATGGAATCCCATGGGATATTTATTGATTTCTGTAGTTGGTCTCACTGATATATAGAACATGCTTAAATTAAAGTTAGCATAGATATTTTTTCTCAATTTCCCTTTATGTCTTTCATAGCAATTCCAGGACATAAGTTTATTAGAAATATACATATTTCCAACTAGGAGAAAATTGTGTCAGTTAAGATTAAATGAGAAGATGCAATGAAATAAAAGTCTTAAATTTAATAATGCAATGTGGCTTTATCATAATGTTTCAAAGTCAGGGGATCAAGTTTTTATAAATTTCTTCCATAATACATGAATGGGATTAGAAATAATTTATCTTAAAAGACTTGTGCTACTACATTTAATCAATACTTTAGGCATCTGCTTATAAGGAAAGATCATAGATTTATGTTTTAAAACACTAGATTCAAACAGAAACTATATTACTTGATGTCTGAATTATTAATAACTCTTTGGGCATCTTTTGTGAACATTTCTTTTGTCTGTACAATGTGGAAATCATAACATTTCATCTGCATTATTTGGAAAGCTACTAAACTATTCTTTCTGCTAGAGCCCCATTGCTACCCATGGGAGGATCCAGCATTCCAAATAAACAGTAAATCAAGCCTGCCATTCTTCACTGAAAATCCTTAGATCTCAAATCCCAAATCCTGAGGATGACAGTCACTCTGTGCTCCTATTTAAAATGATTCTGTACACTTTACTTACAGTCAATTCCAGTCTCCAGGTTATGTTCCAGTTATACAAAACTCTGCTTGTACCACATACTAGTGAGCAGCTTTGTCTCCTTCCTGAAACATTTCTAGCATTCATAATCATCAATGCATACCATTAGGTGACAAGCATATCCTCAATTCTCTCATATAACTTGGACCTCTGCCTATATATTATGTAACCCTGAAGCCAAGGGGCTGTCTTTCTTATGATCTCTATAGGGCTAAGACAACTTTGTCTTTATTCCTAATTTTTTTCCTTGAGTCCACATGTGCCAATATTTGGTAGATATTTTCAAATGCATTTTAAAATTTTCAACAATATAAAGCTATAGTGTGCTCCAAATAATAGTTTTAAAATAATACTGGGAACTAAGGCATAATGAAAATGATCAAATATACAAATTTGGTTCTTTGCTGAAAAGCCATAATTACTATAACTATGTTTGATGACAAAGATAACTTGTGCTGCTCTATACTAATTACCAATAATATCATCTGAGTGAAAATTCTTTATGCATTTGAGAGTTGCTTTCCTGTTACAAATGTGAAAATATATACTAATCAAAGTTTTAAATTTTCTCAATAAAATAAGAAAAAAAAACCCAATGAATGAAGAATGACAAAGAGGTATAAAGAAAAAACAACATTTTCAAAAAGTTTTTGGCTAGATCCTATACAAATGTATTTAAATATGATAAAATTTTTTCTTTGATCACTCATATAACTGATATTTTGAATATGTCAACATTGTGTGGTATACAAAGGCCTAGTATTAAGCAAAATTTCCTTTATATATTCCCTATTAATACATAGTTAAGCCTCACTAACTACCTACGACTTTAGAAAAAAATGATGTTGCATATTGTGATAATTTTCATATTTTAATCATTTATATTTTAAAAAATAGACCCTAGTATATTTGCCATATCCTTGTGGTGGAGACATATTGACAAAATGGTTTTGAGGATTATAATAAAGCATGATAACTGTATCCATAGTGTTCTAAGCAGGAAAGGGGGATGAAAACTACTTAATATAGCACGAAGGAATGAAGCAGAGTTTTGTGGAAGACCTAGCTTTGAGATGAGTCTTTAAGACAATATTTTTCCAATGGGAAGGTTTAATGAAGAAACAGTCAATCACAAGAAACATATAAACAATTTCCTGGGAAAGAAGTAGAACAACATGCTCTGTGTGTTCCAAATCATAAAGGAAATTGTATGCCAACTCAGGGAGATGAACTTTATCCTTTAAGGATTATTATTATTATTTTTTATTTGAACCATGGAAATGACAGATCACTATGTTTTCATACTTTGTGATAAAGTGTCTTTCTCTAATTTTTCAGTGGATATTAGGGGGCAAGGGAGTTAGCCATGTCTACACACAGGCCTGACACATATGTCATCAATGCTAGAGTTTAATGACAAAGAAAGGTACCCTAAAGATAAATATTTCTTCTGTGGGCTACATTAGATCATTGCCCTGGCCAGAAGTTAATTATTTGGATTAGAATAAATGGTTTGAAATTTTTGCTTTGTTTATTGACAGTAATATAGTGCTTGTTATTGTTTTACACAAAAGTTTACACAGAGTTACATTAAATAAAACAAGTAAATTCATAATAGGGAATAACCACTGGATGAATGTATTTAATTTCTAGGAAATGAGGGCTCATCAATACCTCTGGGAGGGCTCACAGTTTAAGTCATGATAAGTGAATCTACAAGTTTAGTAGAGCAGATAAACATATTTATTTGCAAACATAGAACTGTGAAGGAATAATTGTGAAAACACATTGGGATATCATTATTATGGACATAAAATTAAGAAAAAATTCACTGTGTTCTAATTTATTTACATATGTATATACATGCATATATAAATATATAAACATGCATTTAATTTTGCTTTCACATAGGTTTCCTATTTGTACATAATATAGTGTTATTATAAATTGACTGTAATAATACATACAAATATTGTAAGGTATTTCTCCTATAGGCATTGAGTCTTAATTTTTTTTCAATTAAAGCATTTTCTAGGCAACTGTACTCAATAACTTAACTTTGGGTGATAATTAATTCATTAAACAACAAGTACAATCTGGGTTTTGGCACTATTCAGGGTCCATGCACCTCTGAATAAAAAAAATGCAGGCAGTATATTCATAGTAATAGGGAAGTAAGAAATCGTACATAAAAAAATTAAATTTAAATCAAGTGATAGATATTCTGTACAAAAATTATTTGCATGTATATGTGTAAATGTCTAAATGTATCTGGCAAAATTAAAATGCAATGTAAAACAAAATCATGTACTGAAGATATCCTTAGATTCTCATTTTTACCTTTGAACTAGTTAGGTCAAACATTCTAAATCTTGCTCTTAAAATCTAATAGCATACAATTTCAACACAAATGACAGGGATTTTGGATGCTTAATGAGAAAGTGGAGCTAAAATTCAGTATTATTCATGCTGTGCTATCTTAAATGTTTTTGCATATGTTATCTCCTATGCTGGAATAATGTTAAGAAAGTAGGCATTAAAATACCAACTCCTTGAAGAAGGATCATTTCAGAAGCACATTCATGCCATTCCATAATGAGAACCACTTGTGAAAATTTAAACATTTATACAAGACACATTTTTTTTGACAAATGGTCTGTTACTTTTACAGCATCTCATTGCTTTTTGCAGTATTTTAACCAAAGAAAGTATACTTCCTTGAAAAAGGTTAATGTACATAAGAAAAATAATTGTTTAATTTTTTTCCTTTGAACATAAAGGCAATGAATCAACTACGATAAACTCTTATGTTTTAAAAACTGTTTTCAAAGAAAATCAACTGCCAGGAAAGGTGTCAGCAAGATCTTCAAAGAATTGTAAAAAGCCTGTGTCATGACTAAGCATATGGAATTACTGACCCTTAAACTTTAAGACGTTCAAGTAGAATACCTAATGTCAAAAGCTGCTCAAGTGTCAGCTACAGGATATTGTAAGCAATGTTCATATCTCAGTATAAAGAGAAGGAAAAAAGTAATAATTCTGTGAACAGCCCCAGGGCACTTGCATTTTAAATCACTGCCACAATAAGCAGATCACCACTGGGAAGAAAACATATTCTGGAACAAGACAGACTTGCACTATCAGTAGGCATCAGGGTAAAACAGGAGAGGCGACAGGATTAAAAATAGAAGTATAGAAAGTGAAGAGAAAGAGAGAGAGAGAATAAATATATCTACTGCTTACAGTTTACAAAGGCAAGAGACTTTTAAAAATGTGATGTGCATTTATTCAAGGTTTCCTTTAAAAATACGCTGACTACTTTTACTCTATTAATTCTCTTGGTCTTTGTATTTTTTTCCCCAGAACATTATGACTATACAGCCAAGATTGTTAAACAAAAGTCTGTTTGGATTTCCATAATGTAAAATATACAGAGAAGAGGTTCATTTTCTCTTTCATGTAATGATGATATGACTGAATTACAATGTAAACCTTAGCACTGAAAGATGCAATTTAAAGATAAAATGAGGTAGGATCTGATTGAGGTTAGTCTTAACCATTTTCTAGATTGATGGCTGATTTATTCACAGGCAATTGAATTACATTTAGTAGGTAACAGCTTTGTAACTCACATTCACATTTGTATTATAAATCATTTTGACTTTTTGATAACACAGACAATCTTCCATCTTAATGAGCTTCTACTTTACCTTGAATTGATAAGCATACTAAACATGGTACTTAAGACTACTGTATTTTTTATTGTTTGTACACTGCACACATAACAAAATTAAATAACATGAACTATTTGAAGCTATGTATATGAAATATAACACATTTTACTTAGCCCAGGGGACTTGGTTTGCAAAATTCCATAAAGATGTCTTTTAATTCTACTCTCTCTGTGATGAATAAGGAAAGTAACTGTGCAATGCACACATTACAGCCATAAATAATATCAGGAGAAACAAGACATCTCAAAAACTTTTCAAGGATATAAAGATTTAAAATCCCTGTGAAAATTTAAGGGTCTACTATTATTTTCTCTGAATTCACAGAGAAACCAATGACAGCCCATTTCAATACTTTAAAACAGATTAAGCTGACATGCACATTGTCCATTCCATAATCCTCTTCAATACTTTCACACTTTTCAGTTTTCCCTTCTTTATATTTCCCACTATTAAAAGTTTGACTACATATTAACTTCCTAAGTTGTGAAGCCATTTAAAGCACACTTACTTGAAAAGTATAAAACCGGGTCCCATTAGGAGGATGCACTTTAGGGGAGCCAGAAACGGTGTTCATATCCGAGAAAATCATTTCTGATCACAGAGACAATATAATCCACAAGGAGCTACAGATGCAGAGCAGAGAGCTTAGCGTACAGATAAATCCGTGCATGCATTGAGGGAGACTACAGGGTAAAATGAAATCTGCCCCATCCTTCTTAGATACACAGTGATAGCATTTTGAATCTTTCTTCTACGTTTGAAATCTAAGCTGAAAGGGCATCAGCCACCGGCCTTTTGTGCAGCTAGTTCTTTAGAACAGACAATGTTTTAAAAATTTTTAAAACACAGAAGGAAAAATGCAAGAACCAACGATAAATGGAGCTTGTGCAGAATCTGGCAGTGCTGTGGACCTGCCCATCTGTTCTCAGTGATAATCACCTCCCTCCACCACAGTCTAGCGGAGTGATTATGCTAAATATCCTGGTTAACCAATAACATACAGTTTCATTTCAGGGAAGCATGCACAGTGTAATTCAGAGGACCTCTTCTGACTAACCTGAAGCATGTTTCACATACTGCTTAAAGCTGCATTCAGTTACAAGTTACTGTTTTTTCACTCTTATTTCTGTATGTTTTCCAATTTCTTCATAACCCTTAGTATTTTCAATAAGATGATAATATTTTTTACACATTTTTTTAAAAAGAATTATTTTATAATTTGCAAGTATACCAGAGCTGGCTAGGATACTGAGGGGCAATGTATAAAATTCAGTAAGTCTCTATAATATCAGAACTAATAACAAATACAAAGCAAAAACTGAACACCAAAAGAACATAATATATCAGTGTTACCCTTATTTTCTCATTTTCCTATCTTAGCTCAAAAAAATAAGCTTGACAATAATAATGCCTTAAAAAAGTAGCATAAATTTATTTTAAATAATTTATTTCATATACAAACTTACACAGAGAACAATTAATATCTCTGAAGATTTCTAACTGAAGTTCCAAAAATATTGACTGCAAAAAAAGTTATTTGCAAAATATGTTCATGTTTTCTATGCCTTTAACAAATTATTCAGTCTGTATAAAAGATCATATTCAGATGACTTGACAACTTCTAGAGGTAAAAATAAATGTTCCATTTACACATGGTTCAAAGGCGGAGACTTCAGGAAGACATAAAACAGAATGATCCAAAAGTGTTTCTTTGTGACTGTATCTAAGTTGACATAGTTCTATACAACCAAGAACCAGGAATCAAAGGCTTTGAACTGGATTCTACATAAGGAAGGTGAAAGTTCTTAAAACAAATTATCATTAATTTATACTTAGATTCTCTAATTATGCTTTCAATTTATAAAATCAGTGGGTAGAAAGCAAACATTTTTTCTCAGTTTCTTAGATGGGGTTTCTATAATCATATAGGTTATGTATATAGGTAATTATTTAACAAGTAAACTTCTACATAAACCAGAAAATATTTTTAAATTAAATTTTAATAAGAGGAAAAAAGTTTTAATTAGAGGATTACAGATTTATAGAAAAGCTGCTAAGAGAGGATAAAGAGTTCTACTGTACCCTTCAATCAGATTCCCCAATTGTTACAATCTGACATAATCATGATATATTATCAAAGTAGAGAAACTGAAATTTGTACATCATTAACCGACTCTAGACATTTATTTTTGTTGTCACATATCTCTGGTTTCTCTGGCTGTTAAAGGAACTTAGCTCTCCTCATCACCCTGATAAGTCTTGAGAAGTCATGGCCATGTATCCTGTGGTCTTATGTTTTAATCAAACATATTTGTCTGATGTTGTCCTGACTTTTTGATGAGGGAACTGGGTACTGTGGAAGAACACCATGAGAACCATCCTTCTTGTCCCATCACATCAGTGGTACGTAATATTCATAGTATTAATAGTGATCTTAACCTTCATCCTTTGGCTAAGTAGTGTTTGCCAGCTTTGTAACAGTTGTTATTTTTCCTTTTCCATACTTTCTTTTTGGAATTAGTCACTAATCATGTTAACTCTTAACAGTATGGGAAAAGGGATGAAATTAAGCTCTACAATTAAAGGAGAGAAAAAAAATATCTATATCTATATCTATATATCTATATCTATATATATACACACACATACATATATATATATATATAATTCTGTAAAGAAGATTTGTCACTTCTTCAATCATTTTTAATCATTCATTTATATCAGTATAGATGCATATATATTATTTCACCCTTTGGGTGATGCTTTAATATTACGTATTCGGTAATATTGACCCTGCTTTGGCCATTGGCAGCTCCTTTACCTCAGTTTGCTCCCCTCCCATGTCCCTTGGATATACTATAATCCATTTGTTTTTGGAGCACTTGCATGGCTTTTAAAAATGACTGTCTCTTACATAAAGCATGTCTGATTTCCTAAAACTGTTAATCTCCTTAACCATAACTATACCACTGCAGGTAAACCTAAAAAATTGTGTTTTATTTTCACAATTATTTAGGCAATAACAATATTCCATTTTTCAAATTTATGTTTTCCCTCATTTCTTAACCCATAAGAGATTCACACAAATGAATTTACAAATTTTTATATGACTATATATGATTAATAGCAGTGGATATTAGGGATATATGTGAAAATGTGGGTTCACCCCACTGCTAGGCCCATGTTAAAATTGCATTCCCTTTTGTAGGTTAAAAGCATCTAACTCATGCTCTTCAAAGAACTGTGAGTAGAAACAGAGTCTCCAACACAAACTTGCAGCTTTGGGGAGCTTAGGATTTAGGGGGGAAACGTTTGCCAAGTAGATTAATACTATGCATATATAACCTCCATGTAATTTTATGCTTATCTGTAAATTGGTTCTGACATCATTTAGACAATTAAATTCACCATCTTCCTTGTTATTATTGAAAAGCCAATGAATCAAATATTCTGGCATGATCTCACATATTTTTGAATAATCTCATACATTTTGAATTTGCATCAGCAATAATTTTAATTTATCTGGTAATTACACTTGGTTTTGCCTCATATATCTTTTGCAGGATGGGTAGGAAATAGGTATAAGTTACCCAGGAGGCAGTAGGGAGAAATTATGTGCCTTTTCATAATTTTCTCTTATTACATTATACTATTTCCCAATATTACTTGAGTTAAAATTTTTCATTACTAAGATTGTAATTTGTTAATGCAAAAATGTTACATATACATGTAAATGATAAAGTTAAAAATGTTTAATTTTTCATAACTATAAGTTTATAAGTGTTAAAAAATGTCAGTTTTGGAAAGATTTGCATTTATAAATATTATTAACATACAATATAAAATAAAATAAATATAACAAAATGCTGATAAATATTAAACATGAAAAGTACAATATTATTGGAATTGAATGTCTTGTGAAATGATTGAATATTTTTTCAAAATAGCTTATATATAAATTTTAACATACTATTAGAATGAGACAAAATTCTAATTTTTATTTTTATAGATTTATTTGTTGAGAAATGCAGTTCACAGAAATAAGTGCATGGTACAGGAAAAACATATGCTATCATGATATTTTAAATGATAGTGTTACTAAATTCTTTTAATTCTGCATATACACGAAAGTCAAAAGATATTTTACAATCAATCATTATTCTGATACTTCGATTAAATCATCAATTCTTTCTTTTCATTTCCCTTTTGATACCAGGGACTGAAATCGGGGCCACTTTACTACTGAGCCATTTCCCTAGTCTTTTATTTTTTCTTTTGAGACATGATCTTGCTAAGTTATTTAGAGCCTCACTAAGTTTCTGAGGCTTTCTTCAAACTTGCAAACCTCCTATCTCAGCATCCCAAGTTGCTGGGGTTACAAGTATATGCCACTGTATGCAACTAAATCATCAATTTTATTGAAAGCTAACGATAAAAACTTACCTGGCTTGAAAAATGATGTTTAACCTCTCTATTCAAGATATTAACTTTCTCTACATCCAAACCTATATTTTCAGTGGTTCTTCAGTTTGGCCCTTGAAGTTTTGTATCTCTGGGATAATGCAATATAGCAAGATTCATCAAAAATGTGCTATCCTTAAAGGGTAGAATGATTTTAATGCATGCCTCCTTAACCAAAAACTGTTTGCAGAATTATACATTTCAGGACTAATAGAAGAAAATAATTTTCTTAAAATATTTATATTCTTGTATTCTTTAAAGAGTCTTTGCACTTTAATTTAAAATAATTTTCAAACATCTATACTTGTAATCAAACACATATCAGGGATCTGATAAATGTAGACTGAACAAAAGTACTGTTTATACAATATGGTAGAAATAATTGAAATAAACATTATTTCTCTCTCATATGACCAATAACTTCAAGTTAGCTCGACTTTTGATTTTATTAGAGATTCAAAACTTCAACCATATTTTCAGAACACAAACAAGAAAATTAAGTGTGCACAGTGAATTCAGTGTGCCATGCTGAGCCTCAGTCTCCTCCTTTGTGGAAGAGGATAATAATGCGTCATTTAAAATCTTTCCTTACAATTAAAGAAGTGAAAAATGCAGCACTAATCAGCAAAACCACTCCTATTTCTTTTCCTCCCCTTTCTGTAAGTGGAAAATACAGAGAATAAAACCTCGAAGACCTATAAATTGCTAATGCCACTTGAAAGAATAGATTTCAGGAACTTCCAAAGTTCATGAGAATAAAAACACAAATAAATTGAGCATTTTAAAACCATGCTGTCAGATCATTAAAAATATTTTTTTTACTCATAAACTGTATGTTTAGAATTATATCAAATATCAGATATAATTTAGTATTTAAAGAGAAAAGTTTCACTTAAGAATATTTGGATATAGAATCTAGCCATAGCATACACCAGAACAAATCTTTAGAGAAAATGAAGTTATTCACATTGAAATATGCTTTTTATGTATGAACTAAATTTTACTCATTCATAAAGAAAAATTGATGGTTTTGATTTTTAAATTTAGAAACTGATTCCTAGAGTATTTTATTAATTTTAAAAAATGCATATATACTAATGTAAATGGTACATTTATCCCTATAGTACTATGGTTATTGATCTTATCATTTATAATTAAACTGGAACATATTTAAAGGGAGAAAGGAAATCCATGAATCATTATGCCAGAACAACAGACATAAACAACCAGGACTTGGGTCATTACTATTCATGGTAAACAGAAAGGTATGTCTACCCTTGAGGGGCTTTTAATCTACTTTGAAAGAAGAACACATACTTTAAACATTTTGACTCCACGAGGATTATACAGATTAAATCAGAGTTAAAGCAATTAAGTACATGAGGAAATTCACCAGAGCTGATTGATTAGAGCTGACTTCGAGAAAGTAAGTCATCTGAAAACCTAAGAGAGAGAACAAACATAGCACCTATGTGTCAGACATGCATGTGTCATTTAATTTAATCCATATACCATCTTTGTCCCATAAATATATTAATTTTGTATGAGAAAACTGAGATTCCAGGAAGAGAATACCTTTTCAAGGACAGAGTGACTATTCTAACTTTAAACAAAAGGAGGAGGGACCCATTCCATAACACCTATCCCTTCCTTTTCCTTTTCTCCCAACATCCACTATTTATTTATTTATTCAACTGTGCATTAATCAAGTAATAATTAACAAATGCCTTTAATTTACCTGGTACCATTTCCAGGCCCTAGGAACACAATTACAAAATACACACTACTGATCTTTAAAGAGCTTTAAATTTGGTGGGAAAACCTCAAACTAATAGTTAACTAGCAAGACAACTGCAACACAGTTGAGGAAATGTTAAGGATTGACTTAGCTTCAAGGATTCCAAATGAGTTCATCTAGAAAGAACTTTACTGGAATGCTATGTTGAAGAGGGCCTGGTAAAAGAGGGTTGATTTTTTTTTTTCAAACAGAATTATCAATGTTCATAACGTATACAATAGTGTGAAATGACCAGAGAACCTGGCTCAAAGCACCTCAAGACAAAAGAAGTAACTGTGCTCAATTTGCATATATAAACATTTTCTCAGGTGAAATTAGTAAAGACACTTAACCAAATTAGTAAAGACACTTAACCATCCACCAGTATGTTTCCTTAAAACCAAGTAAAATTAGAACATTCTTATGTGGGGAAAAAAAAAAAAAGATATAAAAGGTAGAGGCATATTTTCATACTTTGGACTAGTATATTTTGACACCTTTATTTAGGTTGACAAATAGCTGTCAAAGATTATTTTAGGTTGTCAAGAAACTTCATTCAGAGTTTGATTGCTTTCAATGTATCATAGAATATATTAAGTGTTAACTTGAAAGTAAAAAATGTATAGTAAAATACTTCATACAAAATAATATTTAATTGGCTCACGTTAAAAATAACTGGTTTTCAGATGTCTACTATATGAAGGGAAAATAATGTGTTTAATTGCTGTAGACAGAGTGCAGAGTGCCACCAAAAAAAAAAAAAAAAGCTACCTCAAGATATACCAAGAGTAGTAAATGAAGAATATAAATGCTAGAAAGTTTAATTCCAGCTATCTTATACGCCTGAATTTTTACAGAAAATGATTGAAAGTGAAAACTTGGAAAGAATCACTGAATTATGCTTTTTTAAAAATGGATGACATAAAGAATCTAAAGCCAGACACTTGTTTTTAATAGATTCAGAGACCACTCACAGAAGCCATTCTCTTGCCTTGAGGAATAATTACTCTTAAGCCTCCTGTAAGATATGTTATCAGCTGGGATTTATAGAAAATCAGAAAATACAGCCTGTAATTTTATATTCTGTCAATATAAAGATTTAGCTCAAACATTTTTATATCCCTTTAAAATAATTTTGGATTAAGAAGTGTTATGAGATATATTGTGTTTCAAGACAAACAATTTGATTATAGCCTTTCTTTCATTCATTTACGGGTGTTGGGTAAAAAGTTCAAAAATTTGCTAGTGTGATAAGAGTTAAAGGAATACACTGAAAGGGCTGCTCATTTTCTCTCAGTTTCTGATAAATGCCCAGGGGGAAAAGAACATACTAGAGGAAAAATAAGGAGGAGGAAGGGAAAAGAGAAGGAGAAAAGTGTGAAGGGGGACAGGGGGAGAAGAGATTAGTATAACTTGTACCATCTCACTATAATACAACAAATAATTTTGTCAGCAAGCATTCAGTCATAAGTCATTCCAGATGGGGTGCAATTTGCAGCCCAGATGGACAATACGTCCTAGTGAATCCATATGGATGGCATATGAAAGCTAGCTAAATATATGTTGTTAGCTAAATTCTCATTCTCTTTCTCTTTCTCCTCATATTTATCTCTAGATATATCTGAACCTTTATCTTTGCATCACAAAGTCTAAAAAATGCAGTGAGGATGACGTTGTACAGATAGCTAAAGCCCTGAATTTACTTTTACATCCTACTCCGGGTCTTCTATTGCCTGACAATCTCATTGGCTGTGCATGTGGCTGTAGGTTCATTCATTCACCCTACATTTATCTAGTGAATCATTACAGAAGAGCTGTGACATTCAAGACAACAGCCACAGTTAAATAGAAATAATCGATCAGTGAGGGCATTTTGTACCACAAAAATGAGAAACTGCATCCAACAGATCTCATCCATTTCAGCAGTGAAACCTTGGATTAGAGGATCCCAACTAAAAGCAACTACTAATAACTCACAGACTTCCTTCCTAGAAAAGAAAATTTTTTTTAACCTAACTAACCATTTATTGCAGGTGTTCCACAATGCTAAGTGAAGTCCGCCAATCCCCAAAAAACAAATGCTGAATGTTTTCTCTGATAAAAAGAGGGTGACTCATAGTGGGGTAGGGAGGGAGAGCATGGGAGGATTAGATGAATTCTAGATAGGGAAGAGGGGTGGAGGGAAAGGGAGGGGGCAGAGGATTAGCAAGGATGGTGGAATGTGAGGGGGGCAGAGGATTAGCAAGGATGGTGGAATGTGATGGTCATCATTATACAAAGTACATGTATGAAAACTTGAGTTGGGTGTCAACATACCTTATATACAAACAGAGATATGAAAAATTGTGGTATTCATGTGTATTAAGAATTGTAATGCAAAAAAGTACATATATAATGGCATAGATAGACGTGAACATACTTTATATACAGAGATACGAAAAATTGTGCTCTATAGGCGTATTAAGGATTGTAATGTATTCCACTGTTATCACGTATTTAAAAATGATAATAAAATCAATTTAAAAAATGAAAAAATCAAGATATTCTTTAGAAAGTATTGAGATCATTCAAGATTTCTATCAAAATTTTTAAAAATCAACAGCATATTGAAATCAAAACATATTCTTTGATTTATAGTGGGACAAACATATTCAATATGGCATTTATTCATGTCTTGATGTCGATGTCATTTTTATACATTCTCATAAAGTTAATCTATGTGCACATGCAAGATGTGTAGACGTGCACATATATGAATATGTGCATGTGTGTATTCACACACGTACTGTTATTAGAAATTAAATTAGAAATTTTTAAATGGCATCTTTCCATACCTTATTCATTCTTATTTTTACTTTGTTTTCTCTTTCCTTGAACTACATATTTAAAAATGTTTTCATGTATATCATATTCATAGGCCAGGAAGATCTTAGTATTTAAATTATAAATATTAACTTGTATAAATCTTTAGCATTCAGATTTTTTTTTTTTTGTTTTGGTGTGGTTTTTCCTTTTTCTTTTTTCATTTTTTACTTTTTGGCCTTTTAATGGACCAAATGTTAGTTGATTAGAAGATCTCTTGAAAATTAAAACTTCATAATTTTATTATATTCTAAATTTATATCATGTTTTGAAACACACGATGTCAGACAGGTTTTATACAAATCATATTAAGTCTCCAGCACAAAATTAATCTCATCATGGATACCTGAAGTCCACAAAGTTCAAGTTTTCATAAGAATACCTGAAAGAATTTTTGAATTATGTTTTTTATAAGTATAAAAAGAGCTACTTGAGAAATTTTGGCTTACTTTTTAGTATGAGAACCATGTATAGACAGTTATATATTAAAATTAAATTTGTAAATTCCCTACGTGCTCTGTTATACAGTACAGTTTTAATGTTAAGTTTCAACTAGGCATCTTGTTACTAATTGGTAAAATTATTAGAAATTTGTGAATTAACAAAATACTTCTCTGGATAATCTTGTACTTGTTATTTCATTCACTGTCCAGTTTCTATATATAATCTATCATGCTCTGTGATCAAATTTTTGTAACAGGATACAAAAAAATTCTGTCTCTTATAGAATTTGGAATTTTTAATATCAGAAACAAAAATTACTAGCTCAAGTTGGAATTGCAATATGCTGCTTTAGTGTGCAAAAATTTTGGATTCTGTGACTTCTTCTGTATCACTACCAAGGACCAGTATAGTACATGACATAGAGTAGGTATCTAATAAATATTTGAGAAATATTTGGAACATATTTTATCTGAAAGGCCCTTCTTTTCTTCTGACTCTTTTGCTTTTTCTCTTTTTGTGAGCTGCATTTTAATATTATTTTATTTGATTCACCAAATAATCCTGAGAATGAAAAAGTAGATTCTTATAGTTAGTAAGTGGTATAGCTAACATTTAACCTTTGGGTTGAATGCACTACTTTGTGTATAATTGGCAAGATTGTAGTGAATGAATGGAGAAGAGAATAACCAAACATAGATATTCTAACCAACAATCCATAAAATTTTATTAAATACTGCCTAGTAGTTTAAATGGTTTTTCAGACACTTTAATGGATTATTTTCAGATAAAGGAACATATCCCATTGCACACCTGCATGTATCCAATCATCCAAGGGTACAGGCAGTCATGTTCATCTCCCTGTATACATTCACAGCATTGGGAGAAATATCATTTGAGGTAAAATAAAATTTCAAACAAAATGAGGTAGATGTTCTAATGCTTTTAACTTTATGCTATTTTGTTAATACCATCTCAAAGAAATATTGATGTTAATAAGATTAGAAAAAGTGAAGAATCAGTAACTAATTCTACGCAAGGGCCTTTCAGATACATTATCATGGCTAGGATGAAATCACAAAAAGCAGATTTAAAAAAAAAGAAATTTAGATAGATCGACATTACAGACATTACAATCAGAATCCTATGTCTAAAATTGTAAAAAAGATTAAAAGAGATTGCAACCAGGATAATATTCAGCAAAAACAGGGAGTAAACTAATGCACTCTTCAGGCCACCTTATTCATTACTCTTCAAAACCTTTATGGACACAGTTGCTATGGCAGCAACTATATAATTTCCTCCTTAATTTTACTTTCTTCAAGAATTTTCTTTGGAAGACAAAGCCAACCACTATCTTGTTTTATTTTGTATTAAGAGCAATAACAATGCTTCTGTAGTTATCATTTATTGAATAATATTATATTCCAAACATTGTTTTACCTTGCATACCATTCTCAAATGGAGGAAATTTAAATTCCTCAGTTATATATAAGGAAGCTGTCTTAAAAAGAAATCATGCAATTTGTTTAAGATCACATAGCTAATAAATGGAAAAATCACATCATTTGAAATCCAGTCTAATTACAAAGCCACAGTGTAAATCAAAATTATATCTTTGTACTTCCTTATCTGACATCAGCTTTAACTCAGTGAAGAATATGAAAAAAAGAATAATGAATACCTTATTGATTAACTGATTTCATACATAAAAATATTTTTAGTCGACTATCTGATTAACAACTTATTTTAATCATATGGAATTATTCACATTTTCCTAATGGATCAGATGTGGGTTGTGAAAGATAGAAAAGAAAAAAGGATAAGTGCAAGATCTTTGGCCTGAGCAGATACTCAAAACTTTGGCCCTAAATAGTGAAAGGATAAAATAAATTGCCACCAAATGAGAGGGGGAAGGCTGCAACAGAAGCAAGTTTGAAAAAAAAAATTTAGTGTTAAATTTTGCAAATGTGTTGAGTTTGAGGTTTCTGTTAGTCATCTAAATAGAGATGTCACATAGGTAGGTGGATATAAAAATATGGAGACCATAATTGCATACAGATTGAAAACCAAAAGACTGGAATGAGGTCAGCAAGGAAGTGGTGTAAACAAGGAAGATGTCCAAACCAGAGACCTGGGAGACCAACAAAGAAGTAATGCATAGGAGCAATTGATGACATTGGAGGAATACCAGGACAGTCTTGTGATTAACATGAATCAAGAATGTACGGGGCTGGGGTTGTGGCTCAGTGGTACAACGCTTGTCTAGCATGTGTGAGGCACTGGGTTCAATTCTCAGCACTGAATATAAATAAATAAAAGAAAGTTCATTGACAACTAAAAGAGAAATTTTTTTAAAAAAAAAGAATGTAGGAGTGATTATCTGCATCAAATACTGCTGAAGTCAATTAAGTTGTGGACTGAGAATTGGCCATTAGTTTAAATATGTACAGGTTGGCTTCAATAGAGACTTGATGGGGACAAAAACGAAGAGTATATAAAAAGTCCCTGAAGGAGAGAAATTGGAAGCTGGGTTTATACAACACTTCTTTGGGATACTTTTTCAAAGGAAAGCAAAGAAAAACCAAGGAAATGGAAGAGTGGCTAGTAAGGAAAGAAGGGAGAGGAAAAAAAAAAAGAATATGCTGATGTGCTGAAAGAAAGTCTCCAGAAGAGAACAAAAGATTGATGACGTCGGATGAAAAGGGTACATTTCTACAGTAATGTCCTTAAGTAAATAAGAGAAGATATAATCTAAAAAAAATGAGAGATGGGCTTAGAGAGGAGGCAGCTACCATCTTTGATAAAGGGGGAAGGCAGACCAGATGGGTTCAACCTGCTGGTAATTGTGGCAGTAGGAGTTTATACATGTTTAAGGGAACTAGAGAAAGCAAGAACATCTTCTGAGCAAGTTGGAGAAGGAGTTTTGAATGTTTTGAGAAATGAATAACTCAATCTTTAGCTTGAGAATACTGCCTTGTCGATATAAAAATCTGCTAGCTAATATTTCCTCTTTGAGAAGTATATCTTTCTACCTAAAAAAAAAAACTTTCTTTTTTTTTTTTTATGTTGGTGCTCTCTTCTAAGTTCTGGCAGTCATGAGACCATTTTTGTGTTTTCGGAGAAACTGAATGAGTATATTCTCAAGACCTATAACTAGATAAAGAAGAAAAAGGTTGAACGTCACACAGAAGTGGAATAACCATAGCACAACTTCATATTATACACATTGACACTGAATTAAAAATTATTATTAAAATTATTAAAAATATCCCAGATCAGAACCTCTTAACTGAAATACAGACACCTAAAAGATTATGATCAAGTCATAATTGTGAAGCTTGCTGATTAGAGGGCATAAAGACACAGTTAAGAATTTATTACGTTATGATAAATTATAGGCATAGACTAATTTCTTCAGTTTATCTTCCTTGTGCTTGACATTCACCACATATAAATAAATGAAAGAAACATAAATATTAACATTTCATAACAAATGCAGAAATTCTTATTACAAATGCCTTCCTTTAATATCAAAAGGGCACATAATCAGTGACATGATTACAATGTGTGGAGAGCATTATCTACACTGGCAGTCATACTCACACAGAATAAATATTAATCCTATTGAACTGATTAGGTGCAAAGATTGGACATGTCTTTGAATTCTGATTATACTATTCTTATTATTAAATAACCAATCCAGTATAGCAGTTAAAAGTATGGGCTTTAGTATTAAACTCATTTAAGACCATATTATTACTTTCTAGTGAATAAAACTTGGATCCAGCTTCTCTGAGCCTCAGTTTTCTTTTTGTAAAAGTGGGGATTAATGCACATTTTAGCTAACCAGGACATTGTGAAAATGTGAGATAATGTATATAAAGCACTTAATGTCATTGTCACCCTCTCAGTCATTCAGAATTTAAATACTCACCTTTTAAGTGTCCCTAATGGCACCACCCCTGAGTTGGATACTATTCTAGGCATTTAGGAAACATGGGGACACATGGTAAAGAAGAACTTTCCATGTAGGGTTTCTACTGTAGTAAGAAGTATAGAAACAGACAAACAGTAAATTAAATTATGTTTTAGAAAGTGACTTATGCAGTGAAGAAAAGCAGAACAGCGTGGGGGGGAGGACTGGAAGTAGAGCAAGGGAAAAGAGGCTGGTGAACTGTGATTTTAAATCCTACGTGAAGTCTGTCTCAGTGTTTTAGACATGGCTGTTCCTTGTCCCTAGTTCTCTAACCTGCCCACCCAAGGACACCTCCAATGTATAAATGTCTAACCAATGTCAGCGAAAGTCCCTAACTGAAGTCAGTGTAAAAAGGCATATGGTGACTCCCCATTCCTTAATCTGCTTTTTCTTCATGATACTTTCCCTCTCTGTGTATCTGTGTGTGTGTGTGTGTGTGTGTGTGTGTGTGTGTTTGTGTAATAAATGCGTGTATATATTCATGTATTTATAAATATTTTGTATTACATATTATATATATATATTCATTCTATGAGGGAACAGATATTTTCTGTTTTATCAGCTGTTGTATTTTCATTGCTTAGCCCAATGTCTGAAACAGAGCTGTTAATAAATCATTATTAAATACATGAACACAGGTAATCTTTAGTTTCAGCTAATGATTCTCAAATTTAAAGGGTAAAGCAAAGAACACTGAAATGCAATGATCAACATAGTATTTATAAATCATTGGGAAGAATTTTCATGCATAAATATTCTAATTTTGATACCCATGGCATTTCTTATCTGGGTGACAATGACCTGCTAAAAACAACTTCTTGAAATTGAGATTTTTTAATGAATAAACTTAACGATTATTAATTGAGTGACTGACGATCATGTTCTAGGCTTTATACTAAGCACTGAGGATACAACAACTCAAATGGCAGACATGATTATTTTTAAAAGATATTTTTCATAATTAGAATACTGAATCTATATTGTTATAAAAATGAAGACACAAAGATTGCTTATGAAAGACACCATACTGCTCCTTTTGGATGAAGTCACTGTTCAATGATGGTCTTAGGAACTTTCTTTGGTTGTATATATGCTACATACTATATACTTCTCTGGACTCAGAGTGAGGCAAAATGTCACTCCTCTCTGACAAATGGCCAGGAGCATCTGAATTAGTAAAAGCACCTTTCACTCTTCAGAACTCTGCTGCTATGTACAAAGGCAGTTAAGTGGTTAGTGGAAAAGATATATAAAGAGTGGTTAACCATGCATATTAGACCTGTAGCTTTCCAAACCTAAATTGTCATCGGGGTCAGCAAAAGCAGTCCACTCAAACGCCACAAGATGTAATCATCAATTTTTTCCTCTCACCCTTTAAATTTCTACCTGGAAATGGGTTGCTTTTTAAAATGTACCTACTGAACAGTGAATGGAACTAGTAAATATTTTTACTTGGTTTGAATCTATTGCAAGACATTAAATCTGTTCCTACTTGGGAATGTCAAACAATATATTTTTTTTTTCCAGAACAAGAAATTTGAATAAGATCTTCAGTATTTTTCTAACTAAAATGCTAAATATGTTTTCCTGGAAACATTCAACTGCTTCTAGGGAGATAAAAAATGTGAACACATTAAAAAATACCTGTTTTAGTAATCAGCTATTAAGATTTAATATTCATAACACTAAATGTCATTTTCCCTAAGGCCGCAAGCAAAACAAACCTATTCATTTTAAAATAAAATGGCTTCTAGTAGAGATAAGTTGATTAGCTAAATAGAAAAAAATATACTTCTTTCTTGAAAGAGCATAATACATAAATGTATCAAAATAAATGTATATCAAAATAAATGTATCAAAGGTAAAAATATCTCACAATTCGATCTACAATTTACATTTTTAGGAAAAAAAGTAGATGTGTGGAAGCTTCAAACAATAAAGAAGATTCATATGGTTCAAAAAAAAAATTCCCCCTCTGGATCCAAAAAGGATGACAGAATGGATTAGCTTATAGAGTGTTCACAATCCATAAGTTTTAATTGACCAATTTTTGTACTTTGGTAATTAAACTATAACTAAAATCCAGAACCAAAAATATAAACAAGTATCTAACGTTTAGAGTGATATATGTTCTTAATTAGGAAATGGTTCATAAACTTTGTAAACTGTGATGTCTACTATTGATTTTAAACTGTTTTCTGTCTGTTTCTGCCAGAATTATGTCATGCTATCCCCAAATTAGCAGGGAACATCTGCATTAATGACACCTTGGTGAAGAAAGACAACAGGAATGCATGCATACAAAGCAGATCAGCAGAGAACAGAATCTGGTAGGTGGAGCTAAGACAATATAAGATTGTCAAAAATGGAGCCTGCAATGTGAATCTGAAATAAAGGATTTCAAGGAAACAGCAGGGAAATGCGAAAATCACCCTGATACTTTCTAGAAACTAAGGGCACTGATATACCTATGGCAAAATCAATACACAGTTTAAAAATTAAAGGAATAAAAGGACACTCAGGAAGCCATTTATTCATTTGGCAAATATTTGAATTTGTAAAGCTATTAGAATCGGTGAGGACTAAACTGTGGTCAAAATAGAATTTAAAAAAATCCAGTCTTCATAAAGCTTATCTTCCAGTAAAATAAATATACATGTTGTACAGCATGTTAGAAGGGGTGAGGAAGAATATCAGGGAGAAAGAGTAAGATAATTGAAAAAAAAAATTTTCAAAAGTTAATTAGGAATGTCATTAATGATAAATTACTATTTGGATAAACTTGAGGTGAGAAATGGAGCCAACCAGGTATAAAAGGGACAGTGTAATAGGCAGAAAAAAATAAATGCAAAAGGGCTAAGGTGATAGCATAGTTGAGTGTGACTGAAGAGTGTGATGTGGTTCATCCAAACTGAGTACATGAGCAAATAAGTAGCAGGTGATGAGATCGGAGAGATCAAGAAGCCAAATTACATTGACCCTTACAGAGCATTAATTCTACATTGGGTCTGAGTAGATGAATGAGTAGATTGGGGAAAGCATTGGAAGTTTTTTTGTCATTGTTGTTATTGATGTTGTTTTGCTTTGCTTTGCTCTGATATAAATTTCTATTAAATATATATTTATTTTAACTGATATATAAGAGCATATAAATAATGACACATAAATTATACATATTTATGGGGTACCATATGATGTGTTAATACAGGTATACATTGTATCATGTTCAAATAATGGTAAACATATTAATCTTCTCTAATATTTGTCATATCTTTATTGTGAAAACATTCAAAATTCTTCTTGATTTTTGAAATATGTCGTCCATTATCATTATCTACAGTCACAGAAGCACACTAGAAACCCTTACTACTATCTAACTATAATTTTAAAAACATTGCTTGACCTTTTCTATTTAAATTGTCATGATGGAGGGCTGATCAACATTGTAAAAGGATCATTCTTGCTTTGGGGTTGAGAACATAAGACAAAGAGGAGTGGCTACAGTAGAAAAGGAGAACAAGTGTGGGAACAGACTGCAGATAAAGGTGAATGATGACAGGTAGCAGCAGTAGTGTGAAGAGGGTGAGGCATACCTGGACTCAAAGTAGTCTGAACACAGATTTGGATCTGAGGGAAATAGAAACTGAAAAACAAAATTAATTTTTTTTTTTTGCAAATAAAATAGTTTAGAGTGAAGATCCAGAATTCAATTTTCAACATATTGTTTGAGATATTTATTAAATATTCCTTTGCAAGTGTCAAGCAGGTATTTGGACACTCTCAAATCAATGGAGAGTCCTAGCTAGAGATATATATGGTGGAATCCCCAGTTTATAGACTATGGAAATTAGTGAAAAGGAAAGAAGAAAGAGCCAATGACTGAGCCTTACAACATCCCAATATTAAAAATTCCAGAGAAATGAGAAAACATCCAAAAAAAGAAGAAGAAGAAGAAGGAAGAAGCTAAAAGGAGAGGCTAGTGAGCATAATACTATGATTGGGTGTTTTCACCCATGAGGGAGCTCACTTTAAATTCACTGAAACCCATCTCTCCCCTATCTGGGCAAGGTACGTGGACTGAAAAAAAGGAGGTGATGTTTTCCAGGCCAACCAAATCAGCCAGATCAGTGAAGTGACAAATTGCCACATGGTGATTTTCCTATTCTGAATCTAAGGGAAGGTCAGAGTGGGAACATTATAATAAACAATATGTGCTTGCAGCTTGATATAAGGCTCAAAACCAGTACTCAGAATTATCCAGCAGTGCTCAAGGCCAGTGCTAAAGAGCAGAGGGTAGCTTTTTAGAGAACAAAGCTGATGTACATCCCATGCATATTAGTTTACAATTTTTTTTCTTAATCTGAATACATTTAAATGAAATTATATGTGGAACCCAAGATATAAGACATATAGGTGGAATTTCTTTGTTTGATACCAAAGTATAAGAACCAGAAAACTGCCAATTCAGAGTCCCTGACAAAGCTCTCTCTGAGTCATTTGACATAATCCAGAGCCTGTGCAAACCCTATAAACATGGATTTGAAAACACTTGCATCAATTTAAAAAGAAAACCATTCCGAGATGAAAATAACTGGCATTAAGTACTCAGGGAAGGTCTCTGTAGTTGTCAGGGGAAAAAAGACCTAAAGGAACAGAGTGTCATTTCAAAGTTTTACTTTTTCTTCCCACATAATGATACTCAATCACAAAACCTCTAGTACTATAGATATTAGCATAAGAGAATTAATCGGGGAAAAAATTTTAAATAAATTTTTATATAAAGAGAGGAAAAAAAGGTATGGTCTAGGAAAGAATGGAAGTATACAGTGAGGTTTAGCCATTTCAGGAAGATATTAACTATAAGGTAAGGAGAAAATGCACTTAAAATTTGTTTTGTTGTTGTCGTTGTTAATGAGTGAAAAACAAGATAATAACTGTGCCTTTTCAGATCTCTCATGAGGGAAAAGCTGTTGCAACAAAGAACATACATGATAATGAACCTACAATTGCACCCCAAAATTTATCTATTTTAATCAAAAGAGAGATTAGCCTTCCAACAACACTAAGTGAAAGTGTGAATTGAATACAGTCTTGTGGGGACCCTCAGGAGGAATACTGCAGTGCATTTAAAGATGTGAAAGTTTCAGGAGGCATTCAAAACAGTGAAAATGAAGATGTTCAAAATGTATGGAATAAATTTAAAACAGTGGACAAAAAGGAATAAGTGACATTAAAAATGTTTGTTAAAATGATGAATATCTTAGGCAAATTTAAATGACATCAAATAATGTGTCATTAACTTTACCAACCTATTAAATAGAATTGGGACATTAATTTTTCTCTTTAAAGCTGAATAATGTATCACTAGCTTATAAACATAAGAAGTTAAATGATATCACTAAGATGTCAAAGAGACTTACATCTATAGTTTAAGCTCTAACCACATTCTGATTTCAGATCACATCTATAGTTTATCCATAATTATATCCTACAGGTGTGTGGGTATAGTTCCTAAAACTAGATATTTGAAAGATGAATAAATACTGTAGTGATCTCTATAAATCTGTGGACCTTTTCTTGTACAAATTCAATGCAAAAAAATTACATGGAATGGAATTAACTTTTTTTCCCTCCTAGAATAATTATGGAAATTCTGTACAGGGAAGAGTTTATTTTTGTTTGTTTGTTTGTTTTGCATATTGTCATAACCACAGTGTTTAGACAGTGTCTCACATAAAGTAGCAACTCAGGACTAAAAAGAAAGTAGCAGTTCAGTGAACATTTATTGAATGAATGAAACAGCATACACAGGCCAAAGCATCAGCATTATCCCTGACTGGTCAGGCAAATGTCCACTTTAAACAAGCTATTTTGTGTGGTCGAATTACAGGTTCTCAAAGGAAAGAGGCCTTCAAACATATATTTCCATTTTAGAAAAAAAGTATTAGTTATCTCACAATTATAGATAGCACTCTGTAGTTTTTGGTTAAAATAGAAACAATATGTGGTGATCAAAACAAACTGAAGGAGTTAAATAATTACTTTTTGCAATGTCATCTAGCCAATAATCAGCAAGTATAATGAGGGAAGGAGGTAAATCTTAAAGTACTGTCAGGCAGTGTTAGGTTTTCCTCTCACATTAAAAGTAGGCCACAACAGGTTAAAAGGAAAAAAAAAAAAAGAGTCCAAAAGAAAAGAATCAAGGGTAGGTGTAATTCAGTTTTATAGTGGCCCCAAATGCACATAAATATTTAACTTTTTAATTCCTTTTTAAATATTAACTTTGAATTCTTAAAAGAAACTTCGTGTGTGTGTGTGTGTGTGTGTGTGTGTGTGTGTGTGTGTAAGATGAGAAAGAGAAAGGAAAAAAAATCTCTCATCCTGTTTATCATAGTAACAATCAATTCTTCTGTGATTTTTATATTGTACTTACCATTTAATATGAAATATATATATATTCACACAATAATAATTTTTACTTTTATATTGAAACATTAAGCCATAGTAAAATAATATCTCCCTCTCCTATTATCCCAGATTGTTTTGTTTTTAATTTGAGCAGAAGGCTTATCACTATAGTGCTTACATTAGAATTACTTTTATATTCCTCTCCCTCAATTCACTGTTAGTGATCTTAAATAGAGTGGGTAATGGCTTATTAACCTCTAGCACTAAGATATTGATGACTGAATCCTAAAACATGGCAGTCAAATACATATTTCAGTCTCTACAACTACAAATTGAGATCAGAAGCCTCAGGAGAAGGATCCTTACTCATAACTACACTTTTTTATGCCGAGAAGGAGTTAGAATAATATATGTGGAATAGTTTATTGTAATTTTATATCATTATGAAGAATCACAGACAGAAGCATATGCAGAGTATGATATAGTAATGCACATTAGTAAAAAGAACTTACACAAGCATACCTAACAATCACATTTTGACTTAGCTAAATCAGGACCCTAGGGAAATTTTAAAATGGAAATTATTATGTGTTAACTAAAGATATCAAGTTTTTGAGTTGGAAGTCTATTTTGAGTAGAGTAGTGCTAACCACATCATTTTCCACCTAAGATGTAATGAAAATAAGACTGCGATAGTGGGGTTAAAAAAAAAAAAGAGCAAGTTTTACTTAGTAGACTTTTATCTCCTATAAACAAGATGGCTGCATTTCGGGCACTACTAAATAGCTGCCCCAAAATATCACTATTTTCTTGAACATTATACTAATATTTCTTTATAGTGAAGCACCTGTCATATGTTCTGTATTGATTGGTTGTTGCAATTCACCCGTCATTCCCCTGCCAAGGGAAAATTTTCCATGTGACATGGTGAATAGGAAGACATAGTTGCAATAGAAGAGGCGGTGATTGGAAAGTGAATCTTCATTTCTGCAAGCACTTAATGTCAAATACACTCTTCTTACATTATTTGGCAACCATACATACTTCTAAATATACAGACCAGGTGCTTGCTTTACATTATTCAATGTCAAATTGCAAATCCAGAAAAATATAAGATGGATTCATGCTTGATCTGTACACCCTATTCTTTAATTATAATCTTCTTAGGTTCTGTGGCAGGCCAATCCTACATTCTGTACATTACTTCAGCATTTTATACACATTATTATCATTTCATAATTTTCCCCCTCTATTCTATTTTTGCTCCCCCAGACTATTTAATGTGCTATGCCTTAGGTAACTGTAAAAATAAAAATAAATAAAGAGAAAAATGATAATAGGTCACATGATATTGTTGCTGATAAAATATCTTAAAGATAATCCCTTCTGACCATAGACTGCAAGCAGATTTTAGACACTGACATCAGTTTTGGTCTTTTTAAATAATTTCTACTTTTAAATTACATGCTATATAAATGAAAACATTTCCCACCTGTAATCTCAGCGGCTCGGGAGGCTGAGGCAGGAAAATCATGAGTTCAAAGCCAGCCTCAGCAACAAGAGGCACTAAACAACTCAGTGAGACCCTGTCTCTAAACAAAATACAAAATAGGGCTGAGGATGTGGCTCAGTGGTTGAGTGCCCCTGAGTTCAACCCCTGGTACCCACCCTGAAAAAAAAATGTCCCAATGTTAGATGTGGTATCAATTGAAAAAAGTGAAGGAGGTTACGCCTTATTTTTATAAACTGCAGAATGGCTGTGTCATTACAGACACATATTATAATGTGAATAACTGGGTAAATTTCATGTAGAATGACTTTAACTTAGCTAGTAGTAGCATAATATTAATGATGTTATTATGTTGCCCATATAAATTAACTGGTTTGCTTTACTGACACTAGATTTTACCACACACTTAACCACTATCTTCTAAAGAGCTGTCCTGAGCCATAGGAGAAAAATATGATTGTTTAGATAAAAATTTATGGCAGTATGTGAAACATAACTACAATCACTAGAATAAAGTTGTGATTTATTTTGAATGGACTATATATCACATATACACAATAGATCTACATGAACATACATTAATATATACGTATCTATATGGCTATATGGAAGTATGCTAAGCATAAACAGAAGGTTTCTAGAATATTAGAAATGTATTTCTATAGCTCATAAGAACAGTATCTAACCTATAGAGAGAACTATATTTCAAAGCTCAGTACCAAATCTCTAAAATTGTGCACGTACTTGAACTGGGGTTCTAGTCAGGACATAAATCTATCAATCTCATTAACTGATGTGTCAGGATTGCCCTTCATATGTCCAATTGGCATGAACATGTCCTAAATACTTGCAAAGAGCAGTCAATAAGGAATTCACAGACTATATTTTTTGTCCTGAAATAAGAAAATCAAATCAGAAAAATCATGCTTGATTTCAGATACAGACCTTGTACCCATTAGTAAAACTCTTTGGATGGCAACCCAGGAAAGCAAGAAAACTCAGTGGGATTGGAAAGAAATGAAAGTTAAATGTCAAAACTAAAGACTGGTGTCATGGTATCAACCAATTCTGATACAGTGGTAGCATCATAAATATCCAGTAATTGTATTGATATCTAGTGTTCTGATAGTCTCTGATCTCTTGTAGGCATTTTATAGAAAAAAATACATACATATATATATATATATATATATTCTTGAAACACTTATATTTACACATTTTACTTGAGGATAACCAGCATCAGAGGTAGAGGTAATACTTATTGATTTCATTTTTGTGTTATTTCTACTATTTTCCAGTATTTCCTATACACTATTATCATTTCCTGATTTTTCCCTATGGGCATGCGCTACGTGCTATGCCTCTGATAAGAGAAAAATTATACATAAGCCTCAGAAAGAGGAAGAACAATTATCAATAGCAATCATTGTCAGATTCTTAAAAATAAAATCCAAGCACAGCATCTAAGTACTTGAACAGAACAGAATTTATAAAACTAGTGTCTGTTACTCCTTTTGTAAATTTAATTCATAGGTTTTCTAGTTATCAGCCTTACCTTTTGCACCATTTGCAAATTTATTTCACACATCCTTCTGAATTACCCAAACATTAAACAAGATCAAGAACTCATCCTGGCATTAAAGGAGAGCAGGACATTTAAGTTACCAGAAGATTTTTTTTTCTCTGTGAATTGAAAAGTAAACTGTTTTTAAATTGTTGCATATCAAAGGACTATGTTCCACTAGTGTAGCATATTTGGACTTAGAATATCTCAAATATTAAAGCCATATTATATTATCTGAGGTACCACCCCAAATATAACTCAATGAAATATTTGATCCAATATTATTTTTACACTCCTATTAAATTTAAAAATTGGCATAATAATCGTGAAACCTAAAGCATGCCTATAACCAAATGAACATAATGTTGAGATATAAATAGAATTTCTCTCTTGAGCAGCTTGAGTCACCTGCAGTCTATCTGGTAGGATGGGCGAAGTACTGCAACAATAATGAAATTAATAAAGCTGGAATGGATGGTGTGCCGAACATTATGTTCTTGGCAGGAATTAGATGATGTTATCATAAAGGACACCTGCTTCTGGGAATGCAGTTAGAGCCCACAGCACATAATTTCCCTTGGAAACAAAAGTTACATTTAAGATGATATGTTTTATTTTGGGGATTGTTGAGGTGGGAAGTTGGGAAGGGCAGTATTTTTGAAGAATACAGTATAGTATGCCAAATGATTCTCGTCCTCTAAACATTTCTAAATACAGGAGCTGGGGTTGTGGCTCAGAGGTAGAATGCTCACCTAGCATATGCTAGACCCTGGGTTCGATCTTCAGCACCACATGAAAATAAATAAAATAAAGGTGTTGTGTCCAACTACAACTAAAAATAAATATTTTTTAAAAAAATACAATCCATTACCTCGAGTCAGAGAAATATATGCAAATTAGGAATTGGTCTAATTTTATCTATCAAAAAAAATTTAATCCAGCTAGGCATGGTGGTGCATGTCTGTAATCCCAGAGGCTCAGGAGGCTGAGTCAGGAGGATTGCAGGTTCACAGCCAGCCTCAGCAACTTAAGGCAGATCTAAGTAATTTAGTGAGATCCTGTCTCAAAATAAAAAATAAAAAGGGTTAAGGATATGGCCCAATGGTTGTGCCCTTGCACTTAATCCCTGTAACAAAAAAGAATTATTTCATAAGCCATTTTTTTTCTGTCTTAGATCTTATTTGATGTGTTTGAAAGTAGGTAATGGCAAATCAGTGATTAGGGAAGGGTTATCAAAATCTATGACAATTTTAATAAATAAGAGTCACTTGAATCGCATTGTTGCTCTCCTAGTATTAACATTCCCTTATAATTCTTTTCCCTGACAGTACTACGAGGAGGATGCAATCTGGTCCCAGCATCACACAGGGGATGTACCTATGGCATAGTTGTCAACACCACAACCTAAAGGAAAATATACACCTTAATATGTCTTAATTGATATACCAATTTTGAGAAAAATTAAAGTTCAATTAATTGGAACAAATTTCTTTTATATATTCTAATATAATATGTATTAATGCTAAGATCAGGATCAGTTATCTAAAAGCACTCATATGTGATGCTGAGTTTGTTCTTGGAGTTTGAATTGTTTTCGTAGGTTGCCCTCTTCTGGCCACATATGATGCTACAGATAACAAAGGAAAAATGTTCCCTGATATCTTTTTCTTCTTTTTTCTCCATCTAAAAATGCTTTGAAGGTTTATTAAGAAATATCATCTTAATATTCACTTGATAGCACATCAAAATTAAATTTCCATGGGTATTCTTCAGAGTTAATTATAAGCAAAATCTTGATTTCTAAAAATTCTGTATAGGCTATAATAAAATTATTCAATAAATACAAGAAATAAGTAAATTTTCTTTTAATGACTATTAGGTTTAACCCTTGTAAATTCGTCAATCCATTAAGTTAATATAATTATTTAATGTTACAAAGTGAAATTATAATTATATATAATATACCATTTAGGAGAGCAATTTATTTTAGCATATAACATGAATACCCAAAGAATTTCTTCTTGGTTGTCTAACATACTTGGTCAACTGAACACATAAGTTACTAAAGCTGTTTTAAGAAATAATACCAATATAATCAGGCACTTGATCTATTAAAAAATTAGTTTATCATGAGGTACCTATTTTAAGATTTCTAGTTCCAGTTTCCTCATTTGTAAAATGAGGAGTTTAAGTCAGATGATTTTGATAAATATCCATTTTAGATGGCTTCTACTTTCAGTTAGTAAGAACTTAACTACAAATTAAACTTTCTTCATCTGATTTCTAAAATGCAAGCTAAAATATCTATTGAGTCTATCCTCCCCACACAATCTAGACCTCCATCCCTACCCCCAACTGTCAGGCTTCTGAAGCAGTTCTTTTCAGAGCTAAGGGGTCCAATGGTACATAATATTTACAATCTCCTGTCATTTCCAATCCTGGTGTGGCAACGAGCCACCCAGAGCCAGCAGAATGGAAGGGAATCAAAACAGAACAAAGGCAGAGAGATGCTGAGCAGGATCCCCTGGGCAAACTAAATTAGTTGACCTTTCTCCACTTCCAGAAGAGAAATAGGCCAAGAATAAAAGGTAAAACAAATTCTGTGGTCACCAACACAATAAGAAATGGACATAAATTAGGTCTTACAAGTCTTATCAATGTTTACATAGCATAGATCTGTCTGGGGTTTCACATATATACGTTATAAGAATTTACTGATTTTATAATATAATCAATTACTTTAATAGAATTTAGATTTCTTTGAATGAGCTTCAATAGTATGATTTAACTAGATAGCAAACTTAAAATCTAGAAGTCATTTAAAATGACTATTTTGAGATGAAAAGCCATTAATCTTAAAAATAACTGATTAATCACCATTGCCTTTATTGAGCAAATCTGTAATTAGACTTTTAACAGCTGGAAACGCTTAGGTGTTTTTGGCGGGGATGGGTAGGGACTGCTGGATCTCCCCTCCTCTGAATGTCATGTGTCTCATCTACTCTCTTCTATACTCCTCCCTTATCCTCAGCATTCTGAATAATTTAAACAGAAAATTACTAAATTCCTCAAAGAACCATTAAAAAACAGGAAAAAAAAATCTGAGAAACCTGACTTGGAAAATACAAAAGAAGACTTCTTTGAAAACAAGAGTAAATAAGATGACATCAAACATTAAGCTTTAAATTTAGTACCCATCAAAGGAGGACACTTGTTACAGAAAACCGAAATCCACGAGATCCCAGCATCCACTGAATGTCAGATGTGCCCAGGAGGACCTGAGTCCTTGCCGCCCATAGGAAATCAATTTTACTGCTGCTGGGAGCCACCAGGGAGAATTCCTGTGGCAGGCCGAATTACAGTTCCCCCAAAGAGGTTCACATCCTAATCCCTGGAACCTGTAAATCTGTTGCTTTATATGGCAAAAGAGGTTTTCCAAGGTGATTAGGTTAAGGATCTTGGGCTGGGAAGATTATCCTGGATTATTCAGTGGCCCCAATGCAATAACAGAAGTCCTCATAAGAGGAAGGCAGGTAGGGAAAGGTTAGAGAGTGATTTGAAGATGCTACACTTCTGGTTTGGAGGGGGAGCAGGGAACAGGAGAGGCTCTCCCAGCAGGGCGAGGCAGGCAAACCAATGTTCCCTGAGAGCCTACCAGAAGCCTGACACCTTGATTCAGCCCAGTGAGACAATTTCAGACTTTTGACCTTTATAAAAGTGAGATGACAAGACGGTGGTGTTTCAATGTTCCAAATTTAGAGTGATTGTTACAGTTGCAGGAAGAAGCTATTATAATGGCCGAATGCACATGTTACTTTGATCACTAGTTCTCAGTTCCCATTCTGTGCGGATGCATTAGATTTTCCAGGGAACACAGCCCCTCGTTAAGCACACAAAAGCCTGGAAAAGCCAGGGTTTTCGTGACTTGGTTGAGGCTTATAGATCTGATTCTGAGAAGTTTGGGATGAATAATTCTCCAAGTATAGGGAGAGGTTTCAGGTGTTAGGGAGGCAAAGGAAGACAAGTATCTGCTATTATCACACTTTAATATTAGTATTATTCTTCGGATTGTGTCATCATCAGCCTGTGAAAGCCTGCTATTGTAGTCTTGATGACTTCCCAATCATTATCTTCATTCTTTCCCAGATGTCTCTCTTCAACAGTTCAAAGCAAAATTGTGCAAGTTCAAAAGCTAAGACTCCTGATTTAACTATGGAGATAAAAGCCAATTCTTCAGTCTCTAACTATCTCAGGCATATTATGAAGTAGAAAAATAGAGCTTTTCTATAAAATTTCTATACAGTTTTCTATACAAGTACACAATGCTTTCTTTAAAAACAAATCATATTGCTGGGTTCAGTCTTGTTCTTACGTAAATATTTCTATGAAATTGCTGTACAATTTTTACACCAATTCCCAAGTAGGTAATAATTTTAATGTTACTGGCAATATTGTACTAAAATATATTTTCAGTTATTATACTGAACATAAAATTAGATTAAAGAACCGAATTTTTCATACAATGAACAACAAATTCATGAGAATAAATGTTCAACATATCTAGCAATTAGAAAAGTTCAAATCTAAACTACACTAAGATTTCATCTCACTTCAGTCATAACAGCAATTATCAAGAATACAAGCAACAAAAAACTGTTGGTGAGGATGTGGGGAAAAAGGTATGCTCATACATTGTTGGTGGTACTGCAAATTGGTGAGACCACTATGGAAAGCAGTATGGAGGTTTCTCAGAAAACATGGAATGGAACCCCCATATGACCCAGCTATCCCACTCCTCTGTTTATACTCAAAGAACTTAAGTATCAGCCTACCACAGGGACACAGCCACGTCATGTTTATAGCAGCACAATTCACAATAACTAAAACTATGGACCCAACCTAGATGCCCATCAACAGATGAATGGATAAAGAAAATGTATATATATATACAATGGAATATTACTCAGCCTTAAAAAAGAATGAAATTATGGCATTTGCAGGTAAATGGATGGAGGTAGAGAATATCATGCTAAGTGAAATAAGCCAATCCCCAAAAAACAAAGGCCAAATGTTTTCTCTGATATGTGATGTTGATCCATTATGGCTGGGAATGAGGGGACCTAGGGGAAAATGGAGGAACTTTGTACTGTGCAGCAGGAGGGGAAGGGAGAGATGGTGAGATGAGATGAGCATTATTACCCTTTGTACATGTATGACTGCAGGACTTGTGTGGCTCTGTGTCATGTAGAGCCAGAGAAATGAGAAGTTGTGCTCCATATTTGTACAATGTGTCAAAATACATTCTACTGCCTTGTAAAAATAATTAGAATAAACAAATAAATTAATTACGTAAGAATTGAATTTTTCAGTGTAATCTGATTGAAAGAAATATGTTAGCTGAAGAGCCTGGATCTAAATTCTGGATCCTACATTAGCAATGAAATTCTCATGGAATAAATAGTCTCATGAGGATGATTCTGAGTTCAGTTCCTTTTGGCGAATCCTCTGCTTACCTAACCCAAGTGTCTGATGTTATGTTCAAACAAAAGGAAAGACTATTTACAAGGCTGTGTAAGTTATAAAATAAATATATAAAAAATTACTTACTAAAAAAGGCAAAATTCAAAAGAGAAGGGTTTCCTTCTATTACAGTGGTTTTCTGGTAATATACACAGAATGTCCATTTATTGTAAAGCCTTAAATTTTAAGTTATTGTCTGAAACAAGTTGCAACATATTTTCCACAAGGTCTACTACTCAGGGTTCATGTTTCTGTAAACACTTTCTTGATAACACTACTTTACAATGGCTATCGAACATTTTCCCAGGGTAGAACTGTGTCCAAGAGCAAGACTTTTATTCCCAATGAGCACTGTTTCCTGCTGTGGCTCTGATCTATTCTAGTAAGAATCTCCAAACACTTTAAAATGAATGTGATCATGTAAAAAATGAAAGTTTGTAGTGTGACTACGTGTCATGACAAAATACTTTAAGTGACTATTAAGTTACTTTAACTATTATTAAGTTAAATGTTTAACTTAATAATATTAGTTAAATGTTTAACTTAATAATATTAGCAATGTTTGGTCAAATACAGCATAAATATGTTTGAGAATACATCATTTGTGTTCATTCTCAGGAATATACATAATGTTCACATATTCCATATGTGTCTATTGTAATAAACCATTAAAATAGTATAAATAGTAGTATTCTAAAATAGACTTCCTATCAAAACACAACTCTGGGAAATAGTCATTATAAAAAATTCACAGGTGAGAAATTGGTTTGAGTTTTGTAATTTCAAGTACTTTGCAGAACAAGAAATTTCTCAATGTAGAAGAAAAGTAATTAATTTTTGTATAAACTATAGGGTTTTTTATTACTAATCACAAGTATCGCCCAGAATCATTATACAAATATCTGGCAAAGTTAATTTTGTTATCCTATCAGATGAAATTATTCAATTTCTTTTAGATATCATCCTTTCATTAATTAAAAATATTTTATATATTCCATTATATATGTATAAACCCCACAAAATTATCACCTCCGATCTAAAAATTTCCTAAGTGTAAAGTGGCCTAAAATTGTTAAAATGCAAAAGTAGTAAGAGATCAAGTCAATTCAAACATACAATAATAATTTGATGAAAGGGTAAACACAATTTTGAGCTAAATTCTTTGCTACTTCATTCTTGTTCTTTTTGCCTTTCCAATTTCCTTGCTTTATTATTAAATTTCTTTGATGATGGAGATTACATAACATCATTAAATTCTCACCTGCACAGGGAGTTAGAAAGGAAATCTACAAGCCACGTACTTAATCTCTTTTAATCTCTAAACTGAAGAAAAGCAAACCAGGATGTGTGTGTGAGGGGCCCCGTTTTTACTTGCAAGGGCAATCTCTGTGTCCTGGTGGCTTACATGTTGATAGATACCCTCTGGTGCTGCACCCTTCTGTTCCTAGCCAGGACCCAGGTGACCTGATAGGTCTCTCTCCTGTGTAGTTCTGGGTGTGCTGATTTTCAGTAGCATAGGAGGTCAAACTGAAACTGCAGCTTAGCTTCTGTCTGACTAGGAAATATAAGGATGGTTGCACTGAGTGAATCACTCTATAATAATGACTTGATTTATCACATTTAATATTCATGCTCACCCTTCAAGGTACTTATTACATTAATGGAAAAAATAAGACTTGCAGAGTTTATAAAATTTTCATCATGGTCACATATCAAGTAATGTGGTGTCTGTGGTCAGGTTTCTTTTGTCTGACCCCATAACTGGACTGTTGCTATTTTTATTACAATATCCTTCCTTCTTAACAGAGCTACAGGGAAAGAAGATAGTTCCAGTCTCACAACTCTTATCACGGCTGGCTTTTCTCTTTCTTATGCAATAGATAAAAGAAAAGCCTCCATGATGGATTAGGGGTGATTAAACAGAAAAAAAAAAAACAACTTTACTTTCCCTAAGGGAATATTTAATAAACCAGGCTTTGGAGTCATGTGCAAGCTATTGCATTGAATACTAAAGATTTAGTGATAAATTTCTCATTGTCTCCAGTTTTTACCCTGTAGGGAAGCAAACAGGCAAACAACACAAGTACAATGTGCAATGTGATCCAACATATTATGGATATCATCTGGCAGAGGAACTAAGCTATGATCCAAGTTATATTAGCCACGTCAGCAAAAGAGTAAAGGAAAGGTGATTTTTAAATTGCTTCTTGAAAGCTAATGAGAAGTTTGCCAGGCAGAGAAGAATGTGGTCAATAGAAAAGTAGGATATTCCTCACAGAAAAGACTTTGATAAACAATGGAAGGAAATCTTAATAGGGATCATGATACTATGTAAATGAAACTTTTATCTAATTAAACAATGAGAACAAATAGAAAGTAGATGGGATACAAGAGTATGCAATTAGCCATAATTCCTCATTAGGATAGCATCTAATATAATTTTTTTTGTTGTTATTTTGTGTGGGGGGTGTTGTGGATTTGGGGAAACAGGTTGCATATATATTTATTAGGAGCTCAAGAAAAATGTGTTCCAAATGAAAAAAAAAATAGGAATTTAAGACTGAATAATACTTTGATAAAATATTTAGAGGTAGAAATATATTTAAAGGCAGGTTTAGAATACAGATAAAAAACGTTACATTTAGTTTATCTGGTAATGAGGTATTTTTGTGCCTTTGAAATACCAAATATGGGTCCAGATAAAAGTTGAAACCTCTTTCACTTTTATAAATAGCTATAACCTTTGCCACTCTGAGTTTTGTTCTTACAGGCTGCTCTGGGTAATTGGCTGGTTGGAAGGTTGGTATCTTTATCTAACTTGCAACACAAATGCCATAGTTAAGGGTATTAAATTGTGAATAAGGCAAGAAGTCTTCTCCACTCTTTCTTTGAATGTTTTTGATGTAAGTGACTAATCCCACTTTTTATAAAACATGAATGATTTTTCAGGGAGCTTATTTAGTGGAATGAAAAACTGTTTAATCTTTTCCGTTTTGTATTCTTTAGAGCAAAGGGCATATCTGTAGCCTTTGTGTGAAGTGATGAAGTGGCCTCATCCAGTTTTAGCTTTGGAAAAGACTGTCCTACAATTCTGATATTTTCATGGCTTGCACATTAATTCACCATGGTGAAAATCAGTTCCTTCCCCCAGAGCAAAGCTTTTGCATTGACTTCTAGCAATGAAAAGTGAAAAACTTTTCTAGGAAGAAATAATGCTGCACATTATAACACAATTTTCAGTGGCATTACTTGAATTATCACAATTAGTCTTGAAAATCTCATGATAAAGTATAATAATTTTTATTTCAAACATTAAACTTAATTTAAAAATGTATATGCCATTTCCTCTTTTGATAATTCCCAATATTATTTCTAATACTATGAATAATATGCCCTTTAAATTTTGTTTTATATATTTTGCCAAATGACAATACATAAGAGCTTTAATCTCCAACTCATCTTCATTGTTATTAGGAGGTACTGTGAGATATTTGTTCATGACATCTTGCTGGTACCCTCAGAATTTAATACAACATTTGAATTTTGTTGCTGCATGTTTGGTTCATATTATATGATTCCAGACAAAGGGAGAAACATTGGAAATGGGTTTTATTCAAATGAAAAAATTTATTGAAAGTGCCCCCTTTGTTCTAGAATCTCTACTGTTCATCGTCAAATGTGAGTCAGAGAGGGAACAATTTAGGTGAGAATGTTTTCTGGAACTTTGGCTTTGAAAACTCTTTCTTTAGAGGATGTAGACTTATTGACTCCTTGCTTTCATTTAAAAACAAAAAGAAAAAAGAAAAAAAAAACCTGTCACTCACTGATACACAAATTATTCTTTTAAAGGAATGTATACATACATTCACTGTTCCAGTTTAATATTATCGTGTAAAAATGTAATGACAGAATATAATGGATTTGTTAGAATCATGGATTCTTTGGGTCAAGAATTTTGAAGGGTTACAGTGAGGACAGCTTGTCTTTGTCAATGATTTCTGCAACCTCAGCCAGAAAGCCATGAAATAACCTCACAGCTGGCAGCTGAACTCATCTGGACATGTCTGGATTCATATGCCCTGTGTTTGGTGCTGGCCATCAGCTGGGACTCCAGCAGTGCTGTCAGCTGGGACAGCCATGCCTGACTTATTCATGTAACTTCTTTGAACATGTTAGTTTGAACTCCCTCAGTGAAAAGAGCCAAGTGAAAGCTACATTGCTTTTTATGACCTCGCCATGGAAGTCATACAGCATCATTTCTGCCAAAGTCACAAGCCCTTCAGGATTCAAGGAGAAGAAAAATAGACTTCTCTTATTGGTAATACTACCATAGTCACATTTTAAGAACATGTGGAGCTGGGCGCAATGGCACATGCCTATAATTCCAGCTGCTCAGGAGGCTGAGACAGGAGGATCACGAGTTCAAAGGCAGCCTCAGCAACAGCAAGGCGCTAAGCAACTCAATAAGATCCTGTCTCTAAATAAAATACAAAAAATAGGGCTGGGGATGTGGCTCAGTGGTTGAGTACCCCTGAGTTCAATTCCTGGTACAAAAAAAAAATAAAAATAACGTGGAATAGAAGCTACTATTATGGTTATTTTTAGAAAACACAATCTGCCACTCTCACACACACACATCTTAAATGTTTGATTTCAGGATAAAAGTGTCCTGTATTCATATTTATTTATGTAAAATAATTCTACCATTAGCCGCAGCTACTCAAATTTCTTTGTTGTTTCCTCTTCCTGTTTCTGATGGAAGTGATGCTTATTATTAAATGTGAAAAAGAAATTGTAAATATATTACAAAATAATACTGTAATTGGTTAGCTTTTATAGCTTCAGACCCCATCCATAGTTCTATTTTCTCCTGTAGATATTAATCTCTACATTGCCCCCAGTTAATAGTCCTCAAACACAAATCTGATGGTATTAAATATCACTCTTTGACAATAAAAAAATCAGTAAAGAAGACACCTCTTATAAGTTAATATAATACAGGTATAAAATCCTTAGAATAAGGTTTAACAAGACCTCTCAGACTTAAGCGTTCTCTCCCTCTAAACCTTCCCTATCAGAAGACTTACATCTTAAGGACACATTATATAATTCAATTCCTCTGTGCCTTCACCCATGCTATTTCCGTTTTCTGGATTGCTCTTCCCTTTCCTAGACTTTACTTCCCTTTACCTGACAGAACATGGATTCTTCCCTATCTAGCCCAAGGCATAGCCATCTCTATAAACACAGCTGCAATCTTGCATCTTCTTGATGCATGTGGAGCCACTTTATCTAAATGTGCCTTGTAAGACTTTCTGTAAGGGAACTTGGGCATTTGCTTACAAGCTGTTATTTTTAGTTAGACTGTGGGCCATCAAGTACTAGAAATAAAGTATTAAATGATAACATTTGTTCATCAATTTACACTGAGTACTTATTACACACCAAGAAAAATGTTTAACAAAGGTAGCTGAAACAAAATTGGTTCCAGTTGGCGCTGAGCTTAAAGGTTAATGGGGAAAAGGGAGAACTGTAGACCGTGATTCTCTGTCCTACACAAGTCCCGGGCCATGTGCTATGGCTTCCCTTCCAGAAAAAAAAAAAAAAAAAAAAAGGCACAGGCAGATACAAACTATCCAGCTTCTAGGACATGCAAAGAAAAAGGACACACTTCTCTTCAAATGATACAAATAAAGATTCTAAGGGAAATATAAAAATATAATGTTTGCTCTGTGAGCCATTCTCTTGATTACTTCTCAAAGAAGAAAAGCTACACCCTCCTTTCTCTCCAAATGATTTTTCCTAATTCTTGGTTCAGATGCCTTCTTTGAAGTTCATGCCATTCATATGTATCAGTCTTTATTGTCATCTAATTCTCCCAACCTACACCTTTCCTCCCTGGCCCATTATCTTCATTTATTACCGACATTTAATTTCTGAATAAGGTTCTTTTTTCCATCTTTCTTCCTATTGTCACTCATTATGCCTTGAAATGTTACAAAATAATACTGTAACTGGTTAGCTATTATAGCTTCAGACCCTATCCATAGTTCCTCAGGAAATTCATTCAAGAGCTTGCTTTTCTAACTTCTGTCTCCTCAGAAGAGACAAATAGTTGCTAAGCATAGATCTTGGAGCAACGTTTGTTTAACTGATTTCATCCACATGAGGTATATGCAGCAGAATGATAATAATTTCATAAATTCAGGGGCTCCATACAGGTATTTCTTATAGCTTCATAATTATATGGCAAAATAAAACAGTAATTTCTATTTTGTTTTTGACTTATTTTTGTTCCTGTTTTAAATATCCCTCTCAATTTAATATATTTTCGAATCTCTGCATATTTCTTCTTTATAGTGTCCTGTCAATACTCTCTTCCTTCCTTTGAGGGAAATACTTGTTACTATGGGAATTGAAAAATATGAAAATCAACAACCTGTTCATCACAGAGTATCTACCTCATGGAGAAACAAAATAAAAGCCGAAAGGCAATAACAACTACCAGATGAGTGGTGTGGGAGTATGTTTAACTAGCATCCATCCCCCCACCCAACTTTTTTTTCTCTGAAAACATGTTCCTCTGGATCAAATTTCCAAATACCATCTGCAAGAAAAACAACATTCAGAACATCCCTGACAAAAGAAAATAGAAACTACAATAGAACATTCACTCCCAAACCTTGAAATATCCCCAATATATCAAAATAACACCCACGGCCTAAAAAAAAAATAAAATACAACCACCTACATTCCTTCCCACCTCCTGCATGACTCAAACACACACATTTCCTCTAACTACACTAACAATATAGTCTCCCAGTCAACAATTTTAGTTTGTCTAAACTCAGCAATAATATAATGTAATATATTATGCAGACACAACAGGTTCTACCAATTCAGAAACTTTGGGGGGCAGGGGGTTAAATAAAGAAAGTTGAAATAAGTGTGTTTTATACAAAGGTTATGAATGTTTTCTTAATTGATTAACAAGAGCATCTTTTACATATTATATGCTAAATAAATACCTGCTGAATAGAACTGAAGACAGTTTATACTGATAATACTAAATTATATATACAAGAGGCCAAAATTGTTGACCATCTGGACAACATTTTGCCCAATAGTGAGCCATCCTGGAAAACAACTTCTTTCAAAAAGTTAGACACAGTATCTTAATGAAATTACTGTTTGCTTTTGAAGGAATTAGATGAGGCCAAGTTTTCTTCTATCGATTGCAATTAACAATTATCACTGGTACCTGGTAGTGCTGAGTTTACACTCATCTATGTAGAAAAAATATTGTCCTTTTAAAAATATTTAAGTCTAGGGGAAACTTTGCTTTTTGAAGCCCATTAAACATGAATGTGATTACACAAAAATATATATTTACAAATATGGGTGTAAGCCTAAATTTAATGTCTATGTATTACATGAACTATCCTAAGTTTTTGAAGTATTCATATTATAAAACTGCTTCTTATTCAGTTAAAATATTTCTTGAGCTGATATTATTTTCCCTCACATATCTTGGCTTGAGATCTTCTAGCATAGAAAGCAGAATATATGTGACATAAGTCTTTTCAGAGGACCAGTATTCTAACAGTTGATGGTAATGGTAATGACTGGAAGCAGAATAAGCACTTACTTCCAGAGAAGCAAACAACAGCAAAGCACCATCTTATCCTGTGTATATGATCAAATTTGCCAAGTTAATTATAATCAAGCTTCTAAATTCTTAAATATTTAGTTTTGACTGCCTATTCTTTTTCTTGCACAGATTCTTGCTCCAGCAAAAATCTTTAGTCATATGATTTCAACTATCTTCTTGCTATAGGAATATTTATTTCTGATTTCCATCTGAATCTCTACTTTCAATTATTTGTACTAGGTAACTAGGTATTCAAATATCCAGTGCTCCAGCTCCCTTTCCTATTCACAATGTAGCAAAAGTTTTTCCAGAATGAAATTACTTGAAAAAAAATAAAAATAAAAGAGAGAAATTGGATCTCCCTTTGTTTCCAAGTCTTGTCTCAATTCTTGAACTCAAGTGATCTTTCTGCTTCAGCCTCAGAAGTAGCTTAGGCCACAGGTATGCATCACTGCACTTGGCTTCAGAATTACTAGCAGGTGAGTTTCTCCTTCTGTGTTTTTGTTTTTACCAGGACATTACTTGTAATACCCCCAAGGAAAATATGATATGACAAATAATAAATTTGTGCCATTTTGGAGCCCTTAATCTATCAAGTACACGGTTAAGCATTTCATTGAATGTTTTCTTTTAATCTCCTGAATGGCACAATGAGGTAGCAATATTATATCCAGATTTCTGAAAATGAGGAAAAATAAATATTTAAAATAAATTAAATGACTTATCATGTAAGGCTAGTTTTTAGGGAAGGGGATTTATGGCAAAAATTAAACAGATTTTCATTCTGATCCATTTCACTGAAAATATTTAGTTAATTCTTTTATATTAACTAAGTTACCTAGTACAAATAATTTAACTAGACTTTTCCCTCTTCTGCACTTATTTCACAGGCTCTACATTTCTTCGATTGTCATCTCACTGTGTGTCCCACTTCCATTTCCATGGTCACAACCCTGGCTATGATAGGTTACCAAAGTGAACACAATCCTTTGCAAATCTGCCTACCACCACCAAATGAATGATAGTTCTGTGTTTGATTTTGGGTTGGCTTGAAATTTGCTAAAGAATATTCCAGAAGTGAGTTTGTATGAGTTCTGAATACAAACCTTCAGAGAGTTTCATACTTCTGTTCGCAATCTTGAGGCATCTGGCTCAGCCTTCTGGAAGCTGGGAGACCACACGAGAAGAATCCCAACTGAGCCACATTAGAAAAGCCAGCTCCCTTAAACCACTGTCATATGAAGGAGCAGGACTGCCATGTAGAGCTTACCCTAAATTGCCATGTCATAGAATAAATGGCTAAATAGCTGATTAGAGTTTTGAACCCCTATTTGTGGAACTGAGGCAGGAAGATGAATCTCCCATAGGCAGCTAGGATGAGGACCATGAAGAAGAAAAGCAGGGGACAGGAACATTATGATAACTAAAAATAAGACAGTGGGTCTGAAAGGTAGCCTGTGACTCATACTCCCTGCCAGCATTAACCACAATGCCTTCTTCTGAGTTTGAATACCTGCTTCTGTTCCTCAGAGCTGCAACCACAAACACAGCCCTTCTTCAGTTACCCTTGCCCTTACCCCTAGCAACAACTGACCACAAACAGACCTCAACATGAAATGCTTCCTGTTTCTAAGAGATGTGTCAAAAATCACCAAGAAAGACCCATCCTCTTAATTATACAAATAAGGAATAGCAATTATGAACTTCTGATTGGATTATTAAACTCAGGGCTTGAAGAGCTTGATTGGCACATGCTGGCATCCATCATTCCACCAATTACCTGCGTTGGCCATCAGATATGCCTTCAAAACCCCTAGACAACAGACACCTGTGGGCACCCCTCTCCTGGAGCCCCTCTTCTTTGGGAGCTCTGCTTTCTTTCTGTTACTCTAATAAACCCTGTTGCTTTGCTCTCACCCTTGTGTCTGTGGAATTCCTTCCTCAAATTTGTGAGACAAAGGGCTCAATTGCCTAACTCCATGCTACAGAATGTCCTCTTAGACATGAAAATGTAGCTTATTTACTTATAATTCTGTTCTAGCCAAACTGACCTTCTTATTATTCTCCTGCTTTTATGCTAGTATGTTTCACACTTTTGTATTATTCTCTCATAGTGAGATGTATTGGTTAAATTCAATGAAATATTTTATACTATGATAGAACACTATTGCAGGTACACCAGGCTTGCCATATCGAATATTGGAGATGATTTTAATATATATTATATGTTATCTAATAAATATTATATGTATGTTATCTGACAAATCTCATAGCAAGACTTGTACAAACTTACATAATCAAAAGTTGAAGAGGTACAACAAAGGTGTACAAAAATAGATTAGCTCCAGTTTTAGAATAATTGAATTATATGAGACTTTATTTTGTTTCTCAGATTTCAGGTTTTATGTCTGTTCAGTACTTACCCTTCTACTTCTGATAATGCATTTCTGGGGGATCTCATGATCATGTTAATAAAAACTGCACATATATTCAGCTTCTACCATGTTCCAGACACTATGATATTAAGACATACTTTATTCTTACAATATACATATCCTAATTGCTTAAAATATTACTATAAATATACTATATATTATCATTCAATATTTTATTCAGTTTGGTTTAAAGAGCAAAGGGATTATAGTTTAAAAATTATTCAAAATAACTTATTGTTATAAATCATCTCTCTTTCCTGAAGTTCTATGAATTTCTATGAATTAAAGTTCTATGAATTTCTCCATATGATGAGTTCTGGAAATCATTCAAAGTCCATGAGTCTATGCTTCCTAGTTCTGCACACTCTGGCATATTTGTATTATATGATAAATTATGAATAAAAATAGCTAGATGCATGAAATGTATTTTAATTATCCTCCATAATAAGAATAGAGAGATAAATATTGCTATAATATTAACAATCCTGGTGAGTATAATTGTCTGAGCTAAGGCTCTTGGAAACCAAGATAAGGACATGCAAGTTGAGTGTTGAGGCAGTGAGATGGTTTCTTATCAGGTTGAGTAACTGGATTTGGAGTCAGCTAAAATAGGTACTAAAAGCAAGATTCAATTATTATAACTGATCTCTTATAGCTCACTGCTGTTACTATATACAAAAACACAAACGAACATTTACAAATTGCAAAGATTACTCGACACTAGAGAAATAAGGAACAAAGGACAGACTCAGAATTCATAGAGTCCAAGTGTGATTTGCATAATTTTATGTTGCCTCAGCAACCATTTTGAATTTGTCAGATGTCCTCCTACCAGAAGCTTTTGACACAGTTTCTAGTTCTATACCTTCTCGAGTTCCTCAGTGTGGTCAATCCAGGTGTGTGCCTCGTATAACCACCTCCTGGTGACCATCCTCCTTTGGAACAGATACACTCAGCCTATTTGTCTGGCTCCACTGACCCTCACATTCCATGTGGACTGTGCAGATACACTACTGTGACCACCTCTCAGTCACAGTATGACCTCTTAGAAATCCTGCCTGCTTTCTTGAATCCACCAATTAAAACTCCCCTCAGAAACCTGTTTGGATAACATGGTGGATTCAATAAAGGCACAAACTTACAGTTCTCTCTCTTTCTCTCTCCTTGTGCTTTTTGACATCTGTGTGTGGTCTGTGGATATCCACATATCCCCAAGTCCTATACGTTAGAAAATCCTTATTTTCATCTTGAGATTTTTATAATCATTGATGGGGTACTCTTCATTTTAGAAATCCTATATTAAAACACAACAAACTGGAAGATCAGTGCTCAACTTCAAAAGAAAACAACTGCACAAAGATTTGATAACTCAGTCATTTAGAACAGACTGGAAATAACCTGACTCAACAAAATTCCATGTTTGAAACAATAAATAATCTACAAAAAACCCAAAGATTTATTATTCAATTTAAATATTCAATAATAGTATAAGTTTATATTTGAAAGTAGTAAAGTGAGTTGACACTCCAAAATAGAATTCCAGTGATTAGTGAAAATATAATTCAACAATATAATTACACAGATTGACAAAATCTGTTTTTGTTGTATTCAGGAAGAGGACTAGTTTCCAGCTCTGGGTTCCCTATTGAACAGCTATAACAACAAACTTTATTACAATCTTTGAAAGCAAACTAAGATGAAACAATGTCAAACATAAAGTTTATAAAGAAGCCAATAACACTTTAACCTGCAAAAAATGTCAAGTTTTTTTTTTCAAATTAAGTTCTGTAAAAAATCAGATGCATTAAATATGTGCTATTAAAATAAGAATGATACATCATAGAAAGTTTCTTGAAAAGTTATTATTATTTTCTGTAGACAGTAGTGTGCTGTTCCTCATTGTTCATTAAGAAAAAAAAAAGAATTCTGTTTTGTTAAATAATCCATTCTCCACCATAGCTCAATGAAGAACTGCTATAAAAATTCACTTCTGAAAATTGATAAAAAATCATTCAGGCAAACAGAACTGGTATTTACACGGGTTATATGTAAATTGGTGATCACACTAAGTATATTCCCTCAACTATGGATTTTTTATTTTTAAGGTAAACCATTTTTAATTATGTCCTATCAATATTCCTTATAATAGCATTTACTACTTTATGCTTTTATCTCTAAGAGAACTAATATTTACATAAAAGTAATCATTAGCAATGTCAATTTTGCAAAGGATTTTTATTGGTTCATAAAATACAAAAATTTTGAGTTTTTTTCTTTTTTTTAGAAAAGAGTATAATTCTTTCTCCAGTAACAGATTAATAAAGTATAAATTTCAAATATTTTAGAAGGAATTATTACAATTCTTAGATTTATATGTTTTCCATTTCATATAATATGGTTAAGAACATGCCCCACAAGGTGGTGCTCTTTATTTAAAAAATGCAACAGGAAACACTTTTGTTTCATATTTGCATAGTGTTCAAAGGCATAATACAGCCTTCGGTATATTGTAAATCACCAAATGAGCAGTGAAAAAGCATTTATTAGTTAAAATTTGCTTGCATTGGATTTTATTTTTTAAAATGCTGGTGTTTAAATACATTTGGGTAGCAATTACAGCTATTGAAAATATAGATGGCTTTAAAATATTTATGGTTAAATTCTGAATAGAAAAATTCATTACAGACATAAGCAAAAACATGGAGGGAGAGATAGTCAGAAGATCAATGTGGCCAGAACAGAAATTGTTTTCTGGAAATAGAGGGAAGCCAGAAAATAACATGGAAACACTATATTGGAAACACTTTAATATTACACTTAGGGCAATGAAGTCATATATCAAGCACATTTTATTATCTTCTATACAGCTATTGTTGAGGGAAAATAGGTAAAAATAGGAGAGAGATAAAAAAGGGAAGGAATAAAAATTGCATCAGGACAGCAATTTTGCCTTCCATATATTTCAGAGATCCTATTTTCTGACTATGAGGTAAGAGACTTGAAGGTGCAACTTCAGTGTGCTTAGTTCCCTCAAAGCTCTCAGAGTGCTACATCTGACCCCATTGATACCCACCCAGTGTTCAAAATTTTATATTATTTGTATATATCAACTCTCGGCCCAAGTCAAGTAGTTTTTCTGGTAACCAATCACAGTAAGGATTATATGTGTCAGTACTAGAAAAAAATAAATTAGCTGAGGATTTCTATTTCTACCTAGGATATAAAAAGTGTCATGGGAATATTGTTCCCATTCTAACAACAAAAAGCCAGGCAATCTTAAACACACACACACACACACACACACACACACACACACAAATAAATAAAATAAAACAACAGCAACAAAACACAAAACATTATTTTTCCTTAACAATCAGAGAACTCAGGACTCAATGCAGGCCAAAAAGCCAAATTTCAAGGGTTGACAAGTTGAGGAAAGAGAGGACCCATTAACTGAGGCAGCTGTCAAGTGGGTAAGGCAAAGGCTACTAACTTTTAACAAACCTTAACGACTTAGCATGGGCTGTCATGTTCAGAATTCCTGAAAAGTTCCATGCCCAAGGGAAGTCTGCACTTGCTTGACCACCGGTTCTTTTATGTGATGGGTTCAGCTGCTGCCTGGGGATAGATATGAAAAAAGAAAATACATCTGTCTCCAAGGGAAAGCAGAGGACCCTTCTAGAATCCAACATTTGGTCCTGCTTTGATAAGAAGAGCCATCTGTCTGCCAGGAAAAAAAGAGAAAGAAGGAGAATGAGGAGAGGTAGGAGATGGAGGAGGAAAATGAGGAGGGGTAGAAGGTGGAGGAGGAGGAAGAGGAGGAAGAGGAGGAAGAGGAGGAGGAGAAAGAGGAGGAAGAGGAGGAGGAGAAAGAGGAGGAGGAGGAGGAGGAAGAGGAGGAGGAGAAAGAGGAGGAGGAGGAGAAAGAGGAGGAGGAGGAGGAAGAGGAGGAGGAGGATAAAGAGGAGGAAGAGGAGGAGGAGAAAGAGGAGGAGGAGGAGGAAGAGGAAGAGGAGGAGGAGGAGGAAGAGGAGGAGGAGGAGGAGGAAGAGGAGGAGGAGGAGGAGGAGGAAAACTTCCATAAGTCTCTGAAAAGAGTGTCTGATAAGTGTCTGATAAGCAAAGGACAAGTGAACTTTCTCATCCCTTACACCCAGGCCAAGATCAGGTGCTACTGACATTTAGAAGCACCCGGCTCTTAACCAGCACTTGACAGTAGGAAAACCCATCTGCCATTGGGAGAGGAATAGGCACCTGCTCAAACCCAGAAATATTTTGTGATAAAATGAAGGGGTCAATTGATGTGTAAGAAAGGCAAGAAACTAGCTTGTGAAAATTAATTCAAGGCAAAGATCATTTTCTAGTCTTTGCCAGAAGGAAAGGACTTGAGTATGAAATGAAGGGGCAGGGAAATGAAGGCCAAATTCTGCAGTTCGTTGCACAAAGCCAGCTTAAACTCTGGTTGAAAGAGAAGGAGTAAGACCCAAACTCCTTTACCCTTGTTCCTGCAATCCACCTTGCAAAAAGTTGCAAGAACAACAATATATCATTAGAAAAGGCACAAGAATGCAAAGAAAACCCTCACCACTCCCTAATGTTGCATAGGCATGCAGAGTTCTCCGTAAGCTGAAGGAAGAACGGGACCCCTTAGACAAATCATCTGATATTCCAATATGCATTCGAAATACAGCATACAGGCAGTACACAAATGGAGAAATTTTAAGTCTGTATTGTATTGAAAGTTATCTACAGTTATACTAAATCACAAATCTACCTCCATTAAAATCTACAGACTCAATATCCAAATTAATGACCTGATCAATACACGTTTATAAACTTTATGAATTTTATCTAAATCTCTTCTGGGTACATGGTTTGATGTTGTATTTCACACAGTTCTTGGCATGCAGTTACTACTTCCACAGTTACACAGCAATAAGAAAAGAAGGATGAAAGAGTTACAGCATAAATAATAAAATAAGTAACTATTATTGGTATGTTGAAGGAGTCAGTAAAAAAAGAGTGAAATGCATGTATAAACAAAGGGATTATTTTGGCATAAAATAAAAATTAAGTGAAAAAATCAATAGAAACGTTAGAAATAAAAAAGGTAGAATATCATAGATAAAAATTATCTTGATGGGTTTAAAAACAAATTAGATACAGTAGAAGAATTAGCAAAGTTGAAGATCAGTGAAGTTATTCACATCTGAAACAAAGAAAGAAAGAAAAAAAGAAGGAAGGAAGGAAGAAAGAAGGAAGGAAGGAAGAAAGGAAGGAAGGAAGGAAGGAAGAATGGGAAAACGAGTATAGGAGTGTAGAACATTCAAAGTTGTAAGGCATATCACACAGTTCTATACATGTATACATTTAAAAAAATAATGAAAAACAAGCTATCTATTCAAAAAGTGCAAAAAAAAATTAAAGAAAGAGAAATGAGGAAAAACAAATAGCAAATCATAGTAAAACTCCACTAAACAATCAAGATACAGAAAAAAATCTGGAGGCAAAAGGTATCATCAGGAGGCAAAAGACAAATATACGGAGGAACAATAACTAGAAATTAAAGGTGACTTCCTGTTAGAAACCATGCAAGCTAGAAAACCAGAGCAACAATTTTAATGAAAATTAAAATGTAATCTCTTAAGATTCTATCCATTGGAAAATACCTTTATCTAGGATTATATTGAAAGTAAAATACCTCATGACCCAAGTGTTTTAGTACAGAAGTAAGGATAGTTGAATTGAAATCAACTGAAACAATTTACTAGAAAAGAAAAATAACACAGTTTTCTCAAGAGAAAGGCAGAAAAGTAACTTAAAATTTAAATCAATTCATAAAAACAGCCACTAGCAAACTACAGATAGGAAAGAAGCTCTTCTACTCGAAAGAAAAGCATTACTAAAAAATCACAAAACAACAACTATTTTAGTCAGCTTTTCATTGTTGTAACCAAAACACCAAATAAGAACAACTTAGAGGAGAAAAAAGTTTATCTTGAACCCACAGTTTCAAAAGTTGCCCTCTAGAGACTAGCTCCATTGCTACAGCATATCATAGTGGAAGGACTTGGTGGAGGAGAGATGCTCATTTCACAGTGGGTTTAGGGAACAGAGAGAGCATGGGAAGCAGGAAGGGGCCACAAGAAACATGTACCCAGGCGTGGCCATGTCCTAATGACCCATCTCTTCCAACATGTCCCACCTGCCTATAGTTACCAGTCAACAATCCATTCAAACTAGACATGATCAGGTTACAACTGTCATAATCTAATCACTTCTCCTCTGAACATCTGTGCATTAACAGGAGCCTTGGAAAAAAACCTCATATCCTAAAGGTAACAAGAAGAAAATCCCATCACTAGCATCATTTACACAGAAGTTCTACTAGAAGTGAAAAGAAGTTTTTATGGTACGCTTGCAAGATAGGAGGCCAGTATAGAAAAGTCAAGTGTATCTATGTACCACCAATGAAAAACTGGAAATTATAATATTGAAGCAATTCTGAGAAAAATTTTAAAGTACTTAAATCAGAGGATGTTCCATGTTCACAGATCAGAAGATGAATACTATTATCAGTTCTCCCAAAATTGATGTACAGATTCAACTAAGCCTCAGAATGTAATTTTTCTGTCTCCTTTTGTGGGTTTTTTTAATTGAGAAACTTAAAAGCTGATCTTAAAATTTATTCAGAATGTGAAGGACTGAGAATAGATGAAACAATTTGAAAATAAGAACAAAAGTGTAGAGCCTTCAAAGATTTGAATAAAACTTTGGTAATCAAAATTCTGGTAATTGTAAAAAAAGATAGACTTATATATGTAAGATGGACCAGTGCATATGTGGTCATTTGATTTTCACAAAGGAGAAATTTAAGGGAAGAAAGGTAGTCTATAAAGAAATGGAACTGAACAACTGAAGCAGAAAAGAACGTCCTACACAAATTAACCATTCATGCCTGGATCACATGCCTAAATGTCAGAACCAAATATATAGCAATTCTAGAAGCACAGGTAGGGTAAAATCTTTTTCACATTACTTAGGCAAAAATTAATAGAACTCCAAAACAAAAATCATAAAGAAAAAAAGATAAATTGGACATCAACAAAATTCGAATTATCCTTGAAAGACAGAGTTAGAACAAGTAAGAAGACAAGCAATTGATTTTGAAAAATATTTACAATACACATTCTGATAATGAACTTGTTTCCTTCTTTTCTCTGAAAACTGAAAAAGACAAAAAGAGTTTTAATATTCATTCAGATGGCCAGTAATCACATAACCATATGCTTATATCGTTACTTATCAAGAAATAAAGACTATGCTCTAAATAGATATTAGGACATTTTCACTAGAACAGTTAAAATCAAAAGGAGTGACAATACCAAATGTTGATGAGGCTATGGAACAGTTTAGAATTCTCACACATTGATGATGCAAATGGTATGTCCCTTTGGCAAACAGTGTGTTAGTTCCTTATAAAATCAAATATGCATTTATAAGACAACCCAAAAATCTTGATTTTAGGTGTCTACTCAAAAGACACAAAAATCATATTTGAATAGTCAGAGGATATTTGCTCTTAATAGCTAAACACTGGAAATGGCCCTAATGTCTCTCAATTAGAAAGACCATGAAATATTAATTTAATAGAACACTATTCACCAACAATAAGGCAACTATTTTACAATACTGACACACACAAAAATGTAGAAGAACCTCAAAAGCATTATGCTAACTGAAAGAAGTTATTCTGTGGGAGTCTATGGATGTGAGATTTAGAAGTGTCAAAACTATAATTAAAGAAAGCAGATCAGCAGTTTCTATGGCATGAGTGGCAGGGAGGGGTTCAACTGCCAAGGGGTCCAGGAAAATTTTTAGAGCCAATTAAAAGTTCATGGACACTATCAAGTTTGCTTGTTTGTAGCTCTAGGAGACTAACCAGCAGGAACTGAATAGGGTGATTACTGTTCCTGAGAACAGAGTGGATACCACGATAGAGGAATGGGAGGGGTTAATTACTATGGGAAGGTTATAAACCAAAATATTCAGAATATGGGCCTGATAGCTTATTTGGCTGACTTTACTAGTAAAACATGGTGTATTTTGTAGCATAAAGAGATTTCTGCTCTTAGGGTTAAGTTCAAATCTATGGTTCTAGAAATAAGAGAGCTAAAATCCCAATAATATACTCTATAAAAATAACTCTTTTATCAGAATTAGTTCTTTCATGTTGTGAAGGGATCTTAATAGGTTAATTGGTAGAGATATGTCATATGTAGAGGGATAGAGTTAGGGTAAAGGTTTTTTTTCATAATAAATATATGAGTTTATCATATTAGAAGCATGGATAGGTTGCTCAAATTCATAGGAATGATATGGTGAAAATAAACGTCTTGCTGATGAAATTAGTTGTAAATATTGCAGGTGTTAGTGGATTATAAAGTGGTCCTAGGGAAAGATTATGGCTAGGGTGATATATTGATGTGGTGGTGATTGAATGATTACAGATATCTTTTAAAAAACTAATCTCACAACATACTTTTAAAAATGTGAATTTTACTCTCCACATATTGCACTTAGATAAAATTTTAAATAAGTACATTGGATGGGTTGCACACACTTTGTTATTACTCTTTAACATGGTTTCTTTCTAAGAGGTTTTCAAAAATAATTTTGATTATTTTTCTTTTTCATTTCCGTGTGTCTTTCAAATACAACTCCTGATGCACAAGAAGCAAATCTATATAAGTATGAACATAAGTCCTATAAGACATAGGAGATAGTGAAATTTCTTGAGTAGGAGAATGAAGTTAAATGTACACTTGAGGGAGGTTAAACTAGATCTAGTATTCAAAAATGGCTTCCGGAGTTAAGAGGACAGGGGTACGTGTCTGGAAAGCTCTGTAATATTTCTCAAACAATCAATATTCATTTCTGTGTATGATTGTAAGTGAAAGATTAAAGATCAAAGAGATTTGGGGTCTGGAGTCAGAGACTTTAGACTTAGTGGTATGTGGTGAAATTTCTGATAATTCCTGACAACTGTAAAAATGTAAACATGTACAGAAATTCATTTAGACAAGAAAATAACATGGAAAAGTAATTTTCCTTGATATGGTAAGGAGAAAGAGGAACCTTTAAGGCAGAGAGAGCAGTATCACATGCTGCAGGGAGGGCAGGAGAAATGAATAATGAAATTAGGTCATTGGTTTCAATTATTACAGATCTAAATATAATGTTTAAGATACTCTTTTCAATGGCAAGGCAGGGTGGAAATTATTTTGTGTAAAACAAAGGAGAGAATCATAGCTGAAAAATTCTTGCAAGAGGCACAGCATACTATTATGAGAAATCAGCCAATCACAAAGGCAATATAGTTCCATAAATGTGTTTCATCCAGGGACATGTGGAAGTTGAGAAGAAGGACTTAATGGGAAGGAAGAGGTTGCTGGAGGAAAAGGGATACTGAAGGTTAATAGGTCCCTGAGGAGGTGGGAGACAAAGGAGAGCAATGTCATGGGTAGAAACCAAGAGAGAAGGAGAAAAAATGAGATATTTATTCTTGCTGCAGCAAGTAATTTTGAAAGAAAACCATTTTCTTTCTTAAATTTTGAGTAAGTAGTTGAAGGTTATTGTATCAGTGCTATACTACATGATTAGAACTTGAAAGTGCTATTTTATTCCTATCTTTTCTAGTTACTCTTTCCTTTATCCCTCTACTTGATTCTTCCTCTCCAGGCCAGTTTTTCAGGTGATGGTTCACAATTATGTTACTTTAATGATGTTATGACTGAAGGCTACAAATGGCTCAGAGTCTTAATTATAGTCATGAAAGGATTATCACAAATCCTCACATAACAGAAAAATGCAGGTTTAATTTTACAGATAAGAAAACTGATGTTCTGTGAATATAAGTAGCTTGTCTAAAACCAAAGTATTAATCAGTAATAAAATTGGGATTAAACCCTATGGTCATTTCTTATACTTTATTCTTATCTGACTTAACCACAGTATTTAATAAATATTCTCTGTTTTTTTTTTCCCTTTGCTCTAATGAAACTAGAGTCTATTATTGCCTTTGGAGAATAGAAATCCCTTGTAATTAATTCCAAAGAGAAATTTCAGCTTTGTATCAGTCAAAGCAAACCATTGATCTTAGCTCCATTTCCACCCACATTATGACACAGGGAGGTGATTTGTCCTTTCCCAGCCCTGATTTTTTTATTTGTAAATAAAGGTAAACAGTTGCAGAGTCTGCAAGGTATTTTCTGGTTTTTCATTTCTATCAATCTAAAAATGGAATAGGTGGGAAGGAGGAGGCCTATTTTGTGAAGGAACCAAATTTAGGATTGGCTATAGGTTCAGATTCTCCTTTACTCTTTTAGATTTTAAATATGGACACTTCAAAAAAAGTCATACCATATGAGCTGGCTATGAAATTAAAAACAGAATGTTACTGAGGCTTATTGCTCATGAGCTAACAAAAGCAACGTGAACTGGATTTGTGGAATTACAAAAATGTTATTGGCAATTAGATTCAGAATTCCACCTTTATCCCATCTCAAATGGTAAACAATAGCATAAAGACACAAAAAAAGCCAGAGAGTTAAAATTTTCCCAAGATGTTAAGGACTAAGTCTTGAACTCAATCATTAAGTTCACAAATCTCTCTCTTATATAAAAATAAATCAGTTGTATCCAGGACTGTGAGGCAACAGGACTTCATTCCCCAGTTCCCTCTCTTTCCTTCTGATATAACAGTTCTAAATTTTCCTGAAAGCCCCTTACCTTGTTATGGTGGAGATAGGAGGTATCCCCAAAGCCCATGTCTTGGTCATACAAAAATGTTCAGAGGTAAAATAATTAGACTATGAGAGCTGTAATCAGTGGATTAATTCACTAATATGAATTAACTGGATGGTAATTATAGGTAGGGTGTGGTTGAAGAAGTAGGTCACTGTGGGGTGGGGTGTGCCTTTGTGTTTCATATTTTGTCCTTGGTAAATGTAGCTCCCTCTCTGCTTCCATGTCTCGAGCTATTCTTGTCCACTTTGCTTTTCTGCCATGATATCCTGCCTTACCTTGGGGCTCAGAGCTATGGAGTCAGTTGGTCATAGACAGTACCTCTGAAACCATGAGCCCAAATAAACTTTTCCTCATCTTCATTGTTCTTATCAGGTCTTTTTTTTTTCCATAGTGACCAAAAAGCTAACTAAAGCCTTTATGGCATATTTTTTTCTCAAAATTCTTTAAATATTTGCTTGGTCTAGGACTTTTCTCTTTCTGCATTCTCTCCCTGAAGGTCTCACTATTTTTATGCTTTTAAATACTATGTACACAATAGTGTCAATGAAATTTAAATCTCAGTCCACATAAATATGTCATACACTTCAAGCTAATTAACATTTCCCTTCTCATTCCCACTCCAAGTCTCTTTCCTTGGAGTCATCATTTTGGTAAATGTCATGAACATCTATCCATCTAATAGCTCAGCCCAAAACTAAGGGGCATTTTTATTTTCCCCCAATATACAACTCCAACCCATCAGCAAATCATCATTTCTAACTTGATTATATCTCAACCTGGTTCACTTCTATGTTGACATCATTCTGAATCAAATTTCCACCATATTTCCAAGATTTCTTCAGTAGCTCAGTTCCTTTCTAATTCCTCTTGCTTTAATTCTTGTCCTATTCTACTTAATTCTTAAGGGAAACCACTGTAATATTTTTTCAAAGATATATCTTATCATGTTATATCCTCACATATAAGCCTACCATGGTTTTCCAATCCACTTGAAATAAAGCACAAATTCCCATAAGATCCAACATGATCTAGTTGTTGCCTCTCACTCTGCTGAGGGCCATTACCAAGTAGGAATGACGCATCGAAATTTCCTTGCCAAGCGTACCCAATGCTGCTTAGAGGACATTCAATGGGACAATGCATGCATGCTTTAATAAGGTGACCTTGCTCAAGGACCAAGGCGGATCCGGGTTTAGAGCTGATCAGGTTTGAGGAAGTAACCGGCTCCTTGAGTTTAAGGCGTTGCCAGTTTAAAACAATGGGTTTTAGGGAAGTTGGAGATTGAAGATTATTGCTGGGATTAGGGTGTTCCTGCTGCTTGTTCCCGTTGAGTTCTCGTGATATTAAAAGGGGATTTGGAGATAGCTCATGGAGTAGGTGAATTGTGCGGGCAGACGGCAGAACGCGATTGCCCCTGGACCTGTGTGGAGGCGGTGTGAGAGCGGGAATAAAGAATTGCTGTTTGAACCTACAAAGGTGTGTGGTAGCTCGTGATTCTGGTGCCAAGCCGAGACCTTGGCATCACTCAAATCACTGTTTTGTTTTGTTTGGGAACTGGAGATTAAACCCAGGAATTCTGTACCACTGAGCCACATCCTCACCCCCCTGTATGCTTTATACTGAAACAGTGTCTAAGTTGCTTAGATCCTCACAAAGTTGCCAAGTCTGCCCTTGAATATGCAACCTTTCTGCCTCAGTTGCCTGAATTGCTGGGATTATTGATATTTGCCACCATGCTTGGGCACTTCAATCACATTTAATGTCACTCTGCCTATAGTTCACAAAATCCAAGTCATATTTAGGTCCTGTGCTTGTTGCTTTAGTATCCTAGGGATGATGTAATAAATTACCACAAAGGTGGTAGCTTCTGGATATAAACTATAACATATTTATTCTCTTACAGTTCTGGATATAAGGAGTCTGAAATCAAGGTGTCAGGAGGTTGGATTACCCCTGAAGATCCAAAAGAGAATGGATTCCATGTCTCTCTTTCAGTTTCTGGGGGTTTGCAATCCTTGATCTTCCTTGATTTATCAATGTATCACTGCAATCTCTGTCTCCATTTTCACCTGGCAAACTGCTCTATGTGTCTTGATGTCCTTTCCTCTTCTAATAAGGACACAAGTCATTGAATTTGCAGCCTATCCCTAAATCAAGGATGATTATGTCTCAAGGTCCTTAACAAACCAAATCTACAAATATCCTATTATAAAGTAATATTCTGAGGTTCTGATTGTACATGAAATTGGGGAGCATTGTTTAACTTACTATATGACTTGTCATGATTATTCTATATTTATTCCTCAGGTGATTCATCTTTCAAAAGTCACTTCCTTAGAGAGATCTTACTTGGTTTTGCCTTCCATTCTAAATTATGTCTTTCTATTCTTTCCTTTACAATTCCAGCCAAACAAGTATAATTTCAGTGAAATATTCTGAATATCTATCTATCTATCCATAAACTACATACTAAATATAAGTGTAAGGGTAAACATGTAAGTATTGAAACATGCATGTGTGTGCATGTGCTTAAGTGTAGGTATAAATGCATTTGCATGTACTCCTTGTCTTCAGTTAAGGACATTAGAACATTTCTTAACATAACTTTGTGCTGGCAAACACTCAAAGGAAACTAATAAGGAATAATTGGAGAATATCAGAATCTCCTGAAAAGTGATGAGCACTAAAGAGGAAGAAAATAAGATGGGGAGAATCATCTGTAAATCTAAAACAGCATCTTTACAAGATATAAGAAGATAAAGGAAAGATACACAATGGGAACACTTTGAATTATGAGATCCAGGAAAAAAATCACTTATTCTCTAAAAAAATAAGATACAAACTCTTTCAGTCTATAAATATTAGTGTAAGGATTATAGAGTACTCTGAGAGAATCAACAAAACAGGAGTACCTTTTAGGGCTTCCCCCCACCTGCAAAAAAAAATATATGTGATTGCCAAAGGCAATAGCATCATAAAAAAAGGAAAATGAAGGAAATCATCTTTCTGATCTCTTCCTGTAAAATTCAACCTTGATAAGAGATAAGAAAGTTAGATATGGATCTATGAATATCTGACTGATGGGATTTAGATTGATATGTGAATAATATCTTCATATACTTTAGGAAAACTTGCATTTTATGCTCATATTTTAAAATCCACTTGAATTCTTGGCACATCTCCAACATTAATACAAGTGAAATTTCCTTCCGAGTATCTACAGCTATTTTTCTTACTATAATATCTTGAAAATGGAATTCCTTCACCTTCAAGTAAATATTTAAAATTATTTTAAGAGCAATAAAATATGTGGGCTTGAGTTAATACCTTGAATATTTTAGAATTAAATTTACCAAGTACTAGAACATAGAAATCTTCATATGTTCCTTATGGCATCCAGCAATATTTGGTTTAGATAAGCAATTGAAGACTACCATATAATTCAACCAGAAAAGCAGGTTAGTGCCTCCAAACAAATGATTTCATAATCGAAAACATTTTAAATGGTATAAAGGAAGGAGTGGATGGAGGGAAGGAGGAAGAGAATATTTCCCTGTGACCCAAGACATCAGCTGTACTTTTAGTTTCATACTAGCCACTTCCTCTAAAAACAATACTGAGTAAAGGCTTTTTATACTGTAAACTATTTTTAGGGTAAGAAATATTAATCACAGTATTAACAAACGTGAAATAAAACATCATTACAAGTAACAAGTTGAAGACACATCAATTTTTAAAAGCACACTAATAGAATACCCAAAGCAACTATCGTTAGTGATGTAATCATTCTATTTGTCTATAGAACTGAAGCTTCTCAGAGTAGCAAAACAAAAAGAATACAGAATTATTGTTTAAATCATCATCCTAGTGAGTCTTTCTGTTAATTAGTATATAGGCCTTGCATTTCTGGAGCAAACTCAACTAGGTCCTCATGGCATATCCCTATTTATTGCTTCATTAAATTTACTAAAATTTTATTTAGGACTTTTATAATCATATCCATGGGAAATTAACTTTTATTTTCCTTAGCAATTGTCTTATCAGCCTTTGTTTCAAATATGGCTTTCTGTGCTATACAGACATTTAGGGTGAGGAACACGTTCATTCTGTCTATAATCACCTGCTTTTGACTGGGAGCAAGACCTGTGTCTTGCTTCTACCTAAATAAAATGTGGAAAAGGTAGTGGGAGGTAACTTGGGAAGATATGTACACACACAGAAAGAGATGGATAGAAAGAAATATGTAATAACAACCATGTGAGCTCAGGAAAGAATTCCAACCTGTAGATAAAAAAGCACCAAGCCTGTGCGTACCTTGATTGCAGTTAAACACTCTGCAAAGGTGTAGCTAAGCTAGCCTTGGACTCCTGACCCATAGAAACTGAAATAACTGTGTTGCTTTAAGGCTTAAGGTAGTAGAAATTTGTTAAGCAGCAATAGAAAACTAATGCACCTCATGAAACAACCTGGAAGTGCCTATTTTAATTGTCTTTTAGAGCTTTTAATTGTTGGTATAATTCCTTCCTTAACAAATTGTAGAATTCGCTGAAGAAACCATCTGGCCCAGGAGTTTTCTTTGAAAAGGTTTTTAATTGAAGATTCTATTTCTTTGATGTAAAGTATTATTTATGTTATTCTTTATTCATTTGTAGGTTTTAAAAATCTATTTATGTAAACTACTATTTGCATATTTCTTTATTTCCTGATGTTAACTCAGTCAAAGCTGTTTTTCTAGGAAATTGTCCATTTAATTTATAATCTTCAATTTAAAATTCATCATAAATTGTATTCAAAATATCTTTCATTGTCTGTAGGCTGTATACTGTTCAATTCTGTTATCATGGCACCCCATCTCCATGCTGAGGATCTAACCTAAGTCCTTGCACTGAGTCTATATTCCAACTCCTCTCCCTGCTTATGTTTATTTTCACTGTCACACTGGTTTATTTAATGAATTACCAGAGAGTTGGCAATGTCACTAATTTTTCAAAAGATTAACTTGTGGCTTTATTTATAGCAAAAATTACTATAAATGTATGGAACATTTATAGTAATTTTTGCCACTAATCTCATTGTTTTCCTATTCATGTATACTTTAAGTTTTATTTGCTCTTTTCTTCCCCTAAGTTCTTCAGATGAATACTTACAACAGTGATTTTTATTATTTATTTTTTTCTAGTGATTAGATTTTAATGCTATAAATTTCTAAATGGGGTTTAATTACCTTCTATATGTCAAAATGAAATATTTTAATATCACTGAATTCACAAAGGTTTTATTTATATCATTTTGAATTATGCTCTTACAAATGAGTTAATTATAAGTATCTGTGTTATTTCTAAAAATTTTAGTGCTTTTTAGTTATAAGTTAAAATAGTTTTGTCTTTTAGTACTAAATTTGCTAAGCTCCACTATTGAAAGAAAATATTGTCTGCATTATTTCAATCCTTTAAAATAAATTAAGCCTTCTTATATGGTTCACATTTGGTCATTTTTTGGAAATAAGCACAGATGTCCACACAGATATATGACTGAGGTAGTTTACTTATCGTATTGCTCAAGTTATCATTATCTTTACAGATTTCATCATATTGTTCAATTGGGTAACTGAGAAGAATATATTAAAATGTTCCACCATGGCTGAGGTTTTTCTTTGTTGTATTTTTGTTAAATTTTTTTATACTTAAATGATTACTGTCAGACGCAATTTGTATTCCTAGTATACGAATTTTTATAATGCAATATCTCTCTTGTTATATGTTATGGTTTGGATGTGAGGTGTTCCCCCAAAGCTCACATGAGACAATGCAAGAAGGTTTGGTTGAGAAATGATTGGGCTAAAACCTTAGCGTCATCAAGTGAGTTAATCCCTAGTGGGATTAACTGAAGTGGTAGGGTGTGGCTGGAGAAGGTGGGGATTGGGGCTTGGCTTTGGGTATATAATTGTATCTGGAGAGTAGAGTCTGCTTTCTGGTCACCACATGTGAACCGCTTCCCTCAGTCACACTCTCCAACCATGACCTGGGCCTCACCTTCAGCCCTGAGGAATGGAGCCAGCCTTCTATGGATTAAGACATCTGAAACCATGAGCCCTCAAAGGGACTCATCCTCCTCTATAACTGTGCTGGTCAGGTCCTTTAGTCACGGCAGCGAAAAAGGGGGAACAAAACATTATATTTCATAATCTTTTCTTAAAGTCTGTGATTTCTGATATTGACATATTACACAGACTTTTTGTTAATATATCATGATACATCTTTTCTATCATGTAATTTCAATCTTTATTCTCAAATTTTATATCTTTTGTGAAAATATACTTTCTTTTCAAGAAATTATTCTCACAGATTCATCTTGGATTGACCATTTTGCTACTTGTATTTAATATAATTACTTAGATGCATGTGTTGAAAAGTTAGGAAAATGACGTTGATTGAAATATCAACTTTTATTTAAATTAATGGCCTTTTGTATAATTCTGATCTAGTGAAATAAACCTAGTATTTCTGGATAGACATATCAAGATGATTTTTTTAAAAAAAATTAAAAAGTTGTTAATAGAAGAAAATATTAATGGATGTGAATTACCCATTATAATATGGGATGAAAAGAAAGTAAAACAGAGTAAATACAAATTTACACAAAACTTCTCTTCATGCTCTAGTTAAAGTGTAAAATTCCCTGTGAGTAAAATGTAAGAAAATTTTGATAATTTATGTACAAGATTTAATAACTTTCAGAGGACCTTGGTGAACTCTGTAAGTAAAATGTTGATTTTAAATGAAATCTTCTACTCTTCCTATAACACTTCAGATTTTGTAAATGCACTTCAAATGTCTAAAATATCACTTTGAAAAATGATTTAATAGCTTATCATAAAATTTTTATGAATATTCCTCTTATGTGGTATATTTCAGTCAATGTATATTTTAATTTTAAGTAAGAATTCTGCAGAATCTCAATTTCAATTTATTATGAGGATACAATCAGATTTCTTTTTAAAGTGCCTGTAGTGGCTATGATTAATGTTAAGTTTATTTTATAAAAGAATATGCATGCAATTTCAAGCATTTACATTTTGCTAATGTATGTTCTTTGACTGTAGGCATGTGAAAAAGATTATCTCCTTATAGAAGAGTAATTAGAACAGGCTCTTTTCCTTCCATGTAAGTATCCTTAATCCAAAGACCAAGGTTTCCAAGATAGGGCTGTTGGTGTCTAACAGCCCCTAGTAACCTAGGGACTGAAAAGGAGAGAATCCCAAGACACACCAGTCTTCTTTTCTTACTTGGTCAAACTTTATTGATTCCTAATGGCAGGGGCACATTTTCATAATATTAGCTCCTTTTTCCTCTTGCAAAAGGAAATAGAATAGCATCTTACCAAGATCCTGGAGAAGCAGCAGCAGCAGCCCAGATATGTACATGCCATCCTGAAGACTGGCCTCTAACCTTCTTTCTTAGAAGACCCTCTGACCACAGTTATGACTCCATTTAGGACTAGCAAGCCAAGCATCTTCCAGTTGCCTAATTATTTTGAGGGTGAAGAGGTGTTTAGCTGTTAGGATGACTGTCACAAAGAGGGTGTCTGGGACTATCTCAGAAAAGCCACCCATAAATAATTTCAAGAAAGATACTTAAAAACCAGTTTTAATTTTATATTCTTAATAACTTTAGCAATTAAATTTAAACTGATGTACTGTAAGCAAGTTGTAGCAGCAAGCTTTGTTAGTTGATAAGCTCTATAGAATTGATGTACTTCTAAAGAAGTTAAGCCCTTGATTTACTTCCATCCAGAAGAAAGAGTAGTGTAAATTTCTCTGAAAGACCTGGTTTGGTGTTTACCCCTGAAGAAAAGTCTTTGAATAAATAATCCTCCACCAATATGATCATTATTTCCCTGGTACACAAAACTAATCAGTCACTTATATAACACCTTCTATACTTATATTTTTAAAAGAAATAATTGCTAGCAAAATGGAGTTTTCAAGGTCTATAGCACTGCAATGATATGTTACTTTTTTCTACAAGTTCCTAGATTAGTAGAAAGTACACAGAGAGCATTACAAAAATGTTTTCTCAATAAACTTATCCTTACTTTATATTTTTCACATTTTTAACAAGTAATTAAATGTGTAAAGCTTAATTCATACATCTCTTTTTAATTTCAGATAAACATCTCAAATTATAAGCATCTTTGATAAAAAATAAAAATAGCTCCATTTTATTGTGATAGATAAGAATGGTCTAATTAGACATCAGTCTCTGTTGAGTCAAGTACTCAAAAAACTAAAAAATCTGTTCTAGTTTCTGTAGAAAGACATATATAAATATAAATACATATATATTTATAGATACATATAAATATATGCACATATATATTTATAGATGTTTATAAATTGTTTTATGTGTATTTATACATGTTGAAATGAATATATATATAAGCATATATAAAATCAGTATATAGTAAAAACCAGTATAAATAAAAAAGAAAGGAAGAGAGGAATCAAAAAGAAAACAAGGGAGAAACAACAAAATATAAATGTTTAGAATTTCTGTTGTTGAATTGAAAACTCTGATAACTATTTTGAGGGAAAAGATAGTTGAATTAAAATAATTCATATTGGATTTTAAATTAGACAAACAATAGACTAAAATATATATTATATACATATTTTTAAACATTTTATTAACAAAAATTGAGTATTTTTCTAAAAATACAGGTTTTCAAATATATTTTGCTTGTCCTATTGTATTTAATTCATATATTGGTTTTCCTTCAATTCTTTTTCTTTAAATATATTTTCAATAAATTAATTAGAAATTAACCATTAAGTAAAAAAACATCAAAAAAAGCTTATGTCTAACAAATAATTGTCTCATTACATTGAAATTTTTCAAATAATTGAGGATACAGAAGAAATCATTTCTCAAATGTTTCCTTTTACATTAACTATCAGTTATAGAACATGCTAAGAGATCTCAAAAATGCTTCTCATTTTCAGCAGTTATCCTAAACACAGTTTATTGACATAGGCAATTTGCTATCTTCTCTCTGGCTTACCATTTGCCTCCTTCCTCCCATCTGACTCATATCCCAGTTTCTGCCCTTTACAGTCTCACATCTTGGTTCTCATTACCTTATCAAGTAGTCATCTTGGAAATGGTTTTATTATCTTTTTATTTCATCAGTATGATCCATGTAAAACTCTTGTGACTTTGACATACCACATTCTAGGGGTAAAGATAACCCTTACTATTACCATTCTTCATTGGCCTGCCTTAGGATAGCTCCAACCAGGCATCCATCTTCCAAATTAACAGCTGTGGTTCAGTAGTCATACATGTCCATGTTATGGTTTGGAAATGAAATGTCCCCTAAAAGCTCTTTCAGGAATATTCAGAGGTGAAATAATTAGATTATGAGAGCTGTAACCTAATCAGTCCATCCTAGTTTGAAGAGACTGAATCATAGGAACTGTAAGCAGGTAGAGCATGGCTAGAGAGGGTAGGTCTTTGTGGACCAGCCCTGGAAGGGTGCATATTCCCTGTGACTCCTTCCCCAACCCTCTCTTCTCTTGGAACTGCTTCCTTTTTTTTGCCAGAAGCTTCCCTCTGGTGGATATGTCAACTATTAATTAGATACACAAGTCTAAATTGTAGTCTAGATCAATCCAAGAGTGTGATCTAGTCTAGAGGGATACATTTTTTTTTCAGTTACTATTCTCTAAGTGGTACTTAAGTTTTTAAATAAGTTAGGATCATTAAGGGAGGGAATACAGGTAGAAAAGAATTCCATGGCCCACATAAATGACCCATCCAACATGCTAACCTCTCAATTCCTTGCTGTCATCAGTTCCCACAAGCTTTTCTCCTACAGTGCTTCATCACCACATCAAGGACCACACCCTGGATCTTATTAACAACTAGGAATATTCAGGTTCTGAAGTGCTTAAATCAAGTAGCTATGTGATGACACAACACTTTGTAATTTTTGCTCCTTAATCGTCTCTCCACTTCATATCCTATATTGGTTCTCGTGTCCTCTCACTTCTGTCATAACTAAGCTCTTTGAAATACTTGTCTGTAGCCACTGAATTAAGTTCTTTGTCTTACATTTAAATTTCCACGCCACTGGAAACTTGATTTCACCCTAATTATGCCACTAAAATTGTTTTAACCTTGATCACCACTTAATGTCTTACTATATATCCTGGACACTCTATTTTTTTCTTAAATTCATGACATCACAAAACTGCTTGTAGGTCTTTTAATCCTCTCTTAACCTTGCATTTATGATTCTTTACCTTTCTGGTATTATTTCCATGTATCATCTGTATTTAGTCCCTTTCTGGGTATATTTTTTCCCTGACATTTCTCTTTTCCTTATCTCAAATGTTTTTCTTCCTCAGAGCTTTATTCTGAACTCTTCTATTTCTGATTGCATTTTTTTTTGTGGGGGGGATGATTTCACATACTCCAGTAGCTTCAGTAAGTTTTTCTACATGTCCAAATCATTGGTTTAAAATTTAATCTCACCTTTAAATTTCAAAATCATTCATTTATTCCCAACTTGGTCATCTCAATTTAATGTATCTATAAAGGATTTCATTTCCCCTTCAAAAATCCTCAAAGTCATGAGTTTCTTGACACTATGAATGGTCCTTTCATTCATTCAGTTGCCAGAGCAGAAATTTCAAATCTTAGAATTGACTTCCCCATAGGTCTCATTTTCCTCCCTCCAGATGACCATTATTCTCGTGTGTTTACTCTATCCTCATGGTCTCATCAATCAGCTCCTCTCCCCAGTCTCATTGTCACTATATTGGCTCATATGAACCATTTTTGTTTTATTTTTTTAACTGAAGTTTCTCCTAAAATATTGCTCTTGACTAGTTCTGTTTCTTCAACTGTTCTCAAAATTTTTATTAACACATAATAATTGTACAGTGTGTTATTTCAACACTTGCATATAATCTATACCAATTAAATCAAGGAAGTTTCTACTTTACCATCCTTCTGTGTTTGCAGTCTTCAAGCTCTTATCTTCTAAATAGTCATAAAAGTTAAAACAAGTTATAATGAACTATCGTATCATGTGCTACAGAGTATTAGAACTTATTACTTCTATATAACTGTTTTGGTACATATTATCCAACCTCTCACTAGATCCCCTCTGCCAACCCTTTCCAACCTCTAATAATCAATACTATAAATTCTGGGGATGGTGTTATGGCTCAGTGGTGGAGTGTTTGCCTATCAGGTGTGAGGCACTCTATTTGAGCCTCAGCACCACACAAAAAATAAATAAGTAAAATAGATTTATTTAAAAAAGAATTCATGAAAGAACAGGCATAAAGCCATATTTAAAAATATTATGAATTTTGATCAACTTTTAAAAACATATGAGAGAGAAAATAAGAAATTTTTATTTTAGAATCTGACTTAACAAACAAAAATATCAACATTATAATTTTTGTCATTATCCTTCTGGGGACTGAAAAAACTTTTTCATTTATCTCTGTGCTTTAGATTTTTCTATAATCCACTCCTGAACTAAGGAAAAGAAAATATTTCTAAAGGAAATATCTGATGCTCCTATTTAAAGATTTAATGGTTCCTCACAGTCCTTAGTATAGAATACAAATTCCTTCCATGAATTTGCTCATATTCTTGCCTCTAACTAACTTTCTAACCTTTATCTCACCACTGTCTCCCATTCTCCACTCACTTTATATTTTTATTTTTTACCTATGCTATGCAAATGCAGTTTCCTTTGCATAAACTACCATGTTCTGCCCCTTCATTAGGCAAAATTCCACTCATCTGCAAATTTTCAAGATAAACATTTCATTCTGTTGGCTTACCTGAATTCTCCAGCTCCTTTGTGTTTTTTTTTTTCATCAATTGGATTATATGATCTTCCTACTCACTTTCATTTTACCTGGTTCCTATATGACTCTATAATTATTTTTTTTTACCAAACTGTCTATCTAATTATATTGTAAGATTTTGAAGAAAATAACTATGCATCTCTAAATCAAATGTCTAGCATATAATGTCTACTCAGTTATACACTAAATTTGTAATAAACAAATCAAAAGACAAAAGGAAATAATAAGAAAGATAAGATTCAAGTTAAATTAATTAACTTGAATTATATCACAGTTCAGATTCCTATCATTTTATCTATCTTTTGAATTCGGTAGAACATTAGTGGCTTTTGACTAATCAAAATCAGTTTGAGAGATTTTTTAAGTTTTAATCCCATTTAAACTCAGTCTAAATAGCATCCTCAGGAAGCTAAATTTATTTTTTCAAAAAATTTATAATGTGTTTACCTGAATTGCTAAGAACCATCAAGAAGCTATAAAACGAGAACAGAAAGTACAAAAATACAGAATGTGCAATTCTTTCTCCTCAGTGGGGGAAAAATTAATAGAGCTAAAGAATGTTCAGGACAGTGTGCATATCAAGCCTAAGAATGAATCAGATGGCAATTCACATATAATCCCACTCTAGAAATAAAAAAGAATCTTCAACATTTGGAAAAAGAAATAGAGAAATTTAGAAAACTAATCTCTGTAGGCAGCGAATTTATAGATTTTTTTTCTAAGATCACAAAAATTGGAAACAAGCAAAAAATATTAAAAAGGGGGGATTGAATAATCTCAATAGAATTCTTTCTGTTAATTTCTAGGTGGGGCCATAAGATAAACTCAGCCTAAAAACCTCAATATCATCTTGTGAAAGAATGAAACGTTTCCACATTTGACCAATTTTGGTATGTACTATTTTTTGGAATGTATTTCATATATTCTGAAGTTTCACCCATATCACTCTTGATTAGATTTTGTCCACATTGACCTCTAAAAGATATCAGAAAGGATAATACAGTAAATAGCACATTAATGATGAGAATATTTTTTAACCCAAATCTCAAAATGAAATACCCTTCATCATGTATGTTAGTCTGCTGAAATATGCATCACCAGACTTATCATTTTTTGGCCAATCTGATCTTCAATCTTTAGATCTCATAGCTTACAGTCTAGGAGGAATTTGGGTACCAGGCCATGTCTGGCCAACATCTCTAAACCACCAGCTCATGGGCTCAACAGGGATTATTAACATCTCACACTCTGGTTCCACACTGAACTTCACACCTGGTTCCTGCATTGCAGATGTACAATAGGATTCATAGATTGTACCCTAGTTCTTGAATTTCCAAAATTCTCCTGGCCATCAGAAGCTGAGATGCTTACATCTTATCCTGGATTGCCTAGTGTTGGCTGACAATTGGCTTACCTGGGACATGCTGATTCCTAACACTTCCCAAGTTTTTCACATATTAATACTGTTAATATTTTAAAAAACTGTAAAATGTGACAAAGTAGTCAACAATCATTGCTCAGTATCCATCAGAGATTGGTTCTCTCATGGATACCCAAATCTGTGCATGCTCAAGTTCCTTACATAAAATAGCATACTATCTGCATAAAACCTACACACAAGTTCTCATACTTTTACACTGTATTGTTTAGAAAATGACTACGCAGAACAAGTCTGTACATTTTAGGTACAAATAGAATTCCTTTTTCAAATATTTTAATTTGCATTGGGTTGAATCCACAAATACAGAATCTGGGATAGGAAGAGTCAAGTATATTTGAAAAATAGTATTTAACTTAATTATTATATTTTACCCTTAGATTTTAATTATCTAGTTTATTTCCTTTATCTTCCTATATAGATGCTATGCTATGTTTTTATACTGTAGGTTAATCTGTGTCAATTTTTTTATTAATAGGAAATCTATGAAGATGCAGAATATTTTATATAATTTTCAAAGATAGATTTAAGTTAATATTTAACAGATAAAATGCTGAATGAATGTTCTCTCTCATGAATGCATAGCTATATAGTAATTTCTTTACCAAAATAAAGGATTTTTGGTGATGAAAGAGTTTATTTTATGTGATGAAAAACAATTTTGTTGGGTGTGATGGCACACACCTGTAATCCCAGTGGCTCAATAGGCTAATGCAGGAGGATCACAAGTTCAAAGTCAGTCTCAGCAATTTGTCAAGGCCCTAACAAACTCAACAAGACTCTGTCTCTAAACAAAATATAAAAAAAAGTGCTGTGGATGTGAGTCAGTGGTAAAGCCTCTGGTACCAAAATTAAATAAATAAGTAAAAATTAAAAAGGAATAATCTGCAAGTTATATTTGTTGCAGCACTTAATTTCCAGTTACTAAATTTAAAAAACAAGTCTCTTCAAATCTTGTTCATAAGAAAGCCATTGCTTTTACACTTTTTGAATTGCCCCTAGAAATCATTAATGAGCAGTTCTGTCTTTCATTATCATTATTAGCATTGAAACTGAGATTTCTTGAATTTTTGGAAAATTTACTTAACACTTATTGTCAAAATATTAATACAAAATATGCCTGGAGTTCCTCAAATTTATCCTTATTAAATATGCAAATTTTCCATAACACTTGCGAATATGACACAACATTTTATGCATGCCTTACAATTTGAAATAATAAATACTTATGTGTACCCAGATCAAAATTTTCAGTTCTTAAAACATGCCATTTTATTTCAAGATCTTTCTGAGTTCTCTATTATTCTGGTAAAGAAATTACTATATAGCTATGCATTCTTGGGAGAGAAAATTCATTAGCATTTTATATAGTCTGTTAAACGAATAAAAAAATAAAAGAACCTTAAATTTCTTACCAATGCAACTTTTATGATAGAATGCTTTTAGTTATGCATTGAAGTTATACAAAATACATAACTTTAGAAATAGACAATAGTATTTGATCTATTAATGACATTTAAAAGAGAAAAATATAAAATTTGAAATGAATTTAGATTAATTTATTTGGCTTTCAGTTTTCTGACTTGTAATTAAATTTAAAAGCTTTATTTAAAAATCATTCTATGTATTTATTTATTGGTACTAGGGATTGAACTCAGGGGCACTTGACCACTGAGCCTCCTCACCAGCCACATTCTGTATTTTATTTAGAGACTGGGTCTCACTGAGTTGCTTATTACCTAACTTTTGCTAAAACTGGCTCTAAACTCCTAATCTTCCTGCCTCAGCCACTTGAGCAGCTAAGATTACAGGTGTGTGCCACTGAACCCATCTACAACTCATTCTTATATTACTTAAATAATCCTGGCAAATTTGATCATTTCACCTTCATACTTAAAAAATTTTATAAAAACTTTAAAGAGGGCTAAAGAAAATGACTTTATTACATTGACTTTATTACTTTATTAAAATCTGGGGTGTGAGAATCTCAACCCAATCAATGAATTAATCTCTGATGGGATTAACTGAGTGGTAACTGAAGTGGTAGGGTTTGGCTGGATGTGAGAACTCAGTGCATGGCTTTGGGATATATACATTTTGTATCTGAAGAGCGGAGTCTCTCTGTGTTTCCTGATCACCACGATGTGAGCTGTTTCCCTCCACCACCCTCTTCTGCCATGATATCCTGCCTCACCTCAAGCCCTGAGGAATGGAGCCACCCTTCTATGGACTAAGACTTCTGAAACTGTGAGCCCTCAAATAAACTTTTCCTTCTTAGAGTTGTTCTGGTCAGATCCTTTAGTCACAGCACCGAAAAAGCTGATTAAAACACAAAGGGTTTCTTTCAACAGCCAGACCCCAGGCCCACTCAATTTTCCATGTTTGCAAATATGCTCTCTTAAAGGATATGATAAACTAATCTAGCATGTAAATAATGAATAATATTTTTTTCACTATTTGTAGAAGAGATGGGTTTAGTTTAACTTTGTTCCAGAACAAGTCCTTCTCAAACTTATCTCTAATGTAGAATTCTTTAAGGAATCGTTGAACAGATGAGGGAAGTATTTAATAGGATGGATTTAATTTTCATATAAAAGGAGAATGGTGCATACAGGCACAGAGCAAGGCAACAGGTTGAAATTACATCACATCAGCAGTACCTACAATACTTAAATACAAGCTGGTCTTATAAATATATATCCTGGGTTGACTTATATGTCATCTTTATTTATGCTGCAAGATAATATAAGTAGTTGTCTGCAGCCAATACATTTTTCCTACATAAGTTAAGATGAAGAAAATCAAAACAAAGGAAAGAATTACAATTTGTTGTTTAGCTCTTTCTTAGGAGCAACTTGATTAAGATTAAGTAACTCCATTACATGTGTTATGCTTTAGATATGAGGTGTCGGCTAAAAGTTCACGTGTGAGGTAATATGAGAGTATTCAGAAGTGAAATGATTGGATTATGGGAGTTACGACCTGTTGGGGATTGATTGGACAGTAACTGTGTGCATATAGGGTATGACTGGAATAAGTAGGTCACTGAGGGCATGACATGGGGGTTTATATATTTTCTTAGTGAGTAGAGCTTGCTCTCTGCTTCCTGGTTGCCATATTCTGAGCTGTTTTCCTCTGTCAGGCCCTCTGCCATGTGTTCTGCTTCACATTGGGTCCAGAGCTATGGAGTTGGCCAACCATGTACTGAACCTCTGAATACATAAGCCAAAATAATCTTTTCCTCCTCTAAATTGTTATTCTTATTTTTTTTTTTTTTTGGTCACAGCTATGAAAAACTAACTAAAACAACAGGAGAGTGAAACAGAAGAGGAAAGAATTTCAATTAAATGTTATCTTTTCTATATTTCACTGGTGTTTTAATGAAATTATGTACTTTACTGACATCCCTAGGTGAAGCATATCTAAAAACTGGCAACATTGAGTTTTATGTGTCCCTCATTAAATTTCTCCATGGTAAGTGAATGGCAAACAGTGATAAGAATTTGTGCACTGACTATTTGTTAAAATAAATCAAATCTGTCATGTAACTTTATACACTTTGAATTCATATTTGTATCTCTCCTGATATTATGGGAATGTCATTTTGATCAATGTTTTCTCAAATAAGAAATCACAGTAAGGACCAAGATGTTCTAATACTAAGACATCAAGCTCCTCTTATTGCTTAGAAGTAATGTTTAAAAATTAGAGAAAAATTTAAAATAAACTATCTCTAATTTTTTTTAAAAAGATTTCTGGGTTAAATAGGAAAGAAACAATAATATCAAGAATCAATGGTATTTGTAGCATAAACATAATTTTTATCAGTAAATAGAAAATATAGTGCAACAAAATTCTACCCTCATATTTGGAATGGTAAACTTTCTAGTTAGAGTAATCCATTAGCAGAACATAAATTATTAATATATTCTAATGAAGTTTTTGTTCATATTTCAATGCCTATAAATGAATAAATGGAGATGGATTTCATGAGTAATTACAACATTTTAAAACACCAGACCACACTTCAAAACAAATTCAGGTTTTTGAGTTAATTACTACAATAGCTATATTTCAAAAAAGTACTTATATATGGCATATGATAAACAGTCATCTGATGATCTGGCATATACACAATTCAATTTGTCAACACTTAAATTTAATGAAGAATCTAACTTACCGGTGGATCAGCCCCCTTAGAACCAGTCAGCCCTCCTGTTAGGGATTCGATATCCTGTAAAGGGGAGAGGTGTGATTGTAAAATGGCTACTCAATAGCATGGAGCATTCCCCAGTCCCACAGCATAATACTATCTTCAATTGTAATGTTAGGGCAGTTCAGCGACTCTTCTTCTTTTTACAATCTGACATTCAATTAGTACTACACAAATAGGTTGTATCTAAAGATATATATAATTTTTTCATCTCTGTAGAGTCTGTAGTATATACATATATACTTGTGTTTGTGTGTGTGTATATATATATATATGCATATACATACAGAGGTTATTAGTGAATATATACACACACACATATATATATATATATATATATGGAAATATGCAAATAAAATGGGACAAGACAGGAAAATAGATGTTACATCTTTAAAAATCCAAGTGAGAGCAGAATATGAAAAAAATTACCTTGAATTATCATAACATAAATCTTATGGAAAATGCCTAACCTACAAAATTTTTAAATTATCTATGATCTACTCTATTACTATATAGAGAGAGGATACAAGGAGATAAAGATTAGCTGTTCTGTTATAGAGATCAATTTCTAATCTCGAATCAGTAACCACAGAAGGTCATGCCTGAGTAATGACTACAGTTGTCAAGGTGATCATAAGTAGGGAAATAGGTAATATTGTGATAAGCTGTGGAGGCTGTGCCCTGTTTATAGGGACAACCACAACTAAATCTTATCAGTTATATGGCTTTGGTGTTAGGCATGCCAATAATTAGATTTTTCAGAAGAAACTAGAATTTGATGTTTTAAAATAAAATCTAGCTAGTTTTTAAAAATGTTTCCATGGTGGATTACAGTTACACATAAAATTAGGGTTCATTTTCACATAATCATTCAAGCATGGACTATAATTTGATCCATTACAGTCCACAGTACCACCTATCTCCCACATTTTTAGTGTTTGTAATTGATTTAGACCTCTCATCAATCACAATGAAAAAATTAGCACATCATACACATATAAAAAACAAAACAAAACAAATCCACCCTTGTGTGTTCAAAGGCTGCTGGATAGGAGTTTAGAACTACACTGGAGAATTACACTTTTTACTAAAAACGCTCTTTCTTGTGACCTGATCATTTCTTACCTGTTTGCATATGGTTTAAATAGGAGGGACAAGTAAACCAGGTAAATAACATTTCATTAAGAAAGTAAAAAGAGAAAGATAAATGAATCAAGATTGAAATAAAAGAAAATTAGATGTCTATGATTAGAGAAACAACCAATACTTTGAAATCATTTAAGTGAATTAATAACATAGGTATCTTTCTTGAAATTACTTGTGGGGGCTTTTCTGAGGGAGTCCCAGACACCTTCCTTGTGACAGTGATCCTAACAGCTAAACACCTCTTCACCCTCAATATAATTAGGCTACTGGCAGAAGCTTGGCTTGCTAGTCCTAAGAGGAGTCATGACTGTGCTCAGCTGGTCTTCTAAGAGAGGAGGTTAGAGGCCAATCTTCAGAGTGGCATGTATAGATACGGGCTGCTGCTATTGCTTCTCCAGGATCTTGGAAAGGTGATATTCTATTTCCTTTGGCAAGAGGAGAAGGGAGCTGGTATTATGAACATGTGCCCCTGCCATTAGGAGTCAATAAAGTTTGACCAAGTAAGAAAAGAAGACTGCTCTGTCTTGGGATTCTCTCCTACTCTTCACTCAGAACTTCACCATATCATTTTCTCCTGGCATACAAGGAATGGGAAATCTTTATTTGTGATGTTGGGGACTGAACACTGGGACTGAGCTAGGCAAGTGCTCTACCACTGAGCTACATCCCCAGATGCAGAATGGGAAATCTTTACAATATATAAGGGGCTGAGATAGGATGTTACTGAAACACTAAAGGCAGGAGGGGAGGAAGTGTGGTGTATGTTTCCATGTGAAGATGCTGACTTTGAGAGGAACTCAATAGATGATAAATTTCTTTGTGCATATTATATTGAGTGTCACAAATGATAAGGCAACCACAAGGACGATTCACCAAGATAATTATTAAGTTGTCTTTTTAATAACAGACACCACACCCACACACTCACATATAGTGTGTATGGGTATACAGACATAGATACACTTCCCACTTATCCAGAAAGCTTTTGAGGAACTACCCCTTTTCCTCCCCCATCCTAGCTTTAAAAGAGGCTTGTAGCTGGGTAGGGTGGTGCATGCCTATAATCCCAGTGGCTCAGGAGGCTGAGGCAGGAGGATCAGGAGTACAAAGCCAGCCTCTGCAACTCAGGGAGGCCCTACACAACTTAACAAGACCCTGTCTTTAAATAAAATACAAAACAGGGCTGAAGATGTGGCTCAGTGATTACGTGCACTAGGGTTCAATTCCTGATATCAAAGCAACAACAAAAAGAGTTGTAAAAATGACTTCAACTATTCAACTGTTAAAGGAGTCTGCCATAAAATAAAGATGATATAGAATCTGGTAGTCTGTTCTAGAGTATTTTATTTGAGGAATGTTTGAAACTAGATGTTCTCTTTGCCTTTAACTCAGTTTAAGACAGCTTTCTGGCTCTCAAAAGCCAAAATGTCCCCATTAATATCTCTCTATTGTTAGGTCAATTTGTAAAGGACCTTTCCTCATCTTCCTGTTGAAATTACTTATTCCAGTGTTACACACACCAAAAGGAATCAAATCACTTAAATTATCTGATCTTAAATGTTATTATTTATCTTAATGTTCTTATTAAGTAATGTATGTCCTATGTAATAAAAGAATGAGATATATTTATAAATTAGCCAATAAAATGAATAACCTAATTGAATTCAAAGACAAAATGTAACTTCAAATTTGTTTTAGAATTCCATGATGTGGTTTGACATTAGGTATCAAATGGCTAAAAGGTAAGATTAATACAAATTAGAATACCCAGTTTATCATACTTGATAAATATTCCTGTTGTGACAATGACAAAATCAAAAATCTATTCATAGGAAAAATTATTACCAACCATATTTAAAATGAAGTGAAATGATGTTAAATACATTTTGAGATAATATATGTCTGTCTTCACAGGCATAGGAAGGCATATATATTATATTAGCAATTGGAATTCTAATGCAACTATGAGAAAATGTAGAAATCAATTCAGGTAACAAACATTTTTAAGAATTTAGTTCATAAAATTTGTAATTATTTTTTACAAAAATCGTGAACAGTCCTTGTTATAATAGATAAGTGTGCCCATTTTCCGATTTTTAAGAATTTTAAACTTTTCATGTTAATCATGATCTTGAAAAAAAGAATTTTAATGAGTGAAAAAAGGTATTGATATGTGTTGTTTTTAAAAGTGTTGAATTTAACATAAACCATGACTTTATGATTCTAAAGAGTCCATAAATGTGCATTTTTATCCCCTTAACTCATTCAATTATAAAACAATTTTTGAGCTTATGTTCTATTTTTGTAAAGCAAGTAAGAGTGTCCTACTTGGAAAGAAGCCCAAGTCAAACATGGCTTATCATTTGATGCAAAAAGAATTTTATTCAGGTGTGAATAATGAACAAATGTGCATGAATGCATAACAAGATAATGGGTAAAATAAACAAAACTTTTGAGGAACTATGAAACTATACATTGCTATAACCCTTAAATGATAACTAAAAATAAGTCAATCTTTTTGAATGTTATGGAATATTTTATCTGTAAAAGTAAAATCTTTGACAATGCCACAGTGTTACTTAAATGTATTTTTCTATGCCCAACAACAGATAGGATATCAAATAGTAAAAGCATTGGCTTTCTAGAAAGTTTTAAAAATTACTATTGTAGTGTTATTTGATTAAAGCAAAAACAAACTTTTATTTATACGGTATACTGTGTATAGTTCATCATTTGCATCTAATAGCTAATAAAATAACTACTACTTACTGAATATTTATTATGTGCCAGTTGTAAATGCTTTGTACTCATTAATGATAACTTCTTAATAAGCAAGTTATTTCTTTTCTACTTAGGAGGATAGATAATATAACCAATAGCATGGCATGTAGCTTTTAAGAAGTTGGATTACAAAACATGTTCATAAGACACCATACCCATAAGACACCATGCTTTCCAATATCGGTACTAGAGGAGCAGCTTCACCTTATACCTGGTGGCTTTTGATATGTCCACATTGACTTTGTAAGCAAGTGTCCTGAGGGCCACCCTGTACATTGCAAGGGAGATTATTCTTAGGCGGAGCTTCTAAATAGGTGTTTTTCCTCAGCCTCCTGGGCACTAAAGAGGCCTGGGGCTGCCCACTTCACACCTTCCCATACCAGTTCCATCTACAGTAAATAAGCCTACTTAGATGCAGTATGGAATTGGCTACCCCTTAACAGAGAAGCCTACCTCTCTTGTTTCCTGTTATCTGGTTCATCCAGTTTATTGTTGTCCTGTGGGTTTGGAATCCAAGGCCAGAATTTGAGTGAGATAGGTAGGTGCTTATGGTGCAAAATTTAAGGAGGCATACATCCTGAGTTATTTTGCATGATCATAAGAGTGAGAGCCTCCTTAAATTTACCTCCCTAAACACCACATTTGTCTCATCCTAGTCTGTACCCTTCTAGGGTCATGGGAGCTGAAACCATGGTGGACTTCCTTTTGCCATTTGGATTCATGTCTCCTTACCACTTGGATCTACAGAAGGGTGGCAAGCTAACCTAGTGACTACCTCATGTCATTGCTCAGGGCTCTATGCCAGTAATGCATATTCTCCATGAAAGGGGTTGCTAACTTCTACACACACGAACAAAACAAAACAGGATCTATTAATTATACAATCAATTTGATTTCGATATAAATTTATTAATGAAACTTCCATTTCCCTTCCCAAGTTATGAAATACCTAAGTGAAGCTATTAGGAAGTCTCCTTGACACAGTTGTAAAGTTGGTTTCTTTAACTGGAAATCTCTTTTCTGGGATGGAATTCTGGCCCATGAATCAGAAGCATAGGGCTTAGGAAGGCTGAATTGCAAAAGTGGGACAATCAGCAACAGAGCTCTAAGTAGAATGGGATTGGAGAGCAGTCTGAGGCATGGTATCATCTCCACACAGGTTAAGATTAAACTCCAAATATGGAGTTTAATCTTAATCTATGCACTCCTCCTTATGGTCCCCTGATCTAAGAATTAACATATTTTTATTTGACATATAGTTCTAATGATGAAGCTATAGGAATCAATCTTGAGATTTTCTTTTAGTGTAAGTCAGTCATTTGGTTCAAATATTGTAAATTCTTCTTCCTCTGTGTAGAGGTGGGGAAAATCAGAATATTAGGATTTGAAGTCTTTCTCAGGGATGTTACTTTTAATCCCTAAAGACTATAATCAACTATTAATGGTAAAGGAAAAGATGATAAAAATTGTTTAGGTATCAAATACAATAAAAATGAAGAAAATGAATCATATTCAATTGAATTTACATCACCTATGCCTCAAGACCCTGCTTATCTAATAGTGAAATTTAAGGTTAATAGCTAAGTTACTAAAAAATCACTCTATATAACATGAAAATATCTAAAACATTGCAATAATTGGTAACAATTGTAAGTAATTTAAACTGCTTATTTATACATTATAATAGGCTAGATTGTTTCCCCAAAACTCATGTTTAAGTTCCAACCCCCAGTACCTCTGTACATAATCTTTGGAGACAAGGCCTTTTAATGAGGTAATTAAACTGACTGATTGATTTCCTTATAAGAAGAGGAGAAGATAGACACCAGCAATGTGGGCATACAGCAAAGGAAAGAGATCTCAGAAGAAACAAATTTGCCAAAATCTTGATCTTGGGATTCTAGTTTCTGTAACTGTTAGAAAATGCATCTCTGTTTATTAAGCCACTCAGTCTGTATTATTTTGTTATTGCATCTCTAGTAAACTAATGCGTGCGTATTTGCAATTTGGAGATAATTTAGGGATTCTTTGGGGAAAGTTATCATATTTTAATAAAAAATATATTATAGTTAATCAAGTAATCTATCCAAAACTACATTAATGTCAGTGGAATTAATATAAAGTAGTAAAATAACCATTTTTTTATTGAATTGTTATATTGAGAATTTGATTCAGTCTTTAAAATATTCAATAAAGGGCTGGGGATGTGGCTCAAACGGTAGTGTGTTCGCCTGGCATGCACCGGGCACTGGGTTCAATCACCAGCACCACATTAAAAAAAATAATAATAAAGATGTTGTGTCCACCAAAAACTAAAAAATAAATATTAAAAAATTCTCTCTCTCTCTTTAAAAAATTCAATGAAGTACTTTATGTTTGTAGAGTTTATAAAATTTGTCTTATTCACAATATCAAAATTAAGCATTTATTTTATCCCTGTATTGAAAAATTCTTCAAAATTTCCCTCATCTACTATTTCTTTTTAGTGTATCTGTTATTGCCAACGCATTATCATGATTCATCTTATTGTTTAAACCTATTCACTGGTGTTTTTCATCTTCCTATTAAGGTATGCTTGACAGGTTTGACCTCTATAATCTTCTTGAAATACTCTTTTTCCCTTGGTTTCTATTTACTTTCTTCCTGTATAAGTTTTCATTTTGTACCATGGTTCTACATACTACATATGCTGATGAATTCTGAGTTTCTATCTTCAACTTCAACTTACCCTCTGAAATCCATACTGCTTACCCCAATCTCCACTTGGATACATTTTAGTCATCTAAAACTTCATTATGTTAATGTGAAGTCAAATGTTTTTTTGACCTTATCTTCTCCAAACTAGTTTCCATCCCAGTGATCTCCATCTTATTAAATGGCATTATCTGTCACTCAATTGTTTAGGTCCAAATTCTTCAGCTTATACCACTATGACTCTTTTAAAGATATAGCTTCAATATGACTCTATGTCCACTCTTACTATCCTAGTCCCTTAGTCTATGTCAACAAGATCTTTCCCTTAAACTAAAAAAATTACTCCTGGTTGTTTATGAATCTATTCTTTTCTCCTCCTCCATCATATAGTCTCCACAATAGCAGTCAGATCTACTAAAATGTAAATTATATCTGTTTACTCTCTTGTCCAAAACTGTTGAATGGCTTTCTATCAATCTTAAAAAATGCAACTCAGACCTCTTACTTTGTCCTGACATAGCCTGTATGATCTTACTTTCAGCCATTTCTCCGATCCAATCTTTTACAATTCTCCTTCTCGTGTGCCTTTCCAGTCATATCATTATTATTCAAAAATCAATGTAAATATGTCTCCTATCTCAGAGCCTTTGCATATGCTTTTGAATACTGCTTATGGCACACATTCCCTAGACATCTTTCTGGTTTGTAAGCTCACTCAACTTTATTTGGATCACAGTTTAAATATCAAAACATGAGCACAAGCTTCTTTAACTGTCTAAATCAGCAAAGTTTTCACCTGGAAAATTTGCAAACTCAAAGACTTCATAGAAGTGTGTTTAATAAAGGGATAATTTATAGAGGCATGAATAATTTAATGGCTATATTGGAATGGTGAAGCACAGAGCTTGGCAAAAAGGTAACCATCCCTTCACCTAACACTGTAAGGTACAAGAACAATGTTGCTAAGGACCAGCAAGAGTCCTCTGCCTCTAGCAAAAGCTTGCCACACAATAGGTTCAATAAAGACCTGTTGAATGAGTGAATAAAAGAATGAAAGCATGTAATTCCCATTTAGTACATAAAAATGCTGAGGCTAAGGGTATACATGATGAAGTTATTTCTTGTTTTTATATAAATGCATCACTTTGAAAGCATAGCTAAAGGGATTAGTGTTTGTAGAACAAATCTTTATAAAATGCCTAAACGAACATAATAATGAATTACTTGCTTGAGATCATATATCTGGTGAATACTGAAAGGAACTTTGAAGCCCCAAGCCTCATAACCCTCAGCCTTTCCATTCCATCTTGCATCCACTAATGAGACAACTTTCTAAAGGAAAAAGTTCTAAACTCGGCACAATCTCATCTTCAAGCAATACATTTCTATATATCCCAGCGTTTCTATCTCATAGGAAGGGGAAAAAATATAAAGTGATTTAATACACAATACATTAAATGTATCTTCTGATGAAATACATTCAATACCTCAGATTAAAGTCCTGATTCTCTAATTACCATACAATGAATAAATCAATGCTTTAAAAATGTCCCTAATGTGTATTCTAGTATAATTAAGTGGTTCACATGTATTAAATTAAAAATCAATAATATTCATTTTTAAGAAACATCTCATAGTCTGTAGATTCACAGCACGGGGAATGAGTAACAGAAGACAAAATTTCTTTTTAAAAAATCATTCAATTTGTCACATAATGCTTAATGGAAACAATCTTTCTACAGAACATCAGCTCCTCAAGGCAAGCATCCAAATAATAAAGCTGGGTTTGTTAATGAGGCGTCTTCCTCCTCTACCAGGCTGAAGCTGTTAGTGTTTCCTTGGCAACTTTACAGGGTAAATTTCCTGGGAGGCAGAGAAGAGAAACACACACACCAATTTTATAAATCTTTCCTATAGAAGCCAAAAGGAACTCAAATTAATCATCTTTAAAAATTAAAAAAAGAAATTCCATTTTTCCTTTACTTTGAAAATATTAATTTTCTGAATTTTCCTTTTGCCCATACAATTAATTCCTTTCAACAAAGGGTGAGCACATATTGTGAAGGAGGCACTATTATGTTCATGAGAAGCTACCATGATAAATAAATCAAGGCCCAAAACTTTCATAGTGTTCAGAGTCAATTCTGGAATCAGAATTACAGACAATTTCATCAATATATTGTATAATAAGCATGAGGCATCCACTGAATCTGCTATGTAGAATCCAAAGATTATGACTGACTTCAAGAGTTTTTCAGTCTAAGAGTTTGTCAATTGGCAGAACAATATGGGAACACTGTGAAAAGATTCTGAGAAATAAAGTGTTTAAATGATAATAAGAGGAATTATAGAAGTAAATTTTATAGAATGAAAGCAAGTTTGAGAATTTGACACTCCCAAGATTTAATTTTATTTTTGAATGCATATAGGGCATGTTTGCCTAGGCACTTGGTTGGGTAACATAAAAATTAGTCTTTATTGAGCATTTACTCTAACAAATCCCATGTTAAAAACTCTATTAAATAGTGTCCGAGCTCCCTTAACTGTTAGTATTACTACCTTTTTGAAGGTGGTGAAACTTTGCAGGTTTTTATGACTTGACAAAAAGTCACACAATGTTCAATCCATAACTGACATCTCAGGGATTTAGAATAACTATGCTCACTTTAAAAATTTGAAGGTTGAAGAAAAATAAGGGGGAAAACTTCTTGCCATGTCACGGACTTGGGAGAAAATGAACATATTTGCTCAGTGTTTGAAGAATGAATCAAATTGAAAGCAGAACATTGCTATGGAAAGATTGACAGTCTCTGATGGAAAAAAGTATATGCTTGATTGGATATCATATTCTCTGGATATGGGTTAATCATATCATTTAGCAAAAAAAAGTGAAATTCCAAATATGTTGGCTCTATATTTCTAATTTTAAAGTATTTTCTACAAATTCCAATTTATGTAGGAAATATATGTATCAAAGACACAATTTGTGTCAGCAGTGCATAAAATAGGGTTTTCCCAAAAGAAAAAAAGTACCAGAGATTTCGGTTCTACCTTTTCCAAGGAGTGCCTTCTCTGAAGCACTTTCCCTTCTGAGACGTTTTTGGTGTAGCTTCTTATTTATTCCTTTCCATAGGTTGATGAAGAGAATCTTTTATGAACTCCTCACTTGTCTCAATGAGCTCCTTTCCCAACTTTTACAGATGGATGAATTCTTCTCATCTCAAACTTAGCATGTCCAGATAACACATTGTCTCTCTTCTGACATTTCTCTGCAAAATTCTCCTATTCAATTTCTTATCTCAGTGGATATTTCCAATAACTAGTTATCCCGTTTGGTTTCTGGAGATCGATAGTCTTCCCTCACCATATATCCATATATACCAATCTAGTTGGTTGTTCCTTCTCAATATCTGCTCAACTCAATCTAATTCATCCTCTCCACAATTTCACTTCCTCAGTATATATATGATCACATGATGGATGTGAGTTTGCACCATGTTCAGCCAGAGGAAGGAGAAGTTGTGTTCCATTTGTGTATAGTGTATCAAAAGGAATTCTACTGTTATGTATAACTAATGAGAACAAATTTTTTAAAAAAGTTCAAAGCCTCATTTCATTTTTCCCTCAGCCCTGGCTTTCTATAAAACAATGCCTTTATTGAATTTCTTTTGTTTTTCTCATTGTTATATAATCTCATCTCCAGAGCAGTCATTTCTAAAGGGTGGCCTGGGGACCTTAACACCTGCATCACCTGAAAAATTTCTACAAATGCGATTTCTCTGGGCCTGGTCCAGGGCTGCTGAATCAGAAACTGTGTTTAACAAGCCCTTCAAGAGTTCAAACAAAGGTTTGAGAACCACTGCTCCAGAGCAAAGTGTCTTAAATTCAAATATAGTCAGGTTACTCCTGTGGTCAAAACTCTTAAGTAACCTTGCCATTCTTAGGAAGAAGAGCCATTAAATATCTTCGCACATGGGACTCTTCATAATACTGTCCTGGGCTACTTTTCTCACTTCACTTTTCACCACTTTCCAGGAAGAAACCTGCACTCTTATCACAACAAAGCTTGCACTTCCTTGTGAAGTGATCTCTTGCTTCCATGGTTCTGCTCCTCAGATTCTTCCCTCTAGAATACATTCCTGCCCTCTGAGTAAATGTCATTCATCCTTAGAGACCCAGCCCAGACATCACCTCCTCTCAGGGGTTTGAGTCCCTCAGGTAAAGAAAGTGGTCCTACTAAAGCTTCCACAGCACCTTTCACTTAACCATATCATACTTATGAATGCATCATTTTATTATTGTCATTTTATTCATCTGACTTTGCCATTCATTTGAGTTCTAGATCACCTCTGCACTGTGCTGCTCATCTTGTACACTAAGCAATTGTCAAAAATCCCAATGAATAAATGTTAAAGGAATTTGATAAATTTATGTTCAATGTACCCTTCAAAGAGCTTCTCCTGAAAGGGAAGGATGAGCTAATTGTCTGACATCAGTTCTTGGGAAGATTTTTGAATTGTGCATTATCCCATGTTAACAGGCTTGCTTTCTGGTTGTATGTTGGTTTGGTTAGTGTGAATCGATAAGAAAATGATTATCTTTGATCTTACTGAAAAAAAATTGGACTTCTGGACAATAAAACTAATGTAAAGATATTTTTAGTAGTACAGCTGAAATTAGTGTCCCACAGGGCCCCGTAAGTGCCCTACAATTCTACTTCAAGTTTGCAAAATACCACACTTGTGTAAGAACACAGAGCTTAGTGACCAAAAAATCAGTTGCAAGTTGGTCTTCATTACTTACTAGCTGCATCAACTTGAGCAAATTAGTTGATATCCCTTGTATTAAATAACCCCTTCTATGTCCTAGTACCTAATTTAAGAAGTCTTGAATGACTAATTATAATATTAATAATAATTAATATTAATTTGATAATTCATGGAAGGTACCTTTTTGGTAGCTTATGGAAACATTTAATAGTAGCTATTATTATCCATGGAATAATACACAGACCCAGGATAGATTACACATGTAAAGTAATAACAGGGCATAGACACAGATTAAATGTTGAAACAGATATGCTTCTGTTTAATAGGGCATAATAGGGCATAGACACAGATTATATAAAAAATGTTGAAACAGATATACAAGAAAAACAAATATAGATTAATCATTGATATAAATCTCCTTTAGATTTCTACAGTGTATTTTTCCTGAAAGGAAATACATTCCAAGATTGATTTTACTAATCCAGCTATCTTTATAATGTTATACATTTCTATGGCTTTGCTTTTTATAAATTTTTTGCCAATGCCATTTTCAAATATATGACTTTTATTCTTTCTGTAAAATATTGGGCATTGTTTTGCTATAAAAATAAGATATGATTGTTGAGTGAATTACAATCCATGAAAAATGTGTTCCTCTTTCACTGTGTTATTTAACATCATATATTTATACCATGTGGACAGTTTGAAGCATGTTAGAAATATACGATAGCAACTGAGATCCTTAAAACTTACAGGGGATACCAATGTTACCATTCCAGATACACATATTTTGTGGGAGATTTATCTGTCAATCTTTGCTGGTTGAGAATCAGAGGTTCAAGACCTATGATCTTAATTTATAATTAAACCTTCAATTACATGATGTTTGGGTCTTTCACTGATATAAAATATAAATAACTACAATAATACCCTAAAATTTAATTTTTAAAAAATCAGGCTTTATTTTCAACTCTGTATATAATAGTCTAAAATACTGGGTTTAAAAACAAAACCGGGAGTGGAGATAAGCAAGCCTATCTGAGGTGATTTTTGTAAAAGGAAAGAATAAAATGCTTCTATCTTTTCCAATTATTAATAAGTTCAATTCCACTGGGTGAGACCTTAAAACAATTTATCTTTTTAATTAATGAATAACCACAAGGCAGAATATTTTGTGAAGTGAAAGCAAAAACAGGGTAATTTCTAAAATATGTACGTATATAAGTATTAAATTGCTATTTCTAATAATACTAATAATAGATATTTATAAATATTTACCTAATTGTATTTCTCCCTTACTAGATTTAAGTATCAGGCCAATTAACATAAGTAGTTTTAAGGTACCCATGAGAACCTGGGAAGAAGCAGATGATATGATTTAAAATTTACTAAGTTTACACATCTAGAAAAGTTTGGCATGGAATATTTTATCTCATACTTTAATTTTTGCAGATAATAGCTATAGAGAAATTGGATAGAGTCAGAAGGAGAGATGGGAGCTTTGAGCAGTATACAGAATCAAACATGTAAAATTTTCAGAAGGAGATCAAATTTGAACCGAAAGGATGCGCAGAAAAATTATTTTTCCATTACTATTTTCTTGGGGGGAAATTCACCAAGTTCTAGATCATAAGAAGTACATTTCGAATTCATCTCCCATTCCTTAGTTTAGTTTTTGAAGTGATGAGTAATAATCATAATGGCAAAAAGAAACAGGGATAGGACATCTAGTTTCTTCTGGGCACCTCCAATTTAATTACTGCGACAGGATTCTGTTAGGAATGAATGTTTTCAATATCAATATCACATTTTTTGAAATACTATTAGATGAACAGAAATTAAACTGAAATCAGAGCATAAAATGCAGTGATATTATCCTATTATACTAATTGAGAAAATAATATAATGGAGGAATTTTAGGATATAGCATGATGCTGGAGATTTAGCATCAATGAGAAAATTTTCTCTAGACAGGATGTGCTCTACCGAGAATCTTCCTTTCTACTATTCACCCAAAAACTTATTACCCCAATAAACAAACATAACTAAGCTTCAAATTTTATGAGTCTTTAAGTTACTGAGACTAATTTAGAATACTTTATATCCAGATTTTCACTTTTCTCAATATTTATGAAACATATTTTTAATTATTTACTCCTTTTCCCATATATTACTAATGTAATGATATTCAACTGGGCTATACAAGTAGATAAGAATTCTAAAGGGCACAGTATGCTAACTTTTGGGGATGATCAGCAGTGAAATATTTGAATATTTCTCTTGCTTGAAATAAACCAGACAGAAAATGCAGAGTCTTTACTTTGGACATACAATCTTAACTGAAATAGAAGTATAAGAACTATCTATATTTTGCATGGCTCCATGTATAAAGCAAAGACATGGTTCCTCTAGATCTGATATGACTGCTTTCAATTAATACAGTACCACTTAGAGCAAGGACTCTCTGCGGCCACATTTTAATAGTAGATAAGTCTTCCTTCCTTTGCCTCCAGCATGCCCCCAATTGGATTGTGAATCCTGAATGCATGCTACAGTAGCTATATATAACCCAAATTCAAATAGAATCTTTCTCAATCATCTGTGGCCTAAAGACTAAGAATAATGCTCTGCTGAAAAGTATTCACACATCCTTAAGCAAGGAGCAACATCAGGCCATGTAAAACTATTGTTAAGCAGGTTCTGCCAGAAGTGATTAGTAGCACTCCTAATGGGAGTTTTATTTGCTTCTTTAGTAGGAAACTACTTCATGTATAATATGATACTTTTGCTTTCAGGATATCTGGTCTCAAATGGGACACTACAATCCAATTCTGTCTCCCACAACCCAACATCGAGACACGCACACACACATAATTTCCTGAGGATGGATTTTGACTACACAAGAGAGAGCATATCCTAAAAAGTAGTTGGCTCAAGAGAACAAAGAGAACTGTCAGGAAGCCTACAGGGGACTGAGAGAATCACAGAAAATGAGGACTATTTAATTTCCATTTTTTTGAGGTTATTGTGAATGAGGTAGTTTTCCTCATCTTCTCAGAGGATTTGTCACTGATATATAGAAATGCCTTTGATTTAGGGTATCTTGCTACTTTGCAGAATTCATTTACTAGTTCTAGAAGTTTTCTGGTGGAGTTTTTTGTTTGTTTCTTTGTGTGTGTGTGTGTGTGTGTGTGTGTGTGTGTTTTGTTTTGTTTTGTTTTTGTTTTTGTTTTTGTTTTTGTTTTTGTTTTTGTTTTTGTTTTACAATCTGTGAGGTAAACAGAGAGCCTACATCCTGGGAGCAAATTTTTACTACTCACACATCACATAGAGCAATAATCTCTAGGTTATATAAAGAACTCAAAAAGCTAAGCACCAAAAAATACAAATAATCCAATCAACAAATGGGCTAAGGACCTAAACAGACACTTCTCAGAAGAGGATATGCAATCAATCAACAAATATATGAAAAAGATGCTCATCATCTCTAGCAATCAGAGAAATGCAAATCAAAACTACTCTAACATATCATCTGACTCCAGTCAGAATGTCAGCTATTATGAAGACAAACAATAATAAGTGTTGGCAAGGATGTGGGGAAAAAGGTACACTCATCCACTGCTGGTGGGACTGCAAATTGGTGCAGCCAATATGGAAAGTAGTATGAAGATTCCTTGGAAATCTGGAAATGGAACCACCATTTGACCCAGCTATCTCTCTCCTTGGACTATACCCAAAGGACTTAAAAACAGCATACTACAGGGACACAGCCACATCAATGTTTATAGCAGCCCAATTCACAATAGCTAAACTGTGGAACCAATGTAGGTGCCCTTCAATAGATGAATGGATAAAAAAATGTAACATATATACATAATATGATATTACTCAGCAAAAAGCCAATAAAATCATGGCTTTTGCAGGTAAATGGATGGCATTAGAGAAGATAATGCTAAGTAAAATTAGCCAATCCCCCCAAAAAAACAAATGCCAAATATTTTCTCTGATATAAGGAGGCTGATATAGTGGGGTAGAGAGGGGAAGCATGGGAGGGTTAGATGAATTCTAGATAGGGAAGAGGGTTGGGAGAAAAAGGGAGGGGGCAGGGCATTAGCAAGGATGGTGGAATGTGACCGACATCATTATCCAAAGTACATGTATGAAGACTCAAATTGATGTCAACATACTTTATATAAAAACAGAGATATGAAAAATTGTAGTATATATGTGTAAAAAATGAAATGCAAAAAAACCCAAAGTACATGTATAAAGACATGAATTGGTGTGAACATACTTTATATAAAAAGATATGAAAAATTGTGCTCTATATGTGTAATAACAATTGTAATGCATTCCACTGTCATGCATTTAGAAAAATAAAATCAATAAAAGAAATGGAAAAAAAGATTCTTAATTTAATCATACCTAGAGCATTCCTTTCACCACATATATTAACAGTCATATTACAATCATTTGAGAGATCCATTATTTAACCCAGAAAATGAAAAATGTGGGCCAGAGTAGTTTTCCCCTGAATCACAGGAACTGTAACAACACCTCAGATTCTAAACAAAATGAAAATTTTTGGACCAGCTCAGTCAAGAGTGACCTCTCCATCTACCGAATTTCCATTGTATTTATTTCATGCACATATTACCTCGTGTTATCACTGTTTGCTTTCTATATATATTCTAACTCCCTTAGCAGAAACTTGCACACACCTCTCTGTGTTCTACAGACTCTCAATAAATACAGTGATCAAAAAAAAAAAAAAAAGAAAAAGAAAAATCCCAAACCATGAAAAGATGTTTGGAATAGGCTTTTTCCTGTATGGTAGATGCAAGACCTTCTTAAGGATCTTACCAAGAAAGTATTTCCTTTCAGTACCTGTAATTCTCTCATCATATATCTTTTGCTGTTCTGAGGCCTCAAAACCTTAGGAACAATTACAGTATAATACATAATTGGAATTACTCACCAACACTAAATGAATCATTTCAGCAGATTGTACTTGATGTCAAACACCTCTACTGAAAACTCATTGGCAGGAAGTACATTGTTACTCATTCTGTTATTATTCAGAATTCTCAGGTCAAAAGTCCTGCACATAAAATAAGACTAATTTGACAAGAATCTATTGATGGCTAATAGCTAAAAGTAAGCTTCAATCAGCTATAGAAAGAAGATGATGACTACTTCAAACCAGGGTAACACAGAGGGAGCATTTTATAAAGAAGAAATTATTTAGGGGGGCAGAAGGGAGAGGAAAGGAGAGAGAGAGGGGGAGAGGGAGAGAAAAACAAGAAGGAGGAGCAGGAGGAAGAGGAGGAGGAGGAAGAGGAAGAGGAGAAGGAGGAAGAGGAAGAGAAGGAGGAGGAGGAAGAGAAGGAGGAGGAGGAGTAAGAGAAGGAGGAGGAGGAGGAGGAGGAGGAGGAAGAGAAGAAGGAGGAGGAGGAGGAAGAGGAGGAGGAGAAAAAGTAAGAGGAGAAGGAGGAGGAGGAAGAGGAGGAGGAGGAGGAGGAGGAGGAGAAGGAGGAGAAGGAGGAGAAGGAGGAGAAAGGGAAACTTTTTATAATTTAAATTAGAATATCAAAACTGTACTAGGAATATTAAAAAATAGTTCCCATTTATCCTAATCCCTTGGTTTTCATTTAAATTCTCTTCTGTAACTCCCTCCCCAGAGACTGGACCTAGTGAAAATACAGCAAAAGGGATGGGATTTCTCTTCTGAGTTTAGGTTACAAAAGACTGTCCTCTAGCAGTTTCTCTCTCTCTCTCTCTCTCTCCCTCTCTCTCCCTCTCCTCCCCTCTTCCTTGCCCCACCTTCTCTGACACTCTTGGAGGAAGTTGCCACATGCTGAGTTTCCTTATGGGGAGATTTATGTGGTAAGAAACTAATGTCTCATGCCTTACAAATCTCAGGTTAAATGAATTTAGAAGCTATTCCATCCCACCCCATGCCTTTGCAATTCTGAGGACTTCAGCCCTCTCTGGTACTTTGATTACAGCCTTGATAGACCTTAAGTCTGAGGATCCAGCTGAGCTATGCCAAAATTCTCCCCACAGATATTATGAAATAATAAATGCTATTGTTTTAAGATAGTAAATTTTGAGATGATTGTTGGTACAGGAATAGTTACTAATATTAAAGTCAATATTCATACATTTCTAATCAATTGTTCAATTTTATACATTTACCACATAAGTGCTCACTATAAAATAAAAATATTGCAAAGGATAAATCATTATCTATCAATGAATAAATAAAGGAAATAATGCTCTATCATTTTTAATTGCACAACTGCAATTATATTTCTAAAGGAAAACCAGTGTTGGGGAAAAAACACTGAGTAATTGATTGATTGATTCCTTGTATTGTTGTTAATAATTATCAGTACAAATCACAAAAGGCAGTATGTACAAGTTACAATATATCTTCTTCTAGACAGAGTTCCATTTTCTTGGCCAATTCTAAACATTAAATTTCTAAGAAAAAATAGGTTTTGTTTTAATAATTGCTAGGCTGAATTCTGATACCCAAAGCCAGCAAGGATATGGAATTCTATTTTGAAAAAGCAACTTATTTTTAATTATGTATGAATAGCTTGGTCAAATTGACAAGAATGTTTAAAGAGTCCTGCAATTTTTAGCTACTAAATACATAGTCACAGCAGATGACTCATATTTTTTTTAAAAAACCCGAGATACTTTATATCAGAAATTAAAAACACTCCTTAGTCAATGTCTGAACACATAATGAAAATATCTATCCTATTCATTCTACCTAGTTCTTTAGAATAAATAGAGCAGTTTAAATCTCCTTTTCAGGTAGCACTGGAAGAATTCCTCTCATTACAAACAAAAGACCCAGCCTCACTTTGCTTAGAAAACCATCAATCAAAACATGAAAATCTATTTTTCCTTAGAAACTTATCCTTATGCTCAAATTATTCTGCTCAAATGATCACCACTACAAACCAATTAGCTTCTTCTAAATAGTTTTGCATTTTCTATTTCCCAATTCTAATTTCCTTAGGCAATTCTGTGACCTCATTTTGTAATTCCCAGTACTATATTAGATAATTGTCTGTACAAGAAGGGTCCCCAAAAATGAAAGCCTAATTTATGCAGAACTTTGCTACCAGGAAATCAGTAAAGAAGTTAAATTCATATTAATACACTATGGTTGTGTGTCAGGTATTTTAATGCTTGTATTAATATAGGGGGCTTAGTTAGGAATGTGAACTTTGGAGCCAGGATGCATAGGTTTGAATCTTGACTCTTTTGCAGTCCAGATGTATAATCTTGGGTCAGTTCTGTGCTCTGATTTCTCACATATTAAACTTAAGCAATAGCTAGGCAAGTGGTGCATCCTCCCAGCTACTCGGGAGACTGAATCAGAAGGATCACAATTTCAAGGCCAACCTTGGGAACTTAGCAAGACCTGTTTTAAAAAATAAAAATAAAAAGGGCCAGGAATATAGCTCAGTAGTGAGCACCATTGAATTCAATCCCCAGGATGAATGGATGCTAGATAAATGAGTAAATAAATAAACAAGCTTACATAATAATAGTACTAGTCTCAGATGGTTATTGGGAGACTAAATGTGTACACATAGCAAATGCAGATAAAAGTTACCTGGTAGTAATATGAGGAGCACTATTTGCAGCAGTAGAAACCATGCAATATTGTTTGATTTGTTTTATTTAAATTTTGATTTGCATACTAGAAAGAAGAAAAATCTGGGTCTGTCAATTTCTCTGATGGATCTGTGACTGCAGGCTCCTCACTGTCATCAACCAATTATGAAGGATGTGGTAGTACATTTTCATCAGAAGACATTGTGACTGAGTGAATGCTAAGGAAAAAGAGTGAAATATTGCATATTTGCATATTTAAATCTTACATACTTGAGTTACAAACCTGCTTTTGGCTTACAAACCCATAAAACAACTTGGCCTTGCTTTATGAAGCAGGGACATGAGGCAAGATGAACAGATCATAATATTTTTATAGGGTTAGTGAGGACCTAAATAAGTCTTCCTGTCATTATATAATGACCTCAGAAAAACTTTTTGCTTATAAAATATTATTGTGTTTTAATTCATTCTGAGAACTTTTTAAAAAAATATTTCTTAGTTGTAGATGAACACAATACCTTTATTTATTTATCTTTCTGTGGTGCTGAGGATAGAACCCAGAGCCTCACACATGCTATGTGAATGCTCTACCACTGAGCCACAACCCCAGCCCCAGAGAACATTTTTGATCAAACGGTTTGTTCAGCTACAACATGAATTCTTTCATCAGCAAAGGAATTAAATATTATTTTGGACATGTATTTGAAGACAGGCAATAAAGACGTTAACCTATTAAAATGGGATCCAATTAGCCCTGTCTTATGTGATCCCCTGCTATGTTTTTCTTCAGTAGGTAAAAAGATATTTTTTTGTCCTTAAGTTTCATACACTTTAAAGGAAATAGTGTTCTACCTTTTGACCTTGACTTTTCTTCTATTGAGAAACAAGATTTTTTTCTCACATGAAAATATAAGATTTTATTTCTAAATTTGGGTTTATGATGTACCCAGAATCTTTTTGTTGTTGAAATAGATCATAATTAAACAATGCTTAATGGAGAAATGGTGGGCTTACTAAAAAATTTGGATTCTCTGCAAATTTATTTAATAATAATGTTTTGATTGTATAATGAATTTAACACCAAATAAGACATCTTCCTCTCTTTAAATTGTGAGTTCTAATAAGAAAATATACATTCTTCATGTGATATAATTCTTAGTAAATCATTCTTAAGGCTTTAAAGCTATTATAACATTATTAAATGTTATACAGTATAGGTTATAGAGAATTATGGTACATTATTTTAAAATTGCTTCACTAAATAAAATTACTTATTCCATTTAATGGAATAAGTAATTTTATTTAGTACACTCTCAGCTCAGACTGCAGTGGTATATCCAGTTAGTTTGGGGAAGTAAAGGAAAGGAAGAGCCAAAGAAATTAAATGGATTATATTTATAATTATGAAAGAGATGTATTGGCCACTTCTGCTGAAAATCCAAATGATTGGATTTAGATTTGCATTATCAGAAAAGAACAATTTTCAATTTTTAGTAATAATCTAAGCCCAGCAACTATAAAGGAGCATGAGTTCTAGGTAAATTGAAGAATCAATCAGTAGAAGAACTTTCCCAAAATGTTCAAATCCTCTCTGTTCAGTATCTTTTTCTACATCAAGTTTTTTTTTTATTCACTGCTCTTTCCAGACATCTGGATTAATCAATGTCTGCATTAGAAAGGCACTCAATAAATACAACTAAATGTCTGCATGGATATACTCTATCAGTTCAGATCAGACTAGAATCGATCAATCAAGGAAAAGGCTTACATTAATTTTTAAAAACAATTCGATATGGTGTTTTGACACTGAACACAGGAATACTATAATGAAAGTGATTAGAACAATTCTGCTCAGATACATCTATTGATCTATAAATAAATCATATATCTTACTCAGTCTCAATAAAGAATAAAAGCATGGCATTTTCAGGTAAATGGATGGAGTTGGAGAATGTCATGCTAAGCAAAATAAGCCAATCTCAAAAAACCAAAGGCCAAATGTTTTCTGATATTTGGATGCTGAATCCATAACCATAACGGGTGACGGGCTAGGAAAGAATGGAGGGATTTTGGATTTGGTAGAGGGAAGTGAAGGGAGGACAGGGGGTGTAGAGGTGGGAAAGATGGTGGAATGAGATTTACATTATTACCCTATGTACATGTATGATTGCATGACCAGTATGACTCTGCATGGTGTACAGCCAGAGAAATGAGAAGTTGTGCTCCATTTGTGTATGACAAGTTGAAAAACATTCTGTTGTCATGTATAACTAATTAGAACAAATTTGAAAAATTACAAAAATGATATAGTAAGCAGTGTTTGGCTTTGGGGCCAAGAATATACTAAAATATGGAAGTGAAAAACAAAGAAAGAAGTCATATAAAATATATTTACATGAATTTACTATGGATATCACTATTACAAAAGTAAAACATGAAGATGGCAAAAATACAGAGTCTAAGACTTACTTTGACAATTTCTGATTGACTAAACCATCAATTGAAAGACTTTATTCTAAAAAAGATTTACATAGAATGATTTTGATAGGCTCAGAGGAAGGAATATGAAGAATTAGAACCCGGAGGAAATAAATAGTTTACTCATGGTTTGAAACAAATCCTTTCATGAAAATTAATTTGTATAAATTTTGGCCATTTCTTATATCTACAGAATAATGGATATTAGATGTACATTTTAAAGGTGTTATTAATTTCAATATACTTAGTTAGGACCTTCTCTTATCTCTCTCTCTTTCTCTTTCTTACTCCCGCCCTCCACTGCACACACACAATAGAAAGAAAAAGTTCATTTCTTTTTCTTTTGAAGTGCTGGTTTTGAGTAGCCTGAATGTGACTTATCCATTGCATTTTACATGACAATTATGACTACATTGTAGTAAAATGTATTTCAACACAAGATCATAGATAGATAGACAGACAGATAGACAGAGAAATATAGTGAAAGGATGCTAAGATACTTGCTATGCACAAGAATCTTTGAAAGCAGTCTTGCTTCTCCTAATTCATTAAAGCCTTTAGATCATCTGATCAGCTATACCACCATCAACAGATGCATGGAATCCAGGCCCAAAAAATCTTATTTTAAGGCCACAGGAAAACTTGTGAAGAGAACATTATAGCATTCAAAAAATTGTAAGAAACTACTAAAGAATGATAAAAGGGCATAAACCTTTTTTAATACACAGATGATCTACCTATGTCCTCAAACACTACTAAAAGATTGAAGAAAAAATCACTCAAACAGTGTCTTAAAACTTATTTCAATGGCAATATAAAAGTTTAATAGGATTGGCTGGGGATGTAAAGCTTAGTCATTGAGCAATTGCCTCATATGCTTAAGATCCTAGCTTTGATTCCAGAAACACACAAAAAAATATAGATAATAAAAAAATAAAATTATGAAGAACAAGACTGAGTGAAGACATTGATATGTATTTTGGAATTTTTCCTGTCCTTCTGATCATTTGGCTTCAGGCCACTTGAGGGATGCCTTTTCACCCAAGCTCCTAAGATGTTGATGCTCCTCAGACTTCAATCTTTAATCCATCTGTCTTCCTACTTTTTAATCTCCTGGGATGGTTTCACCCCATTCATAGGATCATAATCACCTGCACTAATGTATGACAATGATTCCCAAATCTCTATCAAGTACTTGGCTTATTGTCACTGAGACATTTCAAATACATTGTATTCAAATTGAAAATTCTCATCTATTTTTCTCAACTGTACTTCATATCTCGATTAATAATATGACCATTAGGCACATAAATCAGACTTTAGGAAACTCCTGAATCATTTCCTTCTCTATCACATCTAATATATCACCCAGGCCTGCTAATTTTACCTCTTAAATGTGTTTCAAATTTCTCTGCACCTAAAAGTAATACTGGAAGCTGATATAAATGCACATGCCATTCAAAAGTTTCTGACTCAGAGGGATTGTGGCTGAAAATCTGTTTCTAACAGAGGGTTTTTTTTATTATTTATGATGGACAAGATCTGGGCATCCCTACAGTCTGTATGGAGGGAATGGACAGTCAGTAAGAAGAAAATGGGGAAATAATGAAGTTGTTAAATACATAGACATCCCCTTTGTAATGAAAATGATCCTATAACTTTTGGTAATTCATTGTGCTTTAGATGGAGAGAAAGGTGAAATATGAAGTTACAGATCCCATTATTTTCATTCTAGCTAGTCCTTTTCTCAGTTCTTTCTTATATGAGTCAAAAAAGTCTTATTTTGCTTCTTTTTATTGTTTTACTTTTTGCACTGCATTTGAGAAGAATAATGCTTTATCCTTTATCAATTTTACAAATTCTGATAGATAATAAGATGATTACTGAATTTATAGTTAAGAACTGTTTTCCAAAGCTCAGCCATTCAGAATAAACATTAGAAGGTTTGAAATTTCTGCAAACAAAAATAAAATAAAAAACACTTTTAAAAGATAACACTTATTTGAGCATACTAAGTGCCAATCATTGCTCTAAGACTGTAAAAATTTAATACTTATAACTGCACATTTATTTGTACAGTTTATATCATTTAATATTCACAACAACACTGTTTTTATATATTTTGTATATATTAGCATTAGTATTATTTTATATGTAAGGAAACTGACCCATAACATACTGACCCATATGACATATGCTATTATATTGCTGCTACTAGCACTGTGGACTCACTGATCCCTTAGTAAGATAAGGGCTGGATGATAGAAAAGAAAACAAAAAGGATGCTTTGCCTTTGGTAATTCTGATCTTGCCACACAGAGTTGTAAGTTTCTTTTTTGGCACCAAGGATTAAATCAATAGGTGCCTAACAACTGAGCTACACCCCCAACCATTTTTAAAATTTATTTAAATTTTGAAACAGGGTCTTGCCAAGTTGCTGAAAGCCTGACTAAGTTGCTGAGGCTGGCTTTGAACTTGCTATCCTCCTGCCTCAGCCTGCCAACCCACTGGAATTATAGACAGTACCATCAAATCTGGCAACGTATGATGTTTTGAGGTTAATCTCTGAGGCTAGGCTCTAGGGCTAGTTCAACCATTTATAAAGCAAAGATTACCCTACCTCAGTGGAAGAATAACAAAAAGGATGATGGTGGATATATAAATGAAAATTTTCCCAAATTACACTTGCTACTCAATATTCTCCTACCTGCACATCTTAGCTTTCATACAAAAAAATAAATTTGAAATTCCTGTCCTTGTACTTTTTAAAGATGTTTTCTTCTACCAAATATAAAATCTGTCATAGCAGATAGGAAATTAAATGGTAAATTGTAAGAAAAAAAAACCCAAAACCTGAAAACTCTCTACCTTTTGTAGGTATTTTGATTGTTGGTGTTGTTTTGTAAAGTTCAAAGTGTTTGGTTCTGGAATATGTAATTCAAGTCAATTTTATAACATTATGTAAAAAATTACTAGTTCTACTCTGGAAATTGTTCACTACACCTGAATTTACATATTAACTACTTATATAGAATGATATAAAAATGATAAACAAAAATTACCATTGAAATATTCCCAAGAAGAAGCCAATATAGGCAATGGAGAGCAAAGAAAGAAAAACCCTGGGATGTATGTGAACCGATCCATTGGATTAAAAAATTGAATGAAAAGAAAAATGTTGTGTGGAAAGAGACTTTAACACAAATTCTCAGTGTTTGAACTTCTCATATTTTACAAACTTGAAAAATCAATAAAATGTTGCTGACAACCTGCTCTACCTTCGGGTTAAAAGGTTTGGAAGATAGACTATGGAGAAGCGGTTCAAGTTTACAAGAATTTCAAACAAGTAAAGATGTACAAACTTTTGACTGATAACTTGGGCTCTGGGGTGAACCTGCATCCTCCTGCATGTACAGGTAGGGGATATATCACTCAGCTGATGTTTGGGGCATTTCCGTCTCTGTGAAGTAAGGGCCATCCATGGTGCAGGGTCAATGGGTAGATAAAATAAAAAACAAGGGAGGTGCTTGGTACATTGTCTAACATTTAGTCACCATCCAGCAAATGTCACCTATTACTAAGAGTGATTGCTGTAGCTGCTGCTATTACCACAGTTGTAGGTATAAACCTGGTGGTGCCCTCATGTCAGGGCTGGGGTCAAACTGATTCAAGCATTTGGAGGGAGTTAGGAGGACAACATGTCGAATGTGTCATGTGATGCTAGAACTCTTTTAGAACACTCATCATACCATTTTCTGTTCCTTCAGGCACTAAAATTTGGACCATACAGCTTGGGTTCAAATCCTCCCTCTGAAACTTTCTAAATGCATGATCTTAATTAAATTTAACCTCTTTCTCCATGAGTAAAAAGAGAGTAAAAATAAAAGCTGTCTAAATAAGTCATGGTGAAATTTAAATGACACATTTAACAAAGAATTTAGATACTGTATGAAGCACAGTGATTGGAAATATCAATCAAGCACTAATATTCTACCATTTTCTCCTTTAATGTGTTGTACAAGTAGGAATATGATCTCCCTTAAAACTGAACAGAGGTTGGGTATGGTGGGACACACTGTAATTCCAGCAGCTCAGGAGACTGAGGCAGGAGAATCCAGAGTTCAAAGCCAGCTTCAACAAGGACGAGGTGTTAGACAAGTCAGTGAGATCCTGTCTCAAGTTAAAATATACAATAGGGCTGGGGATGTGGCTCAGTAGTTGAGTAACCCTGAGTTCAATCCCTGGTACCCTCCCTACACACACATACACAAAAAACTGGACAAAGGTTTTATTACTTATGCTTTGTTTTTATCAGTCACACAATTGTTCTTTTGATAAACTCTGATCTGATCATTGTAATTAATCCCACAAGAAGAAATCGTACATGTTGTGGGAAGTTTAAAAAAAAAAAAAAGCAAAAAGGGGAAATCAGGAGGAAGGTTTGATTTATAAGAGTTAGATGAATGAGGAAAGAGAGAAACAGGAGCAGACTGGTTACTGGAGAAAGTGAGAAAGACACATGGAGTGCACGCTGCATTTCCTCACTAGCTGGATACCGGCATCAGGAAGAAAAATGGGGCAGCTGGCAAACACCCAGAACAAAACTTCTCCTGAGACCCACCCTGCCACCAGGGGCACTGTAGCTACTCTTGTCTAGAGCCATATTCTAGCTCAGACTTTGCAAGCTCAGGTGGATCATGCATGCGTGTACACACACACACACACACACACACACACACACACACACCCTTTCAATAAACAAACACCTGGAAGCTTTTCCTGGCCTCACTGTGTCTTTTCTTGTTTCACTTTCTTTCCCAGGTACTCAGTCTCTTGATTGTCATTGACAGCCAGCTTATAATATTGTCCCTATTAGTGGCCCTCACTACATTGCCCATTCTACTCCAATCTGGTTTTCAGCCTGATTACTGCAGTGAAACAAATCTGTTGACATCACCAAATCACCTAAATCTATTTTACTAGATGTCAGTTGCATTTCCTGGAGTTATCACACCTTCTTTTACAAAACCTCGGGGTTTAGGATCATATTAAGAATTCTGGGTTTATTCTAAGTGTCATAAGAAGCCACTGAAAGGTTTTAGTGAAGGGATATCTCCAGTAACATATTCTGAGTTTTTCACTTACTTTGCTGGATTCTCCTCCTTAAACAAACTCTAAACGCCTGTTGTTACATAGCATTTAGAACTGAAACCTTGTGTTCCCCCAATTAATAGGATGAAGCCCTGAACCCCAATAGCAAGGACTGGGATGTGGGACCTTTGGCAGGCAATTAGATTTATATGAGGTCATGAGGGTGGTGCCCTGATGAGGGGATCAATGTCCACCTAAGACCAAGGCTGCTTTTCTGGACCGTGTGAGAACACAACCAGGATGTGGGCTCCTTTTGCCAAGAACAAATCTGTCAGCACTTTGACCTTAAACTTCCTGGACTCCAGAACTGTTAGAAATAAGTGTCTGCTGTTTAAGCCACCTAGCTGGTGGGAATTTGCTATGGCAGCAGGAGCAGGCTAAGATATCATACTCCCCAGGATCCACTCCATAGACCTCAGCTACTCTCTTTACTTTTTCCTAGGGGTTTTCATCCAGTTATATGACTTTGAGAACTACATACTGTCAGGTAGTTTTGAATTTATACGTCTAAAAATTCCCTTCTGGGAATGGGAAACTACTGGGGAATAAATTAGAACAAATTATGCTATTTTGCATATATGAATGGCATAATGAATCCCACTATTATGTATAATAATAATGCACAAATAAAAAACACTACAAAAGAAAAATTCTCTGAGCTCCAGGTTTTTATTACAGTATGCTTGTCTGACACTTCATTACACATCTCACAGAGAGTTCAAGTTTTATGGGTCAAAAATTGTCTGTTTCTTAGAGCCCCCAATTGGGTTTTTCTGATCGTCTTGCAAACCTTAAAAAAAAAAAAAAGCCAACTTCAACCAAGATGGAAAAGCAAAAAAGTTGCTAGTCATCTTTGAATTTTCACCCTTTCTCAGTCTCACAACCTATTCTTCTGTAAACCTTCCCCAAATCAAACAAAAATACAACAGTTTCTTCAAAGGAATTCCTAAAAAAAAAAAAAATACTCCTTGCATTATTCCAATTGTGCTCTTGTCCTCTCCTTTCACTTGTTTCTGCATATTTATCTGTTAGATATGGATCATTGTTCTCCATTACTCAATACTTTTAAAATAAAACCCAAATTTCTCATTCCTATAAATCCCAGCATAATCCTGTGTTTTTCCCACAACTCCACATTCTTTTCATGGTATTCCTGTGGCCTCACAGGGTTCACTGGCCATCCCTGAAAACCACTTTGCATCAAATTCTGTTAAACATAGTACATCCTCTCCTCGGAATGCTCTTTATCCTTCTCTTCATATAGCAACTCATTCTTAAACCTTCAAATATCAGTTTAAGAATCATCTATTTGTAGATGCCCTGTTCACTTCATCTTCCTGGGTTCTCCTTTTTCTTTTCCCACAACTATTTGCTCCTTCACAGAATTAAGACCAATTATTTTATAGCTCTTTGTTACTTGTTTGTTGTTTATTTTTATTACTATACTATAAAATATACAAGGGTAGGATAATGTCTGTCGTGTTCACTAATGCATGTTTAATATCTCATGCAATTCCTGGACCTTGTAGCTCTCAATATGCTGAATGAATGAACTAAAAGATGAACGATCCATTCAACATGCTTTCAAATAATTAAGTAGAGTAGATTTAAACCTAACAAAGTTTAACTCTGTTATTATTTGGTAAACTTTCAATAATAAACATAATTGTTAGGCAGAAATATTGTAGGTTAATCCAGAATTTCTTGAGCCTACCACCTGCTCTATGTCCATAATGCTGCTTTGGCAAAATGGGGAGGATGTAAAAATAATGTATTCATGGCTTTTATAAAGTTACAATACTTTTGAGGAACTAAGTTATAAGCATATAAAACAACATAAAAAGGGGATATATATTTCTTGATAGAAAAATAGCTGTGAAATATTCACCAAAACTTAATGATAGTAAATAAGTCTTTTTGGTGGGAGTAAGGTTGAACACCCATGGCCCTCTAAAATATGAGCAGCAGTGAGAGTGTATGAAAGAGATGACAATAGCAGATCCCACCATCAATGCCTATATGTTTGCAATAAAAGACTCAGACAACTTGGAAATTAGCAATAATCACAAATGATCACAATTCTCACTTTTCTCTATAAGTTGTCTTTTTAAAAAAGTCAAAGTAAACAATACTTTGGGATATAAAATGAAAAATAATATATTTACTCAAAACCTATCTAGTGTCTAACCTCTACCTAGTGTCAGGTTGGTAAAAATGGATAAAGTATAGCACCTAGTTAAAGAGTATCCATGATTCATTTGGGTGGAGAGGAAAGGGAGACAAAGAACTTCAAACAGACATAACACTACAAGTGGAATGTGAAAGACATAAACACAATGCCATGGAAGCCCTACTATTGAGAAATCAACTAATTTTGCCTGGTGGAATGTGAATTAAATTTTATGCTATTTGATCCAGACATTGAGGACAAATAGGTTTTGGGTCACTAATAAAAAGGATAAACATAGTTCAGATAGAAGAACTTTCTTTCTGGTCTGTGCTTGAAATCTTAGGCCTGAAAGGATGTGGAATGATAAGCAGACCCAGTGGGGGATAGGAAACATCTCAGTGTAATAATAATAGGTACTTGTGGCATAAGAAACTTTGTCCACACAGACCAAAGCTCCCTACTAAAAGGTAAACTGCAAGACCCAAACCAAACAAGGTGATTCAATTGGTTATTTTATCATGACACAAACCAAACCATCAGCCAATTGACTTTTCTCCACATTGCTAACCATTTTTGTTAATTGAAAGCATAGTTTCTGTTTTGGAGAAACTGTAGTCTGTTAGTGCTCTTTGAGTCATAGATCAATGGGTATTCTCAACTGTACTGTCCAATCCTGCTAGCCACAGATGGATACTAAGCATTTGAAATGTGGCTACTGCCACAGGTTGAAATTATATTTTCAGTATAGTAGTCTATATAAAATGAATGTCTATATTTAAATGAATGTCATCTAGTTTTTCTTAAAATTTTTAAATTCTCTATGTAGATATGGGTAGCTTGTATATTTTTAATGGACATAGCTGATCTAAAAAGTTTTCAGAACAAACTAATACTCTTTCCTAGAAATGGAACAACACCAACTCAAAATTAGAGATTATCTAACACTGATCCAATAAAATACTGTCTAAAATATGATGTGGCTTAAATAAAATGACATGAGTTTATCATTATAAAGCACCTAAGTATCATCATGGGCATGTGGAAAAGCGCTGAGTATGATTTTAAAATGTGAGTTTATGTAGGGAAGCTACATTTATTAATATTAATTAAACTTGAAAATTCTCTACAGAACTGTGCTGTTCTAGTAGAGAATTAATAAAAATTATTATCTTATGTGAAGTTATCAATTGTATCATTCTGTCTTTTCCACAACCATAGAAAGTTATCATAACAAAAATACTTTTATTTTTTAATCCATGTTTAATGGTCTTCTTTGAATCTATAGATTTCTAATTGTACTTGTGTATGTTTAAGACAATTTCAAAATAAAATTAGCTGGAAATGTGTAACAATTATCTTTATGGTAATTACCTTTATTTTTAATTTTTTAAGTATTAACATACAGAGGATGATGACAATATAATTTAAAATGAAACTGGAAATGATTTAAAATGTTGAAAATGTATTTGGAAAGCAACAAACTAGGGATTTGGGGGCTCATCCAACAATTTCTGTAAAATTAAGAAAAATGAAGTTAGAATTTATTTGTAAATCAATGAACCACATAAGAAGTTTTCTTAAGTTATTTTGACAAAATCGTTATTTGTTAAAAAAAAAAATTACAACTAAGATTTATTTAGCTGAGTTAATACGAAGAAGCAACAACGGCACTCGGGAACATTAAGCTAATTATACAGTTACACTAATTTCTGTGGAGTCCCTTAAAATGAAATTGATTGTTGCTATCTACTGTTTTTAGGGAATCTCTGTTAATACAAGAGACTCAGTTTACAGCTTTCTTCAAATGATTTGAAATAACACAGCTGTTAAAATGCATGAGATTACACTATAATAGCATTCTTTACCAAATACAAATCAGACCACAAATACTAATAAACATAATCACTGGGCCTTTAATGGGACATTTCTGCTAATTTTGAAAGCTTTACAATTATCTGTGATTCAATGAATCCAAAATCTCTGTAAAATTAAACTTTTGGGGAAGACAAAATGGTGCTGTTTAAGGAAGGCGCTGTGGAAAGTCTAACTGAAATTCTACTTTTCAAGGCAAAATAATTTTACAGATAAATTTCTTCTTTATTTTTTGCCTCTAAAATGAAATCCTGCTTCTTTTGTATGTTGCATGGGGGTTATAATTTCCCTTTTATTTTATTTTAGTGTTTTATGCTCATGATCAATCAGGGCTATCAAAGTGTCCACGTCTCAGAACCTCTCCCTTCTCATTGATCAGGTGCCTCCATACCACAGGCTGTCTTTCTGCTTCCGTTCTGCAAGTCTCTTCTGGTTTTAGCGTTCCTGTCCTTGCTATTTGTCACCTCTCCCTACAAGGTTTTATTTCTCAGTCCTCCCATAACTGGCTTTTTTTGTTCATGCCTATCTCAGTTCAAAGACATTGTTGTAGAATCCTCTTTGTAAATGCTCATCATTTCTCCGAAGGCAGTAATTATTTCTTTCACGTGTGTAATACATCAAGTTTGAATTTATCTTCCTAATTTGCATGCTTAATTGTTTATTATTAGACTTTTCTCTGTGGAACATGAGAGTTCCACTGCAAGAAATAAATTACATTAACAAATTGTTAGTATACATGTAACACACATATGCATACACACATACAAAGATATTTGTAAGTATAACATGTTTAATAAAATAAATGTTATATCATTCTTACTGTTTGCTACACAGTTTTGTTTCTAGCAGAAATATATTATAAGAGATTTAATGTGGCAAATTTTTTAATGGTTACAGATTGTTCCACCATTTGAGTACATTAGGTATTTTTAAACCAAATCCCCTATTAGTGGGCATTTAGGTCATTCAATTTTTACTAAACAATAGTTTGAGTCATATCTTTGTACATAGGTAGTTGATCACTTGCCAAAGTAAAATTGTCAAGCAAGTAAAATTATGCATTTTAAATTATGGCTTACAGTCCCACAATGTACTCCAAAAATATTTACCAGTTTCTATTTATATCAACATTTTATAATACTTTTAGTAGTATTTTGAAATACTGGTATTTGAAATACTGACTATTGAAATCATCTGTAATGCAGTTCAATAGGGGAGAATATTTAATTTGTTTTTAATGAGTTCATTATGGACGGAACCCATTTGCTTATTGGAAAGTTTGTTTTTTCTATATTCACATATTATGACAATTTGATTTTTATAGTAAATAAGTCTCTGTTATAAATATTATTTCCAGTTTTGCATGTGTATTGTTGTTGTACATTTTTAGCTATTTTATAGTAAAAATATGTTTTTCCATCAAGGTTTTTAAGTTTCGTACCAAGTTTGAAAAGGCCCATTTGCTCTGAAGACTATGAAAATTACACAAATACAATCATACAAACACTTATAAAATGTACATGTGAGACATACTATACATGTACATGATATACAATTGTAAGTTTAATAATTTTATAGCTTTATTTTTATATTTAAATATTTAATCAACATATTTTAAATTTTAATCAATACAAAAATTACGATAGTGTATAAATAGTGCATGCAAGAAAAATACATGCATCCACTTGAATTTTCTTTAAGCTCTATGAAAGTTTTACTGCTTTCAAATTGAAATGTTCTACCAAGATATAATTTATTTTTATGGGAGCTATAGATAAAAAAAAGTATTTCCTCAAATAAATGTTGGGTATTACATACACATGCATACACACAAATACATATGCTAATCTTCCCTTTCCCAAAGAACTGAAGTGCCTACTTTCTCATGCATTATAAATTTTCACATTTATTTAGCTTTCCTTTATATATTTAGCTCTTTCTAGAGTTTCTAGTAGTCAGTTTACTGCAGTTGTTATTATGTTGTTGTCATAACACTTTTATACCTGGTGGGTACTTCTACCCTTACAATTTAGAATTTTCACAAATCTACATATTTTATTCTGAAAGAATATAAAAATCCTCTTATATTTATTGCTTATTGGTAATTAATATTATCCTGGCTCCATTATAAGGCACATGAGTGTATCACCTCTGTGTTGGATGTTCTCTTTTGGAATAAAATATATTAAATTTGTTTTACTTTATTCATTAATTTATTTTTTCATTAGGGTGAACATTTTCAATTCTACTTCAGCAAGGCTATATGGTATCTTATCGGTGTCCTCTTGAAAAGTTTTAACTCAAACAAAGGGAAAATAAGTACTGAAACATTTCCTATACTTCTTAGCCAATGAAAAATCAAATTACTTAAATGGTTTTTAAGCTACATGAAGGAATAATAATAACAATTCAATATTTTGCAAAATATGAGGGGCCATTTTAAAAAATTATTCTTATAAATTTTATAGTTACAAAAAGTATCATATTTTAGACTTTTGTTACTATCAACAACTTTCATCAATTTTATGTACAAATATGCTTAGTATAAGAAATTTGCCACCAATTTCAAAGAAGGCATTAATTCAATAGATAGTACATCAATGAAAAAAAAGAGCAAAATCTGAGTATCACATAGTGTTATTCTTACCATCATAATTTATATTTCACAAAAATCAACAAATAATATCAGAAAATCACTGGAAGTTTTAATGTGTTTAGTCTTATATCAATGTGCCATTATAGTAGTTTGATATAAAATGTTTATATTTTCTACTTATAGCTCTCAAAGAGAATCTTGATAATAAAGTTGTTTCTGTATAGAACAAAAATACTAAAACCCCTTAACTGCAAGAGTCATTTCAACTGACTTTAATCTTAGCTTATGAGGTTGTATGTGAAAGCAGGGCCTCCTAGACTTCTAAATAGACCAGAAACGTAAGAGTAGGGGTTTAGTGATAAGTCTCAGTTAGAGGCACTGTCTGTCTGTAGATGAATTTCAAATCCACTTGATGTTTTCAGTTATGACTAATGAACAGCCCACTCTTAGACATGTTCTAAAGATTTAAATATCCTGACGTAATAAGTAGCTTATTAAGTGACTCAGGTCCTGCATTCTGGTGTAACAATACCAAAAGTGGATTTTTTAGAAAAATATTGGGACATCATTGTTCTTTTTTTTTTTTTGACATTAAATGAAAAAAAAATCAATGTACCAATTTTGCAGTTTCTAACTCAGATCATGGTATTTTTAACTGCATCTCCAAGTGAAAAGATAGTGGGATTAGTAAAGTTTGCTTTCTTTTAGCATCAGTTCAATGTTTTAAAGGCAAGAGCTGAAGCCCACTTCTCAAAGTCTGAAATGTCAGGATTAAATTTTTTTTTGCATTTTTTGCTTTTCTTTGTAATAGAATGTTTACTAAGCCAATTTTTTTTTTCTGTGTGATGTATGGCCATACCTGGTTTTTTTTAAATGATTTTTATGGCACACTTTAATATTTTAGTACAAATTAATTGAAGACATGATAAATAATAACAGCTTCCTTTACAGATGACTAGGTTTAGAATTTTAAGTGTATTAATTCACTTAAATTGACAGCAAATGCATTAGGCTTATTCTATTTTTATTTTGAATTGATGGACGAGAAAACAGACATCCCAGGAAATTAAGAGACCTGCCCAAAGCCATATAGCTAGGAGTAACAGAGCTAGGGAACAAATCCAAGTTGACTTCTTCTACTGTCTAAACTGGCTAAAGATGCTCTGCTGCATTCGGGCTGCAGCAAAATAACGGGGGGGGGGAGGGGGAAGGGGGTGACGAGCAACTTGTGTACATTGATACAGCAGGAGTGGGAGCCGTTTATTGTAGGACAGGAAGGGTACATATACATTACACACAGCTTATCTTAATTAACATAAACTAGATACAGCAGTCAACCAATAAGGAATCTCCACACTTAATGGCTCGCTGGCATTACTTCACAAACCACTCCTTCTGCAAAATGCCAGGCGCCATCTTGACTTGTTTGCAGACTCTAACAATGCTCCTTATTTTGATAAAAAGTGTTTAATACTCTCTATTGATAGATCTCAAACAGAACCTTAACAATAATATTGCTTCTGTGTGGAATTAAAATGCTATAACACCTTTCATGTAAATAATACTCTTCTACACTTCTATAATCTGAAGTTATGATGGGTTCACAATGAACATAATAGACATAGCATTCCTTGACTCTGCAACACCAGCTCCCACCGTTACAGTAATCCAATTTCAATCATTCTAACACATTCTGGAATGTCAATTGTGTCTTATAGGCCTACCAGTGTATTTGCCCTATAGCATATTGCCCATGTCATCACCATGATATTTCCTGCTGTCTAATTTCACTCTAGTGTTAGTCTGATTTATTTATCCATCAAAACTTATTGATGTGTCTGTGACTGCCAGCCACTGGGAAAATATCAGACAATGAAACAAGGTCTCTGGTTTTATAAAGTGTATATTGTACAGAAGGTTAAAGACTGATGATTCGCCTATAATGAGGGCTACTAATTAAAAGTGACAGAAGGAAGATTTCATTTTATACAAGATGGTTGGGGTAGGACTCTAAAACAGTGATATTTTGAAAAAAGACCTAAATAAAGTGAAGGTTATCCACACACATCTCTAGAAGATGATTCTAGAAAGTGTTCTGAATATTACCCAGGAAACCAGTGTGATTGAAGGAAGAAAAAAAAGGAGAAAAAATAGCATCTGGTTGGAAAGATAGAAGAGGTGAGATGAAATGGAAAATAGGAATATAAGTATATATAGATGGTTGTGTTTGCACACACATGCATACATACACACACACACACACACACACACACACACACACACATACTTTCCTTCATACATTTCCATGTATTAAAGGGAGAGCTATGAAGATTAAGTCATAGTTTAGATATTTTTGTGAGAAAAAAAATTAAAACCAGAATGCTATCAAATTTTTGACCCAAACAACTAAAAGTTTGGAATCTATTAAAAAGATATTAATAGCAGTTTAGTGAGCAACATTTCAGAAGTTGAGAGAAATCAGTTGTTCAAGTTATAGATATGTTAAGTTGGAAATCTCTATTCAATTCCAAAATGGAAGTATTGAGCAACCACTTGCTGGTGTGAATTCTTGCAGCAGAATTAAAAATTTGTGAGTTGTCATTGTTCATGACACTGTTCTGGACTGGATGAGCTTACCATCAGAGTGACACAAAGAAAGAGAAGGAACCATGGAACATGCTGACATTTTGGGGTTGAGAAGATGATTACTTTAAATAAAGAAAAATGTTAGAATACAGAATATGAAGAAGTTGAGAGCTTAAATATATTTTAGATTGTATTTTATTCTATTTCTATTCTACTATGTTTTACAACAACACCTTACTTAAAAAAATTTTAGAGCAGTTTTTGTGGAGATATTGAACTTCTGTTCCAACTAAAGGGTGATCCTTTGACTTTCCAAAAACCAACAGGAATATAAAGTAATTTTAAAAAATTAAAATAAAGACTATGTCAATTTATGTTGTGGAATTTAGCTAATTTCCCACGTCAACATTTTCTACTTCCTAGTAGTAATAGTGCATTTGTTTTAGAGTTTTCTATTTATGGTCAATGACTGGTTAATTGGAAATGCTGTTTCCAAATACATGAACCATTCTCTTCATATTCATCTGGCAGGTGAGAAAATATCAAATTGTAAAATAAATGAATGTGTTTCTTGGCCCTAATCTCACATGATGGCACAAGAACCTGGACCATATATTCAGGTAACTTTTTTTTTTTTTTTAGTTGTAGATGGACACAATACCTTTCTTTTTAAATTTATTTTTATGTGGTGCTGAGGATGGAATCCAGTACCTCCCCCATGCTAGGTAAGCACTCTACCACTGAGCTACAACCCCAGCCCTCAGATAACTTCTTAATATAGAAAGGCTATAGAAATAACACAATTTTTGCAAAGGGTTCTAGTCCTGGGAACACACGTTTGATATGACCATCAACAATTATTTTTCATTCAACTCAGTTTTCCCTTATTATTCTTAAAATAATTTAATCATATAAATAACTGACTCTGCTACATGTTAATACCTACCTAGTAATAGCTCAATCTGGTATATGTATTTAAATTTTTGCTTTTTTTCCTGAGTTTTATAGAAAGGACATTTGTTACTTATTTGATGCATAGGGATAATACATAAGATTACAGTTTTTCCATGATATCATGCTCAAGTCTTTGGTGAAAAAAGATATTGATATGAACAGATTATGATATCTAATTAGGTCAAATTTTAAGTGACTTCTTTTAGGTTTTTCATTTTTTTTACCCATAGCATTAATGAAAGAAATGCAATATGTGCCCTCAGTTTTCATGAAAATAAGCTTTAATTCTATAATGAAAAATGAGAAACACATTATGATATAGAATAATGCTTTGGAAGTTACACATACAAAACTTGAGCAAAAAACATCTAAATTATATAAAACACATTATAATTACTGATAAAGTATATAATTCATATGAACTTTAGAGATGGTAATGACATATTACTTGACTTCATTAAAATACTTTAACTATTCAAAAATAAATATACTTTTTAATATTTAAAAATGCATACTAAATAGTGTTTTATTATTTAAAAATAGCAAATGATAATTTCAAATAGTTTTGTTTACTATTTAAAAATAAATACATTTAAGATATTATTTTTAATACAATTATAGTTCATTATGTATGACTGACCTTGATATATAGATAAATTTTAAGACCTTGACATATAGATAAATTTTAAAACCTTGATATATAGATAAATTTTAAGTTCTGATTCACAGATCAATAGAAAAACTAAAAATTTAATTGGAACTATACTATATTCCATCATTATTTTTTCTTTAATAAATCTTTGATAGATTTACAGAGTAAATAAAGTGATACCATGTATCACTGATATAGAACCAAACATTTTTGGTTTTAATATTAATTATCATAGCATTATTCATAACAATGTGTTGTTCATTTTTACTTGAGTTTATATTTATCCATATAATCTAAAGTAGTGTTTTTATAAATATTAAAATGCAATCTAAATATATTTATAAAATAAAGTTTGTTCTAGATTCTGAATAAAATCTATGATATTAATTTACTGATTTCTTTTTTTAATATTTATTTATTTATGTATCTTTAGTTTTAGGTGGATACATTAGTTTGTTTTTATGTGGGGCCAAGGATTGAACCCAGTGCCTCATGCATGCTAGGGGAGCGCTCTACCACTGAGCCACGAATCCAGCCCCTAATTTACTGGTTTCATCCACTGAATTGTCTTATTCACTATATGAACACAGATCTAGCACACTGGGCTTCATTGAAATCTTAAAACAGTCCATAAAATTCCCATTACATATATTTTTAATATCAAATATAATTTGTATAGATTGTTCAAGATTCTACTTCTAACCTAAAAGTTCTCCAACTAGAGGCTAAACTAACTTTTAGTTGGAAATCACCGACAAACACACACACACACACACACACACACACACACACACACACACAGGTGGGGGGAGAGAGGGAAAGAGAGGGATAGAGAGGGAGGGAGTTTTTCTTCTGTGGAAGACACAAAACAGAAACAAAAGCTACATTTAAGAAATACAAGTTAGAAGGGATGCTAAAATATAGTTGTTTGGAATTAATGATTGTAAGGTCCTATATCTGCTAAATAATAAAGTCATATTATAAGAAAATTTCCCCAAGTGGGAGGTTTTTCGTTGCATTTTCATATATTCCATTTTTAAAAAGTGTTTCTATTTGTAAATGTGTTCTAGGAATGTTTTCCTGGATCAGACAGCAAATGCACTGAGTTGTGGATGTCTTGGATAAGTGACAATTTGCGGCAAGTAACCAGAAAAATAATGAATTTCCCATAAGGAAAGAGTAAAGTTTGTCTTGAATGGAAGAGGTTATCGAACTGAGACAGGAGAGCACACTACCACAGGCCTTGTTGGAATAAACCTTCATCTGAAGTGATGATGTGGTAAGAATCCAAAGGATAATGGAACAAGGGGAGTCTCAGTTTGTGGAATCAACAAATGTTTTATGTGGTAGGCAGGGTAACAAGTAAGTTAAGATCTGTGGGAACTATATATTCTTTGTTATAACTATTCTACTCCACTTGTATAGCATGAAAACAATGAATTATTATTGTTGAATTCCAGTACAACTTTATCAACACTGAAATCTGTACTTATATAATTTTCACGTCGCCTAAAATAGTATTTGATCTTTTCAATCATTTAAAATGTAAAACATTTTCTTTTCTTATCTTTTGGGTTTTTTTAATTATTTATTTTTTAAAAAATTTTAATTTATTTTTTAAAAAATAAATGACAGCAGAATGCATTACAATTCTTATTGCACATATACAGCACAATTTTTCATATCTCTGGTTATATAAAAGGGTCAGATTTTGCCCACAAATTATGATTTTTATAGCCTAAATCATCATCGAAATGCAGAAAATCCAATATTGGTGGACAGTGACAGTACATGTATGTTAATAAACCTGATTTTAATTTAATTTTAGGATGCTTGTAAGCAAAGAGGGAAAACTTGGTGAGTAGGCTTATTTTCATATGTTATTTGTTTGTATTCCTGTCTTCCCCCAGATATAGAATTAGAGCTCAAGTCAGCTAGTACTTTACCCAAAATAATTAGAATTGAATGCTTAAGATAGCCATTCAAAATTTCTTAACTGAATACCTACATAATCCAAGCACTGTTTTGTTTACTAGAAATACAATAATGAATGAAGGAGACAAATGATCTAATCTTTGAAGTATATAATCCAGAGTAGATAATGGGTCAATTCCATAGGAGCAGAGGCCTAGGGGTGGATTCTTCTGCAAGCAATTCAGTGGGGAAGGGATCTCAGGAAGAGGGGTATGGGGGAAACAGGATGAGGTAGAATAGAAAAAAAGCTAAGCAAAAATATGTTCACAGTTTGAGACTGGCTGTGAAAAAAAAAACATTAAAGTTGGACTTATATAACAATAAGCTGCATTTTGAGGCATGATGCCTAGAATTTTGTACTCCTGCTGTCTTGGGGGTTCCCAGCCTCACTGGAGATGTGGCTCTTTTTTTGGGGGGGGGTGTTGAGGGTAATTCTCCTAAGACAGGGAGACAGGCACAGCTTTGGGTATCAATAGGAAAATCAGTGCCTGAAACTCACATGGTCCACTACAAGTAGAAGACAAATAGTAATCACAAATACTTTTAAAATGTAGTCATCTGATATTTCCATGGCTGTATAGCTAGATGAAGGAAGGGAATGAAATGTGTATTGAGACCAAATGCTCTTTTAGATAGGATGGTGAAGGAAGGCCTCTGAGATAACATAAGATTTGCAAAGAAACTTGAAGGAACTGAGTCCCAGTCGTGCACATATCTGTGGGAACAAAGTCATTAAATCAAGACAGAATCAGCCCTGGAATGCTGCAGGAGGAGTGAGAAGGTGGGTGTGGCGAAGTGTTAAAGATGTGTAAACTGCTAGGAAGTGAGGCTGGAGATGAAAGAGGTGGTGACAGATTATATAGGGTGTCAGATACTGTTGTAGAGTGCTCAGCTCTTACACTAAGAAAACAAAAGCACTAAGTTCCACAGGATCTCGTCATCATAATTTTAGAACCAGAAGGGCTCTCAAAAGCCATCTGGTCTAGCTTCAAAATTTTAGAGCATTTTTACAGTGGAAAATCTCACTGAAATGAAAAGGCAAGAATAGAGTTCTAAAATGTATGGAAATTGACTTCCCATTCAATACTTTTGAAGAAAATTATGCCATAAATGTTTGAACAGTTTCAACATATTATATTTCATTTGTTTAAGCTCTGAATCTTAATGTCATCCCATCAATGGTAAAGCTACAAGAGGATGAGAACCAAGCTGGCTGAGGTGTAGAGGATGCCTGCTCTCTGTTGACATCGGTTGGCATTTATTCTAGCTTTAATCTTGGCACTTTGGGGAAGAGAAACAGTAACAATCGAGCTGCATTTTCCTTACATGCAGTGGTCAACTACTGCCAAGATGACTAAGATTGCATAAATTGTCAGCTCTATCTTACTAAGTCCAATGAGAAGTATTTTATGTTTAAGTTGAAAAATGGAGAGGAGCAGACTGTCCTTGAAGGATAATCAGTGAGTCATTATGATGCAGTTTGAAAATAATACTGTACATGAATGCTCAGTAATGACATTGATATTCTATGATTCCATTAGTTTGAAAGAAATAATCCATTTTATGTTAGTATTTGACTTTATAGAAATATTCATTAGTGGTTTCAGCTGTCTGTTGTTGTTGAATGCATATTAATTCTATCCAATGCATCTATTGATTGAAAAAAATTGTTTATGTTCTCCAATGAAAAGCTACACGGCCACACCTTGTCTATTCTCTTGAAAGATAATTTTCAGTTTTCATCTTTACATTAAATAGCCTATATCCTACCATAATGTCATTTCTCCCCTCTAAAAGCTCTGATCATCATTTGGCTTCCTGATTCTTTCCCGGTAAGAACTTCTCTGTGCGGTGATTACCCCTTATCGTGAGGTCCCTGAAACACAAATCTAAATTTTATTTCCTGTGTCACACTTCTTCCTTTTATTATTGAGCTAGATATATTTTAGCCAAAATGATACAACTGAAGGAGAGTTGGAGCATTTTTAACTGAATATTTTTTATCTACCTAGTCTAATTAATTTTGTATTCAAAACAGAATCCAGTCATACAATCTTTTAGATTATAAACTAAAAGTCTGGTTCATGCCTTATATTACACACACATACACAAGACACAAATTATATACTAACAGATATACATGCAGACACAGATAGATATACAGACACACACACAGTACAATTCACTGCAAAATAGTATTATGTTCACACATCATTAAAATAGGAGGTTTCTGATACATGTTAGGGCATACTAAGCTTAATTTATTAAATAGTCTTTTTAAATATAAAAGAACATTGGGTGTTAAGGGGCATTTATTTCATTTGCTAAAAATGTAAGATTTGTTTGCCAATAAATTGTATCTATTCTAAATGTATTTAGAATTAGTATAATTTTAAAAACTTAACGCAATTTAAACAAAGTTTTTTGGTTTTTTTTTTTTTTGGGTATTCCCTACTTTAAGAGGTTAAGAATGACTCTTGTGAAAAAAATAAATCTTTTGATATACTTGGTGAGAAAACATGGCCCACATATGCCCAAGTTTCAAAATTTGAAATAGAATCAAATTTTTAATTGTTACTATCTTTTCTACAGAAACACTTGCTCTCAACAGGTTTCTTTAATTAGGAAATGAAATGGTTTGGGAAAAAGCTTTTACCAAATATAAAATGCTTTGGGTAAAAATTGCTTGAAATCACAGCAATAAATGCATAAGTTGAGTCTCCCTTATTTGAATTGCATAGGATCTTAAGATTTTTGGATCTTGGATATTTTTTTTTTGTATTTTGGAATATTTGCTATACATAATGAAATATGTTGGGGATGAGACCCAAATCTAAACACAAAAGTCACTTGTGTTTCACATACATTTTGTACACATAACCCTGGTGTGATTTTGAATAATGTTTGAAATGACTTTGTTCACGAAACAAAATGTGGAATTTTCCACTTGTAGTATCACACTGGTACTCAACAAGTTTCAAATTTTGGAGCATTTCAGATTTTGAATTTTCAGATCAAGAATGCTCAACCTGTACTAATTTCATTCTGATATAGCTGAGAGTTACATACATATGAGTGAACTTAAAATGGGTAGAATAGTAAATGCTAGCAGGTATTTTGTATGTATGTTTACCCTGCATGGAGTTCACTGTCTCTTTCTGTTCAGGAGACCTCTACTTTGGAATACTACTCATTTCCATGATCTATACACTAGGACCATCGGTGAAGGTACTGTCCCTGCAGGTCAACCCTGATACTCAAATTAGTCTGCTCCAGCTCTCAGAATTGAGTAGGTGAGTTTTGAACAGAGTGCCATAAAGGTAGAAAAGATTTAGAGGTTGCTCATCTTGTGTGTAAACTCCCCCTTGATAGTCATCTAGTTCCTGTTCACATTCCTTGATATTTCTTGGCTCCATTTTTCTGACACCTAACAATGAGATTTGCTTTTGGAGACTTAGGTCTTGTATATATCTAATAAATAATTCTCTTTCTGTATCTGTTTTTCCTTTTCCTTCCTCTTCACTTTCTCTTCCCTTTCTCCTTTCTCTTCCCTTTCTTCCTTCTCTTCTTTCTTCTCCTTTTCCTTCTTCTTCTGGCATTACTCAGCCAGAATCAACTTCCGTTATCTTATAAGTAAAGATACCTGACAATGAAGCCTCATAAAAATTATAAAATATGGGGCTGGGGCTGTAGCTCAGTGGCACAGTGCTTGCCCAGCACACGTAAAGCACTGGGTTCAACCCTCAGCACCACATAGAAATAAACAAATAAAATAAAGGCATTCTGTCCATTTATAACTACAAAAAAATTTTAAATTTATAAATTTATAAAATTTTATAAATTTTATTTATTATAAAATTTATAATAAAGTATTACATTCACAGAGAATAATGAAATGTTTCCAGTACCAAGTAAATCACAATATCACAATTGGCACATAAGATATGCCATAAATAACATGAAGTAGATAAACAAACTACCCTAGCAAGACCAAAAAAAAAAAAGACAAGACAGTTTTTATTGCCTAGTTTCAACTATCAAAATCACATAAATACTTCAACAAAGGGAAAAAGTTTAGAGACTTTAGTGGAATAAACAAAGAGGGACAGAGGAAGCCAAGTCAGGAGTGTTTTGTGTTCTTCCAAGATGTTTTCCTAAAAAATTTTCCCTAGTCAGTTTTGTTTGATGATGATTCTGCTGTCTGGGGCCTTATATTTTCTTTTGCAGCTGTTCTAAATTCTACTGCTTTCCTCATTTGTTTATAACTTTTAACTGGGCAGGATTTGGGATTACTACATCATCTGTAACTGGTAGGGATATTGGTCAGAATTCATATTACATTAGCACTTGTTGACTTCATTCCAATCACCAATCATCTTGCGCGCGCACACACACACACACACACACACACACACACACACAAATACAACCCTACCTTGTGGCAGTCTGATCTCTAAGGCTGCCACTGGTAATTAGGGAGCCTGAGAACAATTAGGAAATGATTTCAAAAGAACTGGAGGGCTCACAAAGCATATTCCCTCCTCATCCCTGCTGTATTTCCCAAGGTGCTAATCCAACATGGACAGTGTCTACAGTTTTACGATTAGGAAAATGTTATTTTACTACAAGGCTTTTCTAAAAAGCAACTTCATCCCTCCCTTTATAATCTTGTATGGCAGCACTGATACAATTCTACCCACACATTTTTAGTTACATAAACACCATGTACTTCAGGATAATACAACTGAACTATAGAAGCTATATTATTCTTCCATGGCATGCTATTTGAAATTTTTATAACAGAATTTATGTCTATTTAAAATCGGATGTCTATACAATTACAGAAGATATTTGACATAATAGTCAAATAAAGCATCTCATGAAGTGTTTGACACACCCAAAAAGAAATGCACAAAATAATATAGCTATGAAGATTAAAAATCAATACCAGAAGGAAAAAAACTATTTTGATGATAAGCACCCACTCAATCTCTGTCCACATAGAACTAACAACCTAGTAACAAAGGTTGCTATGAATAGCTTCGTGATCAAAATAAAGAACACATAATTTTTCTTGCCTTTCAGGATCTCAACTCCTCACACCCAGAAACAATGGGGACAACACTGCTGGAATGTGTCTAAAGGCCTGGCTGCTGCTCGACTCAAACTCATCAGATCACCCAAATTGAAGAGAACAAGAATTAGTTCTTAAAATGAAATCTCCCAAGTTTCATATGAAAAGTGATTCATTCTTGGGAGGCTAAAAGTATTTAGATCTGAGATCAGACTACCTGAGCTAATGATTTGGTTTCATCCTTTACTTAACTCTTGATCTTGGAGATGACAAGTTTTCTCTCTGCTCTTCATCTAGAAACCAATAAGGTCATCACATCAGCCACATAGAGGCTTAGTGAGGATTTCAATGGGATACAATATGGTATTTGACATAAACACTGAATAAATACTACCCTTTATTGCTATTTAAAACAATGAGCATTAAACCAAAATATATCTACAGTAATAGGTGTGGCCACTAATTTAGAACTCTGGATTCTAAGTTTTTTCTAGTATTCAGAAGGAAAAACATATCACTGTTTGAAGGAAAACTTTTTGTATGGTGTTTATCTCTAAAAAACTTTTTTTTTTCTCATAAAATTTCATTAGAGGATACACTATACAAAATAGGTGAAACCCACAAGTTTCTACATTGTGACTACTATTGTCCTCCAAGTCCCAAGTCCCACTTTCTTTTTTTTTTTTTTTTAAGAGAGAGTGAGAGGCAGTGAGAGAGAGGGAGAGAGAGAGAGAGAATTTTTTAATATTTATTTTTTAGTTCTCAGCGGACACAACATCTTTGTTGGTATGTGGTGCTGAGGATCGAACCCGGGCTGCAAGCATGCCAGGCGAGCGTGCTACCACTTGAGCCACATCCCCAGCCCAAGTCCCACTTTCCACTGCACCAAGAATAATCTGAAGAAGATCATGCAATCTCAAATTTTGCCATAATATTAGAAGACAGCATACAATAATCTAGATTAAGAATTTGATGTCAAATACATCACCTTGTCTCAGCTATAGATTTTTCTCTAAATAAGATTCACTGTTGGTCAAACCACTTATTCAGAGAATTATTTTAATGTGCATATCACCGTATCTTCAAATCTAAACAGGTCAGATGTGATACTTTTCTAATAGATCATTAAAATAAAAGGTAGTTACACCTCTGTAGTTTACTTCTAAAAATCAAAAAATAACTCTTCATTAGTCAAGAAGTCTTGGGCAATCATCATAGAACCCATGAGAGACAAACACACACACACACACACATACACAAAAAAAAACACCTATCTCAAGTTTATATCAAGCTCAGCTTTTCTGACAAAATTTCCTAAGGAACAGTTTCTGTATTTTTCTTCCTTTTGCCTTCCCAAATGTAAATCAGGGAACTACCCTAGCAGGCAAAGCTCCATTTCCTACCAAAGAAGTTGCTTATGTATTATCAAAATTCAGGTCTTATTGTTCATTTTTCAAATCAGCTCATTTCAACCTAGGTAAGGAAGCTGCCTGTTATGAAAAATACCTGGTTGTGTGTCTTGCCCCACTGCAGTTTATTTTTAAAATTTCTCTCCTGAAGGGTCATAAAGGTGTGTTATACAAAGCATAAAGGATGCTAATTACCTCTTCAACTTGGCGGTGGGGGTTCCAAAATACATGAATTACACATCAACTGGCAAATGACATGAAATGACAGAACTTACCCTGAGGGTGTAAACTTTTATGATCAGGGTCTAACTTCAATTAAAAACTTAAAGACACAAGTGTATTTGTTTAGGCACACAGGCAAACATGTTCTGAAATCCGGTGTGAGGAACAGGATGTGACTTTGTTGTTTCATATTTCACTCTCCACTAATTCCCAGGTAACCCCTTTAGAATCTATATTGAACATTTCAAAACACCAACTAGTTCTCTACACTCTTTCTGCCTGTATTTGAATATAAAGCATAAAGCTGAAGGGACTGAGTAAACAGAAAATGCAGAGCCAAGACAGTATAAGCTGTCTCATAGCTTATGGTAAACATTAAATGACATATAACACATATGCAATTAGTTCCAACCCAGAAAGTTAAAAGGACATTAATAAATAGAATTATAAGTAAAAAAAGAAAAAAAAAGAAAGAAAGAAAATGAATAATAAAATAAAAATTTGAAAATAACATAGTAGAGAGTTAATAAATAGAATCTAAATAAATAGAAATTAATAAGAAATTTTTAATTTTATTAAAATAGTGACAAGTGTATTGCTGCGGAAAGTTATCCATAAGAAGACATTCCTGGGAATCAATGAAATAGTTTTAACTATCTTTGTAGTACCCTGCTCTGTCATTGTTATTTTAAGTCTAACACACTCCCCAGGTGTCCAAGAAAATAATTAGTCTATTCTTTCCTGAAAACTCACGTCATCACTTTATAAACCACAATTTGTCATACACATTCAAATGCTTCCAGTTGAGCTCATTAAATTCTTGCAAACACATCTATTGTAATGTAAATGATGAAATATGAAGACATTCCAGAATTCCTGTCTATAAAGCAAGCACATTGAGAAAATTCTGTACATAACAATGGGATAATTTCCTCCAGTTAAGGTGCTTTGTATCTGAAAGCATGCAGGGTGAAATTAAAAGACATTTCTTCTTCAAGATTGCAAATGAAATAAATGGTAAATGATATTTTCTGTTAACACCATCTAAATTATCAACTAAAATGTTTGGGTCTGAAGCATATTTGGAGATATTTTGGACCATTATTAATTTGTTGTTTTAAATAATAGAGCCATTACAAACACAAAAAAAGTATAATGGAAAATACCAGGTTTCATGACAGTTTTCTCAATCATCATTTGACTTGGCTAGAATTATTTATCTCTAAAGTTGCATATCATTGTAGTACCCTGCTCTGTCTTTAAATAATAAAAGACTTGTAGGATATCTTCTTTAAATGGTGGTATTTGAAGCTGGTAATGGTGGCACATACCAGTAATTACAACTACTCAAGAGTGAAGGCAGGAGAGAATGCAAGTTCACTTCCACTCTGAGAAATTTAGGGAAACCCTGTCTTAAAAAGTGAGGGTGTGTTGCCTTCCTGGTCACTAGAAAGCTCCCTAAGTATAAGCATTGGCAAAATGTTATTAAATTGTCTACATAATTTAATCCAGCTTTTTCTTAGGTCATGCTAGATTGAGTAAACAAAAATGAAATAACAACTTAGGAAAACCTAACAACATAATAAACAAGTAGGCCTAACTGATGCATACATTAAATTGTAGACCCTGGAAATTTTATATCTTAATTAAAGTCTTTTTGCCCAATGCACTTAGAAAATCCACACACTTTATCATATGAGAATATACACCAAAAGCTAAATAATCAGGGCTATTAGAGACCACTATTTCTGATCACAATACAATAAAGATGAGAATAATAAAATATCACATCACATGAGAATTAAAAACATTTAATCAATTATTTTTTAAAACTAAGGAATATTTAAAATATTATTTATGGGAACCTATTGGAAAGAAATCTAAGAGTTCTCGAAAAAATAACTGAGTTTAGTACTCACAATAATGAAGATCTTAAATAATTAAACCCCCAACTCATAGATAAATCACAATATACACCTATAAAAAGTAAAATAAGATATTTTTAAAATGATAAAAACATAAATTGATGAATAAGAAACACAAATATTGTACAGCTGATAAATCAAATTAAATCAAGTGAAAATAGCAAACAGATAATCCTTTGAGCGTTTTAATCAAGGAAATTGGGGGAAGAGGAAAAAATGTGGCAGCACAAATTGAAAAAGAAAAAATGATATTAGGTAAGTTATAAATACTATCACAGAACTAAAAAGAACACACTAATTCCCAGGGATCACCCTCTGCAATCTAATCTTGTTTTCCTTTCAGTTTCTTAGGAAACTATTTCACATCTTTTCTTCTATTCTCAAACCTTCAAATCAGTCTCCATATTCACTCTCAAGGATGTCCTTGCTCCCTACTTCATTTAGAAAATTGGAGCAACCAGAAGAGAATGTTTAGACTCCCCAATCATGTGTGCCCACCTGCTACCTTAAATGTCACACATTAAAAACATGAAAAATGATGCATTCTCTTTCTAAAGCCATTTCCACTGCTTTCTCTTTCAACCTACCAAGACATTAAAAAGTCTCACCCCTCTTGCCTGGGGCAGTGGCACATGCCTCTAATCCCAGCAACTCCAGAGGCTGAGTAGAGAATGGTGGGTTCTGCCAGCCTCAGCCATTTTACAAGGCCCCCAACAGCTCAATGAGATTCTGTCTCAAAATAAATTATAAAAATATGGGTCAGGGATATGGCTCATGTGATCAAGTGCCCCTGGGTTCATTCTTGGTTAAAAAAAAAAAAAAAGTCTCACCCCTCTCACATGTTCCAAATGATGGCTCTCTGATGGATGATTCCTATCAGCATTTGATAAAATAAACCTTTCTCTTGAATTCACTATGCTCATCAGCCACCACCTGTATATCTCTCCCCATTATTAGAAAAATTCCTTGAAGCTTCTTTATTTTTGAAATTTTTACTTCTACTCACTGCATTTTCTCTTAAACTCACTGAAACCTACCTTTTACCCACCTTGCTACATTGAAAATTTGCAGGAAAGTTATAAAATGCCAGATATTGTACAAGTATTGGCAATAGTCAAAGTTGGATTCAAATCAGACTTTGCTTCTTCAGAAGCTTCTAATGTAAAAAAGTCAACGATTTCTCTAGGATCACAATATTTCAGATTTAAAAAGAGAGACCACTAATAATAACCAATGCCAAATAGAGAACAACCCACAGATGGCCCAGGCATTGTTATTTCCCCAGAAAGGATTATGTAGACATTCTCATGATGTATAATGCAGTGACTGCATGGGGGCAAAGTGAATGTCCTACATCACTTTTTGAGGTTTAGCTGTAGCCAATAGAATATATGTAAATGAACTTTCAGGATCCCACAGAATCACAGAGAACCACTGCATAATTTGTCAGTTGCTTTGTCTTGCCTGGTGCTTCAAGAGCAGCAGGTCTTTGATAGGAGCTACTGTCTTAATTGGATTTTAGAATGAAGAACCTAGTTGGAACTGAGCCAAGCCAAAATAGCTAGCCAGTATGGTATGAAAATGAGAAACAATTTTTTGTTGCTGCAAATCACTAAGATTTGCCTTTAGATATTATGGCAGTATTATCTAGCAAAAGGCAAGAGATACAGTCCAATGTAATGGTGGCTGACACAGTAATAGGTCAAAGAATTCTGGGTTTGTTCTATCCATTTTATATCAAGTTAAAATGATGTTATATTTCTCTTGTTGCAACCTCTTTTTAAAATCAGAAATAAAATATCAATTTTATTTATCAGTTTGATTTAACATTTTGTTAGCTTTTTAAACTCTTTTCTATTCTGTACCTCTTGACAGTTTTGAAAATTAATGTACCAAAGACCATTTTTCACTGACCATTAAAAGAAGAAATCTTAGAACTAAAATACATATTATCCAATATCACTGCAATATAATTCCACAATTATCAAGGACTTGTTTCTATATTGTTTCTTTGGTAATCTCTATCTTTTCTATTCAAAGAAAAGTCCACTGAAACTATCTGGGAGGTTGTTGGAAAAGCAATATTTCAGATTTAAAAAGAGAGACCCACTACTAACAACCAATGCCAAATAGAAAACACTCTACTGCACTCTATACCTGCTGAATCAGAATCTGCATTTTATCAAGGTCTCCAAATGATTCATATGCGTATTTGAGTTTGAGAGATGATGGTTCATAAGATAACAAGTTCTTTTGACTATGCATTCTATTTCACAGATCTGGGCTACTAGGGCCCAGAGTCCTTTTTTTTTTTTTTTTTTTTAAATAAGGCTTTCAGGTAATTCTTTCATAAGGATTTATTGAATACACTTTAAGAAAGATCAATTGATGGTGTCCTAATCTCCAATTCTGCCATCTAATACCAGTTGTTGGGTCTGTGGAAAGTTCCTAAACTTCTTTTTCTCCATCCTCCATAGGGATATGACCTATTTGATTGGGTTACCAGGCTGTATAAGACAGTGTACAAAATATCTCACTGATAATTGGAAAGGAGACTTAAAAAATGCAAAATATGAAACAAATTAGGAGCCAAATAAGCATTTGTTGATTGATTGACATGATGGATGTATGAATGAACACTATTCAAAAGTAATACACCAGGAAGACTTGGCAAAGGAGATCACCTAAAGATATAAAAAAGGTTGATAAAGGTTGACATGTTCTGTGCTGGTTTGGAATGTGGCCTTCACTGATGGTTGGTTGTTTGGTGTTTATATTTTATATTCGGGAATTTCTCCCTCATTGTCTACCTGCCCCCTAACAAATCCAAGAACAATGAGGATAAGAATAGATTAAGAGTGTCTTTTCCCATAAAGTCAATTAAAGGACCATGGTTTCTTTCACTTATTATAAATAAGAAATTTTAATGGAACAAAATAATATAATATACACACAAAATATTCATATACTGAGCCCCCATTTTCCACTTTGAATCATTTATACTTCCAGTTTTTGTTATTTTCCACTATAATTTTTAACAATGAAAGGCAAAAAAAATAAGTACTACATTCTTTCCAACTGTTCTCCGCCTCTCATCTCAGTTTCTATTACCTAAATTTTAATGCAAAATGCATTTTTTAATAATTATGTACTTATATTTCCCTTGCATTCCCTCTACATTAACTTTAAAATTTAAAAAGAGAAACTTTAAAGTGCTATATAATCACATTTTGTTTTGTGGAATCAAGAAAAATGATTGAACAAATACAGAAAAAAAATCCTTGCTATTAAACATGTTTCTCAATAGAACATTTTGGTTTAACAGCAACCCAAAAGAAAAATCCTAAAGTGACAACATGGTGAAAACAAAACAGATATCATAAAATTCTCACTTATTTAACAAAAATAAGCAATTTGATAGATGTCGTAAACAAGTGGACTAATGGACAGACAATAAACAGGAAGGAAAAAAGAAGAAAGGGCATTTTGGTGATTCTTAACTGCATCTATCTCTAATCAATCTGAAAAGATGATTATGCCACCACATAATACTGGTTTACATAAATGTGAACATGAAAAGACACATTTATTACAGAATGTCAGAATTATTTTAGAAAAGAATAAATTAACTCAATTTTATTTGAGAGCAATTTTATTTACTTAAATGTGATTACAATAATATAATTGGAAATGGAAAGAAAATAAGACCTTTTCTCAGAATTGATTGTTTTCCAGATAGTATATTTGTATGTACACACACACACACACACACACACACACACACACACTTTTTTTAAAAGAATGACTATATTAGCGTTTCCATTACTCAACTACAATAAGTTGATTCATTGAATAACTTGCTCTTATAGAAAGAACACTATCCATGGACACAGAGAAAAATGTCTTATGTCACAAAACATTCAAGAACACCTGTACTTAGATTTAAAACAAGGGTATTTTTTAAATGCATAAAGAGATACTTAATGATAAGTTGTCAAGTCCTAGTGACATAATTGGTATACCATAGACAATTATCTTTCTGTACGCTACACTGTACTTTTCAGTGAATTCCTGATATTGAGAATGACTGCAGATATGCAGGACACAGTTTGTTATTGGATGTCGTTATGGGTTAAATGTCATGTCCCCCTAAAGCTCCTGTGTGAGACAATGCAAGAAGGTTTGGAGAAAGTTATCACCTCACCATAAACCAATCAATGAATGAAACCCTAATGGGATTAACTGAGTGGTAACTGGAGGCAGGTGGAGTGTGGCTGAAGGAAGTGGTTCATTGGGGATGGGGCTCTGGGGTATATATTTTGTATCTAGAGTCTCTTTCTGCTTTTGGATTACCATGTGAGCTGTTTCCTTCTGCCACACTTTCGCCATGAGGTTCAGCCTCACCTCAAGTCTCAAGGAATGGAGCCACCTTCTATGGACTAAGACCTTTGAAACCATGAGCCCCCAAATCAACTTTTCCTCCTCTACAATGATGCTGGTCAGAACTTTTAGTCACAACAGCAAAAAAGGATGACTAAAACAGAGATACTGTAGAAACTGATCCCAAGTGTGCTAGCAGAATGGCCCCCAAAGATATCCACGCCCTAATCCCTGGAACTTGGGGTATGTTACATACATGACAAATAGGACTTTGCAGATGTGATTAAAGTTATAAGCCTTAAAGTAGGACATTAGAGTATCCTGGACTGTGAGTCGAATCACATGAGCTCTTAAAAGTAGTAACACCCCTTCAGCTGGGGTCAGAGAGCAGCAGTAGAAGGAAAAGTTCGAGACACTGGAAGGAAGAAAGAACATCCATGGTTTGAAGACAGATGGGGTAACACCAGGAAGAATGTGGGCTAAAGAACTGAGAGATTGCCCTCTGAGAGCCAGAAAGGAAACAGGAACTTCCGGTCTAAAACTCCAGGAACTACATTCCAGTAACAACCTGAAAGAGCTTGAAAGCAGATTCATCACCAGAGCTGTCAGCACAGAATGTATCTCGGCTGATACCTCGACTCTGGCACTGTGAGACTACAAACAGAGGATCACATTAGCTCATGTTCTACCTACTTCTGGCTCACAAAAATTGTGAGGTAATAAATGCACATTGTTTCAAGTGACTGTATTTGTGGTGATTTCTTATGATAGCAATAGAAAACTAAAACAACATGTTTCTTCTCTTCTTTGCAGAGGAAAACTGTTTTATGTATTCTGCCACTGTTGGAACATACCTATTCTCCATAAAAAGTTCAACCTGGAAAAATTAAATGAATATTAAGAACGAATCCAAGTAAGATTCTTATTTCTGTCTTCACAAAACAAACCTTTGGATCAGAATGTATTCTGTATCCTTAAATGAAAAGCCTCTAACCTTTATGAGTCTGCCATATGCTCGATAACATATTAGGAGATTTACAAACAACATTTTGTGTAAATGTCACAATGTTTCAAATAAACTTTACTACATTAAATTTGAGTTTATCTAACCACTAGAAACAGTAGTTCTCAAGAAAATTAGTTTGGAGAGCCCAAAAAGGTAGGTGTATGTGACTCCTTTTCATGACAAAACCCAGAAATTTCTGAGTCTTCACAAGTGAAACTTTCAGACACCTAAATGATACTACTGATCAAGAAGAAGGCCAACAGCATTTGCTAAAATCATGCCATCTCTGTGGCTGCCACCTTGGTGGTGCTGCCCTGATTGCAGGTGCCAGAGTCCCCATGCACTAACATCACTGCCACCTCTAAGCACACAAGGCTCTGTTGGAATTGAGCCTCTGCCTTCAGAAACCCTGCTTGGGTTGTTTTGTTGGAGGAAGCTGGATCCTGACAAATGCTTGCTTTCTTCACCCCACTTTTTTCTTTTCTTGTCTGAACCCAGCAATTAAAGGAAGGCTACCTCTGTTGGAAAAGATTAAGAGAGGGACTGTAACTTTCCAGTGTCTTTCCATTTCTTCATATTATAACATGAAATACTTAGTTAAATCTGAAGATTCAGTCCTGTTTGTGATTTGTCTTGACCCTGCCCAAATGAAGACTTAAGGCACAGAAAGAAATTCAATAGGTTAACAGAACCTAAAGTTTTAACTTTAAATATCATAGCAATAATTTTTTCTTTGTGCCTCAAGGTCTAGAGTAGGTTTCAGAGCTTTAACTTTCATGAAAGGACCTTATTTTGTTTATGTTTTTAGAAATATTTTCAGTAAATTAAAGCAATTTTCAGTAAATTAAAAAAATAAAAACTTAAGCTTGAAATAGTACCTAGGAAAGATCAGTTAATCCCTTCCCATGCCAGTCTCCTCACCTGTAAAAAGGGATTGGTAATAAAAAGGGATTGATGGGGTGGTAGTTCAGACTAAACTTATTATGTATGTAAAGTCCTTCGAATTATGGCTGTAGCTCAACAGGCTCCCAATACTAACTCTTATTCCTAGTTCTTATTTTAGTCACGATACTGAGAGTTCATGGTATAGATGTATAGGGGGCGGGTCTAGAACATTGTAGTAAAGAAAATATGGTGAAAAGATAAATGTCAATAAACTCTATATATTGAAGAGATAAACTCTATATCTTGAAAAGATAAATGTCAATAAACTCTATATCTTGAAGAGCTTACACTGCATCTGGCCAGAGGATGGAATAAGCAGAAATACACGAAAAATGAGCAATAGTGATACACAGAAATAATATCAACATTAAAATGTATGAAACAATAAATGATATGTAAATACTTGATGAAACTTAATTCCAAACCTGAATGCAAATGTAGACAACATATCATATAGTAAAAATGGTACTAAAAGTTCCTAACAATAGATAACAGCATATTAACAAAAATGGGGAAGTTCAATGTGGGCACAGAGCACATATACCCAAGTGTTTCACTTTTCTTCTTTACAGGTTGGACAAAAAAATGGACTTATTTTATTGATTTCACTAAATAAGAGGATTTTGGTAATGCTTTTGTTTTAAAACAGGATTCACTAGTTTGGTTACAAATAATGTGTATTTCTTATATATCCTATAGAAGAGAAAAACCAAAACAAAACAAGTGACAAATGAACAAAAAAAGCCCAGTCTGGTAGCCAAGTCAAAAATGTAAAGCAACCTCAAGGAGAAAAAAAAAGAGAAAAGAAAAATTAATTATATTAATTATTGCAAACATAATTTATGATAATAATATGATAAATAAAAAGCATCATATAAGATTACATATTGTATTATCTGAATTTTGAGAAAAGCATTATGGCCCTACTGGAAGAGAAGATGAAGACCTACTTAAACAGAAATTTAAGTAATTGTAGATGCATCTCTTTGAAGATCTGCTGCAAAGTGCAAAAATTACTATAAGAACACAACTAAAAACTCAGGTCCATTGCAAAAAGTTGATATGTACTCAAACCTGCAAAGTATATGTCATACACTGTGTTGAAAGTTAACTCAAAGCAGATCAGGAAAAAAAAAAACTTAGTTCTTCCTGATCTTGTGTTTTAGATAAATCTCTTACAAAGAAGATTTTATAAATTAAGATACCAATCCATTGTGATCTCCATATTTTAGGTTATATATTCTGTGTTTAAGTTTATAATGATGAAGTACATTAAGATGCTGGTTCTGTCTTTAATAAAGACTCAGTTAAATAATTTCCCCAGAAAAAAGAAAAGAATTGTCCCCAAGTGTTTAATACTTCTTCCTGACTATCTTTGATTCTAAAATCTTAAATGCTTTAAGTGAAATGAATATGAGCTTTCAGTTATTCATATGAATAAATTCTAGGGACCTGCTGTAAAACTCTGTGCACATAATTAATACTGTGTACACTTAAAATTTTATAACCCTCATAGAGCATTTTTATTACAATAACATAAGTAAAACTTGAATTTACATCTTGACTCTGAAACAAACTAGAAATATATAAAAAGGAAATAGACTCCTTCGAAGTTTTTGTCTTGCTGTGCAGAAAATGCAGTTAAAGGGATTGAACTGAACTCTTACAAAATAAAATAAATTATTTGAAAATCACAATTAATGTATTGATCAACCGATGCTCTCTTTCATTCTACTACAGAGATCTTGGCTCTTACTCATTATCTGTCTTACTTCTGTCACTGACATACTTCTATCACTTGTCAGTGTAAATATTGGTTTAATCATCAGTCACCTCAAATAAGCTAAGTATCCTTGAAGAAAGAGGCATTTTTCCTTTGTCTTCTTCATTTAAGCGAGCCAGGACAGTGCCACCAGGACAACCTCAGTGTTCATCTTTTGTGTTCCCTTGAACTGCATACACATGTATAAAATGTATTTTATCAAAGTATTCACATTGGGGGGTATCTTCTGAAGACCTGTAAGATATTGAAGGCAGGAATGTAGTATCTTGAAGACAGAAAACAGTCTCTGTAAGTCCCAGATGAAACCCGTCTTAAGAGACCACTGTTTTCTATTTCTGCCTGCACCCAAATCTGAAGGCTGTGGTGAAAATGATTGGTACTTTCTCCCTCTTGTGGGGCTCACAGTCTGTCTCTTTTCCCGGCGAAATATCTTCAAGCATCTAACAATTGCTAACTGAAGATAAAATCATACTCAGCTCTTGTGACTAGTTTAGGGAGATATGAAAGCATAAGAAAATCTCTACACTGGGTGAAATTACATTATATTTGGAAGACAAAAAGGTACATAAATTGACACTGAGGAAAGCAAGAGTAAGAAGTTAAGACTTGTATTTTAAGTGATAAGGCTAAGAGTACAAAATATGAAAGGTGAGAGAAGGAGATTAGAATTCAGGCTTTTAAGACATGATAGGTACAATAATTTATTTTCCAGATTAGTGTATTATTGTTTTTCTAATACAATATTTAAATAATACAAGGTGATTGCTAAAAATATGAAATGAAATTTTCCAGAGAAGATAATATCATTGATGACAAACACTGAGTGATTCTCATTTTCCATCAAGTTTGTGAAAACTGATCTAGGTGAATGGAAGCCATGAAAAAAATATTATTTTGTTAAAGTTTAATTAAGAAATAATTAAGATCTTATAATATTCACCTGAATTAAGTGTACAGTGTCATGATCTTATTATATTTGGAGTTTTGTAATCATAAGACTACAACTTTGGAACATTTCCATCATCCCCAAATAATTCCCTTGTGTCCATTTTAGTTACTTCACACATGCCCATCTCCAGCCACACCCAACCATTCATCTACTTTTTGTCTTAATGCTCTGTCTTTTCTGGATATTTCATGAACATAAATCATACAATATGAGATCTTTTGTGGCTGTTTTTTTTTCACTTAGCATGATGCTTTCAGTTTTATTTCTTTGTATACCAATCATTTGCTACTTGTTATTTCTCAATAGCATTTACTTGCACAGATACACAATATTTTGTTTTTCCTTTTACCAGTTGAGGTATTTTTGTGCTGTTTCCATTTATTGTCTGTTATAAATAATGCTGCTATGAACATTTGTGAACAGGCTGTATGTGGACATATGCTTTTGTTTCTCTTGATTAGGTCTCTAGAAGTGGAGATTTATGCTTGTTTTCTTTTTTTAAATTTTTTTAAATTTTTTTATTGGTTATTCAAAACATTACAAAGATTGCAGAATCACATCGGTTACACATCCACATTTTTACATAATGCCATAATAGTAACTGTTGTATTCTGCTACCTTTCCTATCCTCTACTATCCCCCCTCCCCTCCCCTCCCATCTTCTCTCTCTACCCCATCTACGGTAATTCATTTCTCTCCTTATTTTTTTTCCATTCCCGTTTTCTTTTTTAAAGAAACTGCCAAATTATTATTGACCATGGTTATATCATATCATATGCCAATTAGTAATGTACTGAAGTCCTAGATTCTCTACAACATCACTAACACTTGGTATTTCCTTTTGATTATAAATATTCTAGTGGATGTGCTATGCAATCTCATTGTGGTTCCAATTTGAAATTTCTAATAAACATAGGTGTTGAGAATATTTTATGACCTTATTGATATCCAGTTACTATCACTGGAAAAATGTATATCCAAATTGTTTACCCATTTTTAATTAGATTGTCTTCTTTTTATTGACTTGTGGGAATTCTTTATCAATTATGAATATACAAGTTCTCATTCAGATTTATGATGAGAAAATATTTTCTAGTTTTACTTATATTTTTATGCTCTTAATGTCTTTTAAAGTATGTATATTTTTTAATTTGATGAAGCCTATCTTGCCAGTTTTTTTTATTGACTATGCTTTTAGTGCCACATCTAAGAAATGTTTGTGTAAAAGGTCTCAAAGATTTTTCTCCTATTTTTCTTCTATAGTATATATAATATCATTCCTATATTTAGGTTATTTATTAATCATTTTTAAGATTATTTTGTTTATTCTAGGTCCTTTTCATACACATTTATAAATCAACATATTCTTTCCTAAAAAAAAAAAAAGCCTGCTGAAGTTTTGATGAAATTGTGTAACATTATAGACAATTTGGGCATATCGAGGGCTAGATGCTCAGTGGTAGAATGTTTGCCTAGAGTTTGCAAGTTCCCTTAGGCTTGATCCCCAGCACTGAAATCAATCAATCAATCAATCTAGTTCACCAAAACATGAACATACATTTTCTCTCCATCTTTCTAGATCTTTTAAAATTTCTCTTAATAATGTCCTCTAGCTATTACTGTGCAAATCTTACACATATTTCATTATATTTATTCTTAAACAGTTTATTATTTTTAATGCTATTATGGATTGAACTGTTTTCTTAAGTTTATTTTTTTGAGTGTTCTTTTGTACTTTATAGAAATATAATCGATTTTTTTTGTATTCATCTATTATTCTTGACCACACACAACTCATTTATTAGTTATAGTGAGTTTTCTTTGTGAACTTGCAAGAATTTTGAGAAAGGGAGTATTATAATCAGATTTGCATTTTAAATAGATAATTCTGCAGCTATGAGGAGCGTGCATCTGAGGGAGAAAACACTACAAGAAAGGAGATAACTTTTCTACAGTGTCAGAACAAGTTACTGACATCGAGAATTCAAGATGGAATATATAATAATACAATGAGTCTATCAGAAAATAATATAAGAAAGAGAATATTTATTTTTTCATAGAAATGGGTATGTTTATTCTAAGAAAATTATTTTAAGTGTCTTCAGTTAATTACATTTATTGTACTTATTGAAGCTCCCGAACTTCTGCTTCCAGCAGTGGCAGACTGAATTGTGACTAAGCTCTACTGATGAGGACAAGTAGAAGAGTTGGGCACTTTAAAAATAATAATAATAATTCTCTTGTGAACTAAGCAAACACATAGTGGAGGTTGAGAGTTTGGGATGTAGGGAAAAGGATAAACTCAGGCATTTAGCACTGGTCTTTCCTTTCAGAGAAGCTGGCTCTGCACATTGGCAGCTTCCTGGGGCTAAAAAAGTAGAAATAGGGATTAGGTTCTGACAAGATGCAGTGGGCTTAATTAATCCTCTTCATTTGGAATTGAACTCCTAAGGAGTGTACCATAGAGGTCACAATAGCCGGAGGGTGGGTCTTCCCAGAAATTATTTGGATTGAAAGTAATTGAGGATTAATACTTTCCCAGGCATATGACCTAAACAAATAACTTTCCCTATGGAAGAAAATAATAATGTCCTAGAACTAAAGTGACTTCTATTAACAAATGTGCAAATAAATGACTGCCACAAAGTCAAAAATAACCATGCACAAGAAATGAGAAGACAGTAAGAATAAACAATACACAAGTATATTATACAGAGTATAAGAGCTCCAGGTATTGAAGTTATTTGGAAGAATTAAAATAGCTCTGTTTACAGGGCTCAAGGTGATAAAAGACAAAATTACAAAGCAAAAAACAAATGGAAATTGTAAAATTTAAAAGGATAACGATCACAACAAAGAACCAGATGTGTTCAATAACAGATTTGGTACAGTAGAGGAAATTAGTGAACCAAAAGGTAAATCTGAAAATAAAACTCTAAATTAATCATGTAGAGAAAAAATGGATAGAAAATACAGAAGAAAGGGGAAGATGAAAAGAAGACAAAATGGAAGAACTAGAGTATATATTTTTGCATTCCAGCATGAGATGAAAGACAGAATGTGACAGCAGCAATATTTAAAGAAATGACTAAATATTTTCCCAAACTAATAAAAGACATGGAGTCAGAATGTCAATAATTCCTATGATCGCTAAGGAGAAGAAATAAGCAGTTTAGATACATCAAATTTACTTCTAAAAATAATCTTTAAAGCAGCCCAAAAGAAAAACAAAATGACAGTTTACCCTTAAAGAGGCAACAATTAAATTGACAACTTCCTTCTAACACTAAAAGTCAGAATAAAATGATGTGCTGAATGTCAAAAGAAAAAATACTGTTCACTTAAATTCAAAATCCAGTGCAAACATCCTTTAGGAATAAAAGTGAAATAAAGATATTTTCTGAAAAATCTTAAGCGAAGAAAATTATTTATCTACAGACCTCTGCTAAAGAAAATATTGGCAGTTGTTTCTCAGTTGCAAGAAATAATGGCATGCTGGAAGACTTGAGATCCAAAAAGAATGATTAGTAATGTAGATGATAAATGTGTGAATGAATCTAAAGGAATACATCCTGCAAAAAAACCAAAGTATTCACATATTCCATATAGGAAAATACATATTAAGAATTATATTCCGTGCCTGGCATGGTGGTAGTGGTGTATGCCTATAATCCCAGCAGCTTGGAAGGCTGAGGCAGGAGGATCATAAGTTCAAAGCCAACCTCAGCAAAAGTGAGGTGCTAAGTAACTCAGTTAGACCCTATCTCTATATAAAATACAAATTAGGACTGGGTGTATGGCTCAGTGGTCAAGTGCCCCTGAGTTCAATCTCCAGTACCCCCTCCAAAAAAAACAAAAGAATTATACTTTGTGAAATGCACATTGCAATTTTTAGGTTCACTATTGAAATAGCAGGAGTGTAAACCTCTCAGAGGAATGCAGGGAAAAGTAGAACAATGAAAACATATTTAATCAACTCAAAGAAAGCATAAACAAGTAATAAAAGGAATACAGGACAGGAAAATAGAAAAAAACGTTAGAAATATAAGTTAAGTCCCAGTAAACAAGATTGTCAGACCACATAGGACTACAATCCAGAAATTATTTGCTATTTGTATAGAATATATTTAAGAACACAGACTTGTTGAAAGTATATGCATAAAAATAATATGCAATGTAAACACTAATAAAAAACAAATTTGCCATAATATGATCACTACAGGTATGTAAATGTAAGGGAATATACCTGTCCATGAAGGCAAAGGACACTTCAGAATGATAGAAGATTCAATTGACCATGAAATTATAAAAATGATGCACCTGAATGAACAAAGAACAGCCCCAAAACATATGCCAAAAATATATCTTAAAAATTTGCAAGATCTAGAAAATATACAATCATAGTGGGAGACACTAAAACTTGTGATTATACAAACAATCTCATTTAAAACAGCAAAAGAAGTTATACTTTTAGAAAATAAATTAAATTTACTGAAGAAGGCTACTAAAAGTTGTGATTTTTAGAAGTCACATTTTCTTTTCTGTACAAAGATACTGATTAGTTCACTTTAGCCCAAGCAGCATAATCTGCTACTGAATATTTGTCCAGATTCAATGTAGTTCAGAGGGCTGTATTCTCTTGGTAGAATGAATTCAAACAATTGACTAACAAAATTTTTTAAATGATGTTTTTAATTTTTCTTGTTTTCTACAGGTAAAATTAACAAACATCAAATAATCATGCTATTTGGAACTGATTTTATCTCCTTTCTGTTAGAAATAGATGATTAGGTAAATATTCATCATGAAAAACTTGAAAATAAATTTATTATTTTTAAAAACCAGCTCAATTAAATGATTATAAATTACCAACATATAAGTGTATCTTATAAAGTTTTACAAGAATAGATAGAAATTTTGATCCACAATATTACACATCTCAATCAAGTAGATTACCTAAAAGTGGACATAAAAAGAAAGCATTACAGGTAAGAATAATCCAGGAAAATTAGCTTACTTGTGTTACAAGGTAGGATCAAATTCTAATCACATACATCTCTGAACAATTCTTCATTAACATGAAGGTTAACATAGGCTTAGAGGGTAAAGGAACTCTTCAAGCAGAAATCTCCTCTTGGCAAATACCATAGGAATATTAATAATGGTCATTCTTTATACCTGCCTTTGAAGGTATAACAGGTTTTACCCGAGGCCACTTGTCTTCCACAGGAGAGAGAAGAAGGAACCACATCCAGAGCAAGAAGACTGACCTTCTAACCACAGCACATATTCCAAGTTCCAAGGTTAAGGATCTCACCTTTTCAGAAGGCAAAAATGATTTTAAATTTTCATTATTGGAGAAATTTGTCTTAATTCAAGGCCCAAGGAAGAAATTATCAATCATTCAAAATCTTACTCAATAAATTCTATCATATTTGGAAGATATTCGTAGATCTTTAAAGCCTAAGTTAAAGGATAGTTTAAAAAATCAAGCTCTAGGTACCTTTGGTCTATTAATCTTCACTTAAATTAACTAACTTAATTTTTATGACAATTGACTAACTGAACAACAAATATTAAGGGTCCACTAAGGGCCACGCAGCAAAAGCTAGTAGAGGGTCACTCTTTTGTAAACAACCTGTGACTAAATTGCAGAGATCGATGCAAAAATTTACACTATAATTAGTTATGGAATGAGTTTACAAAGTTATGTTTACAAAGAAGATAACCACAATCATAATTCAAACCCTATTTTTTTCACAAACTGGGACACTGTGATAGATCATAGTTGCTATACAGCCTTAAGTCATAAAACCCTCAAGAGAATCATTCAGGAATAATAGTGTGAATTTTAATGTCCCTGTTATTTAATTTAGAATTTCTTCAAAGATTAAGGGAAAGAGAGAGAGAGAGAGAGAAAGAGAGAGAATCTTATGTTTGCTAACATTAAGATCATATTAGACTATAAATTTTAGCAGAAAAATTAAATTCAGGATAGAAATTCATCTTGACAATATTAATGGCTATTGTTGTCTTTTCCCCTGAGATAATGAAAAAGAGCAATCAAAAAACAAACAAAAAAGGAGATCTAGCGAGAGAGAGAAGTTGAAGGAGGAAAAGGAGAGAGAAAAAAAGGAGGAGGAACAGAAAATGAAGAAAAAGAGAGAAAGAAAGAAAGAAAATTAGCAATTAAAGCATAAATTACTTCAAAGAGAAAACCTAATAAAAACATTCTGTCTTTATTTTTGCCCTTCCACAAAATGAACATCAGATAGATCTAGGAAATAGTGGCAACAGAAATATAAGCCATGTAACTACCAATATCATTTTTTTAAAATGAAAACTGGCTTAATTTAGGAAATAAATTTCATAGTCAAAGTGCATAAAAAATGTAAAAAGAAATGGAATTTGAATCCAAAAATGTTGGGCTAATATCCTGTATTAAAAGTCATTTACATTTGGATCCCCATTGTTCAGACTAAAATATTCAAAATTCCAGTACCATCTCTTGATATAAACACCCCCTTTATTCTAAAACAGTATTGAGATACAATGTTAATGCCAGTCTCATAGATGGAAGGACTTCAGTGTTGAAGACACCTTGGCCATGAAGCTCCATAAATTGTATTTGTTTTCTTGTTTCACCAAGATTTTTAATATATGCTAATTTTTTCTTTGATTGAATGACTTACCAATTACTAAACACAGAGTCAATATCAGGAGAATGTGTTCAACAATCAAAAGAGTGATCTTTGTTTTTATCTATTTAGTGGTTCTTTTTTTTTTTTTTTTGGAACATCAATGAAATGCAGATACTGCTATAGGTAGACAATGTAGCTGTCAAACTGAAATGAAACACTGGGCTTCACATAATATAGGAACCACTGCGGGGGAAAAAAGTAAAATAAGTAAGTCAGAGAAATAAATTATATAGTTTAATATGGTTGCAAATCCTACAAATTAAAAAAAATCAGAAGAGGGATTGGGTGTGATAGGGAAGGAATTGCTACAATTTTATAATTTTAAATAGGGTGATATACATGGTCCCCACTGAGAGGATGATGTCTGAGTAAAGACCTGAGGGAGTTAAGAGAGAAAGCTTATATAGAGGACAACTTTTTCAAGCACAGAAATAGCCAGTGCAAAGTCCCTAAGGCAGTACAATGTCTGACATGTTGATTGGTGATGTAGAATGAATGAGGTGGAAAATTGTAGATGATTTCAGATAGGAAAAGGGGAAGGTGCAAATGTCAAAGTTATAGTCCCAGCTTCATCTAAAGACCTGAGCTTTGAGATTGAAGTGGGAAAATATTTCAGGGACTTAAGCAGATATGAAACAAAATTTGACTTAATTTTTATTGCCCTGAATTAGAATGATAGTGTAGAAGGACAAAAGCAAAACAGTTGAGAAAATCCCTTATGATTCAGGTAAAGAGATGGTGACCAGTTTTATATACTCTTGGAAGATCAAACTGAGAGACTTTGCTTCTAGATTGAATACAGAATATGAAAAATGTAAGACACTGAGGTCCTGCCTAAGCCAATGAGGTTCACACTGCTAGTAATTGAGATGTAGACAACTAAAATCATGAACTTGGTTGTGAACAAACATGTTAAATTTCTACATTTAATAATAAGAAGAATCTGAAAGTTAGGGGAAATGTCTGCATTAGAGATAAAAATTCTGGAGTCATCCACATTAAATGATATTTAAGTCCAGATGAGAGAGAAGATCATCAGCAATGTTAGCAGAGGCAGAAAGAGGAAGACCATGGGAACTGTACCTGGAAATAAATGATCCTTGATACGACAAGAAGATGAAAAGTTACCATCAATGAATATGGAGGCGTGAGCAGAAAGGCAGAAGAAAAGACTGGCAAGGGAGCTCTCCCTCAGCCAATTGAAGGAAGTATGTCAAGAAAGAGAGACTCACTGTGTTTAATACTGCTGATAAATTAAGCAGAAATGAAGACTGAAAATTGTCCTTTGCTCGTAGCAACACAGAGATTGGTGACCATATTCACAAGAGCAGTTTAGATGAAGTGAATGGAGTGAATGCCTGGCTAGAATAGATTCAAGAGTAACTGGGAACAGAGAAATGATAAAAAGAAAGTGTAGGCAATTTTTAAACAATCTATTGCTATAAGGTAAAAGATAAAATGGGATAGTTAGTAGCTTGGTAGAGTGGGAGTGTTAATAGATTTTTTTAAAAATATGAGATAAATATAGGAACATATTTTAATGCATCTGGTTATAATCTAGTAGAGATGGAAACATTCATGATGCAAAAAGAATAATTCAAAGGTTTTGTCCTAGAAAAGCAAGAGGCAATGGGACCCAGAACTCAGGGAGAAAGCTGGTCTTTTCCCATAACATAGTTCATCACAGTGGAGAATAAGAGATAATAAAATCACCAAAAAAAAAACTTGTCTGTTTTAAAAATAATTTACAAATAAATTTGATATTCAGTAGAATTTGGGCAGTACCTTCTTGCCTCTACATATTTCTAGGAGCCCTAATTTGAATGAAATCTTAAGATAAAATAAAACAGAGATATTAGCCACACTATGTTATAAGAATAGAGTCTGACACAAAGCAGACCCAGAAATGATTGTTTAATAAATAGTAATTGCTTATTAAATGTTTATAACTAAATTAACAAAGTTAAAAGTATATCTTTATAATAACTTAAAATTTGCAAAATCATGCAACAGATTAGAGGGAACTAGAATTTCATGTTTTATCCAATCAGTAAATGGGCAAAGGAACTGAACAGACATTTCACAGAAGAACAAATACAATCGATCAACATCTCAGGCAATTAAGAGAAATGCAAATCAATGCTACACAGATAGATTCTATCTCACTCCAGTCAGAATAGCAATCATCAAGAATACAAGCAACAATAATATTGTAAAGGATATGGGGAAAAATTACACTCATACATTGCTTGATGTGACTGCAAACACTCTGGAAAGCAGTATGGAGATTCTTAAAAACCTAGGAATGGAACCACCATTTGACACAGTCACCCCATTCCTAAGGTTATATCCATAGGACTTAAAATCTGTATACTACAGTTACACAGACGCATCTATGTTTATAGCAGCTCAAGTCACAATAGCTAAACTATGGAACCAACCAAGGTACCCTTCAACAGATGAATGGATAAAGAAACTGTGGTATATATGCACAATGGAATATTACTCAGCTTTAAAGAAGAATGAGATCATGACATTTGCCTGTAAATGGATAGAACTGGAGAATATTATGCTAAGCGAAATAAGCCAATTCCAAAGACCAAAGGTGAATGCTTTCTCTGATATGCAGAGACTAATTCACAATAAGTTGGGGGGTAGAGAGAATAGAGGGGAATGAAAGGATGGGAGGGGGCATAGGGGTAGAAATGATAGTAGAATGTATCAGACATTATGACCCTATGTGCATATACAATTACATGACCTGTGTAAGTTTACATTACGTACAACCAGACAAATGAAAAGTTATACTCTGTTTATATATGATGTGTCAAAATGCATTCTACTGTCATGTATAACTAATTAGAACATATAAAAAATACTAAAAAATAAAGAATTCCATGTTTTATACAAAAGTAATTATCTCAGAAATTCAATGATTTTGCAGTGTCTTACAAGTTAGTAAAGTTAAAACTGAAATCTAGGTACTATATATTCTAGTTAATACTTTTTCATGTAACTCATACTCTCTTGCTTATGTAATTAATTGGCTACAAAGTATGCTCAGTAAAAAAAAGACAAATTCATGGTGGCATACATATCAGAATTTGAGACCCTTGTATAATACATGCAGTACATTTATGCTAACTCTGATAAGCATTTCACATCTCCTTTGTAATAAATTTGTTTGTTTTATTAGAATTCATAAGTAGTCTTGAGAAATGCTGTCAATAGCTCAAGTCTCCTAAAGGGTTCCAGATAAATTTTTTGGGGGGTGGGATTATGGGGTATTGACCAAAGATACTCAACCATTGACAAACCTCAGCAACCTTTTTTTTTTTTTCCTTAATTTTGTCTTTAAGACAAGGTCTCACTAAGTTGCTTTTGGCCTTAATAAAAAAAAAAAAAGCATGCCTTATTAGAATCATCATAAACACCACCTACTAACTATGTGGTGTTGAACAAGTTACTTTTTATCTCTGTGACTTGTTTTTATCATCTGTGCCATGGAAATAATAGAAACAACCTCATTGGATTGCTTTGATTAAATTGAGATGATGCCTCTAACCAATTTCCTAAGTGATCTAGAATCAGTTCTGATTCCCTCGGGAAAAGAAATGAGTCCCAAATCAAATTTCAGACAGATACCTTATCTTTTCTACTATGCTTATGAAATCAATCATTTGTCCTTTTATTTTGGAATTTAAGTCTATCCTAATGATTTCAGAGTTCTAGTTCGATTACAAGATAGTGAAATCTACCACGCCCTGAGTTCCTAGCTCACCTGAACTCATCTTTCCACTCCTGGCCTGATACACATACACTCAATTCAGGCTTGCTTCAAGTTCTGATGTCTGCATTTAAAGATGGGGACATGATGGTCACTCTTTACTCTGATAACCCCCACTCACAACTGTTTCTGACTCCTCCAGACTCAGTTTCAGAGAAAGGGAAGCTGGGGGAGAAAACTACAATGGTATGTGGCTGACGCACCCGTCACCCTTGGTCTTGGCTTTCTGGATGGCAGAGGTTTAACCAATGACCTTCCTCCTGGGTGTATTGGTAACTTACACAGAGAACGTATCTATAGGTTGTTCCCAGGTTCACTTGACTTATTCTCATTCTCGTCTCCGGAATTAGTCCTCGACTCTGCTAATCCTGATTTCCCATTTGGGAAACTAGGCATCAGACAATCTACTTGCTTCTGAGTTTAAGATGGCCTTAAGAAAGTCTCCTTTTTGATCTTTAAAAATTGCTAATATTTATTTTGACATTGGAGGACTTGAAGCTTGACTGCCATGGACTCTTCAGTCTGCTCTAGAGGCAGGAGAATCTTCAGTCACTGCTACTGCTATTAGACTTCAGACTCTGTATCCTTCAGCCTCCGGAGGAAACATCAAACTCTGAATGGTTGCCCTGAAGCCACTTTCACATGACTTAGTAGAATGGAAATCAACCCATGCCCTGTACATGGTGTGGCTCTTCAAGAGCTTTCCAAATTAATTCTGTCCCCACTGTAGCTTCTCCATCTCAGTCTTAAGATGGTGTTTGATCTAATGCTAGATTTACTAGTTGGACTATGTTTAAGTATAGCCTGCAAATGAGGCTGTGCACCTCACTGATTTAGTTTTACCTCAAACACAGAGAAATGCTCCCATTTTAACATCTAGATGAATACATAAACATTGGTTGGCATAGTGAGAGTGTTCAGAAATGTTAGCTATTACAATTAGTCTTAGCTTTATTATTCAACATTTAAGGATTAGCTAGATGAGGAGTTTCCCACAGGAAAGAATTCAGAGTAAAAAGTTGGAATGGTTTAAGAACCACAACAGTGGGGTGTCATGAGAGTTAAAAAGGTAGGGATTTCTTTTTCTTTTTCTTTTTCTTTTTTTTTTTTTTTTTAGTAGAAAGGAGTAGTCTTTGTGTCAAATTAAACCTACTGCAATTATCCATTGGTCATTGGTGATGGTAAACATTTGGAAAAGAATATGAGAGACTTCCCAATCTGGAAGTGGAGAATTTGGGAAAACCATTTAGAAGAAGGTAAATAAGCTTTATTTTTAATAAAAAAGATAAATTGAAAAACTTCCAAAATCTGATAAAGATTGAGGAGAGCATGGGCTTTTGGCACTCTCAATTTGTGCTAATGCTCATTATTACCAAATAAAATTGTACAGTTAAGGTTGGCTAGAAATAATGATGATTAAAAATATGGTAATAACAACTATAACAATGGTTACATTTAGCATTTATCCAGCATATGCTATCCATATTATCTGTGAGACACTGAACTGATCATTTGATATGTTCTAACTCATTTATTTCTCATAATGATCCTATGAGGCAGTTTCTATCATTATTTGAATCAAATATTTAATCAAGGTTATTGAGCTGCAAGTAGCAAGCCAGAGAGAGACTGGTCATTCTTCTTGGTTCAGTTTGGGAGCTCAGGCCTAGCCTCAAACATAGCATAGTTTGAATGTCAGTTCCCCTGTGTCCTTCAGCAAGTTTCTGTCTACATAGCTTTACTTCCTTACACAGAATATTTGCTGATCTTTTCCAATATTAAAAAATACCTCTCTAACACCACTTCCCACATGAAGCCTTCTGCAGTTAATCACATATCACTTTCATAGCTCAGATACTTTCAGTACTTCTATAATCTTCCAATCCACCTACATTTTTTAAGTAATTCTATTTTCTATTCTTTCTTGGAGTCACACTATGCTACTTTTCCCCATTCCTTTCTAATCAGGTGTAAACCATTCAGTCATACACAGGAGACCCTCAATATATACTAAACAAAGTGACAGAAAGAATTGTTGAAATTTTATATATGAAGATTTTTGCAATAGGAAACACAGGCCTCTTATCTCTCCTATAAATATTTCTAACAAGTATATTAATAACTGACAAATATTTGCTATTTTCCAAAGTGTCTAAGTCATTTATTTTTTCAATATTCATGTAAATTATCATAATGCTTTATAATATATAGATGTAGGAATAAGTTAATCTTTTGATATTCTGGATAAAATAAATGCAAGCATTTTAATGTTTAATGCTTTATAAATTAACTAACTTTTACTTGTATCATTTTTTTGAATCATCATAAACCGCCCTGTGAGACATTAGTATTAAGCCCTTTTTGTAGCATGGATATCAGAAGACTCAGGTAGGTGACATGTGATAAAGGAACAATACAAACGAAACCTTTCTATTTCTAGTTTTATATGTGTTTCTATATCGCAATGCATATATTTAGTTCCATTTTTACCTGAAAACACCTCACTATGGGCCTGGTACTCTTGAGGTGCAGAGGGTTATGGATGACTGAGATATGATCCTGTTCTCCAGGAATTTAGAGTTTAGGCTGGGAATAGGCACATAAGCAGACAATTTAATTAAATGTGATGAATGATAGGGGTAGGTAAGACAGGAAATGTAATTGGGGCTCAGAAAAATAATTCCTGGGGAAGATAAAATCTTAGCTAGGATGAGAAACTAGCCAAACAACAGCACTGGGGAAGAACATCATAGACACAGAGATGAATATTCATGAAGGGAGAAGATTGGCACAGTCTGGAGTCTATAGGGTACTACAAACAGTACTATTCAGCACACAAAGTGACATATTTGCTAAATGGGAGTGTTAAGAGATGGAGTAAAGAAGTTCAAGGCTAGGCCAGCATTGTAGTGGTGGCTCACACCTGTCATTTGAGCAGCTCCAGAGGCTGAGGCAGGAGGCTCTGGAGTTCAAAGCCAGCATCAGCAAAAGTGAGATGCTAAGCAACTCAGTGAGATCCTATCTCTAAATAAAATAAAAAATAAGCCTGGGGTGTGGTTCAGTGGGCGAGTACCCCCTCATTCAATCCCTGGTACCAAAAATAAATACATAAATAATTAAAAAAGAAAAAAGGAGTTCAAGGCCAGGTGCTGAGGAATAGCAAAGAATTGAGGGATGTGAGAATTATTTAAGAGGTAAAGGAATCTCAGGTAAATGGGTAGGGAATTAGGGCAGGGACAGTGGAAAGTGGAAGGCACAGGATGACAGAATTGGGGGCACATTGAACACGTGAGGGTCTGTGAACCATTAAAATGGATCTGCACATTTAAAAGATAAATAATTGAGTGTGTAGCTTAGAAACATTGGGCCTGGAGATGTGGAATGACCAGTGTTCTTAAACACAGAGACATCCAAACACATAAGGAAACATTGAACACTGTGGCTGCAAAACAACTTACATGCTGAGGATTGTTAAAATTATTGGTGTCTTTCTTCATAAAGGTATAACAGGATGGGAGGTGACTTAAAGCAGAGCTCCAAATCACTAACAACAACAAACATTTCACGGGCTATTTAAAATGCCTATGTCAAAATTTTGTCTCTGCTTTCATTTATGTTTGCTAAAATTTTTTTTAATGACACTGTACTAGATTTAAATTTTATGTTTCTGCCTCAAACCCCACATATATAGTAGTAATTTTTCCTTCAGTTAAGTGTAAATGCCACCAAACAGTTCAGGTGCATTGCTTGCAAAATATTATACAGCATTCAAAGGTATCAATGAATGAGGAATATTTCTTGATTACTTGCAGAAAATATACCCATCATGGTACAGATTAGGTTACTAAATATTTTGGTGTTTTAAAAAGTGATAGGGTCATCACTGTCTTTAAGGACCTGTGGGTTTCTAGGAATATTTATAGTAGTAGAATACAAATCAATGTTGAAAATTATGTGACAAAGTATATGTAAACTATATTGAATCATAGCCATCTAATTATCAAAGCTATAATCTCAAATGTACAATTCTCATATACTTGGAGAACTATATTTTATTTGTAAGTATATAGCAAACTTCATTAATGGCAAAACCAGATCTGTGCTAACATGAGACTATTTCTAGTGTTTATTTTTCCCATGAAGTAGAAATATTCAAAGGATTCTCTTCAGAAATAAGTTATATAAATATGTTTTCCCATAATCCTTCTGGGGAAAATTTCATAATATACATTTATATACATGCAGAAATGAGGAAAATTCTGAACTCCCAAACACAACTTACAAGTAGTTTAAATAACAAAGTGTGTGTTAATATAAAAAAATAAAAAATTACATTATAGATGGCATTATAATCTAGATATTTAATTCAACTGAGTTGCTAGGATAGTTTTCATTTTTGTACTTTTGAGTAAACATTGATTCACACAATGTAGTTCTTTGTGAAAATATTTTTCAGTTTTTTTTCCTTTTTTTTCTCCAAAGCATCTTGTCTTAATACTTCATTTTTACAACAAACTTATGAAGTTGTCACATTTTTTTATGAAAGGGGCAAAAATTTAAAAACTCAAATTATTCTTAGAATCATTTTAACAGGGTTAGGACTTAAGTCCAAAAATTAGGTTTATGGGGCTGGAGTTGTAGCTCAGTGATAGAGCACTTGCCTTGTATGTGTGAGGCACTGTGTTCTATTCCCAGCACCACATATAAATAAGCAAATAAAATAAAGGTCCATCAACAACTAAAAAAAATTTTTTTTTAAATTTAGGCTAAAGTAAAATATAGAAAGACAAAGGCAGGAAGGTTATATGCTGAATCTTACAAATGAGATTGAATTATTGACTTCCAAGAGAGTGTGGGGGAAATGGGAATACTCTACAGAATTTATGCAATTTAACTAAAATGTTAGTTGATTGCTACCCCAGTACATATTGAAGTTATATTGAACTTGTGCCAAATATACAATTGTAGGTTTCTTTAATGAAACACTGTATCCAAAAGACAAATGACTACCATTTTAGGCTTGACACAGAAGATGAGGAATAATGTGGATGGGTAACACTTTAACATAGCAATAACCAATTCAAAATTCCTAGAGTTAGGAGCATGATGCTGATAGTTCTAGAAATCCCCTTATAAAGAACAATTGCAAAGACTGAAATTTGTACCTTGAAAATTTCATTCTTGGAGAAGGTTGGATAATTGCCTTTTGAAACAAATTAACACATTTTGTGTGATTAAATAAACCAGTCTTTTCAACAGGTGAGAGTTATTTGAAACATTACTTCATCTCAACACAAACAAAAAAATGAACCAAAAATGTTAAGGACTGAAAAAGGAGTTATTCACATGGGTTTTAGTTATTCCCAATATGGTGAGACAGAGGGGTTTTGGTATCCTTTCTATTCTGAGAGTCATAAATATCTCAATATAACACTGAAAGTTACTAATATAGCAGGGTTTAAAATTTAATCAACTTTAATTGTACAGTTTTTAATATTTCTGAAAAGACATGTGCTAGTATCATAATTTCATGGAGAAGAGTCAACTCTTTAATGTTCACTATATTGTCTTTTAAGAAGAAGGCAAATAAAACATGTAATTGGAAGAAAATTGTAGTAGTGGTGACTATTAAAAATCTGAATGACATCCTATTTTTCCTCATACCTAAAAGAAGCAAAATTATGCAATTCTTCAGTAAGTAAATCGACCCTTATCATTAACTCTGCACATAAATAAGTTTTCAACCACCAAAATTTCTTAGTTTTTTTCTATAAAATAAAAATACTGACAGAAACATATTTAAAAATAACAATGTAACAATATTAAATTTGTGTAAATAATGAATTTTGTCTTTTCTCAATTTTCAAAATCTTTTTTAAAATAAGAAAAAAGTAGTTAAAGTTTTGTTGTTGTTGTTGTTGTTGTTTGTTTTGGTTGGAGTAGAAATCAAGCCCAGGCCTTGTGCATGTTAGACCAGCACTCTACCTTTGGGCTGCAGCCTCAACCCTCCAGTTGAAGATTTTTTTGACAGAAAAAGGCAATATATCAATAATTCTAATACAGCAGGTACTAGGCATTTTAAAAGAAAGATAAAACAATAATTCAACAGTAGACTTGGAAACTACTACCAAGAAACACCACATTACTAAAAATTAAAAATAGATGTATCCAAAAATCACAATTGTGTTTAAAATGCAAGAAAGATAAAACTGTCTTCACAATCAGGCAATTTAAAACTAATCAACAAGTGGTTTTGTACTTCTACCACAACAAACAGATAAGATTGTCAAGAAAGAGACCAGATGGGAACTCAAGCTTCACACATCCCCTCCTCATCAATATACCATGATTTTATTTGATGCAAGGTTTCATATAAATTAATTCTTTATTCTTAAATATTTCCTACCAAAAAAAGCATTTTATATATAATAAGTGGAAAAGTAAGAATAGGAATAAAGCAAATCTTTTAGAAACCCTATCTCATTTTCAATTACAACAGGAAGGACAAATGGCACTAGAAGCATACCTGTGGCAGGGCTGAATTTAGCTGTCTCTGGAGCGAGTCTCTGTCATAGATGACATCCTGAAGCCTTTGCTGAGCAAGTGAGAGGCTTTCCTGGGTCTCTCGAAGGGTGTCCAGCAGACGATCTCTTTCATCTAGCATATTCACCATCAGCTGCTCAAAATGGGAGTCTGAGTCCGAGCCACTGCTTTGGGACCCCCTTTGGCTCATTGGGGTGTCCTCGTTAATCGTGGGCATCACTTCACACATCATTGCTTAAAAAAAAGTAAAGGGGAATCTTAGTAAAGAAGTGATTCCAATAATACCTCCTGGTTATCATCACACTATATTCTTGGCAGCTCACTATCTTTCCTTCCCCCTACTCATTGCCCCAAGTCAAAACCAAGCTAAATTTGTGCCCTCAGTGAAATAGGATCCATTCACTTCCTCCAATCTACATGCTCTTTTGGTGTGTGTGTGTGTGTGTGTGTGTGTGTGTGTGTGTGTGTTTGGTGCTGGGGATTGAACCCAGGGCCTTGTACATGCAAGGCAAGCTCTCTACCAACTGAGCTATATCCCTAGCCCCTGCTTTCTCTTTTCACAATGTCCCACCAACAAAATACATCTTGGTTTCCCCTCTTTCTCTGTTTTCATTTTCCTGATTTATCCCACCCTAATTCAATTTACAGAAACATGTTATTTCAATTATATGTCATCACCTTTCATTTCTTGCAAGTTTACAAATCTTTTACAGTGAGTACCTCTATGTTATTTGTTATTATATTGTCAACAGAAAGCACAGTGTCTGGCACTTAATGAATAGAAAGTAATGATTTTTGAATGACTTAGGTAATTGAGTGAATCAATATTCACCTTTCATTTAGAAAATCCAAAATATTTGAGTATTAATTTTATATAATGAGCAGCTTTTTCCTCATCTTTTCAACAGATGTTCTCACATCAACTACTTTAAATCTTTTTGACCTTACAACTTTCATTTTATTATTTTTATGTGCTTTCCTCCTGAATTCTGACAGAAGTCTGTGCTGAGCTAATAGGTGACATTGACTGTATTACACATAAACTTTATGAAATAGGCTGAGTGCATAAATCTGTTTTGATTATTATACTACTAATTACACTTAATATTCCTTTGTTTCCTGTTAGTTGCATTGTCTGGTTTCCACCCAAGCAATACAAACGAACACTTTCAAATATTCCACAAAACAGATGCGGTAAATTACATTAGCTAATATAGTAACATCACATCTCGGCTGCTAATCACAAGCTCCCAGTCATGAAATAAATTAACTGTTCGAAATAATTTTAAATCATCTATTAATTTGATTTAAAATAGAACACACAGAAATGGAAATGCAAAATTGTATTTTGTTGCATCTTAAAAAACAAAAGTCTTCACATTTTGTCTTTCATCCTCTATCATCTGTTTAAAAAAAAAGTCCAACTCATCTCAATTTCAGTTTTTGTACAAAGGCCAGAAGCTATTAATTAGAGGGCTTGGTTTTGCAGAAGGCTGATGTGGAGAAAGGCTGGTTTGGCTGTTGATCCTGGAGCATTCTTTGGTTTTATAATGCAAGGTTAATTTATTTTTCTGACTACATATTCATATCCTGGGGGAAAACATTTCTGGTGATATTCTCAAATAAAATATCAATATTTACAATTCAGTAGTTAATTACTTTTATATAATTCTTCATATGAATTGGGTTATTGATTAGAAGAGTTTGGTTATTTGTGAATGACTTAGGGACCACTGAGAACCAAGATAATATTTTTAAAAAGGAAATTATTTTTGTGACTGATAACTTAGGTAAAATATTAAGAAATTGGGAAATTTTTGGATAATTCAAAATGCCTTAAAATTTTGCTCATTACTCAAAACACTGAGCTAAAATATAGATTTTACATATAGAACAAATTTACACTTACCCGATCACTCACTCACTCATATGTTTATTCCTTTAGTTAGCAACTTAATACAAAAAACACAAATCAATTTGCATTTCCATCAATTTGATTTTCATTCAAAAACTATAATAAAGATGGAAAAATTTGTAACTGCTATAAACATTCTTTACATAATTGAAAAGGAATTGGAAAACAAAAATCAATAAAATTCTAACACGTGTGCTTATTTAAAACAATTAGTTCACATGCCATGTATGAAATCAACACACTGAACAGTTGTTTGATGTTTAAAGTTGAAACAAAGTATGGGAAAAGAAATGATAGTACTGTGACAATTTGTGCCAAAACACTAATAGAGTTTAAATTTTAACCTTAGCATTCTTAAGTCATTATTTTATGTCAAATCCTTCTTAAAAGTAAACTATTAGCTCCTCTCCACTTTGGATTACTAGGAAAAACTTTAAATTTCAAGGGAAAACATAACTGTAGTGATTGCTCCAAGAACAATTTTCACCTGAATGTAATTTCCTAATTCTATACAACCTCTTGTGGTACCATGGGATATTAGACATTCATAGATTTTAGGTTCTCAGATCAGCATAAAAGGTAGTCTTTGATTTAGTCAGTCAAAAGATGTTATTATGAGAAGCTGCTGGGGGACTTAGAAAGTCTATGAAATCTACATGCAAAAGAATTTGATTTCATTCTACTCCTGAAACATGTAAACCAGACCAAGTCACTTAATCTCTCAAAACTTCAGTTTTCTCTTCCATAAAGTGGGAATAATGATCGAAGCTTTTTAAAAAAAAATCCTATTTTTTGTATCCAATAGGTTACCTCACTGGGACAACCCAGGAAAATATATAAAGGGCTATTACACATCCAAATACTTATTTTCATTAAAAAAATGACCAACATTCATCTTTGCAGAAATAATATTATACCTTTGTGACTCTTTTTGCTTCTAGGCCTAAAGGTTTAATTCTAGTGGATACTTTTGAACTCTTCAAATTCAATTAATAAAAATCAAAGTGTGCAAAAGTTATTTAGAAAATAAATGAATACATGTTTCTTTTTCTTTAGTCGACCTAAATGTAAAGATCCATTTTTTTTTTAATCAAGAAGCAAAGGAAAAGAAGTCTACAAAAAATAAAGCCATTCTTATGAGCTAACTCAGTTATTGCATTAGAATTAGATTCTGTCTAATAACAATTGCAAAATATTTAAATAATCATTGAAATATAATATACCATTTCTTAAATGTACATTTTCAGTATTAAAAGCTATTAAAATCTGTACAAAATCTTTTCAAGAACGGATGACATGTGAAACAACTTGCATAGTCCAAAAGATTATGGTCATTCAATGGCTTCTGTATTTCACTCAGATATTCCACTTTTAACTTTTACAGTCATTTTCACTATTAAAAAAGTGCAAATACAGTTTATTTTCTGAAAACCCAGAAAGGGCATACATACAATATACTTGAATATTTGTTTTTTCATCACTTTCTCTCTCCCTAAAGTCAACTTGATATATCAATTATATTAACCTCATCTAGATATTTATGACTTGATCATTAAATTACTGAACATTTCAAGACCTACTTAGAAACATTTAATTTTGTTGTGAAAGGAAAAAATAATAATAAGCCTAGTTGGTTTAATTATCCCCGTGCTTAAATTTAGCTCGAATAATTTTATGCCAGGAAAACCAACTCCTATATTCTTAGCGCATAACCTTGACTGTCTTCTAAATCTCTGGTTTCAAAATAAAAGTTTAGAATATCTGCTGGAGTTATTACTCAAGGGATTTCAAAATTTGATGTGTTCCTTAGCAATATATGTCACCCAAGCAGTACCTAGTCAGATGCAAGAGTGTTCCAAAGGTTTTTTTTTTCCGCCCTGTGAATGAATAACTTTACTTAATTCATATCTCTAGGATTTAGATCCTACTACAGGCAAAGATAACATTATTCTCTATAGTGAGTTTCCTCTGCCAAAAAAAAAAAAAAAAATTTAGTCTTAAGAACCATCCCTGCTCCACCTCAGTTAACCCACAAGAGTAATTCAGTAAGAGAAATGCTAGCCATTGTCTGATTACATTACATGAATATTCCTCCTTCTATTTAACTCTTTGAAATCCCCCATCCTCCCGGAGAAAGATCATTATCATCTCTAATGGAAACATTTTCACTTTCTTTGCCCCCGTGCCTTCACAGTGGCCAAAGAGCCAGCTCACCCCACACTGCTGGACAGTTATATTTCAGCCACACCCCCCACCGCCCTGAAGAAGTTGACTTCATAATTTCCACACTAAAATTGTTCATCCTGCCCATCAGTGAGCGAGAATAAGCTGGGCAGGAGGCAGAGAAATCGGAGATGGAGAGCACGGATAGAAAGCCAAAGCTACCTAACAGTAATCAGTAATCCACAAGGAGGAATTTGCATCTCATCTTCCCTGGGGGCGGGGTGGGGCTGGGGGGGACATGGTAAAAAAAAATAATAATAATAAATAAATAAATCAAGCGAAGGGAAACCGTGTAACTCAAATACAGTTTCTGTACCTAATGTCTGTAATTTCGGGTCCTGCTTCTTCAATGGATCAATGACAACCGCAGTCTCCGGCTTGACGAGAGGGGAGGCTCACACCCAGCACTCCTGGACCATTTCCCTAGCAACCAGAGGAGAAAGGCAGCTTAGACACACGCGTGCCACCCAGCACTCTCCCGGAACGTGCCCCGACTCGGTGGCGTGGCAGCCACTCGGCATCTTCCCGCGGCTCCGTCAGCAGCCAAAAGGAGAAGCGTCCATCGGAAAAATGGCATATTACAAATTTTGCTTTGGGAAGCAGAGCTCGGTTCAGACCATTGTCAAAGGGAGGAGAGGGGGAGGCGCTTCTTAAAGCAGCAGCGGCCCCTTTGCTAGAGCAGCCGCAGCTTCCCCGCGTGCAGCTGGAGCCCTGGGGCGGGGAGCCCAGAACTGGGAGACGGAGGTTGACTTTTTTTTTTTTTGGAAACTTAACCAAGCGGGCGCTGCTTCCCCCTCCATTCCGGGCCACCTGGGATTTGAGGAACTGTCCCTCCAAACATAAACTTTGGAGGGGGGAAAGGCGTCAGGAGTCTCTGCAAGGGAAGTTCTCCACCCAGTCCCTCACCTGGAGCCCCTCCAGAGTTAATGGCTAACGCTGGGAGTTTGACAGTTAAAGGGAAGCGAGTCCCCCCCAGGGATGCGAGAAGCAGGACAGGTCTCCTTCTGGCGTCCAGCCTTAGGGTGTCTTATTTCACTTAAAGGAGGCGCTTCTTCTCTGAAAAGGGAAGCGATCGGCCCTCCCACACCCATTTTCTCCTTCCAGCCCTTCAGCCAGCCTCTCGGCTTGCACCCGTTGGCTGACAGAACCAACCTGCTGGGAGCCGGTGAGGATGCTACAGCATCTTCTCTCCTCACTCGCCTCGTGCGGTAGCTGCTGCTACGCCTCCTTCTCTGTCTCCTCCCCTCCTCCTCCTTGGCAGCCTCCACCTCCTCTTCCTCTGGAACAAGGGCTTCCCCTGGAAGCTGCTGCAGTGGTTTCCACCGGCCCTTAAATAAATTCTGAAGTAATCACGTCTTTGCTCTCCTCCTCACGCACACGCGCTCGCGGATACACTCGTCTCCCCCAAAGCAGCTCCCCGGGCTGCTGAGGCTCCCGCTGGTTCCGGTGCCCCTGGCGATCGCGAGGGCCAGAGATGGGCAGAAGTGGGAAGAGGGTACGCTTTCCCCCGCCTGGGCTTCTCCCACACAATGGTCTCTGTAGGAAAGCTTGGGAGGCGTCAGCACCTGCTGTTGGGGATGGAAATTGACTTGGGCACCTTCTGGCTCTGGCCTTCAGTGCTTGGCTTTAAGTACCTCCCCCACCCCCAGCACCCCGACTAGGGCACGGTAGTCCTCGTTGTAGGGACCTGAGTCAATCTAGGGTGTGGCGGCATCTGCCACTTCTCATTACCTCTCAGGCTTTTCTCCATTCATTGCTTTGGCGATGAAAATAGAGACTAGTCTCTCTATCACGCTCCAGTTACCCCTGTACCTCTACAACCTTTTACCTACTCCTCCCATCCCTGAGCCGCTGCTTGTTCATTCATATAGACCTTCAGGGATAAGGAGGTAGCAGGAGACAAAACCAGTACCTACTCCAAGAGAAAGGAAACCGTTTCAGCGAGGGAGACTCACAAGTCCTGGGGTTGGTGAAAGTAAAGAGGACATGGATGAGGAAATTGGGAAAAGGATTAACACCGAGTATAATGTAGTGTTAGTGCAAGAAACTCAAAAGGTGTCATTTACTTTTGTGTAAAGCAAAGAGTCCTAAGTTAACAAAGGAATAGTACTCACTGACTCAAGCACAGTATTCAAGAAACAGTGTCTTTCTTTCTGGGGGTAGTACTTAATCCAGTTGGTGATTCTACAGTGGAATGTGAGGTCAAACTCAGGAATTTACCCTCTTCTCTTCTAGATTGTTATTCAAATTTTGAATCACAACATAAGAATTAAGTACAAAAATATTAGGATTATTAGATGTCAGTGGAACACTGTTTCTCAAATATAGTGTGCATATGGGTCCCCCATAGATCATGTGAACTTGTAGATTCTGATTCACTAGATTGTGTTGGACCCAAAGATTTTGCATTTCTAGCAAGTACCAGATAGTGCCCCATTTTAGCAAAGGGTTTAGACCACCCAAACAAACCACTGCTTCATGTAACTTAAACACTCTTAACCACAGGAAACTCATTCCACAAAGCAACCCAGTCTCTTTTCAGACAGACCTAATGTTATTATTATACTCTTATCATATTAATTATATATCAGGACTCTTACAACTTTCTATGGAATCCCACATAAGATTTAAAATATCCTACATACATCAGAGACTTTTATATTTTTGAAGACAGCTATCATGTTTTTCTGTACAAGAATTCCTTCCTTACTAAACCTTGATTTTTATTTCTTTGGCAATTAAATTTTGTCAAATACAGACTTGGTCAGATGTTTTTAACCTTTCTAAGAGTTTTGATTTGCTCGACTTCCATTTGCTTATTAAATGAAAGTTTTAATTGAAGGCATAATCCCATATTCAGTTGACACAAAATAGATCAAATTCTTCTACCCAGAGCTGATATCACAGAAAGAAAATTTTAATAATGGAAGGCAGGAATTTTCCACAGAATAAAAAACAGGAAGAATATTTTGGTAAGAAGATAATGGTCACTCTAAGTTTAAAAACTGTAAATTCTCATCTCTTAAACCATTGTAAAGAGTGTAAACAACATTTCCTATCGAGATTAAGAAAGGCACTTTAAGGAAGCAATTTTGCAGAATTCATTAGGTGAACCAATTCACATGAGAAAAGAACAGATATCACTTATACTAATTCTTCTAGTTTTATGACCCTCAAATTTAGCATAAAAGAGAATATACAGAATGACTTACTATGACACATTCTGCTCAGCTCATCCCCAGAGTTACTGATTCATTAGATCTATGGTGTGGTCCAAAGATTTGCATTTCTAGTAAATTCCCATGAGATGCTAATTTTGCTAGGCCAACATGCTATTTTGACAACTGCTTAGATAAATCTGGGGAAACTTGGGAACAAAAGAAACACCCAGCAAGAAAGAGCTGCAAAATAGTTTTTGGTCAAGGTGAAAAGTCTTTTCTACAAATATGAACACAATTTTTATGCAAAGGTTATAATTCACTCTGACTGGTTTTGATGACCAGTGATTAAGATGAAACATGCTTATCTCCTAAATATTCAACTAGAGTTATTCAAGAGTAGTAGAAGCCACATTTTTCACTGTTAATCTTACTGTCTAACATCAATAAAAGATTTTTTCTATAGACGCATATAACATTACAGTGGCCATACCTACTAATGCTTCTTCTGCACATTTTATTACCCGATGATTTTTTGTCTGTATATTACTTTAAATCTAGTATGTCATACAATTAGTTCCATTTGTATTACAGTGGCCAATTCATCCAACTCTACACATTTTGACCATCACATGATATATTGACAGTTTAGAAATAATACATAAATAAAGCATCTGTTTTTATTTAAATTAAGTATGGATTTATAAGTGAAGACATAATTTAGTAAGATCACACACTTAATTACCCAAATGAAGTAGCTAATTAAGACTAAGTCATGAAAATAACAAGAGTTTTGTCAATATCAATAATTAATCTTTTAAGTACAAGGATAATTTTGATTCAAATAGAATGCAAGTAATAACTAGTTGAAATAGACAAGTTGCTCTCAATATCACCCTGTTTCACTCTGTTACCCTGGAAAGTTAAGGGTTGAATGTTTTCTTTCATATGGGGAAGTTAGATCAAAATAAGGAACAAAGGGGTGGGGCATAATCCCATGAAAACAGAAGGAAGATCAATAGAACAGAGGGAAGGAATTGAGAGGGAAGAAAGAGAGACTGGAAAAGAGAAGGATGGTGAAATGAAATTGACCAAAGTGTGCAATGTATGTATATAAATACACCACAGCAAAATTTACCTTTATTTATGATCTATAAAATGCCAATTAAAATAAAGCCATACATAAACAGAAGAAAGATCAGTAGAGTAGAGAAAGTAGATCAAAGAGAGGGAGAAGGGGAGGGAAAGGAGAAGTACTGGGGATTGATTTGGAGTAAAATTATATTCCGTGCTTGTATGATTATATCATAATAAACCCCAATACTATGTGTAACTATAATGCACTTATTAAAAAGAAAAAATAATTTGCTTATATTGAAAACAGTTTATATTAACATTTTAAAAACACTTCCATGACAGTTTCCAGATTTATGTTTAATTAAGTTTAAATTTAAATTTTAAGGCAGTTTTTTTATGTAGACAATGGAAGTAACCTCCACTTTACTAACAGTCTTGTGGGAAGGTGAATTTTATTTTAGTTTCATTTAAAAAGAAAAGTCATACAATATTATCACAATGTATTACTTAGGGTAGGCAACAAAAGAATTCTAAATACTAAATAGGTCAAACCCAACTGAAGTTTCTTATTCACTTTCTCTGTGTTCCACCATGAAAATTGATCAGTGGACTACTTTCTTCTGCACAGTAATTGCTGTTCTGTACCCTGTATGAAGATACTTGGGGGAGAATAAGCTAGGAGGAAGCACATCTACTTCTAAGAAATCTTGATCCTGAAGTGACACACATTTTTTTTTTCACCCATTCCACAAGTGAGAATAATTCACATGGCAACATCTAATTAGAAGAGAAGAGGGGAAAGTAGGCAATAGTCTAAAGGACAAAAGAAAAATTAAAAGTTTTTGGTAAAACTTTGTTTCTCCCACATACAGTTTGTGCAATGGCAGCTGGAATAAAAGGTATATTAGAAAAACATGTGTAAACATTCTGTGATGCATAAATTTAAAAACAAAATCAGTGGGATGCACTGGTGCACGCCTGTATTCCCAGCAGGTCTAGAGGCTGGATTGCAAGCTCAAGGCCAGTCTCAGCAACTTACCAAGGCCTTAAGCAACTTAGTGAGACTCTGTCTCAAAATAAAAAATAAAGAGGGTTGGGGATGTGGCTCAGTGCTAAATTGCCCCTGGGTCAAATCCCCAGAACCACTCCACCACCAAAAATAAAAAACAAAAACAAAAACAAAAACAAAACAAAACCCATGAGATTAATGCAATGAATTGGAACCAAAGGTAAAAATCAATACCAAATCATATTCATCACAAATTGTGTTTTTAACTATGGAGGCCTAACATATTTCTTGTTATGTTAATGCTCTACATTATTCTTTTCATCTGTCCAAAAATGCAAACGATAGCATATTAAAGTTATACTAAGCACTTGGTTGCCAACTCTTGTGCCTCTACACAAATTTATAAATATCAATTCTCAAAAGATAAATTGGTGTGAAAAGGGTACATTAATCAATCTTTACACATTTTCATGGGATTACTATATAGTCTAGAAATTTAACAAATATTTACTGACATTTCAAGTTGAAACTAAGGTTATCTCAGTGTTCTTGAAGGGCATTAACTGCTATTTTTTTTTTTTGAAGTTAAAGTATGGCAAAAGAAGACAAGTTTCAGAGAGTTTTATTTTATATCATTCATTGCTATCTGACACCAAGTCTAAGAGCAACATGAGGGCAGTGGAAACAAAGAAAAATAATGATGTCTTCTAAAATATTTTCCCCTTTTGAAAGGAAAATAATATTTCATAAGAAAAACGGCTTTGTGTTTCTCCTTCAGTCACTATGCAGTTTGATAGTAAAGAAGAGATATATGCTAAATATATTCAACAGGAATTTTTTAACTACAAAGAATTCTAATATAAAACCTTATATAAAAGAGTTTTTATTTTTTATTTTATTATTATTATTATTATTTTTTTTTTTTTACTGTGTTCCAATCCAGAGGTCCTTACTTTGTTACTAAAGAGTCAAAGAAGTTTATGCTGAGAGCCCTAGTGCTACTTCAGTCTTATAGATGAGTGAAATAAAACTTGTTAGTATTGCTTTCTGGGTTTTCCACATCAAGTCCCTAAAGAAGCTACTTCCCAAGGTACCGCTTGACTTCTGTTACTCATATTTAACTTGTATCAAATACAAACCATCTAGACATGACTCAAACTTATGTATGATTGCTTAGCCACTTTTGATCATTGAAATTATTAATGCCGGTTGAACATTTTACTTAATTAGCAACAGACTGTGTGAAGTTGAGATCACTGACTATTACTGTGTTCTTTGGATTAAAAGTCATTGGAAAAATTTCACAAACATGAAAATCACTTTTTCCTTGGTGTTCATCACTCACAAGCACTTGCAAGCATTCATAGATACTAAATACAACAAGGAAAAGAACTAATAGGATAATCCTCATTTCAGGTACAATTTGAAGATTCATAGTTCAATAAAAATTGAAGATGCAGCTGTTTTTTCAATACCAAATTGCTAAGGCTAAGTTTAGGATGTCCTAGATGGTTAAAGCCATGATGAACAATCTTGTCAAAAGTGACAGTTACATATAATACACTTGGCAATTGACATTGTCTTCTGATGAATCATAAATGGAGTAGACATATTTTATATATCATGAAAATGGAGGAATGAGATGTGGAAGCAAGTCAAGAACAGTTTGAAAAACAGCAGGCATTCTGGTATCTATTACTGAATTATATATATATATATATTATATTAATTAAGTTATAAATATATATATATATAAACAAGTTTTAGTATGTATATATATATATATATAAACAAGTTTTAATATATATATACTAAAACTTGTTATTTATTTATTTGGTACAGGGAATTGAATCCAATACTGCTTTACTGCTCAGCTACAACGCCCCCACCCTGACCTTTTTATTTTTGATTGTGAGACAGGCTCTCACTACATTGTTGGGGCTGACCTCAAACATGTGATCCTCTGACCTCAGTCTCCTGAGTTGTTAGGATTATAGGCATGAACCCTTGCATTCAGCTACAATTTAGTAGTTTTAAACAACAGTGATTTCATTATTTATTATAGTTGTTTATAGTTATTTATTATAGTTGTTTTAAGTTGTTATTAAGTTGTTTTGAAATTTGGGGAAGGATATCCTGAGACCTGGATTGAGATATCTCATGCACTTGTATTGAGACAGTGGTTAGATTTGGAAGACTAGAGATGAGAGACAGCTAAAGAAGTTGGCACTGTACAGTGATCTCTCTTTCTCTGTGTGTATGTGGTCTTTGGCTTCTCCATAAATCGGATAGTTTTTGCTTTGTCATAGTTTGGCAGCCTAAGGGCAGCCTAAGGGCAGCCAGGCATGGCAGGAGAATTCTTCAAGAGCAAGTAGTGAACAAAGTAGAAACTGATTCACTTTTTATGATCTATCTTCAAAAGTCATATAGTGTCACTTTTGCCATACACTAATATTGGATAATAGTCATGAATCACATGGTTTCAGGAACATGGATCCCTACCTCTCAATGAGAGCATCATCAAATCACATTAAAAGAGCATTGTCACAACTGTTTTTAGAAAATTCCATCAGACTTAATAGGCTACCTTTATGAAATATGCATTTGCTATTAAAAATATTCAGTTATATTAGATGAACTAGTTTGTCGTTTGTAAAACAATAGACTAAGTTTATAAAAAATTTCAATAATGGATAAGTAGTTAGTAGGCCAAATGTTTGTTAGGCATAGGCAAAATTCATAGGAATTGCTAAAGATAAATAGTGAGCAAAATGCGTTAACATAGATAGGTATGGAAACTCTAGATACACTTAATGTTTATGAGACACCTGGGTAGTGCATATTCATAATATACAAATACACCTAAGGACAAATTCACAAAGTATTTGTGATATACCATTAATATTGGTTTTCTCAATGATTTTTTTGTTCAAATTAATATTCATGAGATCTTTATTTGGTCACTGATTAGTGAAACTATAGGTGATCAAAAATGCCTCTGCCTAAGTAATACACACACATTCTACAACTGTTTGTAAGATTAAGTGGAGTATTACATCTATAAGCCAGGTATATTTGTCCCTGTATCTCTCCAAAAGAGTGTGTGCCATTGACCCAAGTTATTTCCCACCTTTTGACCCCTCAGTCAAATCTCCATTCTTGCCTTTGTAGCCACACCATTGGTGTGGAAAGCTAATGTGAGAAACAGAGAATAGGAAATATGAACACTGAATACCCCAGGACTAGGTTAGGTGCTTCCACACTGTTGGAATCCTATCCTACATGTGATAATATATCCTATCTTTTTCCTTGCTTTCATGTGTTTTTAATAGACTTGATAAAAGTGATATTTGATCAATAAAATTGGTTCTTTGAGCCTTTCTACTCTTTGGCCACTGAGATGTTCTTGCTGGTTATATATTCAGAGGCTTTCACTGTCTCAAGGTAATTCCCCCATGACAAGAAGGCAAAGCTTGGGTTCTTATGATCCCAAAGGCCTTCTCAGTGTTATCTCCCTAGATTGGCCTAAAAATGGGGGAAAAAACCCACTAACAACAACAACACAGCAATACTAACCAACTGGATCTTCCTGGGAATCCCTGAAATTCCATTCAGCCAAAGAACCCTAAGTCATCTCATTTAGGTAATTTGTGGCAGCCAAATATCACCAAATGACACCAAACTGCCACTGGGTTTAGGATAGTTTTGGGTAAAGGAACCAAAACTTAGGACTCCTGGCAAACTGGCACTAAAATCTCAATATGGCCCTTTGATTAGTATGGAAAATATATAAACCTGCATTTCATGGAATTAAGTTTATCCTAGTGATCACTCTACCTCAGGCAGGTAACTATCTGCTACTTCATATCAATTCCTTTTCCTCTACCCTGTCAACCAACTTTTCATGGGTATTTGGTATTGAGACTTATTTTACAGTATTATGACCTCATAAGTAAGTTTTTGATTCATAACCCTTGATTTCCATGCACCATGTGGGAACCAGCAATGGAGGGAGTCAGGAGTCATACATTATAATGAGATATATAATAGTGATGATACGAAGCATAGAACAGAACCATCTAATCTATTGGTGGTAAATCAGAGATGGCAATGATAAGATTTACCAATAAAGTCTGTGGATAAATGTCATGAAATGGTAACAAGGACCGATAACCAGAGGCAGATGAGCTATGGCTTGCAAAGGGAATAGGAGATATTACCAATTTGCCTATAGCATAAAGGTGAGGGAAGTCTAGGCTGGAAGTAGACTGAAAATTGAAGCAGGACTCATACATGAAAGAACTGAAAACATTTTTAAAGTGTTTTAAAACTTTTCCTGAGGGCAATAGGGAGCCCCAGTAGAATTTCAATTCAAGAACATGTAGAGTATATTTTGGAAGAAGCAGGATCAAAGTTGGGAGACAAGAAAGCTGAACTATACGAATATCAAACCATCCTTCCACAGGATATAAAACAGAAGTGGGTATATTTGGGTTGAAACAAAATGAGTTCAGTGTTGATCATGTTGAGCTTTATTATCTCACTGTGAGCCATACAATTAGAAATATTCAAAGGGAGTTAAAAATGCCAATCTATCAAAGAGAAATCTGGAATGAAGATAAATGCTTGGAAATCATTAGTGGCATTTGAAACAATGGAAGTGAACAAAATTGACAAGGGAGGGAGTGTAGAATTAGATAAGACGAGAGCAGAATGACAGAATCTCAATGAGGACTAATATCTAGGAAATGACTCTAACAAGAAATAGAGACAAGGAAGAGAAGCAGGGAGACAGAGCAGGTATTACAAGAAAGGAGTAGGAGTAGTGACCAGTGCTGGACATTCCTGAGCTACAAAGTCAGATAAAAATTGGAAAACGTCCTTTCACTATAACAACAATATATTATATGGAGCAGGGGAAGTTTCAGTGAAATTATGGCTACAGAAGACAAATCATAATGAGATTATTGAAAATACCTAATTGGAAATAGTGACTGTCCATAAACTTGGCTGCTAGTGGTGGTGAAGAGATGGAGGCAAGCAAGCTGAAAGAAGATAACAGCTTTTATCTTAGAAATCAATAGAGCTCTAAGTGTTTTTTAGGTAGGATTTAGGACATTTCAGAATTTCCTAAAATTTTATATAAAACTTTGCATATATATGTATTTCTGTGTTTGTGTATTTATATTTCTTTGAGATGCATAGTTAGCGTTATTGTATAAGATTTTTAAGACAATCAAAGAACAAAAACTAATAACCAGATATATATATAAATATATATAATATATATATATAATATATATATGAGGCACCTATTAGTATTATACATTGTATATTTGATGTTAAATATTTGTGTAGACCCGAATTTCAACCTGATAACGATGTCTTATTGTGACAAGCTTTATTTGGGACAAGAAAACAAATCATGTAACCTTAAGGTAGACTTTCATACATTTTATTGCTACTTCCTGTTACTCTAATGTGCATCCTTGAAGAAGATTATAAACCTTTGCCTGTTGCATATTTGTTGCACTGTCTTCTGGGGCAGATGTGTTTCACTCTTCATTGACATAGAACTGGTCATAATTCTTGTCTTTGTTCACAGAATATGATCAGAAGTGACTATGTTATATTCTATCAGAGATATCTTCACAGTTTGCCAAGCTCTTTTCTCTGTGCCATAGATCCAGAATTATTAATAATCCTGAAGCCTGGATATATAAATATATACTCTTCATAACTAACTAGTATATCCAGACATTGTCATCTTTGGAAATTAATACAATTTTGAGATGTTTGCCTCTTTCTTATTCTATGTAATCAGTGGGAGGGGGAAGGTTTACACCAGGCATTTTAATGGAAAAATTATATAATGATTAATTAATTAGTAATAATTAATTTAAACTATGTGAAAAGAAAAATTGAAGCCACACTCTTTGGTGCTCTCATGAGGAAATAAAATAAAATAACAAAATGGACTTAAAGATGAAAGAGTAAAAATGTAATCTGAAATTTTGTACAAAGCAAACCGACAATGTTTCCAAATGAAGGAGAAAATAATTTGGTTTTAAATTATTTTTATGAGTTACAATAGGAAGAAAATATATAAGCAGATGACTTGAACAAATGTACAGAACTTATTGGGTCTCTGAGGAAATGGAGAAAGGGATAAATGCTGGGAAAGTTTGTTCGAGAAGAGAGACATCCTAGGTACTGCAGACTACAATAATGAATATGAGGTTACTAACTTGCTCAAATAGATGAAAAAAGTTAATGAAGTTAATGTCAAAGGACTTCTGGAGTAAAGAAGAAAACACATTAGTTCCCGTGGAAATATAAAACAGGGTAAGGAAGACCCAAGAATTAGACATTCAAGATGCTTGATAGTTAAGAATTGGGCATACGGGGCTTAAATGGGGTGGGAGTGACATAGTTGTTGTTGCTGTTGCCTGGTCTTACTATTCCTTGTTTATGTACTTTGTTAGGAATATAATATACCTTATTAGAATTTATCCCGTATACTTTATTAAGACTCTATGATATATGAAACAAGGTTAAAAATGCTGAGGGCACGTGGCAATTATACACAATGGTATATTACTCAGCACTAAAAAAGAACAAAATCATGGCATTTGCAGGTAAATGGATGGCGTTGGAGAAGATAATGCTAAGTGAAGTTAGCCAATCCCTAAAAAACAAATGCCAAATGTTTTCCCTGATATAAGGGAGGTGACTCATAGTGGGGTAGGGAGGGAGAGCATGGGAAGATTAGATTAATTCTAGATAGACAAGAGGGGTGGGAGGGAAAGGGAGAGGGAAGGGGATTAGCAAGGATGGTGGAATGTGATGGTCATCATTATACAAAATACATGTATGAAGATTTGAATTTGGGGCCAACATACCTTATATACAGAGATATGAAAAATTGTGGTATATATGTGTATTAACAATTGTAATGCCAAAAATAAAGAGTACATGTGTAATGGCAGAAGTTGGTATGAACATACTTTATATACAGAGATATGAAAAATTGTGCTCTGTATGTGTAATAAGGATTGTAATGCATTCCACTGCTGTCGTGTATTTTTTTAAAAAAATGCTGAGGGCATGGGAATGTATAAAAGACTCAGCAAAAGAATCCAGTCCCCATGCAGCCCGTTCTTATCTTCATTCTTTTCAAAATATGTGCTATAGACCTTCTTTTCATCAGGAAATCTGACAGCATTAGGTATCATGAGAGATTGCCTACAAATATCAGTTATGGTACCATGCTTTCAAAATCACAAAGAGGAGACAGAGAGGGAGAGATTTGCAATCCTAGCCGTTTGTCAAAAATATTCTACTTTTGAAACTTACTTCACTACCACCTCTGTTCCTATTAACTCTTTACTAAATTGTTCTTTATGGTCTCATTGCATTTTTAATTAAATAAATTTTATTGTGTATATTTAAGGTGTACCACATGTTATACCTATGTAAATACACAATATATGCCCCAATGATTACTATAGAGGAACAATCACACAACACTAATCATTTCCCCCCTGTGGCAAGAGCAGCAATCATCTACCTCTTTTGTAAAAATCCTGAATACATGATACTATTGTTAATTACAGTTCTCTTGCTGTACATTAGATCATTCTACTTTTTCATACTACATATTTGCTACTCTATAGTTTGACCTCTGTCATGTATGGTATTTATGGAAATCAGGATGCTTCTCTATTTTAATAGTGGACAAGAAAACTATTTGGAAGAATTATTTTAAATTTTAAAAAAACACAAACTTTATTAGTGACATTTAAGCTTCTTCAAAAATGTAAAGGCTGTCCATTTTAAAGATTACTTTGACCAAATAAACTTAATCATTCTAATTAAATAACTCAAAAAAGAGACAAAGTGATAAGTGATGGGAAACAAAGTCTTTATTGTTTTCTAAAAGTATAGATGCATCAATTTATCAACTATTTTAAGTGTCACAAGAATTCACTATATGAATTTTCTGAGCAAATGGAATCTCATAATCTCTTCCCTCAAAACTCCATTTGTTAAAAAAATTATATAATAAACCTTATTAAAACACCTTAAAATGCTGAGGCAGAAGGAACACAAATTTAAGGCCACCTTGGGCAACTTAGGAAGATCCTGTCTCAAAATAAATTTTAAAAACTAAAGGACCAAGGGAGCAGTTCAGTCATAGAGCATTTGCCTAGCATGCAGAAAGCTGTGGCTTCAATCATGGGGGGAAAAACAAAACAAAAAGATCAAAATGACCTGCAATTAAAACAAACCTCTTTAACTGGAAACTTTTGTTCTGGTTTCTAATTTTCATAAAGTTATTAAGAGCTAAAATAAAAATTGTGAATTTTTTTAAAGCTTAGTAAACTTTTCAGATTAATTGAGTATATCTGCAAAGCAGATTCCGCATTAGTTACTAGAGTTGCTAGAGTTCATATATTTTTTATTTAGTCACAATTAAGTATAGTTCATTCAATTTGAGATAAATTGAATTTGTAATTGGCAAAATTAGATATCAGTTTATGCCTTAGTTAGATAATTGCAATTCTATGTACAAAGAACTTCCTGAACACCTATTATCCCCCCTCTTAATGCAATTTACTGATCTTCTAATGTCTCTCAGTATCAGATATTAAAAAGTAAAAAAGAAAATTGTGTATAATGAACAAGTAGACTTACATATATAGTGATATCATGATCTCTCTTTTTATGTCTTTCCTTAAAAATCGATGTATCTAAAACCCAAATTATGTCTTTATTTTTCAGAAACTCTAAGTCCTCTCAGGTGTCTTTCTGTATTACTGATTCATCATCCCAGTAACTAAGGTTCATGATTTTAAAATCCCATTCAATTAATTCTAAATGTTGACCCTGTGTCTAGAATAACAGTAAGATTTTTTGAATTTTAACTCCAAAGTATTTCTGAGTTTTTCTTTTCCTTCTCATTCCACTGTGACTTGATGTCTCGTGCCATATTATTATGTAATTTAGGTAAACATCTTGACAAATAATGAAGAAGTTCAGCAACTATGGAGAAAGTTGGGATGTGGAGTAGGTTATTGTGATAGGAAATAGAAGTAAACACTAGTGAGGTATAGTGGGAAGTGATAGATAAATATTTCAGCAGGCAGAGCATTGGAGTCATCACATAATAGGTAAGACTCCATAGTTAAGAGAAAGCAGATAGGCTTACCTGACAGTTAAGGTTCACTCAGATATAGACACAAGAAGGTTTTCAGTCTTTAAGAGGGTGCAGGAGCAAGGCAGGGTATCTGTCTTAACATGTATTGTCAGGGTATTGTGAGGATAAAAACGTTATACTGAATATATCATCATCTCAGCAGATTACCTTATTCCAAATCCTATCTCTGTTACATGCCAGTTGACCTAAAGCAAATTATTTAACATTTTCTATATTCCCAATTCCATTATGTGTAATATAGGGATAAAACAATATCTATATTATAGAATTAAACAAGATTATATATAAGGCATAATAAATGCCAAATATATTAGCAAAAGTAATTCCAGACTTGAGAAACCAGGCAAAACCTAATATTTACAGCTGAGATAAAAATTGGAGGTCATGATAAAGCTAATTTGGATAAGCATATAAAAGTCAGAGATAGTTTTTTGTTGTGTTGTTGGTTTTTTTGGGGGGGGGTTAGTTTTTGGTTTTGTGTGTGTGTGTGTGTGTGTGTGTGTGTGTGTGTGTGTGTAATTTATTTTGGTACCAAGGATTGAACTCAGGGGCATTTAACCACTGTGGCACATCCCCAGCCCTTTTTGTATTTTATTTAGAGACAGGATCTCACTGAGTTTTGTAGGACTTTGAACTTTTAATCCTCCTGCCTCAGCTTCCAGAGCCACTGGGATTACAGGTATATGCCATGCCTGACAGGAATAGTTTTGATAGACAAATATACCTTGTTTTATCCTCTCAGTCCTGAAGTTTCATCTAGAAAATGCATAACTAAATTAGGTAGAAGTTACATTAACATTTAACCTGCCAACATATCATGTAGTTTATAAAACTTATGAACTGCTTTCTAATGCAGTTATCGTCTTCCCTCTTTAGAATATATATATGTAAATTATATATATATATATATATATATATATATATATATATATATATATATATATATAACATAGGGTAAATTGCTGTAAGAATGCTTTCTTTCTATGTTCACTTTTGGGAAAAGTACATTAAAACTACTCATTTTGAACCTCTGGTTGGATTCTTAAATCACATGGTTTTGACCTAAACAACTCTAAGAAGGGAATACTAACTGAAATCATTTCCTCAGATAAAAGTAATTTGCTCACAAAGCTATACGAAAGCTCTTTCAAAACTCTGAAAACACATGGCAAAATATTACTAAAAGAGTTATTTTGGGTTTACCTATATTTTAAATCTATGAAAAATATCCTTCTATTTAAAACCTTAATCCATTCAACAAATATTTATGGCTGCAGACACAGCCGATTTAACAGTGACTATGGTGTACTCTCTTTAAGTAATTATAATAATTGTCTAATTTGTATGAGCAATTTCACAAAACAAGCAATACCGAATTAAACTCTTCTAAGATATTGTTTTCATTTTAAAAGATAAGGAGTTGTATATGCTGAAACAGCACTCAAATAATTCAATAGCGTGTCTGAAAACCCAGACTTACTCAGGGAAAGAAAAAGTCAATGAACTATTTTTGCCATCAGATATGCAAAGATAAATTGTTCACTTGAATAACTTTCATCACTGTTTCATCTACATCAGACTAAGTTTTGTTTATCCCTTCTACCTCACCAGGTTTTCATTGATTTGAGGGTATTATAATCCTCTGGGTCCAACTTCCAATTTCATCAAGGATAGCAGTTATGAGAAAATATTGTTGTCTGCAATATTGGGATTTTGAATTTCCCTAGAAGACCCATTTTCAGACTCTTAACTAAAAAATGATTATCTCACAAGATACTATTTATAGGGTACAACATCCATGCAGAAGTCATATTACAGGGCAGGTAGGGCTAATATAATTTTAATATTTGAGTCTATATGAAAAGTTGTGTTAGGACTAAAAGTAGGAGTTTCTTTTTCTAATATGAAAAAATGTAGTTTAATTTTATCAATTTTATCACAAAAATTAATTTACTACTCCCATGAATCAGTGTTTAAGAGTATCCTTCTATCCTATAATGTTTCTGGCTATTTTATGAATTTAAGTGTGATTTATGCTTCAATCCACATTCAGAAAAGGCATGATGTTTTACTTATATCAAATGATCTAATTTTAATGAGTAAATTGTAATATTCAATATGAATATAAATTCAAACTATGCAAATAATAATGTGCATTTTAGTTAGGTAAATAATGGAAGATAAGACTAATAAAATGGGCACTGTCATTAACAGTGCAAAATCAGCATGTGGCTTAAGAATGATTGCTGTCATTAATCAATAACTTTCTCTATAAAATGTTTTAAGCCACTTCACTCCATATTTAAACAATTTCTGCTTCAATACACTATTCTGTTCACCTATCAGCCATCTTTATATCTCTACTCTTTGTATTTATTAGAATAAGAACTGTTATTTCCTAAAGTTATATTTATTTGGGGTATGTACATGTAAATCTTGCTGTATATTATCTTCCAAACTTACAGTTCTTGAAAATTTCCCAGGTGATGTTTGCATTTACTTATTTTATTGTCTTTTGCTGAAATATGGTACCTGTTGTGTGAACCACAGGCTATATATCTTTTTAGAGGTTCTTCAAGGGACTCAATTGCTTCTGTGTCACCAGGAAATACATTTAGGTATTCAAAGAAAAGTATTTAAAGCTCCAGGGTTGTAATGATGCTATCTAACTGGGAACCTTTACTAACACCTATACTTAGTGAATAAAGAGCATTTTAGGAATGACTAACCATAGTGGCCAATCTATCTAATATCACCAAAACACTACAGCATAATAGACTACAATATGTATGGGTCAGGCACCATGTGGATATCAGCAAGAGCCGTCCAATGTAACCTTTCTTTGTCACTCACCTACCAAAGGACAAAGAACTCAAAGATGGTGATTTAGCTTATCTTCATTTACAATTATTATTTTGTAATAATTAGAGAGTGAATATTAGATGAAGTAGTTTGTCCTTTAGAAATTAGATCAAGATGTTGAAGTTAACCTTCAGATGGTGACCTTTGCTCCTTGTCAACTTTGTCTATTTATACTGGTTGTTTTCAAGGTTAATGATATTGTTTCCACTATGCTGTTAGTTTTCTAAGATAAATCAATTCTTAAGTGATAGAACTTTAGTACACATTTTTCACATCAGGAGCCATTCTGACCATGTACTTCACAATTTAATTATTGTGAAAAAATTATATTAAAGTGTCATTAAATGACACCTTTGAATATTTTCTCTACACCTTCACATTTAGATTGTCAAAAGACCTAAAATTTTTGACTTAAAAATGAAAAAGCACACAGAATAATAACAATAATTTGCTTATCTTTGTATCCAAGATTGAAAAGAAAATTGTTTTACATATATTTATTTAGACTGTGTGTGTGCATACACACATGTGCATATATATTTTTGTGGAAGTAAATAAGACAAAATACCCTATCTATAAAGAATTTGTGCATGCTCAGGTAAATAGTAATAGAAAGAATGGTGTATTGAAATATATAAGTTCTAATTTCTTCATGGAGAAATATTTAAGGAACTTGGGAATAATGTGTGACTTATGATTTCATTAGTGAGGCCAATTCTTGCCTACCACAACATATGACAACACTCCATACTCCCACTGTGAAATGGAAAAAAAACACAATTTTTATTATAAGGCCATAAGTATTAAATTACTTTTTAAATTTCATATAATGTTAATGTAAAACTGAGAACTAAAGTCAAGTATTAGCTTCAATAATCTATGTCTTTGGGGAACATGTTCCAGGACTAGAAAATTTCTTAAAAATCATTAGGGATATTTCATTGTATCTTTAAATAAATTATGAAAACTTAAAAAGTCATTCTGGGATCTATCTTAAGAAGTTGTTTGCCGGAGTATACTGTCAGGTCATCATTGTAATACTTTGGTTTATAGTAGTATATATACGATTTTTTAAAAATCTAACAAAACCTAACTGGGAATTCTCAGTTTATTTATTTTCTCTGAACACTGAAAACTAAGAATAAAAATATCTGCAAAAGGTGTTCTTAAATCTATTCATTATAGATATCCTTTTTATAAACAATATTTTAGGGACTATATTATTTGAACAATAAATTTACCAGCTAGGAATTCAAGCACAATGATTCTGCCCCCAAATAACAACTGTAATCACGATATATAAGCATCAGTACTGACAATTGCCTTAAGGTTTCTTCAAGCACTTTATTCTTCATAACAAATCAAAGTCTAAATTAAAGACATTGTTTAGCATAGAAATTCATATCAACTTTTAGAAACTAAAATACATATTTAAATCCATATCTCATAAAGTTTAGCTATCTTTATTTTGTGTTACAGCCTATCATTTTACATTCAAATTATTCCTGATATCAAAAAGTCCTGCTGTTTTGCCTTTCTCCAATAGAAAAAGGAACTAACAATAGAAATGTTCAATGATGAAACCATGGTTACGTTTGAAGAATTTCTTTTGCATTAGTCAGAGACTCTATATATTTGTGTTGTATCCTTCATTTGAAGCATATTCTGGAACTTTAAAGGAGCCTCAGTAAATGAGAGCTGGACTGCAGAGGAGCACCTACTAAATAAATAATAATGAAGGCTACCTCCCCCCACCCCCCAAAAAAAGCAGCAGAAAGTATAGCCTTTCATTTAACACATGTGAAGTAGCATTTTGCTAAAATCACTGTATGTTTCACTTTTTCCAGGGAAGTGGGTGGAAGTCAGCATTATGGATTCTGGAATCAAGCTTATCAAGATAATGTTTTGGAGCTGCTGCATTAGTCCTTTAGAGTTCTCTGAGCTGCGTGCTTCCTCACAATCCCATCACATGTGTATAGCCAGAAAGTCAGTACTCTAGTTCATGGGTACACTTTCCAATTCCCTTTTTGGAGTTGAAGTTCTCCCCTGACATTTGGTCTGCATGGCTGTCTCCTGACACTCAGTCTGCATGGCTCTTGACCTAGGAGGGAGCATTGTTATGGGGCAGGAGTTCCTGCTGACCAGCTCTGCACTTTAATGTCTTCACCATTACCAGTCACTTCTTGTTCCCGAGCACCCTTTCTCCTGCATCCCCATTTTAGCATAGATGTCCTCCTTCACACCAATGAATTTCCCTGAATTCTTCACACATTGCATCATCTGCAATGGGACATTTCTCTTAATATGGTGTTGAAACCTAGAGTCAATTGTTCTACATAGTGTGTCCTACGAAAATACCATTCAAGTTACTTTTTCTTGCCTTTTTAAATTTCATGCCATGGCAATTAAATAAAGATGAACAAAAGCCACTTTACATTACAATAAAAATTTATTTATTTCCATGTTAAGTCATCAAAATTCATATTGAAACGAACACTTCAAAATCAAATAAAATGCATTTGAATTAAAAAGGAATGAGCTACAATTCATATTATACAAAACATCTAGTCTGTAAAAAGGATAATTAAAACATTATCTTAATTGACTGCTTTTACTAAAATATGCTACTTGAACGCTAAAAGATTATTTAGTCAAAAAGAGGGTTTGGGGCCAGAATATGTAGTTTCATCATTATCAAACTTTATGGCAAATAAAAATAAAGGTTCAGCCTCATAAAACCCATCTTGCATGTTTTCTCTCTAATAGTTATGTTTTGAAAAACAATCACTTTAATTATCAGAATATCAAAATATCAATAAAATATTTGTAAGGTCTTCACAGTTTACAAAGAGCTTTCAGATATGGGAAATTATTACACTAACAATGCTATATTTATATACTATGGTATATACCAGTTCCACCTCCACCCACAGTTTACTTTCATTTGTCTGCAGTCAACTATGGTCCAAAAATATTAAATGGATAATTACAGAAATAAATAATTCACAAGTTTTAAAATGCATGGCATTTATGAATAGTATAATGAAATTTCATACCATCCTGCTGTCCTATCGGGAACAGGGACCATCCCTCTCTCTAGCATTACCAACATGTTTATGCTACCTGCCCATCCGTCACATTTCAGTTATCAGATTGACTGTCAGATTGCTTGGGTTTAAATGATAGGGGTTTTATTTTATTATGCTTTACTTAATAGTGGCTCCAAAGCATAAAATAGTAATTCTGGCAATTTGAATAATACAAATGGACACCACGAGGTGCTTCCTTTTAGTGAAAAGCTGAAAAACTTCAAATTGCATAAGAAAGTAAAACGTTATATAGTAAGGTTGTTAAGATCAACAGTCTGAGTGAATCTTCTATTCATGAAAATCGTAAAAAAGCAAAAAGAAATTTGTGCTAGATTTTCCTGCCACTCCTTAAACTGCAAAGGTTATGAGCATAATACATGATAATAGCTTAGTGAAGATGAAAAACAGCATTAAATTTGTGTGTATCTCTCTCTTTCTCTCTCTCTCTATATATATACACACATATATATGTATATATATAGAAATGAGCTACACACATATATAGGAAATATATATATATATAATATACACACAGAAAGAGAGAGAGAAAAAAATTATATATAGAGAGAGAAAACCATAGTGTATATTGGGGTTGGTGTTATCCACTATGTTAGGCTTCCACTGGGGGTCTTGGAACATACTCCCTTTAGGTAAGGTAAAATTAATATATCAGATGGACAAAAACAAGGAAAACATGCTGTTCCATTCATTTATATCATTATACCATTCCTTGAAAATATTTTTAGTAATTTAATAACTAAACAGAAATCACACATAAAAATTGAATTCATTTTAGACATGTATAATTCAAAAATTGGTTCTTGATCTTAACATATATTCAGATATGTTATCATTAATGCACTTTGTTTAACGACATGAGAAAAACTTCCATTCCACATTGCAAGTTTCTCATCACTGAAAATAAAAATAAGCTAAATAATTTAAAAATCAATGTAACAGGTAATAAACTTTCATTTAAAATATTCATATATTTTGGTTAAAAAGTAACATTAACTGGAATATATTATTAATAGTCAAGTATTGATAAACTTCTTTGAAAGAATGGGATGTCTAAGTCTATTCAATTTGTCTTTTGTGAATACATTCAATGTTGTATCTCATTCAGTTTCACATGCAGTGATGGATATAAAGATGAGGACTGATGTTTTTATTGTTACACAATGATGAAGTCGCATTCCTATCATAGAACTTAGGGTTTCATATTTTTAGGTTTTTACTAGAGTCACTACATCATGTGACATAATAATAAAGAAGTTATTTTTATCAGTAATAGCATAGAAAGAGATATTGATTTCTTTCCAGTACTGGCATAAATAATGAACAGAGAGAATGACACAGCCAAATGTAATCAATAAAGTAAATCTCTGCTGAGTTACATTGTTATATAAAAGGCAAAGTAATGACAGAATTGGAAAGTTTTTAAACTGGTGCATTCTTTCATTATATCTTTACAAAGAAGTTTCATTAGTTTTCAAGCCTAAAAATGACAGCAATAATTGTTTTTCAAACCTAGCTGACTTTTAAAAGTACTCCTCCAGAAACCATAAAAATAATTATAAAGTATTTTTATTTCTATAAAAACATTTGGGTTCTAATTTCATAGAGATTCAGGATGATAAATGAAAGCTTATTATTTTGTGATTGAATTATATTTATCTGAACTCTTTAATAAGTTCTTAGTTATAGTTTCCATGAATATTTTGCATCTCCAAGGATGATCACTCAATTTCCACTTGAAAATTCTGACCTAATTATCACAGCATTTCATAAAACTTAAAACCCATTACTGCCATGATCAACCTTCTTAATATTTTCTCCTTTATTTAATGCATTTTATAATGAAATTCATTTCAAACTATTGAAACCTTGTCTTTAGAACTTATTATTTTATCCCTTCTTAATAAGTTTTTCCCTGATATTTCTAATTCCTGTTAGTTCTGATTTAGTTTGTTTCACACAAGTACAAATGAACTTTTTATAGAGTAGTACCTTGGTTTCAAACATATGCCTGTGTTCAGGAGCTCTCTCCATGCTGTTTTATTGATCTTCTCTCCTTTTTTTATATTATAGACCTCTTCTTTTGAATCATTATTACAAACATGCAAACTTACTTAAGTCTCACTCATCTTTTAAAACTCCTATGATGACCCAACACTGTATGATTACTTCTCTACACCTTTTCTTACTTATGACCAAACTGAAACATTAACTGTAAAATTTCCATCTGTAAAGTCCCATTAATTTCATAACCTACCAACATTTTCTGAATAAGTCAACTTTGAACTTCACATTGCTCTGCCACATAGGCACCTAGCAGAATTCCTCTACCATGTGCTCTCAAAAGCATTTGGCACTATTTTGATACGCCCCATTTATTTGAACTCTCTCTTCCTTTGGCTTTTCTGAAACTATATTTTCTGACTTTATCCCTAATCTAATAAGTGTGTTCCTTGGTTTACTCAGAAGTGTCTTCGATTATATGGTGTCACACCTAGTTTTCTATTTGTCCATAATTTTTCATTTTTTTAATAAAATTCAACGATTGACTCCTGCATTAGAAGTGGCAGGATTTATTTGATAAATCGCTATTTCAAAATTTTCAAATTCTCTTATGATTTTGCCTAGCATATGAAAAACGTGCAATAAAGAAAAGTATAATTTCAATAATACATTAAGCATTATGATGATAATATTAACATATTAAAATATCCTTGGATATAGTCTCATGTAGACTGTAGATTAAATTTATACTTAAAGCAGAACAGAGAAAAAGATGGAGATATCATGGCAAGGCTCTAGTTAAACATTACTCCAATGCCTTCCCCAAATATAATATTTAAACTCTCAAAAAATACAATAGTTCTGGAAAAAAATATAGTATTAACTGAATTATAAAATGCTTTTGGAGTACTTTCTAAAATTTTTATTTTCAGAGAAATTTTTATTTCAACTTTCTGTCTGTACTAGATGCTTTTCTATCTCTTACAAACACATACACACTCCTACACACAGTAAAAGGTCTTCTTACTATCTACCTTGTTTGAGGCTTATTACTACCAATTGCCTGAAGCTAGAAGAGATGAATCATCTACTCTAGACACATACTTCTGAAAAACATTTACTTTCTTGTCAGCACCATTAGAATATAAATTGTGTCTTACATGGCTCATAAGGGTTGATGATGAGCAATACAACTTTGTGGACTTGCTCATCTGTCCTTGAGCACATGATGTGAAAGTCTCTTTAAGTACTCATAAAATACTTGTTATTCTTAATGTCTTAGAGTTCTGGAAAATCCAGTCTCTTTGCAGAAAGAGACTGGATTTTTATGTAACCACATCAGTGCTAAACTATTGCATTCAAGCGGTTGGGTTCAAATGTAGAGGAAAGATTGACTGTTTTTGCTATTAACCAGAATCTTTGACACCCTATCTCAAACACTTCAATCTGCTTTAAATCCAGATTCTTTACGCTTCCAATTCTTTTCTTTCCAAGAGATATAATTATTATTAACAAACTTCTTGTATTTCTGTTCATCTAATATCTCTGAAACTGATTTATCAATAGGGAAATTGTCTGTTTTTAAAAAATGTAACACAATGCAAATACCTCAGACTGGGGACCATGGCATACACCTTTAATCCTAGCTGCTCCAGAGGCTGAGGCAAGATGATTGAGAGTTCAAAGCCAGCCTCAGCAATTTAGAGAGGCCCTAAGAAACTCAGAGAGACCATGTCTCCAAATAAAATATTTTAAAAAGGGCTGGGGAATGTGGCTCAGTGGTAAAGCATCCCTGGGTTGAATCCCTAATACCAAAAAAAAAAAAAAAAAAAAGGAAATATCTCAGTAATGTGACCATTTGTCAACTTCTGAAAAAATACATGTATTTAGAAATTTAGGAAACGTGGTCCAAAAAATTATAAAAATATATGTTTGCACTTTAACAACTGTAAAGTATTAAGCAAATGTAGAATAATACAGGTATGATTTTTACTTTTGGGGGACACAAGAATTTATGTCTTTTGTGTACCTGTTAAGATAGGAGGCTGAGAGTGAGGAAAGAGGTTTGCCATTAGGAAGAACAAATCCTGAGATGCTTTCTGTGGATGTTATACATCCTTGTGAAACTCCCCTGTGCCTTCCCTCCACTCTGCAGCTATGCTACATGCTTCAGTTGCCACAACCTTCTTGGTCTTGTTTTATTAAATTCAACACTAGCGCCAGGGTGTGAAGTTGCTAGGGAAATAATTTGAAAAGATACTTATTCATAGCCCCAGTTGGTTTTCTCTGGATTAATAAGTAGCTTGATGCAATTTAATTCATTTCAAATCAATGATGCTACCAATCTTTCTGTGGAAGAAAATTATGCTTATCTCTGTTTAACATTTGGCAAGCGAATTACCTATTTGTTCTGTTCGTTCCCCTCAGTCCATAAATGCTTTTAACTCCAATGTAAACAGTATTATCTGCCTGTACAATTCTAGCCTTTAACATGTTACATTTTTTGCAATAACTTTCTAATGTCCAATAGCCATTCCGGTTGTATTATGGAGTCTGCTATCAAGAGGACCTGCCTAAGACAATGATTTCACTTAGCTGTTGGGTAAGCTAAAGTCACCAGCTCATGAATGTCACTGAATCTTTCACATGAGCTTTTAAAATTCTCCAGCACTGATTAACCTCATCAGTCATTTGGAAAAATCATATACTATTTTGTACTGATTTTTTTCCTATTCGATATATTTCCAACTGTATTCCATATTACTAGAGGGCAGAGAACTTGAATATTTCTTTTGATATTGAGTTCATTTAAATTATGTGTGATGTGTTCTGAAAACATTATATGTGTCCTATTCCTAATTATGCTGCAACTCATTCTAGGAATCATTACTATTGACTTAAATAAGGGAAACTAAGTCACACAGAGCTGTTTAACTTGTCTATGTCCACACTCCTGATAAGTGACAAAGCCAGGATTCAAACTAAAGACCCTCAGTTCCAAAACCCCCTCTCTCCATATACTGCCCCCTGGTAACTCATGTTAGTTTTTGATGGTATTTGACATCAAAAGCAAGAAATTATTAACAAGATGATGAAAGTAAAACTTCTGAGGTTGCTGCTGCTTTTTCTGCTTGATTTTCAGTGGGAGAAGGAAAGAGAAATCATAAAGCAGATAACAGGAAAAGTGTTCAACAGAACTGGGCACACTGCATGTTGCTTCTTTCTAGTGTTTTCCTTGATTCATCAAAATATCCAGAAATAGTAACAACCCTCCAGTATTTAGACACCAATTTATAAGGTAACTGATGGGATTTACAAAGAGAACTGTGAGCCTATCATCCACATTCATTCCAGGCTAATGGGAGAAGGAAGAAATTCTTCATCCTACCTCCCTAAGAGTTGAAACTCTGCTGAATGACTTTTTCATCAAGAGGTGCCACTGCCTGCTGGGAACTGCAGGTGGTCTTTTGTCCTGGGCATAGGGAAGGCAGCATGTACAAAGAACTTCCCTAACATAATAGGACTTCTCAATAAATATTTCCTATATGTCTGTTGATCACTTTGCCTGATTTCACTAAGAAAAAAAAAAACAAAACAATTAGAAAAAAAAATAGTCCCTCCACCCTCTGTCAACAGGGTAGACTTTTTTTTTTTCTTTGTCATTCTAGAAGGTGATAAACAAGCATTTCATTGTTTAAAAAGGACTCTTAGCATTCAGCTCCTCTTCTACTTAATCAGTCCTTGACAGCCAGCCAAAGACAAATACTAATTTTGGGGTAGGAGTTCCCACATAAATTGAGTTATCTGTCATTTTATAAAATTTCTGAATTAACAACATCCAAAGTCCATGACTTTGAAAATCTATGTACAAAATATAAACAAAGTATCCCGTCTAGATCCAGTTTTTGTTCTCAAAATCTCTGTAGAAATCATCTCAGCCCTTTTTCACCTGCAGGGGCATTGACATTCCTCCCCATTAGATCAATTCTCACCTGAAATAATAATAGCACAAAATCTGTGTTAGATAAGTTTGGCATATGTACAAAAATATAGATGTCTTGAAATTCTTTTGATAGAAATTGGAAGATAGGAACAGTCTATCAGGGAGAATAGTCAGTGAATGTTATCAGTTTCTAATTCCACAGGACAGAAAACAATAGTACTCAAGTAGGAGAAGAAAATCTAATGGTAACTATACTAAAGTAATTTGCAAATATAAGTTATAGCACTCATAGTGCTTCTAGATAGTAAAAAATTCACTTTTATTCAGAAAGAAATGTCAATATTAAAGACAGGTAGTTAACACTATTAACATTTATTATTGCCCACATTCATTCTGCTGGAGCTAATAAAAAAAGGCATGTTCTCCTCATCCCCCAAATGCTGTTATCAACAGGATAAACAAGGGTGCATAGCTAAAGTAGGTCAAATTAGGGGAAAAAATCTGCTTTTTAAATAGAAGACTATAAATGACCATCTATATTACCAGTGTAAATCTGGAGAACAATATGAATATGTTGTAGCCAAAAGGGGAAAAAATGCCCAATTAAGATGCATTTTGGATAATTCTCATATGTCCATAATTTAAAGAATTATAGCATGTGGGAAATATGAGATCACTTTATTTGTATTAAAAATGTGTTTCTATAGAACTATATCCACATATGTTTTAGTCAGCTATTTCTCTACTGGGTTTTAAAGACCTAACCAAAACAACTGTAGAGGAGGAAAGGTTCATTTGAGGGCTCTTGGTTTTAGAGGTCTTAGTCCATAGAAAGCCAGGTCCATTCCTTAGGGTTCATGGCAGAAGAGTGTGGCAGAAAGAAGCAGCTCACATCATGATCAGAAAGCAGAGAGAGACTCTATGCACCAGATAAAAATATATACCCCAAAGCCACACCCCAATTCCCACCTCCTCCAACCAAACCCTACCATTTCAATTACCACTCAATTAATTCCTTTGGAGATTAATTCACTGATTAGGTTCAGGGTATAACCCAATCATTTCTCCTCCAAACCTCCTTGCATTGTCTCATATATGAGCTTTTGGGGGACATCTCACATCCAAACCATAACAGCATATGAATTAAAAATCACATAGAAAATTTAGAAAAAATCCACCAAGGTTAGGGGAAACATTCTAAAGAACTGGGTTAATTTTTTTCCTGAAACAAATGTTACAAAGTATAATGAATGATTTCTTTTTCTGTCATTAACTGAAAATGCAAATAAAAAATATCATGTAAATTATACTGTGCAGATATAAGTTAGAACCATACATGGATTTAATGGGCTCCTCTTGATTGACATCTCCCTTCTGCCCATCATGAAACACTCCTAGAATTTTTGTACACCTCTCCTCATAGTAGACACAATTCTAGGCAGCTGAAGCAATACAGACTTTACTGAAAATAAGGATTCATTGTAACCACACATCAGAAATCAATAAAAACCTTTCTAAACACCTATTTCATCTTCTTTTGTTTTCCACACCATGCATTCAAAGCTACAATTTTTTAACCTCTGCAATTTACAGAGTCTTGCAAATTTCCTCATTCCTGTCACAAAAATCAGTAAGTAAAACATGTTCCTTATAAAGCCTTGAAGCTTAAAATAGCATTTTTTTTGCTTATTATAACTACAGTGTTTTTATTCACAAATGAAATAATTTCTGGAAAATAAAAGATGTTTGAGGATTAGAACAAGGGAATAAAAATATTTTTTGAGACAGATTTATGGAAACGTATGGGCACAGTTTAGTCAAACACCCTACCTAAAAAACAAAAACAAAACAAAAGGATACTAAGAAACACTAATGCATTAGAGCCCAAATCTCTTATTGAATTTTTTATTGAGTTCTTCTACATGGTGACAATATCTCTCAATTTTCAATAAGAGTTTAATAAAATTTATTTATAAAAGGAAAGTATTTGTAGCATAAAGCCAAGATTCAGACTGGTGACATTTGTCACACATACATCTAAAAGAGAACTTTTGGCCAGGCATGGTGACATGTATTTGCAGTCCCTGCTACTCAGGACGCTGAATTAGGAGGATTGCTTGAGCCCAAAGTTTTGAGGCCAGCCTAGACAACACAGCAAGATAATGACTCTAAATAAGTAGAAGAGAATTTTCATTTATTTTTTAGCGCATTATAATTATATATAATATTGGAGTTCATTTTGACATAATCATACAATGGAATATAATTTGGTCCATTTCAGTCCCTAGTACTTCTCCTTTACCTCCCCTCTCCCCTCTCCCCTCCCTCTGTTCCTTTCCCCCTATTTAAATGGTTTTTCTCCTATTTATTTATAGTTTCTTAAATACACACACGTATAAAGGTACAATGGACTATAGAATATTAATATGTGTACAGAGGATAATTTGGTAAAATTAAAAATTTTAATGAGAAAATGATAGATAACACTTTTTTAAAAGTAGAGAAATGTTGTGTGCACAAGCTCTTCATGAGAGAGAAACCTCAAATGACCTTGAAGCCTATGAAGAGTTACCCACATCATCAGTTGTTATTTGAATTTGGACTTTCCCCCAAAGACTCATGTGCTCAGAGGCTGGGCTTTCGGGAACTGATCAGCTCATGAGAGCTTTGACCATATCAAAGGATCAATCTGTTGATAAACAGCTACTGGAAGGTGGCCCCTAGTAGAAAGAAGTAGAGCCAAAAGGTTCCCTTCCCTCCCCTGCCCACTCCTCCTCCTCCTCTTCCTCCTTCTCTTCTCCTTCCCCTCACTCACTCTCCCCCCTTCCTCCCTCCCTCTCCATATCTTTCTCCCTCTGCTTCCTGACCCTATGAGCTGAGCAGTTTTCCTCCACCACACCCTTGTGCCATGATGTTCTGCTTCTCCTCAGGCCCAAAGTAATGGAACCAGTCAACCAAGAAGCAAAACCTCTGAAACTGTGAGCCAAAATAAATCCTTCTTCCTCTAGGTTGTTCTTGTCAGGTATTTTAGTCAAAGCAATGAAAAGCTAACAAAAAAATCATGAAGGAAAAGCAAATTTTAAAACAACAATGACTTACCTTTCTACACTCAAAAGAATGCCTTAAAAAGAAGCTGAGGAGGAAAAGTAGCAATTTGTACCGGCAAACACTGCTGGTGGAGCATGGATTGGTATAATCTCCTTGGAAAATGGTTTGGCAGCATCTAAAAAAGCTGACTTTGATCACGTCCTGAATGTCTGCAATTCCACTCCCAGGTATACATACGATAAAAAGGTGAGCACAAATGTATAATATAAGCTCAATGCTACATATTTGTAGCAGCATTTATAAGAACTCCAAACTGAAGGCAACACGAATGGTAGAGTAATGAAAAAGAACAAATCACACCTACACACAATAACCCAAATAAATCTCAGATGCGCTATGTTGAGCAAAAAACTTGTGCTGTATGAGTTCATTTCTATACAATACAAAAAAACTCAACAAATATAACCGGATTATACAAGTCAGAGTAGTGTTTATCTCTGGAGGACAGCACTGGAAGGAGGGAGGGGGGCAGCTTCTAAAAGTACTTAATCTTTATTATGTTTTGATATTGGTTATAGTTAGATGAGGGCACTTAGCTTTTAAAAATTATTCATATAGAACCTTTATGACTTTAATAAGTTTTTTGTGTGTTTGGCTTTAAAAGTTTTTAATAAATGAATTCAATGATCTTTTGAATTTCTTTTCAGTCTTATAAGTTCAAATTTCCAACAAAACAGACAAAGTCCATTGATTTATTATCCTGTGTACAAGATGCATACACTTATTCACATTACCATTGGCAATGTGTGACAATTTATTACTGACTTTGTTTATCTAATTTCTGGATCCAAGGAGGAGAACCTCTGTTACCACTGCGTTTCCCACCTCCCTCTCCTCCTGCTCTTCTTCGTCCTCTTTCTCCTCTTCTTCTCTTTCCTTCTCATCCTTCTTCTCCTTTTTTTCTCCTTTTCACTTTCCTTAAAAGAATATCAAGCATAGTGTAAATATATCCAGGATATAAAACATGATGTAACATTTTTAAGTATTTCACATATTTTAAGTCATTAAAGATGAAAAACTATGTACACAGAGACAGAAAGTGTCATTTCTGTTTTGCAATATTTGTGACTAGTATATAACATTCAGGATAGAGGCATCGAGAAATGAAGATTATCTAGATTACATTTTGTTTTATCAAAAATAGCAGGATGTTGGGCTGGGATTGTGGCTCAAGCGGTAATGTGCTCGCCTGGCATGCGCAGGGTGCTGGGTTTGATCCTCAGCACCATATAAAATCAAAATAAAGATGTTGTGTCCACTGAAAACTAAAAAAAAAATATATTAAAAAATTCTCTCTCTCTCAAAAAAGAAATTAAAAAATAATATCAGGATGTGGGGTGTCAGGTAATTTATGGAAAATAAATACAATATGCTACAATAGTATAGAGCACTTATTCCACAAACTCAATTTCTATTATGGGACCACCCTTGTGGTACATTAATCTATGTCCATGCTGATGAAGGGAACAGTGTTGTCACACCTCTTCAAGAGACACATGTGCATTGTAGAGTGAATGTGAGTTGTCAGATTGTCCATGGTGGAACTCTTGGGGAAAAAACGAAGGTATTCAGTCAAGGAGGCAAATTTGGCTCAAATTATGGAACACTTCACAGCCAATGTTATAAGGAAATTGCACTTTTAAAAAATATATAAAGCTATTTAATGATGAGCAAAGATAAAAATCAAAGAGCTAACTTTTAGGATGTTTATTGTGGTATCAAATGTTAAATTTATTGATATAAAGAAAGACTGACCATTCTTAAAATCACAAATTTTACAGGAAGGGGAAAAGGTATCATTCTTAATCCTCCCTTCAAAAATATCATTGTTTTAAAAACAAATAGCCCAGAATTTTAAAAGCAACATCCTAAAAGCTATAATTTGATAATAGAAGAATTAGATTGATGTTTTCCCTTCATCATCATATCATTTGGAAATCCTAAACCTGATTCTAATATTATGATCTAAACAGTATGTAAAGAGCCAATTAAGGCAGCACGACATTAAAAAACCCTGGTATGCAAGTGTTCTCTCAGGCTTATTGGAGAGATTGCAGAAAGTTTTATTCCACACACAGACTCCCCAAAACAAAAACTTTTCAGCTATGACTTTGGGGGATATTGCACTATTTCTGATACCTTATACACTTCTAAGTTGTCTGTAGCCTCATATGAAAAATAAAAATTTTACTCATAGAGGAAGCACCCAATATATAATTTTTCTCCCAAATTATTAAACCAAAATCCCCCCGATGGCAGAGAAAGATCACCCCCAAAGTATATAGAAGTATAAACCAAAATAACTTTGCCAAAGGATATAATTTCTTAATATTATAATTACATTTGATCTAAAAATTAATTTTATTTTTTACCTCTTTTTGCACACAATATATTTTTTTTACAGTAGCAATGTGCCAATTAAAAATATTCAGCATCCCAGACCATTTCCCATTCTTGGGAAACCTTGCATCCCTTTCAGCTTGAACATGCTAAAAGAAGTCTAGTAGTTGCGGATTTTCCTGGAGCATTGACAAGAGGCTTGGAAGTAGAGCAGTCACTTTGAGCTGAGGATTCCTGCACAAATGTGCACAAAGATTAACCTAGTGCTGGTCATGGTGGCACACGACTGTAATCCCAGCGGCTCAGGAGGCTGAGACAGGAGGATGATGAGTTCAAAGCCAGCCTCAGCAACTGTGAGGCTCTAAGCAACTCAATGAGACCCTGTCTCTAAATAAAATACAAGATAGGGCTGGGGATGTGGCTCAGTGGTTGAGTACTCCTGAGTTCAATCCCTGGTGTTCCCCCTAAAAAGAATAACCTAGTAAGAATCAAGAAAATCTATTATCTACAAGGAGCCTGAGTGTTGCCAGCACTGTGGCTGCCTACCTCTCTATTGCTCTTCAATATAACTTTCTGCAATATTGTATGCTATACAACAGAGTAGCCACTAGCCAGATATAGTAATAGAGCACTTGAAGTACCACTAGATGAGACTGAGGAATAGATGCTTAATTAAATGTGCTTCTTAATTTAAACTTAAACAGCCCAAAGTGACTAGCATTCACTATATTGGATAGCACAACTTGACTTATACCACTGCTTGGTTAAACTATATGAGCAGATATGTTTAACATGCAATTTGTTGCACAACTAACTAAATACACGATGTTTATATTAGAATTTCAAGTTCTGTCTTTTCCTCTTGGCACACACAACTAGTCTGAAAATGTTTCCCTTAGAACACATTCAGATCCCACTTTCATGGGACTCAATAACAGATACCTGGGAATCTCTTTTACAGTGGGACACAATAATGAAAACATGAAGTACTGAAGAGAGATTGATCCACCACAGGCAAGCTCCTTATAACTACATGAGATTAGGCTCCCTCTAAATGCAATCAAGCTTTGTCATCAACACCTCACAGTGCAGGCATGCAAACCCTGCAGAAGGGTGTTTGTTTCTGGCAGGTATAGCCTTTCAATCCAAAAGGAAACTGGGGCTCTGCTTGCCCTCAAGTTATATTTTATAAGCTACATGCCTTTCTGTTCTGCTTTCTCTTTCTTCAGTTTGGAACAGGTTACCTATTCTAGTGGAAATTTGCTTTATATTTGGGTGAAAGAGAATGAGTCTGCAGAAATCCCTAACTGGTAGTTATGTTCCAGTATCTCACATTTCTTGATCATTCACCTGAAACAGAATAGAGACCAATGAAATAATCACCCAAAAAGAGCAGATGGCTAACTGATGGCATCCAGTAAGCAAGAAGTAGAATATTAAAAAGTCTTGTCCTTGAAGATTATAAAGACAGAAGCATCTGTGTCTGAGAGTCACAGTCTTGACCATAAATATGCCTTCTATGAACAGAAAGAGTGAAAACCATCATTGGTGTGATCCTTTCAATCCTAGGGCTGCCAAAGAAGACACAGTCCAATGAAGTTTCCAGGAGAATGTTTACTAGGCATCCTTTGTTAAAAAAAAGAAAAAAGAAAAAGAAAAGCAAAAACAAAAACATGTTTTACTATATTTATGAAGTGGATCATTATTGCCTTTTATTTTAAGCATTGTAGATCCTCCAAAGTATGCCCCTTAGTCACATGCATTGGACTCAAGGATGTTTTGTTACTGTGGCTACCACGTCTATGTCCCATCCTGACTCATCCTCTTGCAATCATCCATGTAGCTAGTTATCCATCTTTTGTGGTTTCTGGTGTTTATAATCATTTGTTTCATTAAACAGACCTGTTTTTCCTATAACAAACAAACTACATGCACATATGCATACATACATACACACACACACACACACACACACACACACACACACACACATATATATATATATATATATATATATACATACATACATATGGATTTAGGGGTTGCTTATACACAGCTATGGCCTTAATTCATCTGAAGCCAGTTCACTAATTTAGAATCGCTTATTTTTAATCACTTGTTCACTTTTATATGCTTACTATGTTAGAAATATTAGGGCAAACAAATGTAGAAGTATTTGGGCTTGCTTGTAAATTTTTTTTAAAGCACTAGCTGACTTATGAGAGTGTGATTTTTCCAACAGGCCTCAAAATTCACTGAAGCATGCTACTAACAGATTTAAACAGATGAAGAAAAGCATACTGCTCTCTGACTTGTAAATTCTGAATTATTTAATAATGTACAAAAATTTAAAATATACTAAAAATGAAAAGATAATGAATCAATATAATAAAGCCAAGGAACACATCCGAGCCCAATAAGAAATTTAAAAATTTAATCATTTACTCTAAAGTCTTCCTTAGCTATAAAGTGAACCATAGCTCACTTGGCATCTATTAGTCTCTTAAATATAAGTAAATGAATACTTACTGAGCATTTATTATATGCTAGACAAAGTACCAATCACTTCACATTTATTGTCCCATTTATTCCTCTTAATCAATTGGTCTAAAAGCAAACATAATCAAGGTAACAATTTATTAGCTTTATGAAGAATTTGTACGATGTTGTAGTTCATGAAAAATGCATTTCATATTAATTTGTGCCATTATTATGGTAAATAATGGCTTCCCAGTGAGGTGGTGAGTGTATTAGAAGTTTAAAGTTACATGCATAAGATTAGCATCTAATATTCACTGTGGGCTCTACCACTGATTTATTGAGTATATAGCTGTGGTCAAGCCTTTGAAATTATCTCTAACAATTTATTCTGTTAAGTATTGAGAAATTGTCTCAAGTAATTGCAAAATAATATATGAGTGAGGAGGAAGAAACAAAGTAGAAAATACTACTTTGAACCAAAAGCTGTTGATGCAAGATAAGCAAAACAGGACTTCATTATATGTGCTTCTTGAAGTTCAATAAAAGAAAGAATAGAAAATGACTCAGAAGCTTTCCAAAGCAAGTGTACTTTTTATCTGGATTTTCATGAAGTAAAGCATGGCAACCAATAGGAATGGATAGAAATTGAGGAATAAAATGGGTAAGAGAAGAAAATCTTATAATCAACTCACAACCACTAAGTTGCTGCATAGCACTAGTTTCTACACAGTAAAATAGATTCAGAAGATGAACAATGCTTGAGGATAAATTATTAATGACCTTCCATATTAATTTGTCTGAAATCATGTACTATCAGACTTTCTCAGAAGAATGAAAATGATATGTCACATATGTGTAAATATGAATGTTTTATTTAATATTAGAATTCTTAAATAGGATGTTGTCTCTTGCTTTATGTTGATGACTTACAATTCTCATTGATAGACTCAACTGCCTATACTTTCTTCTCCTCAAATTATCCATGAATTCACCAGTGTTCCTGTATGCATAGCCATAGAAGCTAGAGCACTGATTTGCCACATTCTGGGAATAATTCCCTCTGCTACCCCACAGTTGTCTTGGATTCCATATACAGTCAGAGCTGCTCCATATTTTGATGGGTAAAACAAGATGACATTGAAAAGTTGTAAGTCTAAAGGTCACATCCACTCACACTGTTCAGTGACCTCCAAGACACAAGATCTGCCCAGAACTGTAAAACCTGTATTCTTCAGTTTCAGGCCATTACCAATCCCCACAATAATTTCAACATTTGACCTGGATATTAGGCACCTAGTAATGTAGCCCAGGCAAATGAAGACATTTCCAAACAGGGAATTCAGCTCAAGGATGTGGGCTCTACTATAATTTGGGAAAGTCATTATGTAGCTAGGAAGAGAACTACTGTTTATTTCCAAATATCCAGCAGGAAAAAAAAAATCTATCCTTCCGAGTTAGAAGTATAGACAAAACAAGAAGGACGAGATCATTTCTTAATCTTGCAGAACCATACTGACTAAAGGCTGCCAGATGGTGGAAATTTGGCAAAGACTTTGCACATCAAATTGTCCTCGAGCTGAAGATTTGGGAGGAGTGTTCTGGAAACATCCAGGTGGAATGTAAGAGGTTCCAAGAAGAAAATGTGCATCTTATCTGTGCTGAGCAGTGAAATACTGGGATAGAGTGAGTGCTCATTTTTCAAAAGTAAAGAAACTGGTGGTTGTAATAAATGAAAATGATCTGGGATTAATGAAAAGACAAAAAGACTACACAAAGATAATGTGGAAATCATCTTAAAGATATAGCAGAAAGTTTATTCTTAAAATACAGTACCACAAGAAATGCAAGACAGTGTTGAATAGTATTTATTATGTGTTGTCACTAAACATGTGCTACCTGAAATAAGAGAGACAAAGGAGAAGAAATGAAATGGAGAAAGACCAGCATGATTATAACTGTAACTATATGGCAGTTAGAACTTGAATTGAGTTCAAATCCAGTGTCCCCAACATCACTTATCAACGCTATTGTTTCACTTAGTCATTTAGCTTTATGAAGTCATCAGGTTCTTTAGAGATAACACAGGAAAATTAAAATAAAACTAAAAATTACAAAACAAGCAGCTAATGGGGTGGAAAGAGGAAGGGGAAAAGTACTAGGGAATGAAATTTATAAAAATATGTATGTTCATGTATAAATATGGCATAATGAATTCCACTATTATGTAGAATTATAAAACAGCAATTAAAAATGGGGAAAAATGTTGCTGATCATGGTAGTGCATGCCTGTAATCCCAGTGGCTTGGGAGGCTGAGACAGGAGAATCTCGAGTTCAAAATCAGCCTCAGCAACTGCAAGAGCAACTTATTTGAGACCCTGTCTCTAAATAAAATACAAAATAGGGCTGGGGATGTGGCTTAGTGGCTGAGTGTCTCTGAGTTCAATCCCCAATATAAAAAAAAAAAAAAAGGTGGTGGGGGAGTACAGGATAATATCTATACTATAGGTTAAAAAATTCTAATAAAAGCTGTAAAGAGAAGATCGATTCATGACACAACTACAAATTTTATGGTCTTTAAAATAAAATAAAGTTATATTGTTACTTTATACTATGTTCTATAATAATTCCAAGCAGTTTGAAAAATTATCTGTAAAACTGATAACTGCCAAGGGACTAGATGGAGATACAGGTGAGTGTGTGTGTGTGTGTGTGTGTGTGTGTGTGTGTGTGCCTGTGTGTGTGTGTGTGTGTGTGTGTGTGTGTATGATCAATGGGAATGATATGAGCTCAAAATAAATAAGTAAACCATGAAAAAGAATCAATCTGAGCAGATTATTATTAGGCATGACTACATATTCAAGACAACAAAACCCTCACAAATAACACTGAAGACAAAAATTAGTCTAGAGAAATAGAGTATGTTAGGATAAAAGACATGTTTAATATGTGAAGAGTTGCTGAAAAATCAATTTCTGAACTATCTTCTGTTTTTTGAAAAAAAAACTTGGTAGATAATTTACAGAATAAATATTTATGGACAATAAATTTTCAAAAAATTTTGACCTTGTTATCATATTAATTATATGGATTAATATTTTATATAACCCATCAAATTCACAAATATTAAAGAATGACAGTGTGGCAGAAGCGCACAAATTTGGCAGTGTTACTCCTGCTGGGAGTAAGGTGCAAAGCCACCTCAGGGAAGCAATTTCATTTCATGTATATAAAAAAATAATCTTTAATAATATTACAAACCCTTTGACCTGGTGTCTTCTTTCCTACTGTTCTATCTAAAGGCAATAAAAATTCTGACAAAGATAAATTCACAGATATATTCATTGTGGCATTACTTTTAATAGCGAGATATTGAAAACAACCTATGTGTTTAACATTTGAAAAGTGATTAAATGGTGTTTGACACATCCATTTGCTATTTGGGAAGTCAGATTAGGGATAGATTTAAATCCTAATCCTCTTCCTTCTTGTGGCTATTTTTTAGTCGTTGTTTCCTCAGTGCACAATGGAGTTAATTAGACCCATCTCAAGAATATTTTCACTAAGAGAAAATATGATGTTTTTAAAGTGCTCTGTGCATATCAAGAAATTGAAGTGTTAGCTTAAGAAAAGTTATTAAAATAATGTTTACCTGAATCCAATTATAAGAATTGGTCTGAACTTAGTACCCAAGAGTCAGGATAGCATGTTCTTTGTTTCCTTCCAGGTTCCTATCCAGGTCTGCATGTTTGCTGAAGGTGGTTTTTTCATTCCTGTATCTGACTTGAGTTTAGAGACCATATTCCATAAACAGCTGTTTGCCTGGGAGTTGTCATCACAAAGGAGGCCACTTTCCCAAAAGTGAAAACAAACCTGCACACAAGTGGCAGCCTTGGGGATGTTGCCCCTAGGGAATCATGGAGAATTGCAAAAGTCTGTATCAGGAAGCACAGTCTGAGTGGACTGAGTAAATGAACTTTTCTGAAGGGGTAATTCTTTCCCTGGTTTATAAGAACTGGGCCTCACTGTTTGGTGTGAATAGTGTTATGACATATAAGATACAACAGGCTGGAAAACATAGAAGGATAATCTCAGCTTACACAGGTTTCTCATCCACGTAAAAGCAAACATGACTGAACAAAACTGAAAGGGTCAAACCCAGATGTGGAAAGGTAGGGGATTTAAAGCAATTCTAAGCAATTCTTCAATAAACATTATGAAGAATGAGTATTTTACTTGAGGTTCTACATGCCACAAATAACTTTTCAAGCTTTCTTTTAACTCATCTAGTATTTACAACATCCCTATGAGGCGGTCTATTTTGAACAGTATTTTATGATGGAGAAAAATAAGATACAAAGATGATAATGTCTTACGCAGAGCCACATACCTCATCTTTACCTGAGCCAGAATGCAAGCTCTGAGTCTGACTTCAGAGCCTGAGCTCTTAACCAACATGCAACTTTCACCCCCTTGATGACAGTTGTAGTGACAGTACTTCATAGCCACTTTTAAATCTATGCTATGCACTAGGTGCTATACAGAATACCTTAGAAAGCTTATTCCTTCAATCTCACATAATAAACTTCGATGTACATATATTTTATATGACACTTTGGTGACTGATATAAAACCCTGATTTCTCAGATCACTTTGTGATACTTCCTTCCACTGAAAGTGCAGGAAAAACAAAAACATACACCTAAAGATCACAGGCTTTTGAGTGAAGAAAAAAAAAATTGGGAATAAATAAACATTCTTACTTACACATTGAGCTCATAAAATGTAGATGTTGTTTTCTAGAATCCTGACTGCCATTTATACAAAGGTTAAAGATCTTTGTGCACTTTCCCAATTACAAAATTCTAAAAAATAAACCATCATATTGAATGTGTAATTTATTGGAACATAAACAGATTGTTCATTCCCTAGCATCTTCAATTACTTATTCTTTATATGATATTATTGTTTTTTGGGGGTGGGGTAGGGGTAAAGTAGTAGGGCTCACCTAAGAATCCTATTAAAATTTTAATATATTACCTGATATAGCAGGGGGGGTTTGACTGCTCCAAGGAAATTACCACAAATTTGGTAGCTTAAAATTGCTCAAATTTATTCTCTTATAGTTTTGGAGGTCGGGAGTCTGAAATCATTTTCATAGGATCAAAACCAAGGTGTTGGCATTGCCATGCTCCCTCCAGTTGCAATAGTGAACAATCCATTTCCTTGACTCTTCCTGCATGATCCTGAGCATGATTCCTTATATTTCTTGGCCCATGGCTTTTTCCTGCTTTTTCAAAACCAGAAGCACAGTAACTTGTATCAATATCCACTTTGCCTTCTTCTGTATGAAGTCTCCCTCTGCATTCCAATTTGTATTTAGAGCCCATCTGAATAATTTAGGAAAATCTTCCCCTTTCAAGAGCCTTAATTTAATCATGTCTGCAAAGTCTGTTTTGCTACGTAAATTGTAAAAGTCCACAGAGATCAGAACTTGTTTATCTTTGGGAGCCGTTATTCAGCTTGCCACATCTCAGAAGTCTGTTACTCTCAGTAATAGCAGAAAGTAAAATACTTGCCAAAGAGGATGTGTGACAAAATAAAGCCACACTCTTTTAAAATACAGTGAGTGATAAACTGCTTTAGTTAGTTCAGAATATCACAATAAAATCAGAGTTTGAGCTTACTGTTCCAGGCAAGGGCCCATTATTGCAGAGTGGAGGCAGTCATGGTAATCCTTTCCCACTGGTTCTTGCAATCACAGCAGAAAGATTTCAGACATGTCACTCAGTGTGGCAGGCATGGATTTGTAAGAAGAGGATAGGCAAATGAAAAGGGGATACTCTCAAGGGAGAGAGTGGGTTCTCTCAGTGATGAGAAGGATAGAATGTCCCTCTTGTGCTTCAGTTTAATTGGGGGTACCAGGGAATTTTCCAGAGCCCTTTTGACTGACAGCAGGATGACATCAGTGGTTCCAAGTTTCCACAGTTCATTCATTGTAAATGTTTCAGCCAACTTTAGGTCATTCTGGCCCATGCTGACCAGGTCTAGTTGGAACCTGTTTATACAGATTTTATGGTCTGGAGGGAATTATTCTTATCTCTCTGAATTCTGGGAACTGGTCTGGGTAAAGGTTGCGAGAGTGTCCCCAAACCGTCAGGATAACTTGTGTTCTTATCAACGATTCAGGCCTGCGTTTCTCCTGCAGAACACAGGTGGTTTGCTGAGGAATGTAACATATCCTATTGACTTAAACCAAGTAGGGACCTGGTAAATTGCTTTTTAAAAGAAAACTTGGGGTCAGCACAAAGGGTTCAATTTATAGTATTAACTCTTTAATCTCATCTTCTCCCCTTTCATGTCTGTCTCTTACCTAACATTAAAAAGTACAAATAGAAGGATTGTGAAGCACTGTTCCATCCCCAAGATTATTTTGAATTTTAAACCTTAACTTCAAATATTTACCTTGTGAAAAAATGAAAACTTCCAACACTCCTTGTAGAATATAAAGTATTACAACTGCTTTAGAAAAAAGCCTGGCATTTCCTCAAAAGGTTAAATATAGAGTTACCATATGACCAAGTAATTCCACTCTTAGATATATGCCCAGAAGAAACAAGACATATGTCCACAAATACATACATAAATGCTCATGGCAGTATCTCATTTAATAAGGAAAAAACAAGCCAATGTCAATCAACTGATGAACTGAAAAATAACACGTGCTATACACATACAATGGAATATTTTGTGGCACTGAAATGAAATAAAATACTGTTAACCATTACAATATGGATAACTTGAAAGCATTATGCTAAGTGAAAGAAATCAATCACAAATGTTCACCTATTATATGATTCCATTTCAATTAAATGTTCAGAACAATCAAATACATGAAGATAGAGAAGTACAACCACTAGTTGCCTGAGGTGAAATGGGTTGGGAAGAAGGGCTCAGGAAAGAAAATGTTAATAAGTATGAGGCTTCCTTTAGGGGGTCACCAAAATGTTATAAAATTGTGGTTGTGGTTGTACAACTCTGTAAATATACTAAAAATGTTTCAATTGAATGCCAGTAAACAGAAGAATTGTAAATTGTATGGCTTATATTTTTAAAAATCTCTTTTGAAAAGTTTGTCTTGATTTTCATTTACATTAAATACTCAAAGTCGATTATTCCTACAGGTGTATAGAGTAAGAATCATTTAGAGGCCCCAGTCCATCCTGCCACTGGCAGACCCCCAAGGAGCTCAGGCTTGGCCAAGAACCACTTCTGCCTACTGGCACACAACCACTGGAGCTGAGGCCCAGCTCAGACCTGCCTCACTGATCTGCACAGGAACAAGGGCCCAGGGTAGGACTGGGTCTATCCAGCTACCAGTAGACACACACCTGAGGTCAGGCCTGACCCAAACCTGCTTCTCTGACCTGCACAGGAGTCAAGGCCCAGGGTAAGCCTGGGTCTGCCACCCCACCACCACCCAAGAGACCAGGTCTAACCCACTTCCATCTTGAGACACTGTAGCTTTCCCCATAGCCTTTCCCATGCAGTAGCCTCTACCTTAGGACAATAGACAGGGCCTAGAAACAGCTGCATCTTGGAGCAGGCATCCCAAAGCCAGTGTAAGGCCTATCCTTTTAGTTCTACCTCTGAAAGATTTTGCATCCATCTTGGGGCACCTCTATTGCTAGCTTAAGTTACCTCCTGCTATTGCTACCACTACCTATAGTTGTATTATAGGTAGTGGTAGCAATACCTACAAGGTCTAGAAGCCCAAGACCAAGGTAAGATACAGATAATCTGCACAGATACTACAAGATTATAGGGTAGAAACTGTAAGACCTCAGATTCACATTGCAAGTAAGGAAATCACATAGACAACATGAAAAAAATAAGGCAGGAACATGCCCCGAACAAGCCAGGATACTACAATAACAGAACCCATGGACAGCGTAGTGAATGAAATGTCAGAGAAGGAGTTCAGAATGTTCATAATTAAAATGATCTGTGAATTAAAGAATTACCTAAATGATCAAACACAGGCAAAAACTGATCACTCCAAAATAGAGATAAGAGAGCAAATACAGGCAACCATTAATGACACCAAAAAACAATAAGGGAGCTTATACAAGTATACATTGATCACACCAACAATGAGGTAAGGGAGCAAATAAGGTAGCAAAATATTATGTGAAGAAAGTGAAATTCTGAAAAAAAAAACAGAAATCCTTGAAATGAAGGAAACAATAAACCAAATTAAAAACTCAATAGAAAGCATCATCAACAGACTAGATCACTTGGAAGAGAGGACATTAGATAATGAAAACAAAGTATATCTGGAAAGTAAAATTGACCACACAGTGAAGATGGTAAGGAACCATGAGCAGAACATCCAAGACTTACGGGACAGCATCAAAAGACCAAATCTAAGAGTTATTGGGATAGAGAAAGGCACAAGGTTCAAACCAAAGGAATGTACAATCTCTTCAATGAGATAATATCAGAAAATTTCCCAAATATGAAGAACATTTAGGACACCAAATGTATGAAATTACAACAGATCTACACAAAGGCACATTATAATGAAAATGCTAAGAATGCAGAATAAGGGTAAACTCTTAAAGACTGCAAGAGAGAGAAATTAGATCACATATAAGGGGAAACCAACTTGTATCTCAGCAGATTTTTCAAACCAGACCCTCAAAGCCAGGAGATCCTGGAATAGTATATATCAAGCTCTGAAAAAAAATGGATGCCAACCAAGAATCTTATATTCAGAAAAATTAAGCTTTAGATTTGATGATGAAATAGAAACCTTCCAAGATAAACAAAAGTTAAAAGAATTTACAACTAGAAAGCCTACACTACAAGACATCCTCAGGAAAATATTCTATGAAGAGGGATTAAAAAACAACAATGAAAAACAGCAAAGGGAGGTATTACGCTAAAGGAAAAACTAAGCAAAGGAGACACTAAGTCAAGTTTAGATACAAAAAATAAACAAAAATGGCTGGGAATAAAAATCATGTCTCAGTAATAACCCCGAAAGTTAATGGACTTAACTCACCAATCAAAACACATAGATTGGCAGATTGGATTAAAAAAGAACTAACATTATGCTGCCTCAAGAGACTCATCTCATAGGAAAAGACATCCCCAGACTGAAGGTGAAAGATTCCACTCACATGGAAGCAATCAGAGGTTTCCTTCCTCACACCAAACAAAGTAGACATCAGTCCAAAGTTAATCAAAAGGGATAAATAAGGATATTTCATACTGTTTAAGGAAACAGTACTTCAACAAGACATGACAGTTATAAATATATGTGCCCCTAAATATGGACAATCAACTTTCATCAAACAAACTCTTCTCAACTTCAAGAGTCAAATAGACCACAACACAAGAATTCTGGATGACTATAACACACCTCTTTCACCGCTGGATAGATAGATCTTCCAAACAAAAGCTGAAAAAACTATGAACAGAGTAGGGAGGAAGAGCAGGAAGAAAAGATTAACTTTAAACAGAGACATGAGATGGGAGGGAAAGGAAGAGAAAAGGGAAATTGCATGGAAATGAAGGGAGACCCTCATTGCTATACAAAATTACATATAAGAGGTTGTGAGGGGAATGGGAAAATAAACAAGGAGAGAAATGAATTACAGTTGATGGGGTAGAGAGAGAAGATGTGAGGGAAGGGGAGGGGGGATAGTAGGGGATAGGAAAGGTAGCAGAATACAACAATTACTAATTGGGCATTATGTAAAATTGTGGATGTGTAACCAACGTGATTCTGCAATCTGCATTTGGGGTAAAATTGGGAGTTCATAACCCACTTCAGTCTAATGTATGAAATATGATATGTCAAGAGCTTTGTAATGTTGTGAACAACCAATAAAAAAATTTAAAAAAAATAAAATGAAAAAAAAGAAACTACAGAACTCAGCAATGCAATCAATAACTTACACTTAACAGACATATATAGAATATTATATCCTTCAACAAGTGAATACACTTTCTTCTCAGCATAACATGGATCCTTCTCTAAAATAGACCATATATTATGTCACAAAGCAACTTGTAGCAAACATAAAAAAGTAGAGATACTACCCTGCATTCTATCAGATCATAATGGAATGAAATTTGAAATTAATGATAAAATGAAAAATAAAAGCCACTCCAACACCTGGAGGCTAAATAATATGCTACTGAATGAACAGTGAGTTACAAAAGACATCAAAGAGGAGATTAAAAAATTCTTAGAGGTGAATGAGAATGCAGATAAAATATATCAAAATCTCTGGGACACTAGGAAGGCAGTATTAAGAGGAAAGTTCATTGCATGGAGTTCATTCCTTAAAAGAAGAAAAAGTCAACAAATAAATGACTTAATTTTACATCTCGAAGCCTTAGAAAAAGAAGAACAAATTAACACCCCAAACGGTAGAAGACAGGAAAAAATTAAAATGAGAGCTGAAATCCAGGAAATTGAAACAAAAGAAACAATTGAAGAAATTGACAAAACAAAAAGTTGCTTCTTTGAAAAAATAAATAAAATTGATAGTCCATTAGCCATACTAACAAATAGAAGGAGAGAGAAAACTCAAATAACTAACATATGTGGTGAAAAAGGAAATATCATGAATGACACTACAAAAATGCAGAAGATAATGAGAAAATATTTTGAAAACTTGTACTACAATAAAGTATAAAATATTGAAGACATTGATAAATTTCTAGAG